>NC_081249.1:4306847-4949978 GCF_030490865.1 Poecile atricapillus | reverse complement strand
TTCTTCCTCGGAGCCGTGAAGCTTCGAACCCGCACCCTCCAGCACGGCGTGTGGAGCGCCCTAACACATTGAGCCAACACTGCAGTTGTGGAGCGCCCTAACACATTGAGCCAACACTGCAGTCCTGAGCGGATCCCTGCGGCGGGGTGGTGATTCCTGTGCTCCCGCCTCTGCCCTGCTGGGGTGGGATGTCCCCAGTGTCCCGTAATCCCGATTTGGGTGGGATGTCCCCAGTGTCCCCAGTGTCCCCAACACATTGAGCCAACACTGCAGTCCTGACTGGATCCGTGCGGCGGGGTGGTGATTCCCGATTTCCGTGGGATGTTCCCCAGTGTCCTGTGTGCTCTGTAATCCCGATTTCCGTGGGATGTTCCCCAGTGTCCTGTGTGCCCCGTAATCCCGATTTCCGTGGGATGTTCCCCAGCGCTCCGTGCCAGGCTGGCTGTGTTTCACCTGCTGACCAAGGGAATGGAGGTGGCTGCTGTGGCACGGCCCTGGGAGCCTCCGAGGGGAGCCGTGGAGAGGGGACCCGGCCTGGAGCAGGTTCCTGGTGCCACTTGTCACCCCGTGTGGGACCCAGGCTGGAGCAGGTTCCTGGTGGCACTTGTCACCCCCGGGGGGGACCCAGGCTGGAGCAGGTTCCTGGTGGCACTTGTCACCCCGTGGGGGACCCAGGCTGGAGCAGGTTCCTGGTGGCACTTGTCACCCCGTGGGGGACCCGGGCTGGAGCAGCCTGGCCTTGAGGGACTGCACGCCGTGGAAGGGTGACCCCCCTGCAGCAGTTTGTGGACAGCCCGAGGGATGGACTCACTGCAGGAATTCCTGGAGGAGTCTCCCGTGGCATGGACTCGTGTGGGAGAAGCTCGTGCAGAAGCATGTCCCGTGGGAGGGAAGGACTCCCCTCCCTGAGCAGGGGCAGGAGCAGCTTGTGATGGACTGCCCGAACCCCATCCCCATCCCCAGCAGCACTGGAGGAGGAGGCAGAGCTGGGAAGGAGGGAGGGGTGGGAGGATTGGGTTTCTAAGATCTGTTTTTATTTCTCGTTTTCCTGCTCTGATTTTGTTGGCGATGAATTAAATGAATATCCCCAAGATGAGTCTGTTTCACCCATGATTGTGTTTAGAGAGCAGTTTCTCTCTGCCCTTAACTCATGGGCATTATATTTTCCCTCCCCTGTGAGGGGAGAGTGGCAGAGTGGCTTTGGTGGGTGTCTGTCATCACAGCAGGTGACCCCACGGAAGGGCAGAGCCTGTGCTGTATCTGCTCAGAAATCCCTAGATCCTGTTCTACTTCAGCCACTAGACCTGAAATTATCTTGGGTTTTGTGGGGAAACAATCTGCAAACAGGGCAAAATCATATTGGAGACCAGAATATAAGGAGAGGAATAAATTTTTTTCATAACCATCATTTGAGTAACTGTCTAGGGCATATTTTAGGATATGGTTCTTCTGGCTCTTGCTAAACCTAAGGCAGTTTGGCCAAATTACAAAATTTTTAGGGTGTAAAAAAAAGGGAGGGAAAGATTTAATATCACATATTTTTAATAAAGTCTTGTAATGGTTAAAAGATCCTGAATAGCCTGAGTATGCTTTGGTTCTGACTTGAAAGTTATCCTCCCCAGAAGATTTGATCTCACAGCTGTGGTCCTTCCTGTTGTTTCCCTTCCCTATTTATTGGAACAACTCATAACCCCTCTGAATTTTGTCATGTCTTTCTGTACATGACATTAATACTTCCCTATCCATACTGGAAATATTCACATAATGCTATTTGAGAAGAATGTGATCAGTCAGTTTAAACAGATCTGCCTTCAAATCTATTTAATATTGAAGAACATAATCAGTCATTCCTTTCAGGTTAGGTATATGCTGTGTAATAGGTGGGATTCATCTCTAATTTTAGCTATGGAAAATTGCTATCTGAGCTAGTCATGTGGATTCCCTTTCAAAAGAGTGAGAATCTTGGAGAGATTGGAAAGAAATGGGCATCCCCAAAAGAAAATTCAGGCTTTCCTTCTTAAATATTGACCTTGATTTGGGATGGATTCTGGATCCATCTTGGCTTCCCTGACACCTGGAATAGCCATGGCCAGTGATACAGAGATGGATGCACCTGAGCTGTGTCTCACACCACATTTGTCTTCAGCTGACACTTCCAGGAATAACACAAGAGGTTTCACATGTCCATTTCACACCAGATTTTATCTGTATTTTTACATCTGGGTACTGGAGCATCCCCATCCAGAGATGCACAGGCAAGAAATTCAAGGGCAGAGCACCAACCTGTGTCTGAGCAGTTTAGCTGCAGTTCATTCCTGTGGCTGCTCCCTGTGGCACTCATGGCAATCAATAGGTGTACAGCCTATGATGCAAGGTGATTTGTTTTGTTTTGTTCTGTTTGGTTGGTTTTTTGGAGTTTTTTTTGATCAAGCAAACTGAAGGGGGGTAGCACTGGTAGGATGAAATCATAGGGGTTTAGCTCAGCTCTGCAAGAGCTGGTGGTTCATTAGTCTGTATCTAAGTAGCCCTCAGTTGCCAGCTGATCCCAAGATGTGCTAGGAGAGAGCAAGAAAACAGCCAGGCTTCCTGCCTGAACAAATAGAGTTATTTTGTCAGAGATTGGGCATAATTTATATGAACTCACTACTTTCAGTTGAAGTAAACAGAGCACACTCGCAGCAAATTTACTTTCCCTTGGTTATCATGAAGGTAGAAACAGCAGATTTTTCTTCATGCTGGAAGAAAACAAGGGCTCTAGGGAAAAGGTCCCCAGCACAGAGGCTACTTTGGACATATTTCTGCATTCCTCCAGCGCAGTCTCCCTCAAATCATACTGCCCTGGTTATGAGCAGAAATGTGCACACATTGCTCAGACTAATGACTGGAAACCACAGCTGGGTTTTAGGCATCATATCTCCCTAGACTGCACCTTCCCAGACTGTATTGCCAGGGTCTGGGCACAGGGGAGCCAGTGATAGCACTCATTCAGTGAGGGCCAAGGGGAAAACCTTCAGCAAACCTGTTGTGAGCAGATTAGGTGAAGAAAATATTCTCACAGTCTGATGAAAAGGCTGCAGTCTCAATTTACAGCGCAACATGGAAATAAGGCACGGCACCAATCTCCTGAAATCCTTTAGCTCAGCCTCCCTGTGCAGTGCCAAGGGATAGAGTCAAGCACCTGGGAAAGGGGAGCACACAGCCATCACCAGGAAAAGTTAGGCAGAAGGAAATGCCAGGGAAAGATTCATGCCTGGAGGAATTGACTTGGACTTAGTACCTGAAAGCTGTTTCCAAAGGGAATTCTCAGCCATGACCTAAACTCACGTTTTTCTCACCGAAAGCTACAAGCAGCACCTCTCCCACAGCACCCTGAGCACTCATCCTGGAGATGATAAAAGTACATTTCAAACTCAGTCTCTGCTCTGTTTCAAGAACATGCCTGATGGGACAGGAGAGGGCCTGAGTCACTGCTGGTAAGTATTCTGTGGGGAAAGTTTTTTGTGCCTTCCCTCTCACAGTTGTTCTGCTTTGAAAAGGCAACTAAACTCCAGCTGGGGAAAGGATGTTTATACCCCCTTCCTCTTTTCTCCTGTGTGAAGTGGAACAGCCTCATGAAATGCACAGTTTCACCTCGGGGTGTGCAGCTCTTTTACAAAGGGCAGGAGACCCTGAATAACCCCACCTGCTGCAGGCTGGGTGGAGCAGTGGCTGTGCCTGGCAGATGGGCACTCTGACCATCCACATCAGGGGAAAAAAGAGTCCTTTTGCCAGCCTGTCTGCCTCAGGTGTTTCTGGACATGACTGGCAGCAGAAGCAGAGAAGATCTGGGATTTTAGAGCGTGATGCACTCTGTTCAAAGAACCAGGGGGGTTCCCAAGGAGGCAGAGCTGGCATCACCCAGGAGGGAGCCAACCTGCAGGCCCTGCACTGCACTCAGATTTGTCACGGTCATTAGAGTGACAGTCCATCAGTTTGGGAGAGATGAGCTCCTTGGAGTCCCTGGCACAGCTAAAAAAGGCTTGAGAGTGGTGAGCTGGGAACCCTGCAAATTATTTGGCACTGCCACAAACCTCACAGCCAGAATTCCGTCAGTGTCTGACTTCCTTGGCCAGTCCACAGGCCTGACATGAAAGCCTTTCACCATGAGCTCTTCCTAATCCATGCCCATTTGGCCACTGATGGACTGGCACATGTCACTTATCATGTCACACCTGCTCATATCTGCTAATCTGGTCCCAGGAACCCACCAGTCCTTCAGCCATGCAGTTACCCTCTGTGGGAGTCAGCAATGTTCAGCTCTCTTCTCTATCCTGGCTTTATTTGAAGGTATCAAATCAAAGGAGAGCAAGGTTACCTTGCACAGTTTTTTCCACCAGTTTGTCATTTGCTGTAAAGTGGTTCGTAGAGTATTTCCATATCTACCCCAATTTTCCACTAATTGTTTACATGTAGGTGTTACAAGGTTTTTTACAGGTTAAAAAGGCCTTTGCAGGTTGGTACTTTTCCCTCTCCTGGTCCCAAGAAGGTAAATACCTCATAATAACAGCAAAGACATAACAAAGTTGTGTCCAATCTTTTTTTTTTTTGTATAAATGAAATGCACTGAACCCTTTAGGACTCCTTTTGTAGCAGTTTCTCCTTCCAACCAATCATTTGTGACTCCTTTTTTTGTACCTTCCCAGCCTTTCTCTAGGGCTAGTTGATGCCAAAACCTGATGTAGCATTTCAGTGTTGATCCCACTAATGCCATGTTCAGAGTTAACATCAGCCTGCTCCTGCCCTGCTTGTGCACTGTTAATCCAAGCATCCCATTAACCTTTTTTGGCCACGATGTAACTGTGGGAGCTCAGGCTGACCTGCTTATCCTTCCACTGCCAAATCCTTTGCTGAATCCATTCCTGCTGCTCCCAGCCTCCTGTTCTGGAGATGTGGCCTTCATTCCTGATTCCTAAAAGTGCATTTGGGCAGTCAGCTGCTTAAATACTTTTCACTTAAGTGAGTCAGGCTTATCAAGAAGTCAAGATTATTGCATTGCAGCCGTTCTTGCCTCTGTGTTTACCAGCCTGCACAAGTCACACACCTTAATCAGCAGAGGAGTTATATTTACTTCCAAATCACTGATTCAAATATTTAATCTCTCCAGGCCTAACACTGTCTCCAGTGCAATCTTAATCAAAACATGCCCATTAGAAGCTTTCCCACTGATAAATGCCTTGAGGGATGTTAGTTTACCTGTTGCTAAACTATTTATCTTATTTTATGATATTGTACAGTGTTGGATAGATTAGGATGGGATACCAAGTCAAACCTCACAAGAATGTAGCTGAATCACGTGTCAGGTTGGCCAAATCCCATCCCTCAAAGTGTTCAAGGCCAGTTTAGATGGGGCTCTGAGCAACCTGGTCTAGAGGAAGGTGTCCCTGCCCATGCCAGGGGGCTGGAACTGGATGATCTTTAAGGTCCCTTAGAACTTAAACTTTTCTATTCTATTACTCCTATTCTATTCTATTCTATTCTATTCTATTCTATTCTATTCTATTCTATTCTATTCTATTCTATTCTATTCTATTCTATTCTATTCTATTCTATTCTATTCTATTCTATTCTATTCTATTCTATTCTATTCTATTCTATTCCATTCCATTCCATTCCATTCCATTCCATCTATCTAGAAGTATAAAATAAATAGAATATAAATATAAATATAAATATAAATATAAATATAAATATAAATATAAATATAAATATAAATATAAATATAAATATAAATATAAATATAAATATAAATATAAATATAAATATATTCTATTCTTCTCTGAACAGAACTGGCACCAGTGGTGCCTCTGCAGCCATTGGCTTCTGATCCAGTGAGACAGAAAACACACAGCTACCCTATGTTTAGCACAATGTTTTTAAATGTTACCAAATCAATACTCTTTAAAGATTCCAGGGTAGGTTCAGCACCTACAGCTGCAGAACACAGCTAAAATCTTTCTACTTTTATTTCTACCAAGGTGCACATGGACAGCAAGCATCTCTCCATTTCCTTTTTCTGTTTTGAACCATTTAGATCGACTTTCCACCTCACCTGTGGACGCTCTGTGGACATCTGGAGTTTCCAGATGTAGCACCTGTGATGAGAAGCTCCTTGCAGCCAGTCCTGTACATGCTCATGGTGTAACAAATGTTCCATAGCAGCAGGGTGTGTTGTTAGGGGCAGAAGCACACAAACTGGGCATCCCAAATTATCACAGCAGCTCCTCAGACTTCACTCAGATAATTCTTTTAAGTAGAAGAGGACAGGCCAGATGATTATGACAACTGTCCAGGCTGATGGAAACATCTCCAGCATACTTTTACTCAAGATATTCTTCCAGTTTTTTAGAGCCTTTTGTTGGGAAAGGAAGGGGAAGAGGAGAGGATGGTTAGGGAAGGAAGGAGCCCTCAGGGAAGTTTTCACTGTTGAGCTCCCCACCATCCTATCTGGAGCAGATTGAAGGCTGGCACCTGCAGCCTCCCTGGCCAGTCTGAGCTGACAGAATCCTACAGAGCTACCTGAATTTGGCAGTTTTCCAATTTAATCTTCCTGGCCTGGAAAAAAATGACAGCTAGTTTTGTACTCTTGAGTCTGTGTCAGAGGTAATTCCAAAACTGAATAGCCATTTCACTCTCTTACAAGCCCCTCACCTCCCTCAGCTCTTTTCAGAGCTGAGTAGTCAACTAAACAAATAAAAAAAACCCATGATATGTGGTGTTTGTAACCTTAATGTAAGAAAGACTAATTAAAGTCATAATGAAATAATTACAGACTGCATTGTGCAAGGTAGAGAATGAACAGGGCGACTGTTCCTGGCTACTCTTGGAGAGGTCATTTAATACAAGAGAACAAGACAGAGACAATTGCAGGACAAGCTGCAGGACAAAGCAGAAAACTCTGTTTCCTCATATTTAGGATATCAGCCACTTCTGACCATTGCACAAGCTGAACAAAATCAGATTCCTCTTTACAGTGACCCAAGAGCTTCCTCTGCTAGGGTTTTTTCTTTTGGCAGTGACAGCCTAGAGCATATTTTCCTGTGAGAGAACTGTAAATACCTCACATGCCTCTGCACCCTCGTGTTGCAAAAGGCATTAAGGACAACCCAAGTACAGAGTTGTTACAGCAAAGCAGGAGCCAGTTCCTGGCATGAGACTGAAGAGCTCAAAGAAAAGGGCATTTTCAAGCATGGCATAAAACTGCAGATCCATTCTCTTTTCTAACTAGGTTTTTTCAGCACTCTTTTGCTAGAAGTGAGGAAATTTTTCTCAGAGCAGCAGGAGCACACTCATTGTTAGCAGCAGGCCAACCACAAACCTTTGTGCCTAGACAAAATATATTAAAAAAAAAGGAAAAAAAGAAGGAGGAGGGGTTTATCTGGTTTCCATCTCAGTATCAGCTGAGCCACCCGCTGCTGCCAGCTGCTTGTCTGAGGCAGGCAGGTTGCTGGCAGTGAGAATCAGAGCAGGTTTCTCCTGTCAGGTTCTCACAGTCAGAACACATCCCTGCTCCCAGGGCTCTGTGCAGGAGCCTGGGCAGTCACCTGCCATGAAAAGGGAAGCAGCCACAACTCCCCTTAGTTTTCTCAGCTCAACCAGCATGCACTAACTTGGCATTCAAGAATTTTTCAGCTTATCCTTGCTTTAATCCTTTCTTTTTTTTCTGTCTTCCCCTCCTGGGTTGCCCAGTCTCTGCCAAAACACAAGATCAGGCTGCAGCTCTACGTGCAAGAGGGATAAGGGCACTTGCATTTTCTGTAACATGGGTGTGTTGAGGTCAAGGTGCATTCATAAGGCATGGTGAGAGGGATGTGGGATGGAGAGACACGAGGGATCTCTGTCCTGTCCCACACAGGACCAAAATCTTGTTAGTGAGAGCCATCCCATTTATGCAGTTATTTAGAGCTAGAGGAAGTGGCCTCAAGCTGCACCAGAGGAGGTTCAGCTGCTCACCAGAAGGAATTTCTTCGTGGAAAGGTTTGTTCAGCATTTGAAAGGGCAGCCTAGGGAGGTGGTAGAGTCACCATCCCTGGATGTGTTCAAGGAACAGCTGGATGTGGCACTCTGTGCTCTGGGCTTGTTGACAAGTTGGGATTGGGCACAGGTTGGACTCAGCTGCCTTGGAGGTCTTTTCCAATCTAAATTATTCTGTGATTCTGTGATACTCAAAGCAGAGAGGGGAGAAAAAACACCAGTCATGAAAGGAGATGTGGTAAATAGACCCTTTTGGCAAAATCCTGGAAAACAGAGAAAAATTCTAGTGCCAGCTGTGTGCCTGCAGAGCCACAGATCCCTGCTGCTGCTGAACTCCCCATGCTTGCAAAAACTCCTGCTCTTTCTTCAAGACCCAAAATAATGCTCTGTCTGGGCCTGTGACACCACAGATCTGCTGACCCACCTCACCAGGTGTTGGCATGACAGACAAAGCTGCTACCTTCTTCCAAGTCCTGGAAGCTGGGAATGGAATCTTTTCCTGAGCACCTGCAGCTGTGTTATAATGGAGGTGTCAAGGAGTTTGTGTTGCTGTGTGCTCCCTTCAGACACAGGGGAGAGAAACAGCCATTTCTGGGAGGTTTCATCTCATCTGAAGCAGACACACAACGCAGGGCACATGAATCATGTCCTGGAGGTGCTCATTTTTCTCTGTTGACAGCAGAGGCCAGCCCGAGGCGAGACAGATGCCTCATCCCTGTCACAGCATCACACAGCGAGCACAGCTGCATCCCTGGGAGGGAGCGAGCTGTGATTCCTGCCAGGATTCCTCCTTCCTCCTGGGCAGCCCTGCTGGGTGGCAGCCCCCAGGCCAAGGATGAGCTGCTCTTCCCGAGTCCATTTCTTCTGGAAAGACAGAAAGGAGAGGCCAGAGATTGTTCTGCTCATCCCTTTGGCACTTTAGGGCTGTTCAGGAGCCCGTGGCTGTAGGGTTATGGCACATCACGTGCCCTGCAAGCTGAGCATCACTGCAGGGACCCTCCTGATGGCCTCTTGTTGCCATCTATTGCCAAACCATGTTCTCATTCCCTCCTTCCTCCTTCTCATTCCTGAGTACCAGGCACAGGCTTAAGGCACTGCCCATCAGAAGGGAAGAAATAAAAAGATCTTTTCCTTAAACACTAATTAGGGTTTAATAACTAATGGCACAATATTCAGGCTCTTGTATGTGATACTCAAGAGGAAGCTCATGGATAGCTCTCTCTGCAGCCATCCCTGTCCTTAGACAAGGGGAATGATTAGACACAGGAAATGACCTTACTGTCAGTGAAGAAAAGTGACAGTTGGAATATCTCATTTTTTAATTAGCCAAAAGCTAATATTTAATTACATTTTTGATTCATGGGGCGTTTTTTTTCACAGATAATTTGGTCGTGCTCATGAAATTATATCTTTTTTTAATATTAGTTTACTTAAATTGCTGATTCCCTGAATCCAGTGTGAAAATCTCCACAAGGAACAACTGAAAAAAAAAAAATAAGAGCTCATAGGCTGCTTAAGCTTTCTGATTATGAGAAATCAAATAAAGATTTCAGATTTATTTCACAGACAATTAACCTTTTAATGAGGTGAAAAGTTTATTGCAGCAATGAGACAAATAAAAATTCAGTAGCTGCTATCATTATCTGACCAGAGTGACAATGAAGTGACTTTGGTAGTGTCCAACACATCAGTGCCTCAGGGGGAGGCAGGTGACTGCTCCTGCCTCCCTGACTCCTTGAATTGTGATTCCTTCACTTCTTGCACTAATCCAGAATATTAAAAAAAAAAAAAAAAAAAAAACCAAGAGGAAGAGGAGTTTGTGGAGCAAAAACCCGCTTTTTTTCTGAGTATTTTCTGAGGGTTCAGGGCTGTGCTTTAAGCTGGTATTTAGGTGCTCAGAGAGACAGGTAGGATCACGCTGAGATTCCCACAGACACCTTTATCCCTTCCTTTTTCGGCTGTAATTCCTCCAGGAGCTTAAGTGCATGTGTAAGCAGAGAGCTGCAGGGTGACCTGCAGGATGTCCAGCTCCCCTTGTGTGTCCAGCCTCTCCTTGCTCTGTGTCACCTCCCCAGAGCAATAAAACTTAGTAATTTCCCAATTCTGAGGCCATCTCGTGCTGGGGAAGGAGGCACGGCTTGGAGAGAGAACTGAAGTGCATTTAAGCATTGCAAAGGCCATTGGAAGGAAGTGAGTTTCCAGGCTGCCCCGTGCTGAGCCAAAAATTGGTGAATTACTGAAGATTTTTGGTGCAAACAGGTCCTGGAGCAGCTGGTGGCGGTACAGGGAGCGCTATCTGGTGGCTCCTGCTGCACAGTGCAGCACTTTCTGATCCCACACCTTCATGGAGGGAGAGTTTTCCATGTCTAATCAAAATTTGTGGAGGGTCAGATGTCGTGTTATATTCGTTCAGACTCATATTTAAAAAAAAAAAAAATTAAAATGTTTCTTTACGAAGCTGGAAGTTGACAAGAAGGAATAATTGGCAGTGAAATAGCTTTGAAGTCAGCCCACTCACACATATTTCTATATTTTCTAATTAATCCATTAAATATTTTCTGCTGTGGGATCCCATTGACTCACTGCAGCAGCTCAGCCAAGCTGGAAGAGCACAGGAGTGCAGGACACAAAGCTGGACTTGTCTTCTGTGAGTCAAGTGTTGGTGTAGGAAATGCCTCAAACACCTGACAGGACCAAGCCATCCTAAAATCATTTTGAATTGTTTCTAATCCTGTCTAACCTGTGTTGTGTTGCTGCAGCACAAGATCATGGTGAGACTAGAACAGGGCACATACAACACCAGCAACAACAGCTTATACATCCCTAAATTAAAACATCAATTGCTGCCACAGTTTCTAGCCCAATTTCACAAGCTAAAGATCAGGTGTCCCCCACAGTAAGAGGAATGGAGACAGATTTGTCCTACAGTTCAGGAGAGCTTCAGTTTCTCAGGACAAATTTTTAAGTGGGGCCATGGGACAGCAAAGTGGATGTGAGCTGGACAAATCCCAGTTTTCCACTGCAAGCTTTCTAACCAGAAGTTAAGCACAGCCTTAAATTTTTTGACTGTTCAGAAACTGAGTCCTTAAAAGAACCAGTTAACACTGGAAACAATTGGCAGATGGGTGTGTTTATACACCAAAAAAAAGGTTTAAATCCAACTCCTTTTCAGCAGCAGCACAGTCTGGATCTGCTCAAAAAGGGAAAACTGGGTTTCCAGCAGGCAGATACACCAGCTTGATCCACTTAATAGTTGCTAAACAGGGATGTTATTGATTTAGGGCTCCAGAATGCAATGTCCTTAGACAGCCCAGCTCCCATAAAAGTGACTAAAATGACACAGGTCTGCTTGGATTGCCAACAGTGATATTTCTATTCCTGGATTTTTTTTCCCCACTACTACACTTGGAAGCTGATGTCAGCAGCTTTTTTATTCCAAAGTCAATCATGAGTACCAGCCACAGCCCGTGGTAAAGCCCTGCAGTATCCTGTGCAGGGAATGTGGGCCTGAGGAAGGGGCTGGCTGATGTCCCAGCAGGTTGTGCTTGTTTCCTGGCATTAGCTGCCAGACCCAAATCCCCCAGTTCCTTCTTCCAGCCCGTGCTGAGGGCACACATGCACCCCTCAGGCTATAGGTCAACATGTGCTTGGGATGTCCTGAAGTCCTACAGCACTTTCTTTCTGTTTGAGAGGAGGAAAGCAAGCAGCTAAGTTTTGGGAAGGCACATTGCTATGCTAGTTGTGACTTTGACCCCTCTTTTTGCCGATTTGTGTAACTTGAGTGTCTTCAGACACTTTAGTGTCTCACTCCAGTCTTCCAGCACAGATCCAGCTCCCTGCAGAGGGAACTTCTGGACCTGTGGTTTCCCTGTGATAATCCCCAATTCCTTCTGTTCCTCTGGCTTGTCACAGGCTGGGGGACAGCAGGGCAGACGTGGCATTCTGTGTTCCCCAGGTCTGTTTGGTAAAGTCTGAGAGCTTGTCCTCTTGCTTTCTCCTCCCTTTCAAGGTGTCGTTCCATCATGAATCTACAATGACAAAGGCACTAAGGGGAATTCCTAGCACAGCCTAAATAATCTCAATTAGAAAGAAGATGGCAACTCCCTAGTATAAATAATCTCAATTAGATAGAAGATGGCAAGTAAACAACCTGCTCTTCCAAGGCTTGACTTTATCCAGGCCCAAACTGCCTGTGCCCTTGGGAATGCAGTGCAACAACTGGGTATGGCCCTGGTTCCTGAGCACCATGATTTTCTCACACTGGTGAAGCAAAAGCTTTTGGTTATTGACAGCAGCTGGAATATTAAATTGTGGAAAAGTGAAATTGCTGGGAAAAGTGAGCTGAAGGTTTGAGTCTCATCTCACCAGTTCCAATAGGAACAGAACACAGTATTCCCTAAGACCTTGGCCTTGATCACAGCATGCATGAAGGAATTGGTAGGTAGCTCAGGTTTTTCTGGAACACAGTGTCAGTCAGTTCCAGGAGGGTGAAAAGCAAGTCTGAAGCAGGCAAAATGCCCTTTCTCAGTCACAGACATCCTGACACAAAAATGGAGGAACAGCTTACATCCCACTGATATCAACAGGAGCCTGTTGCTTCGACATTTTGAGTGTCTTATCCTCAGCCATTTATTTCTCTGTCCCACTTGCTGCCTCTCTCTGAGGAGGGAATGTGCACGAGGAGCCCATCTGAATGCTGTTTGGGAGGGAGGAAGTGTTCCCCTGTGGAAAGGGGAGGTCTGGCTTCTCCTGCTCTCAATTTCAGAGAGTTCTCAGAGTCTAGACTCCACACTCTGGTGGTAGGGAGACTTTTACTGAAGCAGTATCTTCTGATAGATTCAGTAGATCTTCTCTCTTGTTTGATTTAGCGCAAACTGATCATCCTTCTGTGTAATCACACCAAGGTTAGCTCTGTTGTTGACTGCACTGGCCACCCTCCCCCCTTGTAGGTAGAAGAGACTCCAAATTACATGACAAAACAAGAACAGCAGATTCCTATAGAATTCACAATTGTAAAAATAAAGGTTTTATTTGTAAAGCATCTTTGAGAAAATAGTTTAAAATACCACTTTGTTTTCCCCCAAAGACATTAAATACATTTTGTATGAACAATCCCAGGACTGTTGAAGCCTGCTGTACATGGTCTCTATTTAACACTATTTACAAGAACATCAGAAAGGTTTACTGACAATGAGGATTTGCTATTTAAAGTAGATCCCTCAAAAAAAGAAATAAAAGAGTATTAACATAAGCAAGAGCACTCATTTGTATTTTCAACAGAGCTCCCTAGAGAACTTGTATTTACTGACAGAATACATTGTTGAGTGACTGTTCAGTGAGTAGAACACCCAGAGCTAGCTATATTTAAAAGCCATATAATATAAGTTTAACAAATATTAATCACTCTCTTTCCATCAGTGAGGTGTCTGTGACTCCACACCCCAGACCTAATCAGGATAGACAAGTTGACACTGCATGGAGGGAAAGGGAGAGCATGCAAGACCCTGTTTCATAGGTCCCTGCTACTAAAAATAATATTCCAGCCAGGGTCCTCGGCAGGGCTCTGCCAGGAGCTGTGTTAGAGCACAAGGATGGAGGGATGAAAAGAATGAATGCTGGCTGCATATGGAGCAGAGCAGAGCTCTTTGTGAACCCCCCACTCTGATGAGCTCCCACCCTGTGCTGCAGTCCTGGCACCAATTCACTCTAAGCTGTGCCAAATAACCATAACCTAATCCCCAAAAAACAGGGGTGTTCAGGGGGTGTGAGCCAGGGCCTCAACATCACGGGATACTCAGTGCCTCAACAGGAATTCCGAGTGTAGGCAGACTGACAAAATGTACAGATACAGGGAGAGCTGGTTTGAAATGAAACACATAAATCCTGCTGGAAATATGAACAGCAGTAAACTGCCCCTTTATCATCTGTTCAGCACAGTCCAAGCAGGAAAAACTGCACCATGGTAGAAACAGACTGTAACTTCTCCAGGACTGCAGTGAAGAGTGGTGGGAGAAGGTAAAGGTCATTTCTTCTAATTGCTCTAAAGCAATTAGAAGAAATCTAAGGCAAGGTCTGCTCCAATGCCACAGGAGTTTCTTCTCTTGGACTCTACTTTAGGATTATCAAGAGCAGGACAATATTGCACTATATGGCACATCCTTGCTCAGCCAACCATTTTTGACAGGCAAAAAGAGGTGAGAAAAATACTTTTAGCTCAAATTAATCTAATGTTTGCCTTCCCCATCTACTAACACATTGAGACTATGCTGTGGAACCACACCTGTATTTAGCATGCTATACATTTCACACATGTAAGCAGTTATTCCTTCACAGCCCAGCAAATGAAGAAACTTTGAATTCAGAAATGTTCAAATCAAGTTTCTGGTCCACCAGACTTCTATAGCAAGCCCCCATAACTGAGATGTAAGCCATTTTTCTCCAAACTCCTAATCAAGTTGCATATGCTAGAATGCTAATTACCCTGGGCTCATTCTGCAGTCACAGGAGAGAAAAAGGCATCTTTATATTGTGATAAAAGTCTCCCTTAAATAAAAATCACCCTTGGCCAAGTGCACAAAACCCAACAGGGTGACTCTGGGCTCAGCTGAGCATTCAAGTGATCTGCCAGAGCTACCAGGCTCAGTCACCCTGTTTTCAGTGTCACCTAAATACAGTATTGAGTAGTTTGGATCCTGTCTCTCTAGCTTGCCAGTGCAAGGAGTCATTGCAGTACCTATAGGGGATAGGCTGAAGAGAAGTTTCTCTGTTCCTCACTCTACCACGTGTACAATGTGGGAAATTCCATACCTGTTTAAAGGAAGATTCATTGAATGTTGTTAGAAGCTCATGAATTTGGCAATGGACATTGGGAAGGAAAGGGTGGAATTATCCTAAGTTAATATGCACTATTAACATTGAATGATAAGATAAATATATTAATTTTCTGCCTTGCCCATAATATTTAAGTGATGGTTTATCTTATAAGTGCTTGTAGACAAACATTCCGATGAGTCCTGAAGGTTCAACCAAGTATTTACCTGATCTTCTCCTCACATAGATGTAAAACAGTATTGCCAGGAGAATCAGCACTAATGCAACTCCAAGTAAAACTCCAAGGACAATCACTGCTACTCTCCAGGAAGAACTGTTGTCAGTTGATGACTGAACAGACAGAGCTGGAAATTTAAAACACATTTTAGAAATGTTAGCTAGAAACAGTAAAAAAGTGGGTGTAAGAAATCCTGGAGCCCTAAGTGACAGCTGTGTTTTACTGCTTGGCAGCTTTGAAACTTTTGAATAATATTGAAAATGTTTTTGTATGTGGTGAAGATTTGTTAACTAGAAATCTTTTCTGAGGGTCCTTGTGATCTCTTGGTGACATCCATAACAACTGCTCTGAGGATTTGATGGATGGAATGGTGTAAGTTGAGAGTTTTTAGATCCTTTTGTGTGAAGAGAACCCATCCTTTGAGTCTGGAACTGGGTATGTGTAATGACCCTTTAAAATAGTATATTTCAATATACTATATTAAAGCTTGTTATTTCATAATCTGTATTAAATCACTATATGTCTGGCGAATGTTTAAATAGGTTATTTAAACTATTTGAACTATTTGAATCTCTTAAAAGAGAGAAGTTAATTTATCATCTTAATTAAACAGCAGCAGATCTGACCCTTTAATCCCCATACCATTACAAAGAAGCTGTTTCAGCATCACTTACCTTGCACTTCAGTTTGGAACAGCCCAAACTTGTTCCTTAATACTTTTTTCAGGTGGGTCTGTATATTCTCCACATCCGTGGCTTCTTTTGGCAGCAGAAAGAGAAAATCAGCAACCACGCTGCCAGGTCTGAAATCCAGCATGACAATATTGAAGGGGTCATTCCACTGTGGCAGTTCAGCATGAATTCCTTCAACAACCTGTGCAAGGTGAAAATTATATTTACTTTTAAATCACTAAATCTTTGCTTACTACTCTTTCAAGGTAATTGCTTTGGGATAACAAAAATCTTATTGAAAGAGGATTCTGGAGTGACGTGTCGTCTGTGATTGAAAAGTTGAAATCTGAGTTTGACTTCCAGAGCTCCAATCTGTTTAGCTAGTTATCAATGAATAATGCATTAAAACAAGTTGTCCTCCTCCACAAACCCATATGGGACCCTGACTGTACAATATTTGGAATCTGCAGAGAGCACCCAATATTTCTAAAGTTATGTTCAGTGTCCCCTAACTTTTTTTTAAATGTGCAACTAAACTTCAAGCACAGTCCTGCACTACCAGCACAGAATTTGATGTGAGAGGATTAAAACTTAATTTTGTCACCAGATTTTCAAAGCCACGACCTTACAGAATACCTTTGCAAAGAGAGACAAGGGTGTGATTTGCCTCTCAATCATTCTGGCATAAACCAAGTGTATTCCTATGACACCAACCAAAATCAAATCAATTACACTGATATCTCCAAAGGTAGAGTCTTGCTTAGTGCTTTCATATGGATATAAAGCAAGAACAAACTGTCCCCTTTTTTAAGCAAGACTGGTTGAAATGTTTCTGTCAGGGCCGACCTTTTCAGAAAATTAGGTGTTTGATTCAACCCACTAGGAAAAGTTATCCTCTCACTGTGGATAAATATGGTATTTTATCTGAAAAGTCTGAAAGATTACTATTTTTCATAGATGGTAACAAACCTTGTTCTGAGTCACTGCTCAGTTTTCTGCCTCCATCTTCTCTGTGGGATAAACCCCCACCCCAAACTTTACATCCCTTCAAGTTCTTTGGCCAGAGGCTCCAAAAAATGCTATTATTTTCCTCACCTTCCTGAGCAGTCTAGATGGGAAACCTGAGTTAGGCAGGCAAAACTGTAAAATTTCAAAGCTACAACTACAGAGTGGTAGTACTGTGGAACATAAAGGAAACAGTTCAACATTCAAATTGGACAAAAAAAATCCAATACAGAAATTGTCTGTATTTTCAATCATGTTAGTTCAGCCTCTTTGATTTTGCCATTTTTTGAAGAAAAGCTGACACTTTCCATGAGGTAAAAGCTTATTAAAAGCCAGTAAAGGGATTCCTGTTGCTTTCAGTCAGGTTGGAGGAAACCTTTTACATCCACTAAAATAAATTTTCTATCCATGAAGTGGAGATGTTAGCAGTCATAAGACAAGGTTACCTCCGAGTTGGCGTGGTGAGAACAAATTAATTACTGCTTTTGAAATCTGTGGAGTTTCTTAGCTAAAGGGTATGATCATCACACTTTAAATAGCTGTGTTAGTTATTTAAAGCAGTCTACCCCAATCTCACAGTAGATTTACCTTTCCAGCAGGCTTATATACATCAGGATTCCTGAGAGGTGTTGAAATGATTAGGTTTTTTTTAACATGCTGCTAAAGACAGTTGAGTGGCAGACTGATGCTTCTGCCTGTCAGCGTGACTAGCTCAAAGCTTCCACTCCCTCTCCTCGTTTTCCCCCTTAAAATGGACCCCTTGATACTTTGTCCAATCCTGCATCCAGAATATCAGGATGATAATCCTGATGGAGTGCATCACCAATTATCTGGACTCACAGCACACACTTGCAAAGTTTTCATGTATCCAACTCTGTGCTGAAATGCTGTTTTTGAATAACATCCTTTTTTTTGCCTCCACAGGCATCAGTTTAATGAAGTGGGAGAAAATAAACAGAACGGGATGTTCCTTCCAAAAATAGAATCTTAAAGTGCCTTTCACTAAATAACTTATATTTGAGGATGGCTTAGGGAATATAGCCCTCCTCATTGGACAACAAGCTGTCCTTGGTGGATTTTGTGCTTCCTATACTGTTTTCTCTTTTTCACCTGTCAGAGTCTTGATTTAACAATGAATGTAGGAGAGTAAGGTTGCTAATCACAAGCCTTTCTGCAGCTCATTCATGTTGACAAAGAAGATTGCATCAACTCACATCTGTTTTGATCCTTTCAGACATTGTTTTGTAGTCTTCACTAGCAGAGTTATAAAGTGTATTATTAAATATCTCGTTTTTTAGGCGAACGCTGCAGGCAAATGCTTGGCCTGGAAAAAATAAAAAAAAAATAAAAATGAAGAAACAATTGGGTGAATGTCAGGATTACCTCCAGAATTGGTCTTTAGACTTTATTATCTCATGTGTTCATAATATGAAGCAGTAAAACCAGAAACTAATCAAATAATAATAACAAAGTGTATCGTGTGTGTCTAATGCAGCGGCTTTGGAACCTTCAGAGCTGAATCTCTCCGAGTTTGTCAGCCATCACAATCCTCACAATTTGTTCACCATTCCTGTATTATTTAGGGTGCATCCCACTCCCTAATTCAACAGCCACTCTCCCATTGATTTCAGCAGAAGCAACACCAGTCTGTTAGACTCTGCAAGGCTCTGAGTGAGTTTAAATCCTCCTGAGTAGGTGGATGAGCCCTGAGCCAAAAGAAGAAAGCTTTACATAGAAAAGTCCAGACTAAAATAGAGCTGGAAGCTGACACTGAAGTTTGATGGAGGCAGCTTCTGCACCAAAGTGTGAACTTCAGATGGTGTGTGAACTGACATAATAAAGCAGATGGCAAAATACTCATGGGAGATACTATATTGTGAAATAATACCCCATAGTTATGGATAAACAAATGTTAAGGTTCTATAAACTTACTGGAGCATGCAATGCCTTTTAAGTCAGAACAGCCAGTACTTTGTGCTGAACAAAACTCAGTTATTTCGAAACAGGAAGTAGGATCTGCAAAATAAATGTAAAAAAATCAAGATAATCACTTCTGTGCATGCATTATTAATGCTAATAAGAAAATTATGGAATAGGTGAAAGTCTTTAATTATGGCCAAGGAGTCACCTAAGCAGCAGTTCCTTTGGCCCAGTGAGAACTGAGAATCGCCAATTATAAAATTGGAGCATATCAAAAGAGAGGCAGGTGGTGGGTGGGTAGGTGGTATTTGAGAGCTCACTGAAATAGCACTGAGAACTCTGATTTCTTATGAGAGCTAAAGATATAGATTGTGCTATTATGTGCTTGTACAACTCAGGTAAGCTAGACAGAGTTTTCAGAAGTAAAAGTCACCTGCAATTTCTTTTGGAAAAAATATGCATCATGGGGTCTCAAAACCTCAGTATGTTTTTCTGGATTTGCTAATCAGAACTATTTATGAAGGGCTAAAACCCATTAAAGGCTGGCATAGCAGGTTTTTTGTGGTTAGCTCATTGGATTATATCTCCAGTTCTCATAGAATTGAACATAATCTTTAATTTCACATGACATATGGATGACTTGGTCTTTATTGCTCTTTTTAATTAGCTTACAAATAATTTTCTGGTAGGGAAGATGGCTCCAGATTACAAAAGAAAACAATTTTTTATTTTTCTTGAATAGAGAAACTAATAAATGAAAGCCAGTGGACTGAAGAATTGAAAGATTTCAATAGAAATAATGATGAGAATTTCTTGTCTTTGTGGTCCTAAGGACTAAGAGAGAGGGTAAGTCCATCAGAAGGAACCCCCACAGTCAACTGCCAAAATAATTGCCCCAGAAGGGTTCTGAGAATAATCAGGCAATCCACTGGAGAACTCAAAAAAGGACTGAAACAAGGACATTTATGTTTTAGAGAAATGCTGGAAGAAAGTAACAATTGCCAAAGCCAAGTTAGATCTTTCAAGTTATATAAAAAGAAATTGTGAGCACTTTCTCAGCCACTGGGAAAGAATGATAAAGTGCAGCACAGTTTTATCAAATGTGGATCATGCCAAAATAACCCAGTGACTTCCTTTGACAGGCTGACTTTTAGATTTCTTCCAGTGATGGAAAAGCAAAAGTATACAGTGCCAAGTGGTAATTTTTGAAGTGGAATAAGTTTTGTCTAAAGGAATTGGCTAAGGAGGAGATGGCAATGGGGAGTTTTAGAAGGAGATATAGATTTAGAGAGATACTGTGTGTCATGTTCCTTCAAAATCAGTTTCAGTACAGAGACACAATTAAAATGTTTGCCTTAATGCCTTTAGCCTAGGATGAAATTAAAAGGGTAACATGACAATTAAGGACTGCCTACATTCACAAGAGCGTGTAGAACCTAAACTCCACACTACAGGAATTTTCTGGTAAATCTACAACCAAAATATCCTGACTTCTGTACAGAATTATCTGGCTCAATAATACAGCATGATCAGAAATTTAACAGAGCTCTTACTCTTGCAAACTCCTGTTTCATTCAAGCAGTCCTATCCAAATAAGGGGATGAGTCAAATAAATAAAAATTACTTTTAGGAATAAGAGTCTGTGAGATCAAATCCAGATCATATCACAACAAGATACTGTGAGTTTATAATAATTAAAAAGAAATGCCAGGGTGATGGAGGACGTACCTGTTCGGACAGTGACTGAAGAACGATTATTAGCACAAGATGACACTGCCACAGAAATGTTGTACACATGGCCAGGAAGCAGGTTTTTAAACACAGCTTTTGTGTCTTTTGTAGTTGTTGTATTTATCTCCTCTCCATCCATGACAGAGATGTTGTAGAGGCTGCCTTTGCTGCTACTGGTCCAGCTGAGCTGTATTTCTTCTCCAGTCACGTCCTGAACTTCGATGGACACTGTTGCTGTAAAGTGTGAAAGTTTCATACAGCTGAGAGCAGTTCATTTCACTGTTACCATCAGTGAAAAATACACACTACTGCTTAAACTCACAGTGATGAACAAATTCATACCTTCTGTAAAAGCCTTTTGAAGATCAACAGAATGGATTGGAAGGGACCTTAAAAATCATCTGGTTCTAGCCCTGTGCCATGGGCAGGGACAACTTCCACTATCCCAGGTTGCTCCAAGCTGTGTCCAACCTGGCCTTGGACACTTCCAGGGTTGGGGCATCCACAGCTTCTCTGGGCAATCTGTGCAAGGGCCTCACCATCCTCACAGAGGAGAATTTCTTCCTATGATTTACTCTAGCCCTACCCTATTTCAGTTAAAAGCTGTTTGTCTTGTCACTATGCACCCCTGCACAAAGTCCCTCTTGTAGGTCCCCTCTCAGTACTGGAAGGGGTTCTAAGGTCCCCCCAGAGCCTTCTCCAGGCTGAACACCAACTCTTTTAGCCTGTCTCCACTGCAGAGGTGTCCCAGCCCTCTGAGCATCTTTGTGACCTCCTCTGGACCTTCTCCAGCAGCTCCACGTTTTTGTCATGTTGAGAACCCTAGGGCTGGAGGCAGCTCTGCAGGTGGAATCTCACCTGGGCAGGGCAGAGGGGCAGAATCCCCCCCTCCCCTGCCACCCACGGTGCTTTGCATGCAGCCCAGGATGCCTTTGGGGTTTTGGGCCGTGGAGGCACATGGCTGAGTCATGCCAAGCTTTTCATCCACCAACACCCCCAAGTCTTTCTCCTCAGAGCTGCTCTCAGTCCATTCATGCCCAGCCTGTGTTTATGCTTGGCACTGCCCCAGTACATGTACAGGACTGTGGCAGCATGCCTCAGGGGAGACAAAGAGTTACACTGTCCCACCCCAAACCCCTTGTGAAGGGCGGCCCAGGGGTTCTGATTGGGTTTGAGTCCCTGGGGGGTTCTCCCTTGGTGTGTTTCTAGTGGTCCCTGACCCCGAACTCCACCCTCAAGGGTGGAGACCCTCAAGAGTTCTGTCCCTCAAAAACCCCTGCTGTGCCTTTGTTGGGAGCTCTCTGTTCTGGATCTGAGTTTGTTCCTGTGCTGAATAAATGGTTTCATGAACAAAGGCCTGACTCGGTGGTGCTCCATGCTGGTCCCCAGAATCCTACTGCTTCCCTGGACGAGATCCTGAGGTTGCTGACTGCAACACAGGACCTTGCACTTGGCCTCACTGGACTCCATTAGATTAAAGGGGGCCCACTCTAAAGCCTGTCCAGGTCACTCTGGATGCCATCCCTTCCCTCCACAGTGTCAACTGCACCACACAGTGTGGTGTCATCAGCAAAGCTGCTGAGGGTGCCCTCAACCCTGCTGTAAGTGTCACCCACAAGGACATTAAACAGCACCAGTCCCAGAGGAACCACTGGTCACTGGGCTGTCCTTGGCCATTGAGCCATTGTCAAGGAGCAGGTTGTACCTTTTTGTGTGTGTGTGCATATCTCCTACTGCATTCCATGGACACTGTGACTCCAGATCAGGGAAGGATTAACCCCTTGGAATAATAGATCTTGAAGAATATTATTATGCGCTAAAAATGGAAGTCATGGTGCCTTTGTTTTTTGGGTGCAGAGTTCAAAAAGGCTGTGTTCTCCTCTTTTCCATCTTTGCTTTACTTTTTTATCCATTGAAAAATGATGGATCATTACCGCATATTTGTTGAATATGGGCAGATAGGCCTTTGGCAAAAAATTTAAGATACAGTAAAAAAGAATTATTAAAACAAATAAGAATCGAGTTAGCAAAAAAAAAAAAAAAATCAACTGGATTCTCCCAATGAAGGAGCTGCCTCAGTATTTCATAAAAGGAAATTTCAAGACCAAAATCAACAAAACAAATAAAACCCAATAAAGATCAATAAAACTTTCCATTGACATAACTTGGCCTATGCAGCATAACTACACAGCATTTTACCTCTGTGGCACTGCCTAAGACAAAGTATGTAATTTCAAAAACAACTCCAGACTGGAACTGCAGCTTTTCAGAAAATAAATAGATGCAGGGATTCATATTCCTGGATTAAATTCCCAACTTAAAAAAGACCTTGTAAAAAAGCTCCAATGCCAACCAAAAATAACAATAATGAAAGAAAATTATACTCGACTCTTCCAAAAATAGATCAAAATAAATTTAGTATCATGTGTTAAAATACTCACAGCAAGTTCCAGTAAAAGGAGGATTAACAGATGTTGTTATACTAAGGTTCGTCGTGGATGGGGTTGCCAAGGATGTGGAAGGGAGGGAATGGGAGGTGTTGGCAGTGGGCTCAGATGTTCTGATCCCCTGGTCCATGGTGGAACTTTTCTCTTCTCCAGGAGGAGTCGTGGCTCTGCTCCCCACAGAGGCTGTGGCTGTGGAAGGCAAGGAGCTGCCCACAGAGGCCATGGCTGTGGAAGGTGAAGAGCTGCCCACAGAGGCTGTGGCTGTGGAAGGTGAGGTGCTCCCCACAGAGGCTGTGGCTGTGGAAGGTGAGGAACTCCCCACAGAGGCCGTGGCTGTGGAAGGTGAGGAACTCCCCACAGAGGCCGTGGCTGTGGAAGGTGAGGAACTCCCCACAGAGGCCGTGGCTGTGGAAGGTGAGGAACTCCCCACAGAGGCCGTGGCTGTGGAAGGTGAGGAACTCCCCACAGAGACCATGGCTGTGGAAGGTGAAGAGCTGCCCACAGAGGCCGTGGCTGTGGAAGGTGAAGAGCTGCCCACAGAGGCTGTGGCTGTGGAAGGTGAGGAGCTGCCCACAGAGGCTGTGGCTGTGGAAGGTGAGGAGCTGCCCACAGAGGCCGTGGCTGTGGAAGGTGAGGCGCTGCCCACAGAGGCCGTGGCTGTGGAAGGTGAGGCGCTGCCCACAGAGGCTGTGGCTGTGGAAGGTGAGGAACTCCCCACAGAGGCCGTGGCTGTGGAAGGTGAAGAGCTGCCCACAGAGGCTGTGGCTGTGGAAGGCAAGGAGCTGCCCACAGAGGCCATGGCTGTGGAAGGTGAAGAGCTACCCACAGAAGCCGTGGCTGTGGAAGGTGAGGCACTCCCCACAGAGGCTGTGGCTGTGGAAGGCGAGGAGCTGCCCATAGAGACCATGGCTGTGGAAGGTGAGGAACTCCCCACAGAGGCTGTGGCTGTGGAAGGTGAGGAACTCCCCACAGAGGCCGTGGCTGTGGAAGGTGAGGAGCTGCCCACAGAGGCCGTGGCTGTGGAAGGCGAGGAGCTGCCCACAGAAGCCGTGGCTGTGGAAGGTGAAGAGCTGCCCACAGAGGCTGTGGCTGTGGAAGGTGAAGAGCTGCCCACAGAGGCTGTGGCTGTGGAAGGTGAGGAGCTGTCCGCAGAGGCTGTGGCTGTGGAAGGCGAGGAGCTCCTTATGGGAGATGAAGTGGCCATCACCTCCTCTGCGGGCTGTCCCTGTGTGAGGGGTGTAGAGGTGTGTCGAGGTGCCGGTGTCTCCGTGCTGCTGCCTGGTGTGGATGAAGGGCCGGATGCAGTGGTGCCTGAGGCAGGAGAGGTGCTGGAGGTGGGAGCCACAGGTCTGGGGGTAGTTGAGCCCTGTGACATGGCCTCTGCTGTCCCAGCAGAGAACTGAGCACTCGTAATGCCAGCAGTGGAGGACGGAGAGGAGAACATGTGTGCTGTGGATGGGCGGGATGTGGTGGCCAAGGGCATCCCAGTGGTGCTGCTTTGCTGTGGATTGGGAGTCACAGCTGGGGAGCTCTCAGGAGAGGAGGAGGAGGAAGAGTGGCTCGTTGTGCCTGAGCTGAGATGTGGGGAGGAAGCAGAGCCACTCTCTGTGCCTGTGCTGGGGACAGTGGTGGTGCCATTCCCTATTGGGAATGTTGGCATCACTGCATCACTCCCGGGAGACGTCCCCAGTGAGCTCCCTTGCCGTGTTGATGTTGTGGGTGTAGTGTCCATCCTCCCTTCATCCATACCTCCACCCACCATCATCATCATGGAGGGGGACAGTGAGGTTGTGCCCAGGAGGTTTTGGGTGTTGGGCTCTGTCAGAGAGGGATTTGAGCTGTTTAGAGCTGGGCCAGTTCTGTTGTTTGTGCTTCTTGACATTACACGCTTCTCAGTGGTGGCAGCCGCTGTGTCTTTTCCCTCTAATGTCATTATGGTATCTGTCAGAATTTCAGAAATATGAATTATGGATTGTTGCCCTGTAATTCTGTGATTTACTTTAATAGTCTACTGAGTGTAACTTTGCTCTTGTGTGAAAAATTCACTTAACGTTCTCATCTTCATTGTTATTCCCTTCTTCCTCATCTCCAGTTTCATATTCTTTGCTGTTCCTCAACTACCATGTTACTTCCTTTTTCATTTGCATAAATTTGAGATCTTGCCAATTTCCTGGTAGTACTTTTTTTCTGCATAAATGTAGAGATTTCTATTACCTTTCTATTCCTAGTTTACATATTTTTTCAATTTTCCATGTACTTTTCTTCTTGTAAATATCATTTCATTTACAGTAAGAAAAGGGTTTAGCGGTGAACTCATCAGTGTTGAGTTTAAGGTTGGACTCGATCCTAAACATCTTTTCCATCCTAAATGAGTCTATGATCCTATGATTGCTCTAAAGTAAAATTCATAGAGAATTAAAAGGAAAATTAAAAATTGGCAGAACGCATTTTCCAGCATAATTTTCTCCTTGCCTGTTTGTGTATATGTTATATAAATAATTCAATTCAAAAGTAATAATTCAATTTCTTTATTTTGCAGGGCATTTATTCCTCTCCTAATTACTTTTTGTCTGGCAGGAGAGAAGATTTTTTCTGAGGATACCTTTCTGTTGATGTTCTAAATCATATTAATCCTGGGTGAAAATTCATTGCCTTCCTGCGTTTACCTCTATTTTTAACTACCAATAAACTGTAACTCCTGTAGTTTGCAAGTGGGAAGGTGACATTTCTGCAACATTTCTAATACTCCCAAAGTTTCTTTAAAAGGAAAATCAAACTCTTTTTCCATTGTGATTAAATAGTCAGGCTAAGTTGGCCTTACTTGATCTGGTAATTCAATTTTGATTTTGAAGCGTGGCTTTGGTCCTGTTGAAAACCCAGATGTATCCTTCTGCCTTATGTCAGTTTACTCCTTAGCAACACTAATTTATTATCCTGGATCTTTGGGTCTGGCTGAAGGAAACTCAGAGGATTCTCAGACAGGGAGTATTGGAGCAGCTCTAACAAAGTCTTAAGAACCAAATTAATTAACTGCTTTTGACTCTATTCACCTGTAAATTGAAGGTGGTGTTTTCATATCATTTGATATCTACATGGAAATTTGTAATGTAACAATACATATTTTTCAAAATTCTTCCTACAGATTGATACCTTTTTTACACCCAAATACAGTTTGAATCATAAGATCCTGTGCTTGTAACTCTCAGATTTTTAACAGCAGGTATTGATCACTCAAGAAACTTGTGTTTGTCTGCACTGAATGACATGAAACCAGATATTAAGAATAAAACAATTCAGCCCTCTGAATTTCTAGATTTTTTTTTTAAATCTCTTGCAGTGCAGTGAGAACACATCACAGTTAATACAACCTAATCCATGCTTTTTTTATGTGTCTTTTCCTAAGGACTCTTTCAGAGGAGAAAAATTGTCAAAATAGATCATTCATAACTAAGCTTAGGTGCAAAAAAAATCATAAAATCTGGTCTGACACTATGTTTGGTCTTTTGGATGAATTTTCTGAGCACTTTGCTCTCATTCTTTTACCTACTTACAGATTTATATTCCTATTAAAATATCTGCTGAAATCAAATGCATTCAAGCTAAACAAAAACAAAACAAAACAAAAAAAAAAAAACCCAGAAGACCAAAACCCCACAACCCTGTAAATATCACATGTTATTGGATTTTACATTCATTTTAAGCAGCCCCCCTTCCCTGATTATCATTTTGAATGTTTCTCAAGGACATCATCTAAATACATAGCGACAATCAATAACCAAGGAGGATTTTTACTTACAGAGGAAAACAGAGAGGATGAAATGCCAGAGGTAATTCCAGGTGCCCATGTCGAGGCTTCCCCTGCTTGCAGTGCTCGTCCCCTGCGTGAGAGTGACATTTTGAACGGAACACTTTGGTCATTTAAACAGGGGCGAGGCTGCAAGTGTTACGTCCCAGCCTCTGCCAGTGCCTCACGCACATCGGGATCGCAGCCAATGTAACGAAAACCTCGCACCTGACCTGTTCTGTAATAAATTCCAACGTTTTCCGTTGAAGCATGCTTGCTTTTTCTTAATGGAGCAAGGTCTGAGTGTGAGCCAAAGGTGAGTCAAAATCAGGAAGAATTTAGAGAGCAGTGCAACACAACTGGACACCCTTTTGTTCTGGGTATTCAATAAGTAAAATACTTTAACAGCCTTGGGTTTGGGCAATACATGACTGAGATCCAGAACTGAGGGGCCTTGGGTCCAAAAGTTTTACCTTAATCTGTAGATGCACCTCTTTTCCCCCCATATTTTCCTGTATTTTTTATTATTTAGGAGAAAATGTTTAAATATTCAGTTCTAACTTGCATGCTTATTGCATTAGAAGGGCAAATTGCTAGAAATGCACCAAACAGATGCCAGTCATTGGTTCTGCAATACTGTAAAGAGACTGGAGTGATTGCAAATCTCCATTATTTCGCTTCTTTGAAGCAGGTGGAAAATACTGGATGACCAGATTTGTCATTCTTAGCTGAGTTCATCCCTATTTTCTTTAGCAGGTTAGGCAGCTGTGATGGACAGTCTCTGCTGGTCACCAAATCTGGATCACAACTTGAGCTGGATGTCAAACTGCCTCTGTGTGCCTCATCAATGACTTGAACATTCACATTTTGTCATATTTTTAATACCCTACCCTGCCTGAGGTTTATACTGGTAAAAGTCTTCATTAAATCATTTGCAGTGAGATTTTTTTTTCCATTCACACTATGTGAGAGGAATTCTGTCTTGAAAAGGGTGGGACAGAGTTGAGTGGGGCAGAGTAAGGCCTGAAGAAGGAAGTTCATTATTTACCTAATTCAAGTTTTTTCTAGACCTGCAAGGCTTGGCACATCTCTAACTGCATAAATTCCAGATTTTGCTTCAGCAGCTGTTTTCTAAAATTGGTTTAATTTCAGTTTTATTCTGACAGGGAAGTAAGACAAAGAAAAATATTCCTTGAAATGAGCTTAAGGATATTGTTCTCTGGTGTGAGGCAGCAATTTCAGCTTTGTGCCTTGTTTGATGTAGAAACCCCTGACTCAGTCAGATCTTTTATTAGCAATCACTTGTTTACAGATCTAACTGGAATTCTTAAAGCTATTTCTGTTTGCATAAATAATTGGAAATCACATTTCCTTCTACTTAGGAAGTCAACATTGTCAGACCTCTCTCTCTTGGACTTCCATAAGACCAAACCCAGTCTCTAATTCATGCTCAGTTGGGAACTCTGGTGGTACATCTCCACACACCAGGGTAGGTTTTGACCCTAAACCCCTTCCCTGACCTCTGCAGGTCCTACTCCTTGCAAATAACCTTTAATGAGCTAGCAAACTATGGAGGACAGGGTGGGAAATGCCACTCCCTACTTTCTTAACCAGGATTTTCTATGAAATGACAGCCATGGAAACTTGGCTGCAAAGTCTATTAAGTCAAATTCTTAGCGTCTTAGAAGCACCACTGTTTTTTAGTGACACTTAAATAATGTATGAAAATATAAAAAGAGAACCAAATTCAGATGTAGCAGCATAAACCCATTTTTAGTAACATACAGCAAATGACATATAGCATTAAAAGAAAACCAACCAAAAACTCTCTTTTTTTTTCAGGAAATAGATACATCAGAGAGGCTGGATATTGCATTAGAACCTGTCACCAGGACATAGGTTCAGATAAGCTCCTCTGTTAGGCAGCCTCAATTCACAGTTTCTCTTCTTTCAACTTGACAGTGACCCAAAACCAAACCAACTTTTAACTTGGCTTGTCATGTACTTTACAGTAAAAGTTGCTTTTTGGTAAACACAGAACAAGTTTTGCCACATGCCTTACAGGTAAGAGACTTCCCAGAGTGAAACTGGTGACCCTTCTCAAATATTTTAAGTTCCTTGTGACTCATCTCACCAACCTATCAGCTCAAGATTTAAGTGATCACTTAATTCTTACATTTATTTTTGAAAGATGCTGAGGTTTCACCAAGAGTTAGAAGGTGAAGATACATGAGGAAATAACAAGATTAAATTACATCTAGTTCACTTGCAAAAAACCTCGTCATTCCTTTGAGGTGACCAAAGACTCAGGATTTGAAAAAAAAAAATCTTTTTAGATACTGATTTCCATCTGCTTAAAAACACTTTGTTAAAAGCCTGTGTTTACCAAGCCTATGTTTAACTTCTCAAAGCAAACAAAAAAAGAAGGATGAAGCTAAAAGAAATACAGAGTACTGCTGAATTGGTGAAGGCAGTATCTTTTATTAAATCAAAGAATACAATGTGGAAAAAAATAAAATCTTTGTGGGCTTCTAAGCCCCTCAGCCAACCTGAATTAGAAGCAGCAAATGTTGGGAAAAATGCTAGTGACAGCTGAAAAATAAACAACCCATTCTGAGGCATGCCATTTTCTAATTTTCCCTCCTGACAGACATCCCCAAACACTTCCAGACTCTCTCTTGTCATTTTATAAATCAGAGATGGAATTTCTTGTGGAAATCACAGTTTGGGGGAAGAGGATAATAGTGGTTTTAACTTCTTTTATCCTGCTGTAGTAACAAACTTACATGTTCAGGAACTTCCTAAAATGTGTCAGTACTGCCAGCGAGGATGGGCACTGGTCTGTGGGCATTAGGAGTGGAGGGAAAATGAGGTTTTTAGGTAAGAACTGTACTTCTCAGGTGTGTAAAAATGTCTGTAAGTTCATAGAACTATCATTGGTAAAAATCAAATGTGTTTCATCACCTTTGAACGACACAAACAGGGCTCTGTAACCAACCTGTTCCCATAAGGAAATGATGGTGAATGAAACAGCCTCAGAAGCAGGGTGTACCTGCACTGTCATAAAGCATGGTCACAGTATGGATTTCAGACATTCAAACCATCCTGCCTTTTACAGTCACTCAAGATTATTATTGCTGTTATTGTTGTTGTTGTAATTTTATTTATTTTCAATATTATTATTATTATTAACATTATTGTTATAATTTTAATATTAGCTGTGGATCAGTGACATTTCCAGCTGCCATTCTGCATTATATATATAACAACACTTGTGTAAGAAGTGCCCTACCACTGAATTTTCTCTTCAGTTCCTTAGTGTGTGATTGTGATTTCAGAGAGCTCAGCCCCCCCTAATGTTCAGCTGCATTATTCAGAGGAAACCACCGGGTTTTTCTCTGTATCAACCTATTACATATTAACAATGTCTCAAGTTTTTATTTTATGTTTAGTCCATCATTAATCATAAATCACAAGATTCTCTCACGTCTAATACTGCTTCCAGAAAAGCTACCTTTTGTAATTTCAGTGCCAGAGAGAATGTGGTGTTGTTTTTGTTTAAACAACTCTCTTATTTTGAACTGATATGTGCATTTTTAATTTGGTGTGATTTCAAACAGCACAGATCCCAAAAGCTCCAAAACATTTGAAGTGTTTGGCTTTAAATGTGCACTCCAAACTTACAGGTCACGAGGGTTTAAAATGTTACAGAGTGTGGTAGTTTGGCATTTAGGAAAAAAAGTGGGAAATTGCTTTAAAACCCCAAGTTTTTTCTCTATGTTGTCAGTTGGGAAAGAAAAAATTTGGGGGGGGGGGGGGAAGGAAATATTTCTGGAGGTTTTATTCTGGTTTCTTATTCTTGTAGTTCTGATAATAAAGTTTCTTTATTACTTTTAAGTTTTAAGCCTGTTTTTCCATTCTCCTAATCCATATCTCACAGCAAGAAATGAGTAAGTACTCTGGTGATTTTTAGCTACTGCTAAAAGCTACTACACAGGGTAATAAAAAATATTTCTGAGAAGCATTAAAATTTAATCAGATATAAGGAAATTAGGTTATATTAGCATGGGGTATTCAAAGAGTATAAATTGGCTTGGCCTGAGACCTAAACAACACATCGTGTTCCAGTGTCCCTTCTTCCACATCAACCACACTGAAGACCTTAAAACAAGATCCAAAGCTCAGCCCAACCAGGCTAAGAAAAGTCATGAGTTTTTCATGGGGAAAAATAAAATTAGAGAAATGAAAAGGAAGGAAACAAGAAAGGTATCTCTGTTTGCCTCATAGATGTAAGGAATTTGAAGTTCATATTGAGATACTTTTTAATGCATTCATAACTATTGCTGTTTACAGTTGGCAAAGCAGAGTTCCTTTTGTGGAGGACTGACAAGGCATGGTGCTGAGCCACAGAGGTGATGAGTGGGCTCTAACTAGCTCTGACTAAGTGAAACCCACATTTTCCTTCCCAGCCTTGCATTGGATTATCCTGAAAAGAGCAAATGGAAGAGGAATCAAGTACAAAATACCAGGACAAGCAGAACAGATAAAGAATCAGAGATGCAGCTGAAACAAATCAATGCCCACAGGTCAGTATATTCCAAGTATAGCTTGGAATCCCTGAGGCTTCCAAAACATGGATTTGTCAAAACGCTCTGGAAATAAAGGTAGCAAAAATAGGGAGAAGCTTTCTGTGTAGGAGAGGAGTTTGGAAGAGGAGGGGATGTTCTGCATTTGGGCAGGGCACAAAACCAAAAGCCAGCATCATCAGAGGGTGTTGCTGCCTCACCCAGTAGCCCTGCACAAAGAAATGGCTCAGACAAGAGCAGCCAAGGTGGCTCTAGAACCAGAATTAGAAAATCTCTGATAATCTTGATCTATACTAATGACACCATGCTGTTTCTGTGACTTCATTTCTTTACTTTCTTCTGCTCTGTGCATTTGCATCAGTTTATTCTACCAGGGAATAAAGGAAAATGAAGAGAAAATTACTCCAGAGAAGAAATTCCAGTTCTCCATGAAGCAGCATCACCGACACAACATCTGCTGCAGGAACACATTAAAATACCCCACTGTCAGAACAAATACCCACGTTAATCATAGGTGAAAATAAAGAATTAAGAAATTACCTGTGGCTTCCAGGGTAGAATTCAAGAGCACTGAGCCAGGGATTGTTGCCAACAGTAAAAGTATAACTTCAATAACCACAGCTTTGATGCTCTGTATCAACCCTTGTGATGAATTCTTTTGTTTCACCTATAGATATTGGAACAAAGAATTAATTCAATAAGCACCTTTTTGCCACAGGTGTTTCAGGATGTTTTTAAGAAAGGTATTTTGTAAATCACTTTTTCTGCTTCCCAGCCTTAGTCCAGAGAAGTGAGCCACAAAATTTTGAAAATTATTTGGGCTCATCATTAATAAAAGGAGCAGTAGGTGTGAGAGCCACAGGAGTCACTGTGTTGTTTCAAGACTCTGAACCTTAACTTCAAGACTCAAAATGTCACCACTCACCAAAGAGCTACAAGGTGCTGTGAAAAAAAGATTTTCAGTCTGAAGGAAAGTTTTGGTTGCGTTAAGTCTGAACAGTTTGGTTTTGACTCTCATCTGAATTTAAGCACTTTGATTTCCCAACTCTGTCAAATGGCAATGTTATCCAAAAATAGACAATTATAAAGACAGAGTAAAGTTTATTTGACAGTATTTTGGGACAAAGTGTTGTGATAAGTTTTCCATTATAATTCCAATGAAAACTGTCTACTTCTCAGGGAGATTTTCTTTTTGTGTAAACAGGTTTTGTTTTTCAATAGTTTGTTCTCTGAAGGGAAAAAAATCATAAAGACCTTTCAATGGAGCAATTTTTTTGCCAGTGACTCCTCTATGTTGATCATTTTCTTTGATATGCTTTAGTAATGACTGTGTAAGAAAACTTTGCTCCATCTTAGGCTGCCTTATTTCATACCTACACCCTTTTCATTGTAAATAATTTCTTTTGCTTCAACACAATGCAAAAAATACCATCACAGTCAGGATCAGGATTCCAGACTTCCAGAATCTTTTTCAAAGGTAGTTGAGGTTTTAAAAATAAAAGAAAAAATAAAAAAAAAATAAATTAAAAAAAAATAAAAATCTGTCTTTTCTAGATGTGAAGTGAAAATGAAAAGGAGGTGCCAGAATATCACCCTCAACACAAATATCACTAAATAGGAGCTATGGACTGCTTCTGGCCCCAAGGCCAGAGACAAAAATTGGCAAAAATTACACTGCTTAGAGCTCATCCCTCTAAATCAGGTTTATCTTGGGTAGAACCAGGGAGTGAGTTGAGAGTTAAGCACTGTGAGAGATCAGAGGTCCAGTGCATCAACTCTCTCCCTGGCTCACACATTTTTAGAAGCATAGATGTCACTGGGGAGAATGTGTTACCTCTTTTTATCCAGAAAAGGCATTTATTGAAGAGTTTCTCTGTTTTGTTTTTGGTTTGGTTTTCTGGGTTTTGGGGCTTTTTTTTGGGTTTTTTGGGTTTTTTTGCAAGAAAAGGCTCCAATCATACATTTTCCATTGTCTCAATGGCAGGTGCAAGATTTCAAAGATTCAGGACCAGAATGAGAAGATGAGAGCATCATCTTGAAGAAAATGCACTTGTGCTAAGGGTATGTGGGGATCTGTTTTGGCTGAGGAATGAATGCTGATTATTTATTGGTTGCTGTGCTAAGTCATTTCCTTCCAAGAATTCACTCTATGTGTTTGGGTTAACCAACTGTGTGCAGCAGACAAATTCCATGTTTGAACAACCTTGGAATCCAGTCTGGGTTTGATCCCTCTGCACAAATAGCACAAGGGCAATGGAGCTGCTCCCTGCTAAACATTCAGGCAAAGGGACTGACACTGGATTTCTGACTAGCTCAGCCTACAGAGGAGCACACAGGCAGATAGTTCAGATTTTCTTCCACTAGTTCAAGTTTTCTTTCATAAAGAATGAAGACTTTTGCTCACTAGAAGCAAGGCAGTTTCAACCTTCCAGACAGGTATGCCTTCTACAGAATCATTTCAGAAAAAATCTGGGATTTATCCTTAACATTTAATTAGCCTTAAGCCCTGGTTTTAATCATTAAAAACAGTATAAAAATAAAGTCATGAATCAGGTAAATGACAATATAATGAACTTCTTCAAAGCAGTGAGCAAATATAAAAATGATATAATAGGTGACTCATGTAATTATACAAATATGAATATTGCATGATAGCACACATTACCCTGAAGGTGTGCACAACATAGAATCACAGAATGATTTGTTTTGGGAGGGACCTTAAAGACCACCTCATTCCAACACCCTGCCACAGGCAGGGACACCTTCCACTGCAACACTTCCAAGGTTGCTCAGAGCCCCATCCAGCCTGGATATAGAGTAGCAGAAATTTCCATCTCTACAAACACACAGCCTGACTCTCCCACTCTCTCTCTATCCTCAGCACCACAACAGAATGTCAGTGCCAATTATTACAATTAGTGACAAAGTTAATCCCATGAGTATGTGGATTATTGAATGCTTCTAGCTGCTTTTTTCTCACAGTGAAAAACAGCCTCAACCTTTGTGCAGTTTGAAAAAAAAAAAGAAATAATTACCTGTAATGAGTGCTCAGTATACCAGGTATGGCATCACAATCCCTTTTTGTGTTCCAAAGCCTCACAGAAAATGTCCCTACACAACACAGGTGTGGGAATAAGAATTCAGTGACGTTTGTGAATAGGGTACAGAGAGTTTAAACAGCCTTGTTTGCAACCACCCTATAAGTTTGTGAAAGATGTTTCAGCTTAAGATGATTTTGAATTTTCCTGTGACGTTGCTATGGGGCAGCTCAAAGACATCAAGCTTCTTTCTAGGTTGATACAATTGCCAGGTGTGCTCAGCTCTCTGTGCCTGTTCCAGCTCATTTCTGAGAAACCATTTTGCAAGTCAGATATGAAAACAACAAGGGCTTAGCCGGAATGTAAATTATTCTTCTGAGGCCTGCCAGCATTAATGGGAGAAGGATAGGACCCATATTCTTGTTTTGTTTCAAGACTGAATATAATGGAAGGCACTGTTTCCCTGTTGCTGTCTTCCTTCAAGGGCTCCAGCGGGAGATCAATGACTAAGACTTGTCCTCTGCTGTTATTTCTTTCTGTCTCAGTTCCTTAGAATGCTCTTTTCCTTCCTCACTTTAATTTGTTTGGTTTGCTCTCCAGAGGGGTATTAATTCAATAATTTTCTAGCCTAGACTCTGGCTTTGGAGACTTTTTCCCGCACCAGCCTGATCTGTCCCTGCTTTCAATACAAACATAAGCTGGCACATTTATCTAGCAAGAATATACCCAGAAACAAAGGGATCTTATCTCAAGCAATTAAGCTAATAATCCTTCTCTAAAGCACCAGTTCTTTAAATGAATCTCACAAAACAAAGCTTAAAATTCTTGTATGAGCCCTGCAAAGGAAATGTGTGTGAGAAATGGAAACTGGGGCAGCAGAGGGGCAGCACCAATCTCTGCTCTCTGTCAACAGGGCTTGAGGGAATGGCATCAAGTGGTGTCAGGAGAGGTTTAGGGTGGATTTTAGGAAAAGGTTCTTCCTCCAGAGGGTGGTTGAGCACTGAAGAGGCTGCCCAGGGAATGGGCACAGTCCCAAGGCTGCCAGAGCTCCAGGAGCTTGGATAACATTGTCAGGCACAGGGTGGGATTGTTGGGGTGTCTGTGCAGGGCCAGGAGTTGGACTCTGATCCTTGTGGGTCCCTTTCAAATCAGGATATTCTGTGATTCTATATTTTAAGTGCAATTTGCATAGGATAGCAAGATCTATGATCACTAGCAAATAAAACAATACTAGATAATTATTTTTATTGTTATTTAATTATTAATTAAAATAATTAAAATAATTAAAAAATCTATTCAAGTCCTCCAAGCTTGTGTTGACATTGGCAGTCATTTGATTTCAGTGCCCAAGGATTATGAAACAAGCTTAAAGTCTGCACCTCTACAGCATCTGCCATTTGAGATTTTCAGAGCGTTCTGGAAACATGATTTGGTTACGTTTCACAATTCATCTGCCCCAATGGTTTTGCTGAGATGGATTTCCCTTGTTTTATTAACAGAGAAGTTTAGTGGTTAGATATCTGTCTGAAGTGCTTCCACAAAGATTTCCTGAAGACTACAGATACCATGCCTTAGAGACTAAAAGTCTGCCCACATCTGGCACGAAAAGCTTTCAGATGAATTAGTGCAGCAGATCAATGGGTACCACAAGAGGTGAAGAACTGGTGTGTAGAGATTTCAAGCATCTAGAAAACTTTCTATTTCCCTGAAGAAAGCCTAAAACCCAAATAAATGCAAGTGGTTGAACAACATGAGGACCATAATGGTCCATAATTTGAACAAATAATTCTATTTATTTACTTTTATGAAAGCAGTGTAAGTTTGGAGAGATGTAGGGGGACAGAAATAGAGGAGCTTTAGGATAGTAAATGTATTTCCTCAAGGAAGGAAGAAATGGGTACCTACTGCCAACTGGAGTACCTTGAGATACATTGTCCATGTGCACATTTATTGCTCATTCTCCACCACGTATGTCTCTGATCAACAGTTTTCTGAGGGTGAATGGAAACCAGTGTGCAAAATAGAATTGGGTGTGGAGGGTGGTAAGTGCCCCTTTGTGTGGAACACAAGGGGAGGTGGGTCCAGAAGTCACTGAAATGAAAAAGCCTCAGTGCTGAGGTCCTCATGACATAAATGTCCTTACAGCATAGAGAAATTGTATAAATATATACACACATAAAATAGAAATCACCAATTACTGTTGGTAAGGCAACCTCCTTTTCTGTGATATGGCATACATTACTGCATGGGAGATGTGTTACTGCACAGCATGAAAAAACCCCATCAATATTTCTTACATCAGGGGCTGGGTATTTGGCACACAGCTTATTTCTTCCACTGTCACTGCACTGTGATCTCCTTGGGAAAGGGACAGTCATGTCCTACAAAGGGCCAGCACAAAACACGGTGGCTCCACTGCCAACCTGCCCTCCTGCTCTACTGTGACACAAATTATTAAACCCACTTGCTTGGCATTTCTCCTGCCTTTGCCTTCCAGTTACTGTTGAAGACACAAAAGGAGACGTGAACACAGTCTCAAGAAGTGAAAACTGGCTACAAATTCTGAATTAGTCTTGTGAGAAGCTGCTGAGAATTCAGCTTAAAAGAAAGATGGAGACAAGCTACTTATGAGGGCAGGTGGAGGCAGGGCAAGGGAAAACAGCTTCAAATTGGAAGAGGGTAGGTTTAGATTAGATATTTAAAAGAAATTCTTTATTTTGGGGGTGGTGAGGCCGTGGCACAGGGTGCCCAGAGAAGCTGGGGGTGGATCCCTGGAAATGTCCAAGGCCAGGTAGGATGAGGCTCTGAGAGCAGCCTGGGATAGTGGAAGGTGCTGGAACTGGATGACTTTTAAGGTCCCTTCCAACTCAAACCATCCAGTGATTCTCTGATCCTGTGACAACTTTCTGTTCAGCTCTTCTACGTAACAGGGAAGGGGGAAATGACACTGGTGGATGAGGTGAAAGGGAAGAGGGAAACAAGCCAAGGAAGGAGCCCCTCCTTTATTGAGCAATCCTGAAACCACACATCACTTTACAGTGCAAATAGTCAGGTGAAAACTGCCTTCTCACCTGAGTGACTCAAACAGCAGGTGAATAAAATTTATGGGAAAAGATTAATGTGCAAGTATAAAATAAAAGTGCATACCTCAGATATTTAAATAAAAGCAATAATTCAAATACTCTTGAAGCATATTTCCCTAAAGATTTCTTATTTAACTGTGGGATTTGTTGGCTGAGTGCAAGTATTTTCATAAGCCTGACTCCAATTTACACTAAAGGTGCTGTCCAAACAAGCAACACTACCTGAAAGTTGAAGTCAAGTCTCTAAAATTAACCCACAAAGGTCAGAACCTGCGTTCCACTGAGGAGAACAAAAACCGCCCGTTGCCATTTCTGATCTTATCACTGCAGATCTGTGTTTGCTTTTTCTTCAGCACATTCTTTTCTCCTTGTTCCTGGGTGTAAGTGCCTCATGGCCCAGCCTGAGAGCAGGATTGTTGAGGGCTTTTCCCATTGTCCATTGCTGTGGTGGCACATTGTTATGGGTGGCTGCACTGGGGTAGGGACAACGTGAGGGATGAAGGAGGGGACCAGGACTGCACTGCTTGAGAGGAGGTGGGGGAGGAAACCATGGCTTGGCCACAGCCCAACTCCTCCAAACACAAAAAGGTAGATCTCAACTAGAAACAGAACACATCCTGCAGGCGTGTTCGGGTGATGTGCTAAAGTTTGTCTTGGCTCTGGTCACATTATAAACACTTTGGTTTGCACTGTGATGTGCAGACGCTTAAAAGCATCTTTCCCCTGTCCCAAATGTTGTTTTGTAAAACCTCTGCCCTCCCTGCTGCATGTGCTGCTTTGGGTCACCTGGGGACAGGTAACCAGAGCAGCTCCCAAGAGTGGCAGATCTCTTGGTAAGCAGGATAAAACAATCTCCAGGCTGAAGTACACAGCACAGCAGGTCTCCATGAGGCCAGGCTGGAAGAGAATCTCATTATCTGTCTATATCTATAGAAAGGTTTGTGGTTTTGCTTATTTCCTGCATAATAACACTGGAAAGCAACACTTTCCCAAACCCATGCCACCTGAAATTAATAGTTATTGTTATTGCTGCCAGGACAGAAATAGAGGAGGTAGAGGGAGGAGCACTTAGAGGCTTATTATCTGACTGTAAAAGCATATTTTCTATCCTAGACTGGTCTTCACTAAATGATTCATGCAAAGATATTCTTGCAGGATTCCAGAAAGGATCCACTCTTATCCCATAAAGACTGAGATTTGACTCATAGTGGTTGGCTCTCCAAACTTCCTTATTATCCCCAAACTTTCCCTCCGTTCCCCAAGTAAATAATATCTTTGCTTTCCTGTGTAAAAGAATAAAACTAAGGAGGGTTCTGGTTTTGTTGAGATTTATGATTCAAACTCCAGTTTCTTGACACCATGAGTAGGTTCATCTTGCTGGTATAGTGAATTTACCAGATACACTCCAGCCTTGCAAGAATTCAGTTTTACAACTTTTCAAAGTATTTTCAGCCAAACCATTGTTGGCTGAAGAGGAAGAGGAGTCTGTCTACCCCAGGTGAAAGGCAGAAAGGGGGGGACAGAGGAGTTTTGAATGAACAGAAATGAAAAAGCAATTTTCAGTAGTGATGCAATCACACAGCAAGATACCTCAAAAAGGCACACAACAAAATGCCTCAAAAAGGCACACCTATAGTGCACTTCTAATTAATGAAGTTTCTGTTCACCTTCTAGCTGGTCAAAAGTGGATAAAAAAATGAGGAGGGGAAAGACAGAAATAATGACACACCTCACTTATGGCTGTCCTTGACTTGTCCCCCTCGCCTGGGGAAATTCCCTGCAGCAATGTGAGGACAGAGTCAACAGCTTCAGCAGATGATTATCAACAGAGACTGAGACTATAAAAAGAGTAATTACGTCATCTCTAAGGATCAGTTGTAAATAAATTTGTCATTGCATATAAACATGCGAACGTTCAAAATGCGAGCTCATCCAGCTCCGTGAATGCAGCAGTTGGAAGAGTTAAAATATTGCCCACATGCATCAGGTCTCAAATCCTCCTTTGGCCATGGGATGCCTTCCAGAGAGATCATGGACAGAAGGGCTGGAATGTCTCCTGAGAGTGTATTCAGGTATATTCCTGAGAGTAGATTCAAGTGCAGAGCAGAGGAAAAGCTACATGAAGGAAGATTTGCACTACTCTTCTCTCCAATCTTTGGACCTTCACTTCTACCAGAGGTTTTCCTGTGAGCTACAGAGGGCTGCCTTTCCTCTCTGAGTTCAGCCCATCTGACCACTAATTTTTAAATTGTGCCACTGGCTGCAATAAGAGATGAGTTATTTAATAGAATCATAGAATGGTTTGGGTTGGAAGGAGCCTTTAAATTTCAAAACCCTGCCATGGGCAGGGACACCTTCTGCAATCCCAGGTTGCTCAGAGCCCCCTCCCTTGTTCATCTTGAACACCTCCAGCGATCCAGGGGCATCCACAGCTTTTCTGGGCAACCTGTTCCAGTGCCTCACCACCCTCACAGGGAAGAATTTCTCTCCAATACCCAATCTAAACCTACTGTCCTTCCCTTTGCAGAGCAGTGGGGTTTGATCCCCGTTCCCCCTTATCCTATCACTGTATGCTCCTGTACAAAATCTATTTTTCAGTTGGGTGATTCAAGCCACAGAACAGGATCTGTATTACAGAAGCCATTTCCACTTGAAGAAGCATAGAAATAACTGAGTTTCCAGTACTGTAAATAAAGTGATATGTCCTTTTATTTTGATGGGAATGTGTTATTTGCCATAGGGCAAAGAAAAGAGAAATCCACATGCAATGTGTCTTTATTAGATAAAAGTACACAGTGAGTAGCAACAAACTATGAACAACTGAATTACTGTATCTGTTGCTGTTTTAAAGGGAAAGCTTGAGAAAGGTGTAGAGAAAAGAGTAAAAAATTTCTGTCCTGTGGTCAGAACCAGCTGCACAGACTTAAGAGGAAATTTCAGGTCACACATCTAGGGAAAAATGCTCTTTATATGTTTTGTGTGGTCTCTTTATCACACATAGATTTCTTCTGCAAATCCCTTTGTTAGCTAAAACCTCACATTGAGAATTTACATATATCTGTGATACAAAAGAATATGATATATAATGTGCAGTAATAAATGTACCTTGACAGGATATGGCAATTCATTAAGCTCGAAAATATGGCAGAAATTTTAACACTTTAAGAAGTTTCAACTTGACATATTAGTCACAATAGGAAAACAAACAAACTACCAAAGACCAAAACCATTTCTTGTTTGTTGGGAAAGAATGTGAGAACCTGTGCTATTCTTTAGACATGGTTTCAAACTACTTTGAACAGTTATTTATATGTCTAATTCTGCTTGGTAGGTAAACAGAATAATTTGCCAGATTGCTGAAGAGTTCTCACTGCAGAATGAAACACTGCACTGAGAAGGAAAGAGCACTTTCATTTCAGATCCTGAACAGCTTCCACCTTCTGCTGGGAAGGAAAATCCTTCAGTGCCAAATCATGTGACAAAGAAGTAATGTGGCAAAAGCACTTTATCCACATGTAACTCAGTGCTGGCTCACCTTGGCATGTGTGGTGCAGCTGCCTCCCCCTGGTTCTGTGCTTATGAAATCTGTGAAAGTAAAGGAGGGAGTTGACTTTGCAGCGTTACACAGCAGGGCAGGAATTAAACATAGGAGATTGGTTTTTGGACTTAGAATCATAGATTTGTTCAATGGTTTGGGTTGGAAGGGAACTTAAAGATCATCTATTTCCAGCCCTCTGCCATGGGCAGGGACACCTTCCACTAGAAGTGGTTTCTGAGAGCCTCATTCAACCTGGCCTTGGACACTTCCAGGGATGGGGAATCCCCAGCTTCTCTGAGAACCTTGTGCCAGGGCTTCCCCACCCTCACTGGATCCTCTGCCTGCCTTGGGTGCTCCCCTACCACTGGCACCATCACATGGCAAAGCAATGACAGGATTAGCAAAAACCCAAACCCTGTTGGCAGGAGGAAAAACATTTTCTCTGTGTAAAGGTAGAGGAAGGGTTGCCCTCTCCCTTCAGCAGGACAAGCCACTGCTGCCAGCCCAGGGGTCAGGGACTGGATGGCTGATCCTCAACCAGGGCATCTCCAGGAGGAAGGTGTGTTTGGTCAGCTGTGACCTCAGAGGATGGTGTTTTATCAGCTGCCAGGGTCCTGATATCTGCCAGCTCAAATCCCTCTATGGGTCTGTTCAAAACAGCTGCTTACATCTGTACAGCTGTGAGAGGCTGCTTCTGCTGACTGCAGATCCTCCCCAGCAAAGCAGAGGCCAAAGGCACCGCTGTGAGTTCCCAGGAGAGAGCTCAGAAAACTGGGAAGCAGGTACAGAACACTAACTCACCTGGTTGTGGTGAGTGAATTACTCAAGGCTGTGTTGGCAGGGAAAATGCAGTAAAACTTTCCATGTGATTTTACTTGGGCATGTTAATAATGTAAGGTTGGTTTGCAAGGGCACCACAAAGCACTTATTAACTCCAGCAGCTGTAATTGCAGATTTTGTGTGTAACTAGACAGAAAACCTGAGTAAACCCGTGCCAGTAAATGTGCAGAGCATGGCTGAGGGATTCTGTCAGATGTAGGTTAGCAGGGTCCATCTGACTCCCCAAGGAAGTGCTAAAATAGAGAGAGATCTGTTGGCATCTTTATGGAGACTGGGAAAGAAAACAAACTACAAGCAGCTCTCTTTAGAACACAGCTACAGTTTGTTCAGCTGACAGTCACTAATACCTATTCCTAAACAAACAAAAGCTGTACAATCACAGAAACAATTTTAGGTCTTGTTTTATCCTTTATTCTATCTCCTGCTTCATCCATCATCTGTCAAATGCAGCAAGAATTCCAGCCAGAAGCTGCCATGAAGAATTACCTCAAATATCAGCAACTTGCACAAAGGGAGGTTGTATTTTCACTCAGCACCCCACTTTCAAAAAGCCCAGTCACCATCACATTAACTTCAAACTGTATCTCTTACTCTTAATTTTGAATTTCCTTAATGCCTGCACAGGTCTAAATGAAGGCTGCTGTGAGGCAAATGTGTGTCACAACTTGCTCTCAGTGACAAGTGCCAGAGGCAGTCACAGCAGCTGAATGGATTTGAGTGGCACAAATTCAAATTTGAATTTGAATTCAAAGCAGGAGGAGCAAAGAAGCACCACCCCAAGACATGGCACAAATATCAGTCACTCATATGGATGGGAAGACACTTCCATCTGTGGTTATAACAAAGGAAGGCAGTGAGCCAACAGAACAGGCCACCCCAGGTGTTCCTTTCTCTGGTGTGTAAGGCTTTATCCCATGAAAATCCCAGTGTCAGTTTAAGAAATTAAATTCTGGGGGGAAGTGCTAGAAATAACAAACCTGGAAGATGCCAAACATTTGTTTTCTCAAGGAGGTCACACAGTCTTCAGTCTGTATAGGGAGCAGAAGAGGTACATAAGAAATGTGTTATCCTTGGGAGTACTGTCTCACAGGAGAAGTGCAGGATACAGGACATCCAAGATACAGGACAAAGACCCAACGTGGACATCCTGGCATACTGACTTTGGCTTTCTTAGAACCAGGGGAAAGGTAGAAGTCCTTTCAGGGAAGAGACTAAACTTCACAAAGTCATGCTTCTCACAGATCTTTCAGAAAGCAGAGGTGCCTTTCTCCTGTTCAAGAATTCCATGTCACAGCTGTAGCCAGTCAAGTGAAAAGGAGGAGAACAAGTAGTCAAATAAATGGTAACAGGTAGTCAAATAAATGCCAAGAAACTCAGGAAACCATCTCCTGTGACTAAGCCAGCTGATTTTTATATGGGCTACAAAATGTAGTCTCAAACAACTTACCAGCTGAAAATCTTTCTGGGACAATAAAAAACATGCCCAGAAGCAAATAGCATCTTGTTCAGCTGTAACTCTTGAGATATTCCTTACAGACACACATAAGGTGGGGCCCCAGAGCTGCTCTGTAAAATTTAAAGTTGGATTCAGTACACAGGACATTCCAAATCCCAGTTCCTCCATATTTTCACTTTTTTGGCTGAGGAACCCAGCGGGCAGCTTTGCTCACTGGGCAGGTATGATACAGAGCACAATTAAATATGCTGGAATAATCCTGAGAGCACTATTCATGTGTAACACTCAGTAATTGGCCTCTCAAGGCTGGCATGAGAACAAACACAAGGCCCTTCTGTCTCCATGAACCAATAATAGCAATATTTGTTCAAAATGTTGCTGTGAATTCCCTTCCTTCATCTTTTCAAACTGCCAGATGCCAAAGGCAGCTAATAAACGAGAGCATTGTTAGTGGCCAACATTCCATATCAAAGCTCCAGGCGCTCTGAGAGGCAAAGCCAGACATTTCCTGTGTGGATTTCCAGAGCTTCAGTATTACTAAGCATAATCCATGAAGAATCCACATTGTCAGTGGTGTTACTAGCTGCCAGCACATTCCCAAGGATGTAGTGATACTGTTTGCTGGAATAATTATTCCTAAATGAATATTCTACCCAACTCTGGCAGGAAGGCAGCCTCTTCCTGGAATTCAGACTCACCTTCACAGTCCTGGAGGGAGCAAGGTTTTTTGGGATGGATTTGTGTCAGGCTGCTGAGAATGCAGCTCCTCACATCCTGCTGAACCACACCTGATCTGCCTCCAAATAGCAGTGAAAGCAACTCCATCATGCCACCATACCTGCAGGTCCCAAGCACTCCTCAATGCTTCTATCAATTTTTTTCCTTGGATTTTCCCAAAGGCTTGATCCAGATGGGGAAAGAGTAAAAGTCCCATGCAGCAACTTGCCAAATATTCACTGCATCAGCAATAAAGTAACCAAAGCTTATTTTCTATTCTAATTTTCCTGAGGTTCTGGTCCTCCTGTGAGTTACCTGTAGCAAAACCAAACACCCAACAAGTCAAAGAAAAGCAGCTGCCAAATGATTGTGTTCTTTATGGCCTTAAACAGAAATATCATGGAAGAGAAATGCCACTTTTGAAATTGGTGACTTATGTAGTAAAGCAGGAGAAGGAGAAAAACACTGTTTAAATAAAAGTTTATTACTTCACCTTTTCTTACAAATACTTGTAATTTTCCAGAAGGTATTCAATATTTTTTTATGTGAGAAAATTACCTAGGAAAAACCATTTTTGCTAGTATTTCCTCTGTAAGGACAGGGAAAGGAAAAGGGGGAAAAGTGAACTCAAATTGATCTCTCTGCACTGTAAAATTGCAGTATTCCTACATGTGCCTAACTTTCTCTAACACATACCTAAACACACAAAAAGGTAGTTGGATAAAACTATTATTTTTTCATTCCTTGCAGTTATTATTTCATCAAATCCCGTTTCTAGGCAGAAACACTCAGTTACCCCTAATTGTTTTAGCTTTCATCATAGAGAGGATTGAACACCAGCTGATTTAAAGAGAATATTGTGAGTGGATGTTTTGAGATCCATTGCAAGCAGTACAGCAGTGTTTTGTTAGTGAAACTTCCATACAGAATTTGGACTTCATTGCTCTGGTCTTTTCCTTGCCACCCCCAAATAGTCTGGCTTTTTCTCAATTCTTCTTTTACACTTGCACTATGATTGTTCTTAGTGTGCAAATATTTGTGTTAGGTCTCTGAAACTCATCCTTCTGTGGATGTCACAGTAAAAATCACTGGGGAAAGGAGGGCAGGAAAGGCAGGGAAGGGAATTTTCTGCTTCTGGATGAGGGAAGCCATTAGGAGGCTCTCTGCTCTAGGCTTTTGACTAATTCATAGTCAACACCGTGGTTTTAGATCAATTGCAGCCAAACTTTTTAAGTTCCTTTGTTTCCTTCCGCAGCCTGCAAGAAAACTTTCCAAACAGGCATTAAAAACCTGTCTTGTTTATATTTTAATGGATGAGGAAATTTTCCAGTATCTCAGCTTTTTCCCAACCCCACTGGGACCAGAATTTGGCAGCATTTTAATATGGGGGAAAGGAATAATTTTGCATCAGGTGTCAGCAGTGCTGTGCTCTCATGAACATTAAACATGCACACCACTGGCCTAAAGGGGTTCTTAGGAAACAGTGAGAGAAGTCAAAACTAAATCTTCATTTCTACATATTTTTTGTTCATTGTTTTAAGTAATTATTTAGAGCCAGCGCTTCATTGAAAGAACAAAATGTGGGCAATGCCAAATTGGAAAGGGGAAAAAGCAGCACAGGAGTCTGAAAGCAATCTGTCAGGCTCTTGGACACAATGAGGGTAATTTCTTTATCCAAGTGATAGTACAGAAAAGAGAGGAAGCATCACTTCACCTGTTGCTTACCAGAAGAGATAAAATAAATGTTAGGAGCTTGGTTTTTATTTATTTATATGTTTGTTTATTTACATTTATGTTTTTAAATGGTAGAGATATCAATATTGGCAGCAGCGTGGGCTGCAGGGATCATGCCCTGGTAGGTTTCACAAGCCCACAAGGAATACAGGCCAGACAAAGAGTCAGAACACTGAATTTTAGAAGACCAAACCATCAGTTGTTTAAGGAACCAGTGGATGGAATCCCCTGGACAAGTTCCTTCAGGGAAAGGAGCTGTGCAGAGCTGGCCACCTTTAAAAACCTATTTATTCAAGCAAAGAGCACTCAATTCTTCTTTTGGAGCAGCTGTCAGAACTGTGCAAATTAAACACCTGGGGAGGCTGGTGTGACAGTAGCTTCAGATTGAATCACCACATTGCTGCAATAAATTGGACTGGGAATGTTGAATGCTCTTTTGGTTGTCTTTGCTGAAAAGGATGAAACTAAAGTGTGTTTATCCTTTGTAAAGATGAAGAAAGAGACCTTTAGGGGGTACAGGTATATAGTTGGTGGTAACTGCAGTCCACTGGGGTTTGGATAAGGTCCTGTGCCGTGTTTTCAGTGATTTCTGAACCTTATATACTGATACTGGAACAGTTCAGAAGCTGCCACATCCACCAAGTGCACATCTTTAACACCTGTGACTAAATCACACAGGAAAACATAACACAAGTACACAAGTCAACAATAAGTTACAGGGCTGCTTTTATTAAGATAACAAAACTCCTATAAACAGACTCAGTCACAAATAACAGTTTCTGCTGAGCATGCAAGGTATCAAATACAAGCTACTGGTTCACATTTCATCCTGAGGAGTAGTGCTCAGCTTTTGAAAACAGCATAGCTCCACCAAAATCAACAGGCAGATCTCTAATCCTGTTGTTGCCCGATCCGAAGAAAACAATAAATAAATAAAGCGGTGCTTTATTGAGGGCCCGGGAGCCTGTGGACAAGCGTCCAAAGACAGAGCCCCATTTCACAGAAAAATCACAGGGTTTTTATATGTTTTCTACATGATTTCTTCATCATCACAAACTTTCACTACTTGGTACGATTATCTCTTTAACCTTTAAATTCTGCCAACAGGTACATTCCTTAGATTATCTCCTAGTTACACTGCTTACATTGCAATATCTGCTATACAGTTCATCTGCAGGTTACATGCGGCCTACCAAGCCTTAGCATGACTACTACTAATGTCAACTAATGCTAACTGTTAACGTTTGCTACTATCTTAATACAGTTTATTGAATCAAATGGCAACACTGTCACCTCCAAGAAGTTCAGGATTGTAAGTACTAAAAACTAGAAAAATATGTATAGTAAAATAGCTGATCCTGTCACTGAGTGCCGAAGGCAAAGACATTTCACATTTGAAACTGAGCAAACTGAGCAAAATTAAGAGACTCCTACATAACAAGAACTAATTGTTGTGCTGTTGTCCAAAGAAGTTATGGACTCCCCATCCCTGGAAGTGTCCAAGGCCAGGCTGGATGGGAATCTGAGCAAGCTGGGATAGTGGAAGGTGTCTCTGCCTATGGCAGGGACTTGGTGCTAGATGGTCTTTAAGGTCCCTTCCAACCCTTCCATTCTGTGAGTCCACATTCATCAGACTAAGACTGCAAAGATATTTTATAGTTTCATCATTACAACTAAATGGATTTTTATTTTTTTAGATCAGGATCTGGTAACTCTTATTTCCATAAGGAAAAGACAAGTCAAAGTGTCTTACTCCTTATAGAGTCACTTGAATCTAAAGCAGAATGCAAATGATTATTCTGAAATTTATTGATATAGTTAAAAGACATATATAAAAGCTCTAAAATCAATCAGTACAACCTTTTCCAAAATGTGGAAGTCTGTTACCCAGTAATCTTATTACCTAATAGAAATTGGACTAGAAGGATAGAAAAGCCACTTTCCTCTGCTATTCTGTAGCTAAAACTCAGCACCTAAGTGCTTTGGCTACTAGAAACATTCATGACTTAAGCTAAGGACCAACTTCCACTAAGAGTTATTTACAATGGTGTCCATTAGTTTATAAATTACTAAATTAGCTGTGACCCAGGCACAGCAGATTATCACTGTGTAGGAGGAGTGACTGCAGCAAGCAGAACCACGGGCTGGTGGGACAAGTTATTGACACCTCTTCACCTCCCATCCTCCAGCACACCCACTGAGGTGGGGATTTGGGGCAGCAGAGAAGAGCAGCCCAGGAAAGAGCCCTGCAGGAGATGATGACTGCATGGAAGAGGTTTCTGCTCCAGTTTATCCAGCTGAGATCATTGTTGTACCCAATGGACCGTGTAAACTGAGCTGCTGCTGCTGCACTGATGGTCTTGCAGCCAGGTAAAATTCAGGTCAAATTTATTTGCAATTGGAGAGCTCTCACTTAGGTGGGCAGCACTATGGGGCTTGACTGCACAATCATTAGGGTCTAATTAAGTAGAATACACAGGTATCAGTTGATTTATCTGGAAAAACATGGGCTGCCAGCAACAAAAATAATTTATCTTTTTTTTCTTTCTTGCTTTTCCACTGAATCCTTGTTGATTACAGAATGAATCAAATTTTAAAACTCCTGCTGAAGAACACCCTGAGTAGGTTAAGCCCCAGATCCACAGGGGCTTTTCCTTACTTGGTGGCAAATGCAGTGCTTGTTCCTCAGCTTCTGTATGCTTAAGGCGTTGCACAATTAGGTCTTCAATGCTGTTGCAGCTCAAAGTTTCAACCTCACCCTGAGTAAACAGCAAATTACAAACTGAAAAAGAGATGTCTCTGAGGGTTTGCTGATTCACTTCCTTGAATATCAATGGAAACATGCAGCTTGTCAATAATAATGGCACAAGTGATGCTGAGATGAGCACATAGTGATATATCACAGTGAGAAAATCAGATCTTGGAACTTGAAGAGAGAGACAGATGTCTTTGTTTTCTTCCCTTCTATTTTATCAATGGAAAAACTGCCAAAATTCACTTCAACCTGGAGATGTTGTCACAAAGAGTTCTTAAGACACCAGGGAAGAACCAGATTGCTAAGAAAAAAAGAGATGGAGGGGAGAAAGGGGTATAGAATCCTTTCATATATTACATTAATTTGAAAGAGTCAGTGTTGTGTAGAGCAAGGAAAGCCAAATGTTGAATGAAGACAAACTTCAGTTCTTTATGTGATATGATCCCACTAGGAAAAAAGATATAAACTAAATTAATCAGGACTGAGACAAGTAATCAACTCCCTTCCAAAGACAGTAAATACATAGGAAAGAAGAGCTGAGTAGTTCCAGCTCCAAAAGGGAGCCATTAAAAGTGTTATGAACCTGACAATATTCTTTATGCTACACCCTCTTTGCACAGCTGCAGAATTCCCATTAGTACGAGGTATTACTCAGGTGAGCAGAATGATGATGAGGATGAGGATGAGGATGAGGATGATGATGAGGATGAGGATGAGGATGAGGAGGATGATGAGGATGAGGATGAGGATGAGGATGAGGATGAGGATGAGGATGAGGATGAGGATGAGGATGAGGAGGATGATGAGGATGAGGATGAGGATGAGGATGAGGATGAGGATGAGGATGAGGATGAGGATGAGGATGAGGAGGATGAGGAGGAGGATGAGGATGAGGATGAGGAGGATGAGGAGGATGAGGAGGATGAGGAGGATGAGGAGGAGGAGGAGGAGGAGGATGAGGAGGGTGAGGGTGAGGGTGAGGAGGAGGAAGAACATGAAGAACATGAAGAAGAACATGAAGAAGAAAATGAAGAAAATGAAGAAAATTAAGAAAATTAAGAAGAAAATGAAGAAAATAAAGAAGAAGAAAATGAAGAAGAAGAAGAAGAAGAAGAAGAAGAAGAAGAAGAAGAAGAAGAAGAAGAAGAAGATGAAGAAGATGAAGAAGAAGATGAAGAAAATGAAGAAAATGAAGAAAATTAAGAAAATTAAGAAAATTAAGAAGAAGAAAATGAATGAATTAGTGAAGCCATTCTTGCTCTGTGGAGAGACTCAGAGATTTCATGTGTAGGTTTTAATTCAATGAATCTTGACATGCCCTTTGTGCTGGGTTATGGCTCTGTGGTGGGATTCATATCCCTGATGGAAATACAGCTGCTGGAGTTGTACCAAGGAGTCCCAGGTACCTTCCCTTGGGACTCCTGACACATCCAGTTCTTAGGAAGCCACCAGAGCATCACCCTCACCTCAGCCATCTCCCAGGAGCTGCCCAGAGATGGGTAAGTGGGATGAAAGACAGGGAAATACAGCTAAATGTGACCACTCAAGACTTGGGAGCAGGAAGCTGGGATAGAGCTTTCCCTGTCCTTTGCCTGTGGTGCATATTACACATCACTGTGAATTGAAATGAATCACCTGCAAATGCCATGGGGATGTGTCCAGTGCATTTACTGAGGCCGTGGCATTGTCCTGTGGGAGGCCTGCTCCAGGGAAGGATTACTGACTAACTCTGGCAATAATGGCAAATAAACCCGTTTCCAGGAACAGAATTCAATCCACAGCAAACATCCTTGAGTTGGGAAGTGCTGTTAGGTGGTGTTTCTCAGCCTGACAGCTTTCTCACTTCGCTCTCCTCCTCTTAAAGAGACAAAGCATGCAAATGATGCTGAGCTGCTAGATTCTGTAATTCTACAGAAAAACGTGCTGAATCCTGTGGTATCCTGAGAAAGTGTTAAATTCCCAAGTTTCAGACCATGTGGCAATGGTTAAGTCTCCTCAGAGCTGTGCTTTCAGACTCTCTGCAGGCACATGTAAGCACTGCTTATGCATCTCAATATTTCAAACTCTATATGTTTAACATCCCACTACTTTCTCAAAAAAAAAAAAACAACTCAAAAAAATAATAATTAAACCTAAGCTTCTGCAGAAAGGGATAACTTCTGAGATAAATTTATAAAGAGAGTGGTAAAGTTTCTCTCCTTTGTTACACTAGTGACTGGTTTAAACCCAAAATTTATATGTTTTTTTGGTGGAAATGGTTATTGGTGTTTTATAAGGTGATGTGCCATTTACTCTGACTGAGATCAAAGCCATGAAGGAAGATGAAGGACACAGTACTGTCTTCTTCATCTTGCAGGTTTCATCATTTGAAAACAGGGAAGAACAGTAGGAATTTCTTTCTTACTTGTATGGCCTTTACCCACAGCAAAAAGGAAAAAGGACGGCAGCTTCAAATATTCTCATATAAAAGATGGTCATCTACAAGTATTTCACCATTTCAGGAAGAGATAAACAGCTAAAAAGTGCAACTGATCATAATTCATGACTTACATGTGGCAACCTGGGAATCACTAATCATAGAACACTTGGTAGCTGAAGTTGTCAGACTTGATCCTGAGGTTGTATCTCCCCGTCTTTCGCTGGTACTGGAAAATGAGAAGGGTCACAACTCCCAGCACAAAACCAAACACAGCAAGGACTATGAGGATGATGTATCCAATTCCCATTCCAGCCTCCTTCCCTCTCTTCGAATCAGATGCTAAAAAAAATATACATAAATAAAATAAATCAAGAGGTAAAAGTAAAAAACATTGATATTCCTAAATCTTTTACTGGGGAGAGAAACAAGCCCTGCATGCTAATTAACCAACATGCCAGTGCAGAACTGTGCTAAAGCAGTGCATCAGCCTTCTGGGGAGGGTGATTCTCATGGAAAGGGTGTGAGGACAGACCATGCTCTCTCTTTACATACCACTGTAGAGTCCCTGCAGACATGAGTGTGATTTTCAGCTAAAGCAAGAATTAAAGAATTAGTGCTGGTGACTTTTTAAAATGCTGCCTTGCTTTCAGAAGTGCTTTAGAGGTGAAGCATTCCCCTAGGTTAATCCTGCCTCCATTCATTTATGATTATAAAAATTACTTGGTTTGCTTTTATCATATATGTAATATTCTTCAAACACAGAGTATTTGGGGAAGGTTCTCTGTGTGTGCTGGGTCTCTAAGCTCCCAGCTGGGAGGTCAGTGGAGTGACACTGGCTTGGTCACCACGGGCTCAATGCTGCACCTGAGCAGTCATTTGGAGCCAACTGAGCAGCCCAAGGCTGTGTGCAGTGTCTGCACAAGTCTGGCAGGCAGGGCACAGGACCTGCAGGACACCTGTGCTCTGCTGGAAGAGCACCCAGACCCAGAGGGGAAGGAAAGAACGAACACCAAATGCCCCAGTGTGGGCAAGAGTCAAGTCCCACATTGCCAACTGCCTCCCAAGGCACCACAGATCACAGAAAGAGTTATCCAAATCTGCAAGCAGAATTTATTCTCTCCCTTTATTATTATGCCTCTTTTCCTATTTGTCCAATTGTTTGTAATTCCTTCCTCGATGCTCCTACAGAAACATGCATTTCTTTGCTTACATTTTCAGGAGAACACTTGTTTTTCCAGGCACTTGCCTGTAGTACTTGTGGTACCTGAGGTACACAGAAGATAAATACCACTGCACACATGCCTGCAATTAGAGACAAGATATTTTGGCCAAAGGGCACTGCTGGCAGCCCCAGAGGTCAGTAAGAGCAGTGCTCAAGCTACAGGACACCCAGGGCATCATTCCAAGACAGGCCAAAGCAGTGCTGTGCAATATATTCAGTCTCACTTTTGAATTTCAGCATAAAACAAAGGAATAAAGGAGAACATGCATGGTGGAAATGGCAGCCTGTAGGCAGACACAGAGCAGGCCCTCCTGAGCATGTGGGACTTTGCCATATGACAGCTGACCAAGCCTTGGCAGAGCAGGTAAAGTGTTTCATGTTTCACTGCAGCACTTACACCTGTTGTTACCTGACATCATAATTCATGTTACCCCTTCAACACAGAGATGCAGATCACTTAACATGCGCTGTGATTATCCAAACTAGAAATAAGAGACAGCATCCAAAAGTGCCACCTTTGCCAGGAAATCAATTTGGCACAATCCAAAGAAAGCGCCCCTCACCAGAGGCCCTTTTAGAAAATGGCCATTTTCCAAATTAGAAGTTAATCAGGATTTCCAGCAAAAATGGGAGTGAAAGCTACTTGTAAGAGCTAAACAAAGAAAGCTGCATTAATTACTTTATTTGTCTATTTATTTATTTTTAAGAATTAATTCAGAAATGAGTACTGAGGGCCTATTTGAACAGACCATGTAATGGAAGAAAAATACATTCTTCTAAGTCAGAGTCAGTTCCTAGGTCCAAAAGAACATTATGAACTGTCTATTCACAGTAACCACGAGTTAAGATTCTGATATTGGTGAGCCAAAACAGTCTCAATGAGTGTTTTACTTTAAGAAGTTATAAATGTAAAGCTGGAGGGGGCCCAATGACTGAAAACATGAGAGACCACGGGTGCCCTTGAAAGCATCACTCAGGGTAAATGCAGAAAAAGCAGGTGCATAATAAATCAGACCTTGCTTGCCCCTAGTGCAGGTGTTTGCCCTCAATTAACCTGTGCTGCACCAAATTAACCAAGGTGCTGTGCATCAGCTGCTCTCTGCCACTTCCCCTCACCATGGTAATGAAGTCAATACCAGGGAGCCAAAGGAAACACAACAATAAAATCTCTTACATCCTCTGATTTGGGACTTCAGAGCCCAAAATAATTGCAGACTAACAGCAGTGTAAACACTTCATAACCAGATGCAATCGGAAAGGTCGGCTCTGCTTTCACACGTTACAATTGAAATAATTGTTCGATTTTGTGGTTGTTGCACTTGTTACCCTGTGCAAACAGCCACACAAAAGCACTTTATCTTCCTTTCTACATTCCCTTGACAACCTGACAGTCCCAGCTCTGAGCAGGGCACGTGCTTCTCCACGCTGCCACGTGGCTCCAGCAGGAATACCTGCTCCCAGGGAATATAGAGGGGCACAAAACCCTTTGGGTCACAGGTCTTCAGGTTCCTTTGGCAGCAGAGAATAATCTATCTTGGCATGAGAGTGTGCTCTCAACTCACCTGATTTACACAGGGGTCCCCAGGATGTTCTGTGCAGGGCGAGGGTTTCTCCAGCCTTCAGGAGTCCAGCCCTTGCATGGCATCTCTGCAACGATCAATTCAAACTCCAACAAGTCATGTGGCTTTACTAATTAAAAATACAAAGCCTTCTGAAAGCCCAGTGCTACTCTCACCATCGGGCTTTTGTTTCTTAGTGTTATGCTCTGTTAAACTGAAATCAGCACCAAAAGGAAGTCCAAAAGAAATGGCATCAGGGAAAAATCAGTATAAAATCTGTAATTAGTCACATTGGAACACACTGATGTGAACACACAGGCAAACTTTTCATTAGCTTTCTGTTTATTTTAGAGAAACCTTATGGGAAAATAAATTTATCACTAATGCCAGGGTTTTACAAGCACTTTTGTTTGGATGTTTCTGCTGACCACGGCAGGCACTGCAACCAGCACCAGCAAAAGCAGCAGCAGCAGCTTTCAGACCCTGTCGAGGTGTGTGCCATTCTGAAGTGGTTCAAACATGAACCACTGATCTGGGAGCTACAAAGCTGAAATCCCTGCCTGGGGGATGCTGGGGATCAGCTTTAGCTCTGTGTTATCAGCACTTGCACAGGCATTTTCTGTGCACTTTTTTGTTTTGTTTTCTTTTGTTTTGTTTTGTTTTGTTTTGTTTGCTGCCTTTTTGTTTTAAGCTGCAGCCTAAAGGTCCCTGATGGGAACCAAAACCTACTGGCATTATTCAAAGGGTACTGTGGCTCTCCTGGAAGAGCACAAAAAACCCCAGAGAAATGGCAGCACCATACCATGACCAGCAAAACCAGCAGGGTGTCTTACCAGCTTGTTTTCACCAGAATGTCTCAGCAGTGTTACCAGTTTGGCTGCACTGGATAACATTTACAATCCACTGCCAGCAGTAGTGTCTTCAGCTGCCTCAGCCCCCAGAAAAATACCCATGTGGTTATTTATGACTTTGGTCTGCTTTCAAACAACTTTCCCTGGTCAGTAGATCCATTAGAGAACACATTTATGTAGTTTCTCCCTTATGGAAATGAGTTTTTGGTTCCACATGGCCATGAAGCAGCCACCTTCCACCAAACATCTGCATGGTGGTGGCACATCCCTCCTCTTCCCATTCAAAGTAATTTTTCTTACTCATTTCTTACTACTTTTCTCCTCAGCCAGTCCATTTTTTTTTTTTTATTTCAACTCTAAACTTTAGAGCACCTTACTCTCTTCCACAAAGAAAACAGGGAATAAATAGACTGAGTAAGAAGAAGTAATACAAGATGTAAGCATCGAGTGTGTGGGTGAAGAGCTGAGCTAAACCTGCCCTGAAGCAAGTCACTATTCCCCAGAGTAACAGATCAGAGGGTCAGATCCCAGACCCAGGGCATTTTCCCAGCCATCTTACATTATTTACAAATATCCTCTGTTCTTGCTCATCTTCTTTGATCTTTGCACCTTCTGCAGCTCCTCCTCCCTTCTTTGTAAAAGCCATTGCTCACCCTGTGCAGGACTTGTCTTCCCCACATCACAATTTATCCTCAACTGAAGATACTGAATTCACTGACTTCTCACAGGGTAAATTTTGCATAGGAGGAAGAACAATGCATCCTATATATATTTGTATTTGTACTCAGCTGCAAAAGCTGGAGCCATCTTACCATTGTCAGTCATGTTTCCTGTCCCTACTTTTTTTTGCTTTTATTTTTTTTTTTTTCAATCTGGAGGAAGCCTTATACTTTGAGAAAGGAAACAAGCATCTTCTGGTAGCCTTTTTAAATCCTTTAGGAAGAGATCATTTGCTTTAAAATGGGTTTAACCTGTGTTATTTAGAGCTAGAGGAAAGTGTTAAACAATGGGGGAACACCAAACCACTAATGAAAACATCCTTGATAGAAAAAGAGCCAGGAAGGTTGGCAGAGGAAGAGGAGAATTCCCAAGTGTCTGCTAGTAAGAGAAAAAACCCACATCAGTTAAATGTTTTTTCTTATTTCTATGGCAGCAACACATTTTTAGATAAAGCTGTGTATCACTTACTTGCAAGTAAAAAGAAACAATGTAATGCTTTGTAGCACAGACAATTAAAAACTGCAGTTCTTATCAGAATATGGATTGGTTTATTGCTTCAAAAAGCCATAATAAACTCTATTAAAGTCACAGCCCTAGAAACTTAATGACACTTAGCTTCCTTTCCTGGCATCTAAACTCTCAGCTGAAGAAGCAAATCTGTAGGGAATTAAAAAAAAAAAAAAAAAAAAAAAAAAAGGACAGAAAAATGGAAAAATGCATAAATTTACTCAGATGTTTTTCTGACTCCTCTGGGAGTTCCTACTTTGTAACACATCCATCTGAGCTGATACTTTTCTAGCCAGCCCAATTTCATTGCTTTTTAATCATCCTTAAAATGAGTGGAAGGTCTAGTTCTCAGGTTCCCCAACTCTGTGCAAGCTCCATGTGTTTTTCTAGGAGGATGAGCAACAGGAAGAAAAGCTGACCCTTCCATATGGTTGTAGTGTTTCCCTACTCCTCTCTGCTCTCACCAGAGAACAAAAGAAACCTCAAGAGTTATTTTAAACCTTGTTTGCAAACACTACTCCTTCCATTCCATCACAGGAGTCCATATGGCAATGAGAAAAGTATATTTGGGGGGGAAAAATAGTAGAGCAAAACACTTACAGTCCTGCAGGTGCTTCCTGGTGACTCCATACAAATACGAATTCTGCAGTGTAAGTAAACCACAGAGTTGTTGACAAAGGAAAAAATTTTCATCTTAAACTGAGCTTTGCTCGAATTCCCATTTTCCAGCAGAGTGGTGTAAGTGTTTGGGATGGGACAGCTGAAAAGGGAGACAAGAACCACACAGAGCAGCTAAGCCTAGAGAAGGCAGGTTTTGGTTCTAGCATAGAACTTGGGTTTTAAGGCTTTCCTTCCTCTAGGAAATTACAGCCAGACCCTTCATGAAGCAGCTCTGGGAGTGCAGTGGAGATAAGAGGCTGTTTGCTGCTTTATTTTCACAGTGACCATGTGGAACAAGAGATGGGGGAAGTGGTTGGAGAGTTGGAGAAGAAGGGAAAGAATAACAGAAAGAAGGATTTAAACTTGGCTTCACCAAACACAAATTGAAAAAAAACATCAAATTTAAAGGACTAGATTTTGTTACTGAGGAAAATGATTATCCTGTATTTTAAGGTGGCAGGTGAGCCTAAGAAATATGACATTGGGGTGAGATCAGGGATCCAGACAAGAACAAACCTCTTTCACCAGAGACTGCTTTAATATCATGTGTGAGGAATTAAATAACCTATTTCTTCGCTGACAAGAGGGACATAAGCTCTTGATAAAGCTGAAACCACAGAGAAACCTCTGAAGCACAGAGAAGGAGATAAAGCACCCACTTCTCAAATGCCCTTTCACTGACTACCAAAACCTTAAGTGATTTCTTCAGGTTAAAAACACAATTCCCTCACAAAACTGTAAGGAAGACAACCAAACTCAAAAAACTTCCACATGGCCCTTTGAAATCTCTTTTCATATCTACCTTTCTTGTTCAAAGAAGGTGTAATCAGGCCAAATAGAAAGGAGGTGTGCTTTGGTGAGAACAGATGTAAAAGGCATTGAAAATATAACACATTATTAGTCAGTACCACTGTAAGACCTAAGGTATGGCTCATGGTATTTACAAATGGCATTGCTGTACCTGTTGCTGATAAAAACAAATGACAGGGGATCCACTGAATTATTGGTTGGAGTGGCCCAGCAGTCAGTGAGAACCACCTTGAGCTTGCTGTCTGCCCTCTGCATCCCCACTTCAATCAGCACATCCTCACTGGCAGAGACACTGAAATTTCTGGGGATTGGGGAGTTTCCAATAAACAACTGCATTTCTGTTCTGAAGTGTCCAGATCCGTGCAAATCCTCAAAGATGGTGTAAAGTCTGAAATAAAATCAATTATCCTTTTTAAAGACCACAAAATTGACTGTAAGATTCTGCAAGTCTTAAATCAGTGCCTGTTTTCCTACATATTTAAACAGTGAAGGGTTATCTGCAGTCCAGGATGGCAGGACACTGTTCAAAAGGAAAGGTGAAAATGCATTGAGTTTTCAGCTGGGGAGGCAGAGAGCATGGAAACACAAGTGGGAAAATCCAAAGGGTGGTCTCAGCAATTCAAAAAGGGCAGAGAGAAACTGCTCTGAGTGGAGCAGAAGGAGAGCAAGACTCTGAAACTCAAAATAAGGACAGTAAAAGCTTAGTGCAGAAGAGAAGAACCAAAAAAAAAAAACTGAGACAGGGAAAATCTGAACAAAAAGTGAAAGGCATGAGAAAATTATAGAGCTCAAAGAAAAGTGCCCTGACAAAGACTTTGCTGGGGAATAGGAAGGAAAATACAATCTCTGGACAGGGCTAGAAAACAGAAACTGGATTTGGTGCCAATAGTTTAAGCATGATGATAGGCAAGAGAGGAGGTGCTCTTGTATGAGGGGAGGACACTCCCCATGAGAGAAAGGCTTCTACTGTCACATCTTCTGTCAGCACAGCCTTGATTCTCTGTGGAGTGTGGCTCTGATTCCATCTTACTTGAAGGTGGGGCCTTACACAACAAAAAAAGTATTTGCATTATGTATCTTCTGGTTTTTCAAGTTGACCAAAGAAGGATTTGTGGGAGACTAAAAACTGCCATTCTCAGAAGGCACACAGCAACCTGCAGGCCCATGTCAAGTGGGAAGATACACTATAGATATGCTCCAAAACCAGGAAAATGCTGTTATTTCTACAAGAGATTGCCCAGAAAGGCAATGAGGAATTCTGACTCCTGAAGCAGCAGTTCCCAAAGGTTTATTTTCAGCTGTGGTTTAGCCAGGTAAAGGCCAAGCTTGTTGGATCTACTGGTACATTAGTCAGTGTAGGGGAGAAGCACAGCAGGGATCTCCTTGATGCCTTGGAGTGGCTGCCTAGAGCAGAGGCTAGACAGAGTTAGGGAATAAAGGGAGTATTTATTAAAGGCCTTTAACAGATACACCTTGGGCAGTGCAGGAGCCTGGCAGAGGCTGCACCCAAGATGGATGATGATCATGAGTTTTTCAGACAGAAAAATACTTTGGTCTACTTGTATATCAGAGGTTAATTGTCCAATTACAGCTCCAGCTAATGAAGTCACATTCCCCTGGTTTGCTTCTCCCCCCAGTTCACTTTTGTTTATACTTTTCAGGCCTGAGATTGTGATGATGACCTTGGTTCTCAATCCTTGGAAGGATCACACCGTGAAGAGAGCTTACTAACACTCTCAGTGGAGTTCAGAGTCATACACTAATGCAGTACAGGATCTGAAAAACATAAAAGCTAAAACTTAAGGCATGGTTCTGAGCACAGGATTCCCAGGATGGCAGACTGCTCCCAGTGCTGTCACTGGATACAGATACAGCCCCTGGGGCTTTTCCCAATGCAGCAGCGCTCAGCCACACAGCAGAATTTCAAAACAGAGAGAGGTGCTCCTCACCCTTCTGCAGTGTACCCAGAGGAAGTCAAGACATCGTTTTGAAACACACAGTGGATGGGACTGGCAATGTTCAAGCGGTGGATGATTCCCTGAGCAGAAACATCATTCCGAAGGGTGGTTTTCACCACGGTAGTAGTCATGTTCTGCAGCACAGAAAGGAGAGAGCACATCAGCATTTCCAGGGTTGTACCACAGCTTTACCACTTCAGGTGTTTGGGTGTTCCCCATTCTCCTGACAGCAAAAATCAAACAGATTAAACCTCCAGTATCTTTGTTGCTGTACAAACAACAACAAAGAAAACACACCAGTCTTCCTCCTTTTCCTTTTTGTCATATCATAGAATCATAGAATCATAGAATCACAGAATCACAAAATCACAGAATCACAGAATCACAGAATCATAGAATCATAGAATCACAGAATCACAGAATCACAGAATCATAGAATCACAGAATCACAGAATCACAGAATCACAGAATCATAGAATCATAGAATCACAGAATCACAGAATCACAGAATCACAGAATCATAGAATCACAGAATCACAGAATCACAGAATCATAGAATCATAGAATCATAGAATCATAGAATCACAGAATCACAGAATCATAGAATCATAGAATCATAGAATCACAGAATCACAGAATCATAGAATCATAGAATCACAGAACAGCTTTGGCTGGAAGGGATCTTAAAAATCATCCAGTTCCAAACCCCCTGCCATAGGCAAGGACACCTTCCACTAGACCAGGCTGCTTAGAGACCCTTCCAGCCTGGCCTTGATCACTTGCAGGAATGGGGCAATGATCATTCCTTAGCCATGGTCATTGCTCCAGAAGGGAGTTTCTGTACTTTGGCATGGTCTGAACATAGCCATTGGTTTGGGATCCAAAGAGAGCTATCACTCTTTGTCCCCACTGCTGGTAGCTATTGAAGTTTTTGTCAGCATGAGATGATGAAATTGCTTTTAAGAGAAGACAGCTGCAAAGAGGACCCAGCAGAGGCATGGGAAGTGACTATCACTTGAGTTTTGCTGCCTGACCTCAAAGATTCCCCTTCTCTTTGGTGCTTCTCATCACACACTGACAGGTAACTTTCCATCACAGGAAGGGGATTTCTTTCTCCCAACAAAGTAATAGACTGTACAGCTAGCTAAGGATCTGGCACTGGCTCTCCCCTCCTGAAAGAGAAATAAAGTGCTCCAGAGCTTGTTTGCATTCCTTTGATCAGAGGACTTACAGTCTCAACTTGGGTGCCGCAGTCGCTCCAGCCCGCCTGCAGCACAACGTGGGTGCCATTGCTGGTGCTCACATTGCAGCCAGGCTCCCCCAGGAACAGGGAACTCTCTGGGATGGACTCCTGCTGCAAGAATCTCTTCTGGATGGCAAGGATGATCCTCTCAATTTCACAAAACACACTCACTGCTTCTTTAATGGAAACCTCTTGGGTGGGTTTGACAAGGGGGACTGGAGATGCTGGAGGAGAAACATCAGGAGTTGCCATGGGATCGGTGGTGAGAGGAGTCAGCACTGTGCTGGAGAACCTGGTGTCCACCAGAGCTTTGTGCTCAGCAGGAGAGAAGTCCAGTGAAGCAGGGGAGGAAACATGAGCTGAAGTTTGCGAAGATGTCACAGGTAAAATTGTGCTGTGCACAGGTTTCTTATCCATCACTGTTGGTTTCTTATCCATCACTGTTGGTTTCTTATCCATCACTGTTGGTTTCTTATCCATCACTGTTGCTTTCTGGCTGAAGGGAAGAGCTGAAGAATGCCAAAAATAAAGGTACTGTTGTAATTTACATGTTCAGATTGGTCTCATCAAGCAAAAGCAAACTCTTAGGAGGAAGCTCACAGTTACTGGCAAGAAACCAGCTTCTTTTGTTCTTTTAACCTGCTCTACTTACTGCCAGAGCTGGGGTTTTTTTTTAGAAAGGAGCCTATGAGACACATAAAGTGCCCATCAGTAAAGCTGAAGTGCTTTTATTTCCCAGCAGCTGCAATAATTAGTGTGTTACACATGTACATACAGCTTTTGGAAGATCAGTGCTTGCACAATGTCCCCCATTGGAAGTTGCTCAACAAGTGCTTGTATGTTTTTGTGTGGAGCTGCAGAAGACTGCCAAGTTCTGTCTGGGGGCATAATAAACAGGAGTTTGTTAAAAAAAACCAGGCCTCATTTGTGACCAGCTACTACCCAAAAAATTGGACTTTGAGTGCTTTGGAAAACTCATTTTGGGGGATGTGCAGGACAAACCTCATGTGGCAGCCCCATATTGCATGTGTGTCCTGAGAGAGAGGAACAAATGCGTCAGTGGCAATCTCTAATGGTTCCAGGAATTAAAAAGTGGGGGGAAAAAGGAAGAACAGGTTCAGATCAATGTGTGTGTCATATACCCAACATCCTGCACAGGTCTGGGGTTACACCCTGACTATTCACCCACCACTGACTGAGAGAGAATCAAGACAATAAATTATATTTGCAGGGAAGCACAAACAATGTGTCTCATCGCACGAAACTTCTCTTAAATAATTTTAGTGGCTTAAATATAAAAATACCCCCTATTTCCCAAGCAATATATAAAATCTGTACACATATATAAATCCTTAGGGACCTGCCCAGCTTCCAGAAATGCCCCAAGTGCAAAAGTCACTGATTTACGCAATAGAGGAAGGAACACAAAAGTTGGAGCTCTTCCAGAGCTGGATTTCCCAAAAGCTTATTATCACATTAGTATCTTAGTTAAGACTGAACAAAGGTTGGTATCAATTGACAAATCATTGTGACTTCAGTAAAAAATGTTCCTTATCATTGTGGTTACAAAAGCAAACATGAATTACTGAAGAAGCCTAAGAGAATTTAGGAAATGGAAGAGCCATCATACAGCAGCCAACAAACGACCTGAAGAAAGAGAGAAGCCAGATGAAAATGTAATTTGTAATGCCAGCATTTCCTCCCTGCTGCCATACAAAGGTCAAGCCACCCATCAAGTACTTTCTCTTACTTTCTCTATTACCTCTTCCATCCCCTCTGCTGTTGCCAATGAAAATCACTAAGAATCTTGACAATCTTGTCTAATTTTTGTGGCAAATATGAGAAAGAGAACTGTTAAAAGAACCTTACAGCATTAAATATTAATATAATACACTCCCACTCCTAAAGTGATAAGTGTCCAAGGGGATGCTTTAACCCCAGGGGCCTCCTCAGTTTTTCTCTCTCCCATTTCACAATTCTGAGGAGATGCTGAGTAAATGACCAGCATGAGTGAAGCAGAAGTGTGACTGGTCCAGGTTGCAGTCTATTTGCTGTCTTCATTTTCACCTGGCCAAAATTTTCATTTTTGAGAGAAGAAAACCTACTTTTACTTTTCTTTCTCTTTCCAAAGTCTAAGAACCTGACCAAACCAGACCATAGGTGGGACTCAGAAAGCAGCACCAGCCACCTGCTCTATGGGGACCTGTCCCTGAAACAAATCCTTTGTTCTAGCCCAGGTTTGAGGGGGGCAGGCACTACCACAAGATAGTTCTGATCCTACTAATTACCAGAATATGTAACTTTCCAGATTTACAGCATTGAGTCTAACAGGCAAAAAAAAAAAAAAAAAAAAAAAAAATTATAGAGCAGAGTATAAACATGTTTCTGAAGTAATTTTGCATGAGATTCTAATTGACAGCTCATAACAGCATTCTTTGGACAAATGGATACAGTATTTGGTATTTTTTTCAGAGGTGGCTTGTGAAACAGAATTCAGCTGCTCTTGGTCAGGAGATTAATGTTTTTTGTTACTTACTTTGCATATAAATAAAGGAAGTTGTAGAATCAGCCATCATGCCGGGCTTGGCAAAGTGTGGGTTTTCACCTGAGCTCCAGACCCACAGGTCTGATGAGGTGAGGAAAACAACTATTCCCTGTGAAGAAGAACTCACATCTTCATTTATTTCTTGGGATTTCTATTTAATGGAAAAATTAGCAGTGCAAAGCAGAGTGTAATGTGATTTTAAATGATTTTAAACAGTGGTAGTTATGGCTGTGCTCAGGGACACATTTCTACTAGTAGCTTATAAATCCCTCAGTCCATGACCTCTAAAATCTCCTTACCTTTTTCTCTGTAAAACTGATTCTAGATATTGTCAAAAAGACCAGTTGCTTTTGTCCTTTTGGATCAGTGGTACCTCACCTGCTATGTCATCTATGGGTGTTCTCAGAAAAACCTACTGGATGTATAAGCAGGAGCAATATAAGGAGAGAAAAAGGCTTTTCATCCAAGTGCTTTACAAATATTTTCACCTCAGAAGACACAGATTAATAATAACTTTTATCATCTGTCTGGTTCTGAAGAATTACTGGGGCACAAGCTGCTCCTCACCATGTATGGAGAGGTTGTTCCTGTCCATGGTGAAGTAGGAGCTGTGTTCCAAAGCCTCACAAAAAGTGGTGATGACATGGTGGACATCCACTTCTTCTGCAAGCAGCAGATTGAAACTTAGCACTGTGCTCCCATTAGTAACACCCGTTACCAGCACTTTAATCAGACCAGCATCCATCTGCTGGAGCACCTCAAGGGGCAGAGATTTACGCACCTGGAATAAAAACAAAATGTGTGTGAGGATAGGCAGATGGAGCAATTACATTTCAGGCTGTGTACACTGCTCAGAAATGAGTGTTGTGCTTCCTGCTCTGGAGGGCAGCAGCAGAAAATTGACCTTTTGCTTTGTAACATTTTCATTCCAGAGCAGCTGAAGGATGTGGTGCATATTTAACCATGAATATTAAACAAGCCAAGTGATTAAGATATCTCATCTGTCATTTGGCACAAGACCTTACCTCTGGCAACAAAAAGGGAGGGAGGAGGCTGCAGGGAAGCTCCCGTGTTCTGCATCTCAAAATGCCTCTGGGGAGAGAAGCAATCCAATAGAAGGAATTGCTGGTGGAAGTGAAGGTGCTCCTGACACTCCACACTGCCTCAGAGGGCTCTCTCAGCCCAAGAACATTACAACTTGGAGCAGGCAACCTTCAGGCTTTGCTTTACAGCTGATTTCTCACCAGAGCCAAGCAAATCCCACCTCTTTCTAAATTCCCAGCCCAAGGTAATAAGGGGCCAGGTGGGAGCTACACTGTGGCCACCTCCAATTGCTTCTTCCTCTCCCTGATTTCTGCAGGAAATATCTGGAGCAGCAGGGCTGGATTTCAGCCATGAGTTGAAGGCACAGTTTATTGCAGTGTGTAATGCTTGGGGATGCCAGCAGTGATTCCCACCAGGAAGAGCCCAGGGAAGAGGCAAGCGCTGGGAGCCACCGGGAGAGGCAGCCTTGTTTGCCTCACACCCACTCTCAGAGCTGGTGCATTTAGTGCTGCATTCTCACAGCTTCTGCACTGCCTTGTGTCCTGCCTGCTGCACATTGCCCAGCCCTTCCTTCCCCTCTGTTATCCTGCAGCCAGCCCCAGGATCTGCAGGTGCCCTGCAGCCCTCTCCTGAGTCTCCAGAGCTGATGTGCTTCTCCTGCTGGGTGCCAGGGTAACGTGGCACAGAGCAAACCCCCTGTGTGCTGCTGGAAACCTGGAAACAGCAAACCTTGGAGTGCCCCACGGAGCACTCAGGCAGAGCTGGGAGGATGGAGACAGCTGGCTCCCCTCTAAAAACCTGGGCAGAATATAAATTGTCCTTGTCAGATCCCAAATCTCCCATTTCACCAAGACAGGGCCTCTTTGACTCCTTCTGCTCTCTGTTTCTGCTGTTTCACAAGCAGGTACTGAAAAGCTGGAGGTCAGACCTAAGTTTTAAGCTTTCATAATTTTTTTCTGAACTTCTCAACATTAAACACAGACACCTGTGACATCCTCTTAGCCCACCCTGATCTCATCCTCTTTCCCTATCTGATAATTTTATTTTTTTAGTTCTTCTTTTTCACAGAATCCCAGAATCACTGAGGTCAGAAGAGATCTCCAAGATCATCAAGTCCAACCTGTGACCAATCCCCACCTTGTCCCCAGCCCAGAGCACAGAGTGACACATCCAGGCCTTCCTTGGGCACCTCCAGGGCTGGGGACTCCAAACTTCCCTGCACAGTCCCTGCCAAGGCCTGAGGACTCTTTCCATGGAGAAATTCCTCCTGGTGTCCAACCTGAGCCTCCCCTGGCATAGCTTGAGGAATTTCCTCTTGTCCTGTCCCTTGTTCCCTGTGAGCAGAGCCTGACCCCCACCTGGCTACAGTGTATGTTTGTTTGTTCCTGTTTTGTTTCTGTCCTTATTCCAATTTTCCTCCCAAAGCAGGACCCAGAGCTTGAATAGTGTCAGAGCACATTCACAGTATTTGTATTTAGCCACTAGGTGACACTACAAAACCTTTATCCGAGAGATTCCAGGGTTTCCCAACAGGTGCCACACCCTGGGTTATCAAAATAACGCTTGATGAAACAAGGCTAGAAAAAAAAAGGGGAGGGGGCGAGGGGAACGGAATTTTTTTGAAGGAAATATTCAATATATAATACTCTTGAATATAGGGAGCTCTTACAAGAGAAATTAATTTCAGGTCTGTCATTGTATCTGCAATTTCTGTAGCACACAAAGGAAACCTAAGCAGGGAATGCACTGACAGTCTGGAAACTGGGAATAAGTGAGGAAAAGGTACAGCAATTTGAACAGAATATTGTTTGAAGACTCACTGAGAGAGAAAAAAAAAAAAATCCTTCCCCACTGTCTGTGGTTTGGCTGCATCTTCAGGGAGAAGGTACCAGAGCACAGATGTGCCCAGCCACCAGCAATAGCAGCTTCCAGGATGTGAAGGTGGATAAACTCAACAAAAGGGTGAAATGACACTGGAATAGTGGAAATTCCTTAATCCCTCTTCCTACACTCATTCCACATCCATATAACTCCAACTACAATCATTTAGGTGCAATCAGCTACACAAAACAGGCTGTGTGCCTTCCAAATGAGGGGGTCACCTTCATTAGCATTTAATACTTTCACACCTTTTGTCACTCAGTTAAGTTTAAGACACCCAAATTCAAAACAAGCTTTCTGCTTGGGAATTTACTGCACCTCAGTGAATGTATTTTCACCTCAAACTTTTTGCTTTCCCAACTGATTTTCTTGAGGACAAGCCATGATATCTTTCTTGGGGTGTTGTAAAGCACAAGCTGAACAAACCCCAAGATTTAAATACTTTTTTAACTTTAGCTATGTTGTTTTTAAGTTGCATTACAAGAAAGGTGGTGGAAGTCGCCTGGACAATGACAGTGCAGGTTGTCACTTCAAGTTTTTCCCTCCTTTTCATTATTTAAAGGATGATATTTCCATTTGCTGTACTGCCAATTTAACCACATGGCACTTAAGTGCTGAGCCTAAAGAACATTATACACATTAGGTTTTATAAATCCTCTAAATTGTAGATTGTGACTCCAAAGAGGTTTAAAAAAAAATCTCTGGCAAACTGTATTTAACTGGAACCTGAGAGTGCTTTTAAAGCTCATAAAACTTCCCTCATTTACTTTAAAAGATCCATTCTGGTCCTCATAACCTGAAAAGAAAATATACAGATCTTTCTGGTCTCCTAAATTTTCTTTGGCATCTAGAAATACAATATTTGTAATATTATTTAGAGCAGCTATGCAATTATACCCATTTACAGTGGCTCAGAGGTGGAAGGAATCAGCACTAACTCATCTTTCCACCTGATCCACAAAACCAGAGTGATGGGAAAAGGAATTAGCTCCTTATAAACACAAGTGACCATTTTCTGCCCAGAAATTTGAGACCCAGATAAAACTGACACAAAACTTCATTTTGTTCCTTTATGCAACCATTTCACAATTTTTCTTAAATATATTTGTACCCATGATTTTCTGGACTAAGCTGACTGAATGAAGAAACCACTTCAATTTCAGTCCATTTCCATACTGTGCTGTTCTGAAATAGCCTCGGGCAGAGCGTGGTGCTGAATGAGAGGGAGGTCAGTGGGGAATTGCTCCCTTTTCACTTTGCTAATCACATCACTCTCGTTTTGTCACAGCTTTTCTGATGTGACAGCTTGGGGCCAAAACAGCTCCAGGAAAGCTGTGCTCTGCTAGCAAACCCAGGAAGGTGCAAACCCTTGTGAGCAGTGGGAAACTGATTTGATGTCCAAGAAGGATGAATGGATCACCCTCTCCCCTCCCTGCAGCTGTGTGTGAGCCCAGGCTGGCCTGGCCTGTGCCCAGGTGACAGCTGTGTTCCAGTGGCACCTCTGTCCCCTGGAAGTCTTGGGAGGCCTCTGCAGGATTTGAAAATCCATCAAATTGCCAGTGATGGATTTATCACCACATTTATCAAGGCCTCTGAAGACACAGTGGAGGGGAGATCAGGCAGGCAAGAAAACAGCCCAGTGTAACCAGTGGTGTTCCAGGCATGGGTGTGTTTGAGGGAGCATCAGAAGGAACAAATTTCTGACAGATTCACTGCAATATTAGATACTCTCAAAGGTAATGCCTGAGAATCCTGAAAGGGTTAAAGGCATAGCAGATATCATGTTGTGCTTTGATATCCTGCACTCTAATTAGAAGTGAGGGCAGAGGTGACTTTTCAAGAAACCACTCCCTTTCCAGATATGGGGCTACAAAATCCAGGGTGATTACAAGAACTGTCAGCCTTGAGCTACTGCTACAAAGGACAATAACAATCATACAGCTAATTAGGATAGGGCTGTTCAGGGCAGGGGTGTCAGAACACTGCATTAGTTCCATTAACTTTCCACCACACCCCTGGAGGAGATCAATAATTCAGTATAACCAGGTATGAGGAGAGGACATGGAGGTACCAGAGAACCCCAAAATCCTCATCTCCCTCTAAAACACAGCTGCACACTTACCCTGCAGCCTCAGGCAGTCAGGGGGAGCCAAACCTTACAGATGTGTCAAGGGACACACATGAGTTATACAGGCTTTGGGGGATAAAGACCATACACAGGGATTTATTGAGACAGGTAACAAGCCTTCTTCAACACTTACTTCATCAACAAAGAGCTGTGCAAAAGTTTGATATTCCTCACTGCTTGTATTGCTAAAGCCTGGAGAGTATTCCATGTTTGTTATCCAAACTGTGCCACTAAGTTTCTGGAAGGCTGCAAGGTAAGAAAAAAGACAATTTCTATTTGTTTTATGGACTGCACACCATGGACAGATGTGTCAGTGTCCAGCATTCCTGGCCACGTGCATCAACTCACAGCAGCAGAGGGCCAGCCCTCTGAAATGTAGCCCAACCCCCAAAAGTCTAAAAGTAAGCCATCCAGCATCTTAGTTTGCCCTGTCTGAGCCCCAGATGATTCTCAAGAAAGGCACTGACCTCCTGTATGTCCCATATCTGCCAGCTCTGCCTTGGATGCTCAGGGATGTGGGAATGTTGCTCTGTTCAGGCACTGGAATTGCTCTCCCAGGCTCAGCTGGTTGTCCCACCACTCCCTCCAGAGGAAAACCAAATCCTCCCTGCAGCCTCAGAGGAAGGCTGGGCAGCTGCCTGAGCTTAGACATCTACACTTTGGACAGCTGGGGTGGGATGAGGTGAACCCCAACAGGGTGCACACATCCCCCCCAGTTCACATCTGCTGAATGACATGAAGGCAGACTCAAACATTTTAGTTTATTTCCTGATTTCTCCGTTTTTCCCAGCATCTCTGGGTTTGGCATTGTTACTACAGGCACTGAAGTGATCAGACATCAGACAAAGGGCTTCTCAAGGCATTGTTTGTGCCCCTGGCATCCATTTAGCAATGACTGCAATCATCCGATGTTGTGACCATTGGCAGCAAATTGCTTTCACTCTGCCCCCAGCTCCCAACAAATCATCACTCCTGGCACAGCAGAATTTAATGTTTCAATGGTTTATATAAATACAGGATAGACTTCACCAAAAACTTCAAGAATTTTATCATCTGGGAAAGGATTCAATTTAAAATTCTAAATCAAGTTACCAGTCTTAATTTTCTGGTGTAGCAACCTGCTCTCCTCCCTGCACACACCAGACTGCACCTCCACAGGATATCAGGCACCAGGTTCCAGCTCTGAGACTCTCAGACTCATATATTCCATTTTAATCTGCCATTTTAGCTGCTTTCTTTGAAACAGAAGGAATTATAAAGCTCTGCATAAACTCTGTGGACCACTTACATCCAGGTTCTACTCACACTGGGAAAATAATCACTTGAACTAGGACAGGTACTGGAGGAAAAGAAATAGTAATCAGGTCAAGCTTTACAGGGGAGGGGAGAAATGCCTGCTTGAAGCAGGCCACTGGAGGAGGGTTCCTTTATCCCAGCATAATTCTGATCCCAAAGGAATCCTCACCACCGACAGTCAGATCAAAGGATTTGGGCTTGCATGGCTTTTTTGCCATGGCATGTGAGCACAGCTATTTAGGGGATAAAACACATTCAGTTGTCTCAGAGAGGGGAAAATGTTCTGAACAATTCTCAAATAATAATAATAAAATACCCCCTGGTATTTAAAAGACCATGAAGAGTTGGCTGAGGTTGAGTCTCCAGGTCAGAGATGAGGCCACAAGGAGGAGCTGCATATGAAATTTCACCAAACATGGGCTTTTGCCCTCTGAATTTCTTGCCCTGGGCTAATGAGATGCCAATCTGGTGGTTCTTGCTTTTATTCCTTAGGCATAAGCCCTTCACAAGCTTCTTTCCCTGCAAAAGCACTTGGCTGAATATTTGATTTATCAGGAATATAAACCAAGTTTTTATAAACTGAACTTTTTTTTGCTTAGAATTCTTCAGGGTTTTTGTTTTTTTTCCAGCTGGGAACAGCCTTTATGGGACTTTTTGTCAGTTAAAATTAGCTATTTTTATACTTTAAAAATAATCTTTGTTTTCATTTAAAAAAACAAACCCAATGTATTTTTCAAGAGGAGAGAAGACAGCAGCTGAACAGGGCATTGGCACAGCTGCCCAAGGCAGGGCAGGATGGCAGGAGGGGACACGTGGTGGGCAGCCCTGGGGGGACAAGAGAGGCTGGAGAAGCAGCAGAACTGGCCTTACATGGCTGAAAAAGGCATTTTCCAGGGAGAAAGGAGTGAGGGAGCACCAGAAGTGGGGTTGGATGAGTAGAGACCACCAGGAATGCGAGATCACAGGGGAGGGGGAGATAAAAGAGCAGAGGGAAGTGTGGCTTGGGATCAGAGAGATGTGGAGGGCATGAGAGACAGAATAAAGACAAGCAGAATCAAAACTGAAACAGCCAAATAGTGACACACTACAAAAAAAAATCCAAAAAATACATTTAGTATTGGGCAGAGAAAGCAGCATTCCTATCCCAAACAAAACTGTCATTTTAAGACCTGACTCTCTAAAACATGATTCAGCTCCAATCAACAGAAAAATCCCCTAATTAGCTGCAACACATCTGCCCAAACCCAAACAGATGAAACCTTTGCCAGCCTTGTTGCTCTCAATTACAGCTCTTGAGGCAGTGTCTCTCAGGTTTCCAGGCAGCTCCTGCCTCACAGGGGATTTGTGGAGGACTCTGACTAAACATCCTCTGCTGAGAGGAAGGGGAAGGCAGGTCCTTTTCCTCCCCAGCTCCCTAAATTAACTCCATAGCCAGCTGCTGCTGCCGTGTCCTGGTGCCAGAGGCTGCAGGAAAAACAGGGATGTGTGGCAAAAGGACAAGCAGCAAATATTGCCATGAGCCACACTCAGTGCACTCTTTTATGTGCTTCCTCCTCTTGGAGCTGAAGAAATGTAACATCAATAAAAGCAACTGCTGAATTGCCAGGAAGAGGAATCGCTTTCACAAGCTGATTTAGCAAAAGAGAAAGTGCCAATTCCTGCAGAAAATATTATTGATATAAAAAAAAAAAAATTGCAGGCACCAAGAAAATAATTTTGACGTTGAAAAACCAGCTCTAGATGCCTTTTTGTGAACTGTGAGCGAGGCTTTGCGTCTCCCCCCGGTGAATTCCCACATGTGCCGATCCCGTGGGATGTGTACTCACTGCGGAACGGGCTGGGGGCTGGAGAGGAGCCTGGCAGAGCTGCTGACCCCAAGGCTGCAGTGGGTCCCTCTGACCAAGAGCTGTTCTCCGTGCCCTGCTCTCCGTCTGCTCGGAGGGTGGCGATGGCAGCGCTGCCTGTGGCCAGCAGGGCGGTGCCAGGGCCACCTCGGGGCACGGCAGGAGCCGTGCGAGCGCTGCTGCCACCTGAGGCTCTTGGGTTTGGGAGCCCCCAAACTGCAGTGAGCTGCTCTGGCCCCGCCGTGCCCCTGGGGCTGTTGGGGACAGCAGCCATGGCCGCGGAGCTTTGCCGTGACGGACTTGTGGCTCCTGTGCCCACGGGCAGGGCCCTGCTGGCCATGGGGCTGCTGCCCCTGCTGAGACCCATCTGTGGGGCCAGGCCTTTTTGCCAAGGGGTTGGAGGAGCACTGGAGGGACCGTGGGACGCTTGTTTGTCACCCAGGGCCAGCGCGGCAGGGAGGAGCGTGGTGGCGCTTGACGCCGGGCCTGCAGCCGCCATTGTCTCGGTTGTGGCAGCGGGAGCAGGGCCTGCAGGGCTTCCTTCTTCAAGGGCAAAGTCCCTGCTGTTTCTTGTTTCAGAAGCCATGGTTTCAGTGAGAGGATCCACAATCTCACCTGCAACACAGTAAACACATCCTGAAATGGGACCTGAAACTGGATGAGGAGGCCCCAAGGCCTGGCCTGAAAAATGGCACCGAGGCCTGGCCTGAAAAATGGCACCGAGGCCACTCAACCGCCCATGGCAGCATTATAGAAACAGGTCCTGGATATTCACAAACACTTTGTAGAACACGTGATTTTTCTGGGGTTGAATCTGGTTTGTGCCAGAAGCAGATTTGATTCTTGGGTCTCCTGTTCTGGTTGGCAAGGCTATGGATCAACTCAATGGGAGGAAACTAGCCACAGACATAGCAAAAGAGGGAAAAGTACTCCTTGCAGTTATCAAGGAGGATCTCAGAGAGATTTCATCTGAAGCAATTTACTTATTTATTATATATATATATATATGTATATATATATATGTATATTTAGAGACAGGTCATATATACCCCTCCAGTCACAGACTGCAAAGGTACAATTATATGAACAGGTGCTATAAAAGTAGATGTAAAACCCCACAACTTATTCCAATGTTTCATGGCAAAAAAAACACTCTACTTGCCAGCCTTTTTCTCACCCTCACAGTTTCTTCCAGGTCGGGATGGATTGGTATCCATGGTTGTCTTGCACTTGCACGTGTAGGAGCCCATCAAATTGATACACTCTGCAAACACAGAGCAGTCATTCTCAGCTTGGGAAGCACATTCATCCCAGTCTGTGGGACCAAAACAAGAACAAGCGTCAGAGAGCCTCCCTGCTGGCTGCATTTAGCTAGAAATAATCATTAAGTAGTCATTTTTTAATTTACTTATGTGGTCTTCCTTTTTATCATTTACCATCAGCCAAGCTCTGAGTCATGCAGAACACTATCTCTTGTTATTCTCTCGTTCTTGTACTCTGAAAAGTATTCTCTCTGAGTAAAGGCTTTTTAAATAATTGTTTTTAGAGGTAAACACATTTAAAGTGAAAAAATGCTGTAGGTTTGTACTACAGTTATATCAAAATCACTCACTATACCAAGTTCTGTGTACAGCACTTCCAGATATATCAGGTAATTAATAGCTGTTACCACTAGCTACCAGCAGATACAACATTAAATAGAGACTTAAACCAAATAATCTTCTGCTTCAAATAAAAAGTAAATGCTAGTAGCTCCCACGGGAAGCACTATTCTGTTCTTAACAGAGGAAGTGCTAAAGGCAAAATCTCTTTTTATACAATTTTTCTTCTCAAAAGTAATACTGTAAAACTGTGACCCTCTTTCTGGTAGTGTCAGAAAAGACATCCTGATTCATCAATGCATGAAGGTGCTCTAAGGGTGTTCCTTATGTCTGATTTCAGCTGCTCTGAATGAGTTAGAGATGCCTTTTCATGAAGTTACAGACCTGTGTTACTGCTGAGTCTCTTCTCTTTTGAGAGATTTATATCTGGAGTCTTGTCCTGCTATTCACACCCTGTTCCAGCAAATCTACAAGGGCTGAGTTAGTATTTTGGACAGGAATAATTCCAGTGAATCCCAGGTGAGGCTTCCCTGTGTGACTGCCTCTGTGCTCACCTTCACTGCCTCAGGGGCCTGAGAGAGGGAGAGCAGCAAATGAGGCTAAAAACTGGGTCTTGGGACAAACAGTTCTGATCAGAGGGTAGAAAATTGTTTTGAATAACAAATTAACATAAGTGCTTGTTCTGCAAACCTGCAGATTAATGATGGTGATTATTTCTCTGAAGCAAAGGAATGCCCCATTCCGTGTGCATGCACATACATGAACTCATCTTTCTGCTTGCTTTTCCTTCCTTCTAGCTAAAATTTCAATTCTTTCTATTTTAATAATTCAATTATTTTTACTTTTCTTGTCATTTTGGATAACTGCTGTGTCCATGATAGTTTCCATTAGACAATTTCATGTTCCTGTGGCCAGCCTATTATGTTCCAGCCTAAGCCACTTAGAGGGAATGCAGAAGTGTGCAGGATTGACTGAACACCAGAGATGAAATCCTGTTAATTCCTAACTGTGCTATGAAATAATTGTGACCCTTGGTGGCTTCCAACACCATCCGAGAAATGCTAATTGCCAAATCACTTACATTCACTGCCTCCATTGTCTCTGAAGGTTTCCTTTCCCCTCACTTTGCACGGCTTTTTAAGCAAATTCCTTCACCTCTGATGGCCACATTCAATCATGCATCGGGTCAAAACACTGGCACTGACTGCTGCATCACTTGTGCACATCCACCCACACACACAGCACTTTTTTCCTCTCTAAACCATCACTTCTCAGCCAAGGTCTGCTCTGAGCTCTCTTTCTGTACTCCTGGCACCTCTCTGGCCCTTCACATTTGGCGCTTCCCTCCACACACCTTAACCAACAGTCCTAGTCCAAAAATTATTAAAAAGCCACCTTTGTGTTCACTCTGATTACCTATTATACACCTGTAAGGGGTACATGCAAAGGGTAAAAATCTGTGAAATTCCTTGCCATATAATGTTGCAGATGATAAAGATTTCTCTGATTTGATGGGGGAGATTCATGGGGGATAAACAAACCCTAAAAAATCCCTCTGGATTCAGGGAGTCCTGGAACTGAAACAAATTCTTGGCTAGGAGATAATTAGTGGGAGGTGATGCCTCTCCAGGAATTGGCTCCTGGCTGCTCCTGGGGCAGTGACATTGTGCTAGAAGGATCTTGTGCCTGATTCAGCACACATCCCTTTCCCTTTTACCATGCCCCACAAACAGATTTTATTGTCTCTATTCATCATGGCGATAAACTTAATAATTTATGGATCTTCAAAGAGATCTGGTCCAGTCCCTTCCATTGTGCTGTCCCTTCTGACTTCTCATCCCTGCTTTTCACAGTTGAATGGACTTTCACTAAACCAAGCACAAAGCCTGGTGGTGGCCAGGCTGCAGGGAGGATCCAGGGGACAGGATCTGGGTGGGTTTATTGCAAAGGTCGTGTCCTGGGGCTCTCCGGGGTCAGGAAGCAAAACACCCCATTATACAAATCCACCCTTCATGTGTTTCACTCCTTATTTTCCACTTAGACAACTCATGTTGAAGAAATTCTTCTTTTGGGTAGAGCTAAGAAATAAACCCCTTTTCTCAGCCCCTAAGGAGGAGTGGAGGTGTTGGCTGTGCCCCTGGATGAGTGTGGTGCTACTGGAAGCCACCTGGTTTTGTGCAGCTAAAGTGACTATCCAGAGCTATCACCTTCTTCTTCCTCAGCCTTTTGGTCCCAGGATCAATAACATTTACAAAGTATTTTGGCACATATTAGTGTCAGCTGCTACTGTCATATTTGTAGGCTTTGAGTGCAATTTGTCTCCTGTCTTTTTCCTGTCCTGTTCTCCTTAACCTCCATATGCTCCACAGCTGCAAAGGGAGTTTTTCCTGCTCAGAAAGGCTCAATACAACAAGAGAGAAGAATAACCCATTCTGTTGGCTTTGGCAACTTTTTGAACTCTGCTGTCTCTGCCAGCTGGGAAACCTGAGGACAGAACTCAGTCCTTTGAAGATAAAAGTGGTGATTACTGAAGATTAAACAAAGGCCTGGTTTAACATAAATTCCATGCACGTTTCTTCCATCCTATTCACAACAAGGACATTTGGGAATTCCTCTGGCTGGGCTTCTAGAGTGAAGATGTTAGATTTCTTAAACCTTGTCCCAAATATGTTCCCCCAGTCTTGGAGCACAAAACTGCCTAGAGGGCTTGTGTATCTAAAGGCTACAGATATTCCACAGTAATCCTGTCTGCCATTCAGCTGGAGAAAGACATGGCAAACTTCCAGCTGGGGACAGAGAGGAGAGAGAGGAAAATGAACAGGGAAACCAAGGGCTCCACTTGGGTTAAACACAGTGAGGAGAAGCAGTGCCTGCAGGTACCTGGGGACAGCCAGCACTCCTTTGTCTGACTCTTCTGGGCTTATGGATAAAACCCCTGAAAGAATTCTCACATGATGGTTTTCTCTTCAACAAAACACATCCTTTGTTTTTCTATTTTGTGAATAATATTGGTGATTCTGCATGTGATCAAAACACAAATGCTGCTCTCTTCTTTGAAAAAATAAAATTACCTTCTACTGCAGTGTTTTGCTGATCCACCACAAGCACGGAGCCATTGTGCAGGTAGGAAAGCACTGGGGCAAATGTGGAGGCATCCACTGGAAACTCGGGATCCTGCACAATGATTCTGAGCCTCACAATGATGCTTCCTGCTGCCAGGGATACAATCTGCACTTTCAGCTTCCCAGATTTGTACAAGGCAGAAATGTTGGGTGGGAATGAATTTTCAAGCTGAGCAACGGGAGAGAAGCACTGACAATTAGGGAGCCAACAGGTACCTCTTTAAATATTTATATAAGCACAAGACAGAAGATGCTGTGAAAAGTTCCAAAGTATTTCAGAGTTCTTATTTTTCAGTAATTATTTTGGCACAAAGTAATGTGAGTGTCCTTGCAACCTTGCTGAGAAGGACTTGGGGGTGCTGGTGGATGAGAGGCTGGACACGTCCTGGCTGTGTGCAGTGGGACCCAGAAACCCTCTGTGTGCTGGGCTTCACCAAAATCAGTGTGGGCAGCAGGAGAGGGGGGAATTCTGCCCCTCTGCCCCTTCAGGTGAGACCCCACCTGCAGAGCTGCCCCAGCCCTGGGCCCAGCACAGGGAGCAGCTGGAGCTGCTGGAGAGAGCCCAGAGGAGGCTCCAGGATCAGAGCAGCTCTGCTGTTAGGAAAGGCTGAGAGAATTGGGATTGTTCAGCCTGGAAAGCAGAAGGCTCTGGGGAGACTTAATTGTGACCTTCCAGTACCTGAAGGGAACTGGAAAGATGAGGCAAGACTATTTACAAGGGCCTGGAGTGACAGGACAAGGAGGAATGGCTTCAGACTGATAAAGTTAGATTCAATATTAGGGAAAACTTATTTATTGTGAGGGTGGTGAAGCCCTGGCACAGGTTGCCCAGAAAAGCTGTGGATGTCCCATCCCTGGAAGTATCCAAGGCCAGGTTGGACAGGGCTCTGAGCAATTTGGTCTGGTGGAAGGTGTTGCCCATGGCAGGGGTTTGGAACTGGATGATCTTCAAGGCCTCTTCCAACCCAAACAATTCTGGGATTATATAATTCCATGATACCTTTGTAAATTGAATCCATCTGACCATTGGTCTTACAAATCAAGTTCTAAATTTTGGCTCAAGGGAGCAGAATTCCCCCTGGCCCTGGCTGAACTGTCCAGGTAAGTGCATGCAGCAGAGCCTCAATGTTATCTGTGTATGTCACACATGCATTTTGTTTCATTTACATGTGTGGGCATGGCTTTAGTTCCCAAGTTCAGCCTGCAGCTGAGTCCAATAACAAAGAAACCTCAGGATGAGAGACAAGAAAAAATGGGGGTGGATAACTTCAAAAAACATGTTTGAGACAGCCCAGCTTCAAGGCAATATCACAATTACATCATGGTTAATTACCAAACCACTGAGCAGTCACTTCAGCTGAAATAATGGCATTACTCTGACCATTGAAGCTGGCACAGTGCTGTCAGTATTTGAGCTGTGCAGGAGCTGGCAGTTTTACCTTACATGTCTAGAAGGCAGCTCTTGCTTGAGCCTTTTGTTCCTGCATACACCTCAGAGTGTGCCTTTGAGCACGAACTGCAGAGCCATAAATCAGCACAGCTTTGTTCCCATTCAGACAGAGCTTGCTCAGAAAGATTCCTACAAACAAGCTGTTTAGCTGGTCTAAGCTCACATCAGGGTAGAGAGGCAAGAAAATGAGAAGAATCCCTCTCAGGGGGATGTTGTGCTCACAAACACTCAAGGAGGCAGAAGCAACACAGATGGGCAATGCTCCTTTTTCTTCCCACCCTGATGAAGCCAATCAGCTCTGCATTAATCACAGAGAAGACTCATTCACCAGAATCTTCCTGCACAACAAAAGTGAACAGTTTGTAACTGTGGGAAATAAAACCATGTGAGGAGGTTCAACCAGCAATTTCTGTTGGGCAAATGCCTCTTCTCTGCTGCCCTTGAACTTACAGCTCCATTATTGCTTTGGGTTTTTCTCTTGCATTTAAATTCACACATGATTATGAGTCAACCTTTGTTTTGGGGAAGCCTTGTTTTGGATGGAGATCCCAATTCCTCTGTAGAGGCCCTGTTCTGTGCAGCAAAACTGTGGGAGATTGCTCCATATGAAACCTCCCCCTTTTTTGGGAAGCTGAGAGCTGGCACCAGACTTGATGACTCAAGTTTTGTTTCTGGCTGCTTGCACCTGCCTGTGGACAGTGACCACATGTGTGCAGGCAAGGAATGAGGCTGGAGAAGAAAGTCTGATCCAGATACGTTTCCTGAAAGCAGAGCTTTGAGAGGAGAAAGACATTTATTAAGCAGGCTGTGCTGAAATGAATGCCAGGAATGCCATTTCAATAATCCGTTAAAAGGCTCAAGTTAATTTACTTTGAGTTTATTGCCAAATTAAAGATCCAAGGAGAGGAACCCCTGTTGCATGCCTGTATTTCTAATTCCTTCACTCTTCTGTAGGGGAAAATTCTCATTGGCTTCATTGCTAACAAGGCCAAGGGCTTGATCTGTCTAGTCAGTTGAATTTTGTTGTAATTATAAAGAAAGGTCACAGGAAATAGTATGCTAATTTTGAAGGAATACTTCACCCAGGCATAAAATTCTCTATTAGATCAAATAAATTTTACATTGAAAACAATTTATATATATTATCCAGAGATATAGTCAGTTTACCTCTGTAAGCAACAGTCTTGAAAATTCTTCATATGCTGAGCTGCTGGAATTATGGAAATCATCAGTGAAGTTGTAGTTGAGAATCCTCATAGTAACATCAAATATCTTGGCCTCTGTAGGACACAACATTAAAACACACTGACAAAGTAGGAAAGGATTCAGCTAAAATTGATGTACCTGGACCAAAATCTCAGCTGATGGAAGAAAGGAGGACAAGATTGAGAGAGTTTGGTATGAAGTCAAAAAAATAAAGCCAATAGGCTCCTGCAAGCTTTTGATACATTGAGAAGATGCACTTCTATCGGGTCTAAAGAGATATTTTGGTGCCTCATTGCAACTGCATGAGAACAGGGTGTACATATACTTTATGTGTGGGTTTACACATAACTGGACCTGGCCCTGCATAACTCCTGCCTTGAAGTTACACCCAGGGTAGAATTGCCCATGGGCTCATCTCTGGCCCACCAGTCACACTTTTCATTTATTTATTTTCCTGATCTTGGTAGTGGGGATAGTAAATATATTCTTAAACTGAAAATACAACAAAAAGCTGTGCATGCCCCTTGTGTGTGAGCCCTGACAGATACTGTACAGAGCACAGGAGCCAAAATCAAGAGCCAAGGAATCTCTAACTGCTTTGTCCTGTATAAACACTCCATGGCTGTTACTCCTTGGACTGATCCGTGGAAAACTTTTCTTTTTCTCAAGGGCTCCAGCTCCGTACTCTGAAGTTCAGCCCTCTCTTTTCATAACCACTAGACCTCCTACTTTCCCTCCACAAAGAGAGTAATTTCCTTCTGACCCAAACTGGAGCCATCCCTCATCTCATCAAAGGGAAGGCTCTTAGGGATAAACATGAACAGCAGCATTCCCTCCGTGGTCAGTAATAAATAGTTCACTGCCTGCTCTTTGAAAAAAGGAGGAGAGATTTGTTTCCTTGTTTGTATGGAGGCTTAGGAAATAATTTAAGACTAGAGAAGAAGCAAAATTATGTTTGATCAACACACTAGGGCCTCAGGAAGCTCCCACCACCAGTTAATTGAACAGAACTGGGCAGGTAGTCTGCAGCTTTCTTACTCAATCCACGTAATTCTCTTTAATCCTTTATTCAGCAGAATATGCCCTTCCTCTGGGCACTCTTGTTAGCTCAGCTGAGCCCTTGACAAACCAGTTGCCTGGATTTCCCACTGGCCACAGACATCAACCAGGAAAAAATGAGGCCTTCTGGGAGATGGGTGGCAGCAGAAAGGAGTGCCAGGCACCAAAGAAATATTTAAAAAAAAAAAAAATTATAGCTTAGCCTGATATCTGTAATAGTCTGATCAGCTCCAGCACTGCTTTATCAACTAAGGACAAAGTTCTGCTGTTTGATATTCTGGGTTGGATAAATGCTGGAGTAGGTGAGATAAAAAGTGCTGAAGAAGGTGGGAAATGTTGTTCAGTGTGGACCAAAGGATCATTGCTGAACTGCAAGTGAGTGGGGATGGAAGGAGGAGAAGGGAGAAGATAGAGATATACTATATTATATATATATGTATTTTAAACTGTTTCTTTACCTGTTTTAACATTTTGATGAGAGATAATGGTTTTCCCACAAGTTTCATAGCTGATCTCTACTGAATACATCACACCTGCTTCCAGGTGAGACACATCCATGTGCATTTCCTCTGTCTGCAGGGTTTGCACAGTTTCATTGCCCTTGGACACCCGGACTCGGAATGTGTGCTTCAGAGTGGGAATGACAAGCCAGGACATTTCAAAGCTGTTGCTGGTAACGCTGAGGATTTGATGGTTTGTAACTGCAGAGGGATCTGTTGCAGTCCCAGGAAGAATTGACATGGAAAAAGCAACATTTCACTTTTAAAGCTTTGTGCTGCTCTAAATCCACTACAGACAAGCACTTTGACAGTCAATAGGGTAGGGTTCTCTTTCTGTCAGGACAGAATCTGCCCCTCTCACACTAGCAGATCCCCTCATCTATGAACCATCCCACTGGGGTGGCTGGTTTAGTGTTTAACCTTTTTATTTCCTTTTACTGTATGCATTTCTGTTGAATCATAGAATCACAGAATAGTTTGGGCTGGAAAGAACCTTAAAGATCATCCAATTCCACCCCCTGCCATGGGCAGGGACACCTTCCACTGGAGCAGGCTGCTCAGAGCCACGTCCCACCTGGCCTTGGACACTTCCAGGGATGAGGCAGCCACAATTCCTCTGGAAAACCTGATCTCCTCCAAATCTCCACTCACATAAATAATCAGCCAGTGAGCTACAGGTGCAAGCAACAGGACTAAGTTTGGAACAGTCACTCTGGGTACTCTACATGTGTTGACACCTGCTTCACCTCCTGTCATTTTAATCACCAAAATGCACCTGTTCAGGCAAAGGTTGCCTGGATTTATCCTGGAAACCCCCTCCAGCCCCCAGCTAACAGGCTGGGGGAGAGTGGTGTGCAGCACTTCACCTGTTATTCCACTCTAGTCCAGTGCAATCTTTGTCATGTCAATGGGAAATGACAGGGCCCTTCAGAGATGATTCCTCTCCTGGGAGGAGGAGTTGCCCTGCAGCAGAGCCAGTCTGGCTGGCTGGAGTCAGAGCCCAGACAAGACACCTCTGCTGGGGAGAGCTGGGGCCAGGTGAGGTGAGCATCACACCCCCTGCTAACCCAGAGACCATGGCATCCTGCTGCCACAGCTTCAAGTTTTTCATGTTAATGGGTAGACTAAGGAAAAAAGATTGTTTTCATAAACTGCTTCAATAGAACACAATTGTTTCCAGCACTCTGGGCCAGGTGGCTGACAAACACCCCAAAAGCCTTTCTCCTCTGCAATAGAGGGGCCTTAGGTTAATTCCTCTGGCTTCAGCTTCCTTCAGAAGTTGTGGGTGAAAAACAAGAATATCCAGCCTGGCTCTCTGAACTCCTAAAGAACAATTTAAATCTATTTCCTCCCACAGAAGAACAGGGTGTTGTTAAAAGGATTGTAATAACTCCTGCCTGAAAGGGCTGCATCACCCATGTAAACACAAATCTACTGAGGTTTGTTCCCATCACAAAGCAAGAAAACATTTATTAAAATCCAAAGTTACTTACAGCACCCAGCATCTGTAGATTCGTTGGTTATGGACAAGAGATTTGCTTTCCTTGTAGAGGGATAACTAGTGCCAGTGTTAACAGCATTTACTGAAATTGGAGTAGATGCTGCAATGCCTAGGGGAAGATCATATTGTCAAAGAGTTAAGAGTATTGCTAAGAAAGCAAATCCAAAATAATACCATTCATGTTTTCCACATGAAAAGCAGCAATAGAAGTAATATAAATAGAAAAGAAAAGAATTATCATATCACAAAAGCATAAAGTAATACATTATCTTAATTTTTGAGATTAAGGGATTGTAGAATTATTTTCTCACTAAAGCATCAAATCTGCAAGCAGTTATTCATCTCATTATCTTAAAGCCTATTAGCAGGCCCACTGATGTCTGTGGGCTGTAAGTATCTTTTGCTGAACTGGTACCACAAGGAATTATTTCAGCCAGTGCCAAACTGCTTGCAGCAGAGGGCTCAGCAGCTCAGGGTGGGCTCATACAACCACTGAGTCTGGGCTGCAGTCAAAACAGGAAAGAAGAGAATGGCAGAAATAATGCCATTAATTGTTTCTCGAGAGGCTGGAAAGGTGCACTGACAAAAAGTGACTTGCTCTGAGAAGCTGTAGGGTCTGAAGTTTTATGTTTTGGCAGGTGAGTGAGGACAGCTGAGGGTGAAATAGAGGAAAGAGTAAGGGACTGTGAAATGAATACTCTGCATTTCCATCAGAAATAGGTAACATGTTTATGTGGAATATGTAATAGGTAACATGTTTATGTGGAATTTTGTCCCAACAGGAGGAGAAGGGGCACTCATGCTCCAGAAATTCCTCCAGGTGACTCCTGCAAAGGAGCACAATGTCCTGCAGGAACATCCTCAGCACTTGCCAAGCTGAGACCAACATTTCTTACCTTCCTTCCTTGGGCTCAGCCAGAGAGGGGTGACAGTGGCACGTTCATGCTGAGGGTGGCAGCTGTAATAACCCTCCAGGTTTACACAGCTGCTTTTCTCAGGGCAAGCGTTGAACTCAGCATAGGAGCATTCATTGACATCTAGGAAGAACAACACACTTTGCACAGGTACTGGGAGCAGCATCAAGACTGATCTGCACTGTGTGTAGACCAGGCTCTGGTTATGATAAATAACCAGAAATCTGCAGTAATGCTCCTAGAGCCATTCTGGATGTTATCACCCAATCGCTTTTTACGACAATTCTTTGGAATTAGAGGACAGTTAGGGGCAGCTCCTGCTTACACCTGTAGGATGCCATCCAAACCTGAGATGTCAGCACAGGAGGAAGGAGGACTACCCAGTGATTTCACTGAAAGCTGGACTGTGAAAACACAGAATAAGAAGCACTGATAATGGAGCTTATGCATGCATTTCAGGAGTGAAAATGTTCAGATAACTGCAGAGCAGTAAGTAGACTGACATAATTTTAAATTAATGTATTGGAATGTTTATGTAACATTTTAAAAGTATGTAGTAATATGCTACAGTAATTAACAGACTATAAATATGGCTTGTTTCATACAAGCTACTGGAAGTCACATGGCAACAGAATATATCTACTTCCCAAGAAAACAGTTTTTCAAAGAGTCTGTTTAATACAACTAATGATTGTACTACAAATATGCACATATTTGCTCTTTCATCTGAAAAACTATGTTACTGGGGGAAAATAACTTTGAGGGTTCAGAAGCATTCCCTTCCAAACTACTCACTCCAAAATAATCATTAACACTCCATCCTATAACAGAAAGGTCTGGGCCGCGTTTGCAAAGTTTGCAAGATCCTCTGTGCAAAGTAATGGTTATATAAATGAGATCCCAAGTGAAGAGGGATGAAACCCCCTGAAATGTGACAGGATTGCAATCAGTGACCTTGCACTTGTGTGTCAATCACTTCATACACTCGCTTCACCATGGCCTTCAGGGAGGAGGAAACCTCTGCCAGAGGAGCTGGCTGGTGCAGTCCCAGGAGAAGCTGAGAGGCCACTGTCCCAGCATAGATGTCCCCACGGTCACTCTGGATGTGGTGCACAGAGGCATTCAGGGGCTGCAGTGCTCCAGTGATCTGGAAAACAGGGCAGCAAACACTGGAGCACCTTGGTCATTTCCCAGCACATGAATTATGCAGTGGTTATTATCATAATCTGAGTGTGGGAAGAAATTCAGAAACCACTGCAAAGTGGTACTGCTTGGGCCTGTGTTTATGGTGAGTTCTTATTTTCACATTTCACAACAGATTTATGGTACAGAAATGCCATGCAGGGGGTGTGGAGCTGATCTCAAAATGCTTTGGCAGAAGGAGTAACCCAGGAAGAGGTGGGAAAAGTCCTGCTTTGAAAAGTCTCAGTGGATTACAATACATTACACAGGCCACTGCAGTTTGGCTGTAATAAAGCTGTCCAGCACTTCTTTGAACAGCTAAATGGACTGCTGGCAAAGGGAATAGAAAGAAGAAGAGGAAAAGCAACAGACTCAGGATGAGGGGCAGGATTAAGAGCCACAGAGAGACCCCAGGCACACCAAGCCATCCCAGCTGAGAGTCAGGAATGAGAGAAGGGATCTGCTGGTGGGCTGAGCATTAAGAGTCAGTGGAATGGACAGCAGGACGCTGAGTAGCAGCTCCTTGAACAGCTTCACCTCAACTCCGCATTTCTTGAGTGTTTGACTCCCACATAGCTTGTTTTAAACCAAGATACAAAAGCCTTGGTGGATCCCTTGGTGGGTCCAGCCCCTCTGCTGCTACTACACAGCAACAGGACCAGGGTTTCTTGCTTTCTTAGGATATAAGAAGGGGAGATCAGATAGGAGGAAGAATTACACCCATGCTGTTATCATTTCTATTCTCCTGCCCATCAGTGCCAGCAGATTATAGCAGATAGGTTTGTCTTGGAAAGGCTTAACTTAAAATTCTGTATCAGGAAGTATCATGCTTTGAAGGGCTTGAAGTCTGGTCCCAGTCTGTCATAGGGCCAAAACTGAAGTGAGAGCTGGAGCAAGAACTACTTAAGCAGGAAAACCCCCTTTATTTCAGTATGTCTCTAAATTGCCCTTGGAAGAGACCTGAAAATTTGCTAAAGAAGCTGATAAATCAATGTTACTTGAATTGCTTAAGGACTCAGCTGACATTCAGTAATCAGAAATACAGAAATAATCAGAAATTGGGCCAAAAAGCATCAATCTGGCAGAACAAAGGGTGAGCAAAGAGTGGCCCCTGAGGAACAGAATCATGGGCACAACAAGGGAAGAGTGTTTGTACATACCACAGAGTGCAAAAGGCGGGAATGATTCAGAAGGTGGGGATCCACCCGGATTAATTCATTAAAATCCATTTTCACAAGCACTGTCACGTTGTACCAGAACATCCTCCCTGCAGCACAGGAAATAAAACAGCCAAGTCATCTGAGCTCTGGTGCTAGAGAAGGTGACAGAGCTTCAGGGAGGCTCTGAGGAAACAAAGCAAGATTTAACTTGGCAAAATGCGAGGGGCCCACGAGCAGGCACCAGGCAGGGCCTCATTTGCCATATGCCACAGGCAGAGGAGCCAGCAGAGGAGAAGGAGCCAAGGAAGGAGCCAGGGGAGGTTTGCTGGACCCACAGCACCCACACACCACTCAGTGCTCACTGCTGCAAGCACTGGAGCTGAATATCCTGGAATCCAACCAAAGCAGATTCCCGTATTTGTTTCAGGAAGAGCTATGGTAACAGATTTCCTGCCCACTCCTACCCTCAGGAGGGAAAATTAAGGATATTTCTATTAGAAGCAGTGTTGAATTTATCAGTAACATACCCTCTGGCATGGGATCCACACAGCCTGCTCCTTTGGATGAGCTGCAGCATTTTTTCAGCCCTGGACATTCAGTATCGAACGTGCAAGGATAATCAAATGTTTCCATATCCTTCACTGGACAAATACCAGGTCTTGAGGCAAATACACTGGATCTATTGAGTGCTAAGTAACAAAAACATTTCTGAGAACAAAAATACAGAAAGTTGTTTCCATAAAATTGTGATATTTAATTTATACCAAACACCTCCTCCTCATTTTACAAGCATGTCTGCTCTGAGTTTTTAATGGGAAGAAAACAGCTGCCTAAAATATCATTATTTCATTTCAAGGGTGTAAATATTCTCAGATATTTCTCTTGTCCATGAAATTTCTGTTGGAGAAATTTTGAATTTCTAACTTTCCATTAATAATTATGGATGGGCTCATAGTTAAGTTTCTAAATGTGGAGGCACTGAAGCACCGTGAAACAGAAAATGTTCCCGGTGTCAGCTGTGACTAATCCAAATAATATCTAATGATCAAAGAAAACAGGTGCTGTGCAAGATAGAAATCAAGAACTTTCATTTAATATTTTTTGGCACAAATTTAACCTTAGTTGCACTAATTCTGTTCCAGCTGGCCACTCCCACTCCAGCCCATGCCAGAGAGGGCATCTGAGGCAGGAGGTTGCAGGAGACAGTGGTTCTGGGTCAGTGCCAGCACAAAATCTCTTCTATGGAGGAAAAAAAAAAATATATTTCCAAGCCCTATAAACTCACTTCTTTACCCACACTCTCAAACACAGCTCCAAGTAATGCTTAGCTCTGGTCTTTCTAAGCAACCTGAAAGAAATCTCTTTTCCATTCATTTTTGATCCTTTACTGGGCAATTAAAGTCAGCCAGGAGAAAAATGGACCTGATTGTTGCAATAGAAACAGTTGTGGTGCAGGAAAACCACATTTGACGTAATAAAGCCCATAGCAAGTGAAAGATCCATGGCAAACTATAAATCTATTATGAACAGTCAGTTCTGTGGGTTTACAATTTCTGTTATGCCGAGGCTCTGGATGAGAGCAAATGTGAGGTTTCTGAGAAGCAGGAGGGGATATTGAATCTAGCACTTTTGGCCTCAGCAAAGTAAGTTTCTTAGCCAGGGAAATTGTCTTGGTTAACCAAGACTTAAACTGAATCTACAAAACTTGCTGCCACATGCACATTCCAGATCCTCCTCTCTCTGGGGCTGGCACTACAGGTGGTTCCCCCAAACAGGTCCTTTTCCTAGAAATATCCCTCTTGATTTCCAAAGCCACATTAAGGTGTGATACAGCCTTGGCTGCTCTTAGCTGAGTCTCACACACATTCCCAAATGATTGCTCCTTCTCAGCCTCCTGTGCAGGGAGCTAAGCAGCCCCTCACACTGGATTTTGCACAAACACAAACACCCTGTGTTGGAAAATTCCCTATTCACCCTGGTTTGAGCAGGTGGATCCTGGTCAGCTGGACCAAGGCATGGAAATTCCTCCAGCCCTGATATTCAGGTGCAGTTCAAGCAGGCTTGAGGCCCAAAGCAGTTTTGTTTTTTTTTCCCACCTGTGTCTCTTTATTTTTTTTGCTGTGTTTAACTGCAGTGTAAATGGTTTAATGAGTCACATGCAGTCTCAGAAAACACTATTGAATCTTGGCTGGGTGCCACAGCAGCCATTTATCTGAAATCAAAAGGTCATCGTTTTCGGATCAACGGAAACAGAGATGGATTCACTTCACATTTCTGCCTAATTGTACCAGATGCACTTTGAAAATTCAATTTGTGCCCTCCTCTTCAATCATGCTGGGGACAGTCACCTTCCAAGCAAACAGTGAGGAGCAAGCCAGCCAACTCCTCTGTCATTTGGATGAAGTACAGGCTTTTCTCCTCCTTTATTTCCACAAATGTATGGAAGCAGAACTGCAGCTTAGCAACCAAAGGTCACTTGCCAGCCTGCCTCTGGACAGCTGCTGGATCTGCCATCACTGCAGGATGGGGCAGGAGATTGATGCTGAGGGACAACATTAGCTCAGCCATAATCCCCTTCCTTTCCCTCCTTCCCTCTGGAAGGGATGGGGTCTTCCAGAGGGTGTGGTAGACCCAGGGACCAGCACCCTGCATTTGTCTCAGGTATCAGAAGGTGGAGACAAATCTATGAAACTACAGAGAAAGCTCCTGGGAAAGTCTGTTCCAAAGGCAGGCTGGCAGTTTTCACCACACAACCCTGGTTTTGGGGTCTGGACCATTGGTAAGCTTTACTTGCTCAGGTGGACGTTTTCCATCCTGTTTGCCTCTCCAGGGGTTTAATTGGGATTTGTGCTGATCCAGAATCTGACAAATATTTAACACCCTTCCTGGCTGTTACTTTTGCTTTGGAGGGGAAAAGGCTGAGGGAATGTGATCAAGGTTTACAAAATCCCAGAGTTGGGGGGCAAGGTGAAGGCAGAGCTGATTTTCACCAGAGCCCGCAATGACAAAACAGGTGAAAGAACTCACTTCTTTACCCAAACAGGAGGGAACTTCTGCAGTTTGTCAGCACAGGGAGTGTGGAGACAGACAGCTTCAGTGGGCTCAAAAAGGGACAAGGCAGTTTCCAGACAGGATTCCCATGGATGGATGGGAATTGTGGCAGGGATGCCGATAATCCCATTTCTGCAGCTGCTGGGGGCACACAAGGGACACAAACTGCAGGGCAGCCAGAGCCACCTGCTTCTGGGGGAAGTCCCACAGGACATTCTGGCACCTTCCCACCCCAGGCTGATGCTGCAGTGCTGCCCAAATGTGACACCACTGTCCCCTGGCTTTCCTGAGGCAGCCAAGCACAGGTACAGCCATGCCCCAGCTCCTGCTGCTCTGGTTACAGTCAGCATGGGAACATCTGCATGCCAGCTCTGGGAACATCTGCATGCCAGCTCTGGGAACATCTGCATGCCAGCTCTGGAAACATCTGCATGCCAGCTCTGGGAACATCTGCATGCCAGCTCTGGAAACATCTGCATGCCAGCTCTGGGAACATCTGCATGCCAGCTCTGGGAACATCTGCATGCCAGCTCTGGGAACATCTGCATGCCAGCTCTGCAAGGTCCCAGCCCGACTGAGGAGATGCTTGGACACCTACAATCAGCTTTTTTTGTTGTAGCTGCTTTTCTGAAAACCTTTGGAAGTTGTGCACATAAGGCACAGTGATTAAATCATGATTTTAACATGGCACATCAAGTGCTCTCAAGAAACTCCACAATTAAAGTTGTCTTGGGCCTTCTTATTTCAAGGTATTTTTGTACATGTCTGCTTAAAACCCAGCATTCACCATGTGCTGATGCACTCTTTCCCTCCCTAGCTGGGGATCAGGAAGGGTTAGATGGCAGATAAGGAGCTCTCTGGTTTCATCTTATGCTGGAAAGTGGGCAGCAAGCCAGTCACCAGGAGAAATAACCATCCCATCCATTCAGACAGCTGGAAACAAGCCTGGAGAACTGGGTCCTATCTCTACCTAAAAGACAAGATACTGGGAGAAGTTTTGTGTGGTGAAACAACCTTTCAGAGCAGTGGATTTCACAGGCCCATGAGCTTGACCTGCAGCCCTGTGCCCCAACCATACAAGTCATTTAAAAGCAGCACTAAGCACCATGGAAATCAGAATAAATTTATGAAAAAATTAAAACTGCACCCAAGGTGTCTGAAAGCAGGTCTGAAACCGACACAGAATGGTTTGATCACAGATTTTCTGCAGCTCAGTTGCCCATCTGTGAAAGACACAGGAGCTCCCTCGCTTCCCACAGCCTTTGTGAGGACAAATTGCTGCCTGTGAATCCCCCAGGATTCCCCTAAAAGGTGATAAATAATTCTCTGCTCAGTGAGAGGCTGAGCAGAGCACTGAATGTGGAGGTCAGGATGGCAGACTCTGGGGAGCTCCATCATCCCTGGGCACTGGGAAATGTGGGAAATTGGGGCACTGCAGAACTGGATCAGGTAATTAAAGGAGTTCACTGATCTGCATGCATGGGCAAAAAGAGAGAAAACAAAGGTTGTTTTATTTAATTCTACCTTAAGAATGAATTCCAGCACTTCCTAACTTTTAGATATTTAACTTTCCAGCTGTTATTTAAAAGTGTCAAAGTCATTTGTGTGTGTACCTGTAACCCTATCCCAACGGACAGACAACTAGTGAGAACTACCAGAGCAACTTGACCAGTGATCCAGACGTTTTTTTCCCCAAGAGCAAAGAAATGATAAAAGCAAGGCCTGCCATATCCCAGGCAGGGGTAAATGTTTCCTTCTAGGATGAGAAGGTGAGGAGTGGCCAGGAACAGGCTGCTGTGGAAAGTCATGGAGACCTTTCCATTCCTGGCAGGATGGAGAGGATGCCAGCATGGATAACGTCAAGAAGAAAATAACAGTAGTTCAACAGCGTGCTGTGCAGTAATTTCTGCAGTTCCAGTTTCTCTTCTCATCATTTATTTAAGACTGTGTCTAGACAGTGCATTACCATTCACAGAATTTATGACTAATGCCCTGAAAAGCAAAGATACCAGAATAATGTAAACAAGGAAATCACCTAGAAGCCATACAATAAATGGTTTTAAACATTCCCAAATTATCTTTGACAGGAAAATGTGTCAGGGTGACCACAGTATTTCATGGACAAACTTGTCCAGAGTGCCCATCAACAACATGGCAAGGGCAGGGTAGAAATTCTGCAGCTAAGCTTTACAAGAGATTTACAGATTTGTTCATGTTAGATGAAACAGAATCATCAACAGCTCTCAAGCCTAAAATATCCCCAGAGATGCTTTTAAGGAACAGAATAATACTGGGAGAAAAATATTTCAAGTGTTACCAGGAAGCTTTTTTTTCCCCCACACAAGAAGATGGTCTTCATGTTCAGAGGTTCAGAAACACTTGAATTTCTTGTGCAAACAGTGGCAACCACGGTGACTTTTCCACATTTGGCTGGCACAGCTCTTCTCTTGTACTACAGAATTAAAAAGCTATTTTCTCTGTTTGGTTCTCAGTCTTGCCATTTGATACTTACAGACACACATGTATGCACACCTCTGTATATCCAAAAGACTTCACTGAAGTAACTTTTCAACCATAATTATTTGCACTGGAGATTTTACCCCAGCATGGAACTGATGCTTGGAAAATAGAGATGATCAGCAGCAGGTCCTTTGCCTGTCTGACAATTCTGCTTGGGCACACAGCAACCTGCAGCTCAAATTCTGCTTTGCTGGGACTCCACAACAGCCATGGAGCCAAACATCAGCAGGACACAGAAAATTAGGAATTACACTTTAATTTCTCTTCTCTAGCAAATCATTTCAGGACCAAGTAAAACACATCAACAATTTTTGTGTTCCCATCCTTCTGTTAAAATCCTGCTAGACACAATATTCTACCTGTGACTGTGGAGAAAATGCCTAAGGGAAAAAAAGAAAAACGTTTGGAAGGTTTTTTTCCACTGCTCTGAAGCAACTGAAATGTGGGATGAAGACATTGTTCTTGACAGATCCCATGACAGGACATATGGCTCATCCCCCTTCAAGTCACGTTATATGATCCGGTGCAGGAGCAGGTTTGGGGACATTCCCACAGATCTGAGTCACCCAAGTCTTATGACCCAGAACAAGGGCCAGGGCTGCAACAGGACCTTTCCTTTCAATCTGCTGTTCCTGTGTGTGTTTATGTAAATGCCCAGGTCCATACTGACAAGTGGAAATAGAGAAAATGCAACGTCATGCTGAAAACAGGAGACAAAACTATGTCCTGCAGAACTTTTACGTATGACAGAACAGTTCAGTGTTGGTTTAGATAATTCAAGATGCCTGTTGAGGTTAAAAAGAATCTAAATTTATCCACTGGAAAAAGAAAGGTCTTTTTCCCCAAGGAATCCCATCCATCTATGTCTCAAGATCTGATAAAAATGGGAATTTCTGAATGACAGCTGCAAACCCTGATGTGGGAAGGGGAAAAAGCTTCCATCTTGAGACAAAGGTGATTAAGTCTTCCTGAGCAGAGTCTTATTAACACTCAGATCAGATCCACCAAAAAGTTCACCAGTTCTCAGACCTCCCACATAGTCATAGGTAACCAAGAAAGTCCTAAGAAAATGGGTCCTAGTGTAGTTTTGGTTGGAAAGCATCTGGCATCAAGTTGCCCTGAAGCCACAGGTTGTTTTAAATTTGAATCAAAAATGGGTTTGCATTCTGGAAACAGACCCAGCTCCACATCAAAGGAGATGTTATCCCAAGTGCATCCTGAATTACTTTTGAGGAGAAAGCTCCTGGTGCAAATGCAGGCAGGCTCAGAGCAGACACCACACCAGACAGTGAATTACTGCTCTTGGCCAGGGATATTGGCCTGAACTCAGACAGGTAATGAGCCCTTGAAGGGCTAACAAGCAGGTGCCTTCCTCAGGCTCCCCTGGAAGTTTAATAAACTTGTGACTAGAGGTGGCAAAAAGCAAGAATCAGGAGCTTTAATGTGCTATGTCTACTCCTTGCCGCGTTGGACAAAGTTTACTGTACATTATCTTGGAGTCATTTATTTCAGTTAATAGGAGCCCATGGCCCAGAACTGAATTAAGCCTTTACACATCTCAGCTGAAGTGAATCTTCTTCCATAAGAAGCATTTATTTCATCTCTTAATCTGACTAAAACTTACCTAGAGAGCAGTAGAGTCCAACTTGTTCATATCCTTCGCAGCAATCTGTGAGAGTGAAGGTTTCAGGGACTTCAACGCTGTGAAACTGCGTTCTGTGGTGTGTCTGGGGACACACCATCCACGGGATCCACCCTCCACAGGGTGTGTTCTTCTCATAGGACTTTTGGTAGGCGACCATTTTTAACACACTTTTGGTCAGGGTGTAGTTGCACAGGTGGTACCCCAGCAAAGAGAGGCCTTTTTCTAGGAAACAGGAACAGGAAAGAAAGGGATCAGCATTAACTTGTCACCCCAGAGCAGAAGCTCCCTGCAGTATCCAGTGAAACACAGAGTTATAAGAAAGCAGTGACAGAACCAACACAGATGAATGATTCCCAGGAAGGCTGATGTTGGGAAGAACATTTCTTCAAAAAACAGACACAAGAAAGAATTGGTAGTGACTGCTTGTCACAGGCATCACTTTGGTCATGAAAGGATGAAGACTGGCAGAGAATTCAAAGAGTTCTTGGTGCCTTCAGGTGTGAGGCAGAAAAAGGGCAATTTAACTCAAGCTAATAATAAGGAAATTTACATATGTTAATATCAATTAAGAGTAGAACACAATAGGCACTTCCAGGGCAGAGTCATCCCAGTAGTTTAAAAGCCCACTCCAAACTCCTGCTGCCAAAGCCTTCATCACTCTCCACTGACTATAAAGGGAACAAAGGGTGAGGAGCTCATGGGCAGATGAGTCACAGTAGATGTCTGGAATAAGACATCCTTCAGACATCACCCTAGGCTAAAACTGGGTACTCATACATCACTGGGAAGCACTTCCAGGTAGCTGACACAAAAGGTATTCCTGGAGATCCTGCGCTGCCTCTCTGCATTTGGAGCAGACCTTGTTGATCACACCACTGGAAACCTGCAGTGCTTCACTGACTTTGAGTATAAACAAAGTCAGTGATAAGTCATTAACTGCATCATTTCATACAGGTCTGGGGATGGGACTCAGCTTCCAGAGTTCTGAAACCATTTCTGATGAGGAGTGAACTCGTGACGTGCTTTACTTAAAACTGAAATACTTCAGCAGGGAAAAAAACCCAACATCAAACAACACAAAGAAACCCCAACAACAGCAACAAAGACAGCTGGAGTTTAAGAATTAGCAGTAGGCAACCTACAGTCTTGTCACAGACATCAGGCTGGCTCCTAATGAGATGTTATAGAAGCCAGAGGGGCTGAGTCACCCTGCGTCCCATTTGGGCAACAGATCGGATGGAATTGAAATGCCTCTATCATCCTCTAGCCAAAGCAGAAGAAAATTTAATAAGGAGAAATATGAATTAGCTGCAGAGATTCAAATATAGAAGGATTTTTTTTCTTTTCTGAGAACTCTGAGGGCACCAGGGTCAGCCAACAGGCAGACTGAAGCCAACACAATATACACAACAGGCATACAGTTAAAACATTTCCAGCTTATCCTATTTGTACAACTTATCTCCTGCCTCAAAACATGAAACATGTTTAAAACAATTCATGAAGAAAAAAAAAAATAAGAATTGTCAGGCTTTCAGGAATCCTGTGCTTTTATCACATTTAGATTTCCAGCTAAACAAAAGACATTTGTGCAATTCGAGCAGGACTAGGAAAAGAGCTTTGGAGTGGAGGATCCATTTGTAGTGCAGGGACAGTCCAGAAGAAAATGTGGAACAGACTTGGTGTCTAGATGTGGCCTCTGGAAGTGCAGCCCTGCTCTGCCTCACTCAGCTGTGCCTTCCTCCTGCAGCAGAAGGCAGAGCTGATGCTGGGTTGAGCTCCAGAGAGTCCATGTGAGAGCCAGAGAGCTCCAGCAGGCTCCAGGGAATCTGTGCTGCTGCTTGGAGCAGGTCAGCAGGAAAATACTGCCAGGAAACCCCACTCCCTGCTTCTTCCTCCTGGCCAGCCTCCAGCAGGGCACCTCTGTGCCCCCTCCCTGGAGGGACAGCAGCTCAGAGGTCCACTGGAAAAAGAAATGATGTGAGAGGTCTCCACATCCCTGGCTGGCACCAGGGCTGCTCTTGGTCCCTAAGCAGGGAGTGGAAGGAGGTGGTCGAGAGGGACAGGAAGACACCCAGCCTGGCTCAAAGCCTGGCTCAAAGCCTGGCTCAAAGCCTGGCTCAAGCCCAGACCCTGCCTGAGGCAGGAGAGGATCCCAAGGGCTGGGATGGAGCTCTGAGCAGGACATGGAAGGAGTGAGCCAGAGAAAGCAAGGTGACCTCTCCCTCTGGCTAACTTTAGGATAACTCTCTGGGAGAATGGAAAAGGAAAACAAACCTGTGTTCTGGAGCAGGAATCGGAGATCAAGGGCTGCTTTTTATTCAGTGTATTGGAACCATTAACACCTCACACGAGGCACAAGTGCCTGACAAGAAACAGGCAGCTGTCATTGCGTTTTGGATAGCATTCCCTTGCCATGTGTTAAGACTGCTCCAAGAATACCTTTCTCCACAAATGCTTCCAGGCATGTAGGTGTGGGAGGAAAAATAATAAAATCTTACTTCAGGGTTTTTTTTGTTGTTTTTTTTTTTTTTTTGTTTTGTTTTTTTAATTAGTTTGTAACCTGAATGGCTAAATAACCAGAGTGGAACAGAATTAATACCTAAATAATTCTGGTTATAGCCTTTCCCTGGAGAAAGTGCACAAACATCTGTTGCAACCATGGAAGGAGACAGGAGCAGGAAAATACCGTTCTATGAAAAAGAGAAAGAGAAACTCCTGTATTAAGGAATCCAACTGTTATAGTATAAAATCACATTAGAGGGGAGTAGGGCAGGTAAGAAGCAAGAGCTCAGCCTTGTTCCTCATCTCTATGATCCCTCTTTTTCTCCAGAGCTCACAGAAAGCCTGGCAAGAGCAAGGCAGGGACTGGAAGGGAAAAACTGAGTAAGGAGAGCACTGAGGATTCGTGTTGTCCGTGCAGAGCTGAGGCTGCAGCCAGGACGTAGCACTGGAAAGCTAAAAATTCCAGAGTCAGCTGGCTCAGTCTCTACAGCAATGTGCAACATAAATACAGGTATGAAACTGAGAATAAGATGGTGTAGAATTAGACACAGTTTATAATTGGAAGCTACAGCTGTCAGAGCAGATATGAAGTCATATTTCATACTTAAACATTGATACTAGGTACATATATATAAATATATATACACAAAGTATAGAATGAGGCTGCCAAAGCCTAAAGAGCTCTGAGAAAAGGCTGTGGTGGTACCAAACGATGCCCTCAGCGCAAGAAGTTGGACTGAAGGTGTCAGGGACAGGTGCAGCACCACCAACCTTTTCCCCATCCATCACTTCCATACTGTTCAAAACAACCTTTGACACTCACAGAGCTCAATTATTTTGCTGACAGCAGTTTTGCTGCTGAGCAATGTGGCTTGGATCAATTTGGGCTCTTTAGCAAATTGGCTTTCTGTTCTCATTACTCCCTTCTATGGGATTATGGCACAATCAAATGGAATTAAAATGCATTGGCTGTTGTTTTCAGCAACTCAAAGCTGAAGTCAATGGCACAGCAGAAGGCAGTCACCTGCCATTAGTATGGGTATGTTACACCTATCATTTCTGGATTTTAGGATTTTGTCTCAGAAACCACCAGCTCTCAGCAGCATCAGGTAAAATATCAATTTTTTTTTTTTTAATTTTAAGAAAGAGCATTAACAATTAATGCAAACCCTTTATTAACAGAAACAAACACTGAGAGGAAAGCCTGGGAGCAAAGGCTGCACAGGAAAAAACTCCTTGGAACTCAAGGTTAAGCCTAGATCAGAACTGAGAGCATGACCAAAAAAACAGCAATAAAAAATGCTTCATAGCATTTATGCCAGAGACAAAGCTGCAATTCTGGAAACTTCACTACTCAGGTGCCACAGGAGCCACTGTGAGCTGGGATCTGCAAAATCTTTTCTCACTGGAGAGCAGTAAGACTGAAAGACAAGTGCCAAAACCTCAAAAACAAACAGTTGGAACAGGATGGAGGGCAGATTCAAGCTCGTTTTTGAAATGCAAACACTCCAAAACATTAAAAAAATGAATCATAGACTCGATTTTCCTACAAATTCCAAATTTTAAAGTCAACACCATTTATTTTAAGTGGCACTAGGATGGGAGTTCTATTGACCCTAATCTCTGCAAACCTCTTTTCAGCTGTGGCTTTGACAGAATAACAGAAAAGTCTGCAAGGTTCTAAGAAACATGGTTTATATTTAACTGAGACTCACAAAACCACTTAAGTAAAAAAAAGCGATGAAGAGCAGTCAAAAATCATGATATTTTCTCATCTAAATGAATCAAACCAGAAATGAAGAGTAAATTAAGGGTTCATTTAGCAGTTACAGTTGGGTTAGGGTTTTTCAAAATTACAGTCCATACCACAGATGAAATTTTAAGCTTGTCTTCTACAGCTTCATCTTATGCATCCCTACGAATTTGCCAGGCACATTACTACATCATTTCCTGCTAAAGCTTATTTTAAAGACAATTTTCATAAAAATTTGCACAATACTGAAGACAAAGCAGAAACATTCCTCGTTTATTTCTGGCGCAAAGGAAATGACAAGGATTTTGCCTGGGGATGAAAGGCTGGGGACAAAGGTTGCGTTTTTGCTTGGTTAGATTTTCTCTGTTCAATTATCAACAGAGGATTCTTAAATGGTCACTGGGACATTGCCAGTTCTCCAGAGAGTGGCTGCCTTGGCTGGTTTATTTCAAAGAATTATCTACCCAGCATCCAAACTAAGCTGTCCTCTGGCCAGGTTTGCATCACTCACCTGTAGTGTCATCTCCTCTTCCCTGCTGTGAGGCTGCCCAGAGGATGAGAACAGAAATAAGAGTGATCCTGGCCATCCTAGGGCCCATCCTGGATAAACCTTTCTTATCCCTTTGTTTCCAAGCTGGCAGAGCTTGGCTGTCCTTACACGTTGGCTTTTGGATTAGGGGAAAAGGTGCTCTGGGTTTTTTACCTTTTGCAGGGAGGTGATAACTGCTGGCAACAGAAACAAAGATGCTCCGCTGGGAATTTTGCTGCTCCTCTCTCCTTCGTGCTCTCTCCAGGGGATCTTGCCTCTTCTGCCTGTTCAACTTGGTTCCTCTGGCCTGACTTTGAGAAAAAGCCATTTTAAAACTGCTGGTTTAGCCCCTGTTTATCCTTCAGAGTGCTTATTCCCTCTCACACCTTAAGCACTAAACTTCTGGGAGCCAGACTCACCTCAAATGTCAGGTATAAACATCTTGAATTCTGTTCCTGTCCACACATCAGGTGGTGCTGCTTTGAAGGTCTTTAATCCTGTACCTTGAAAGCAGACTAAGAGTAAAAGCAAATACCTGTGTAAATGTTTATTCCTGAATTTAAGCTGTTTGTCCAGTTGCTGTCCCTGTGCTCATTTCACTGCAATTTCAACATTCCCTAAGCCAGAGCAATGCCAGAAAATCAAGAACCTTGTTAAGCAGAGCTGAAAAAACAAAATATTTTTTTTCCCATTGTCTTACTAATCAAGGCACATTCCCAAGATAGATGAGCCTCCAGCTTTACAACACATGACAATAACTTGAGTGCAATGTCACTTGGCTCAGGCAAAGACAAGGAGCGAACACGGGATGATATTTTATGAGGAGCTGACACTAAAGGATGGAAAATCACAGGTACAGCTCTTGGAGCTGAGGCAATATGTTCAGAGAAGCACTTAAATACATATCACAGTGTTGCAGACAATTTCATGTGGATGAAAGGGATCTGGAAGCACAGACCCTCTCATTTGTCTATCTTCAGGTAGCAGAAATGGGGCCTTGTGTAGCACTGAGACACTTGTGAGCTGTTCTGGCTCAGAAAATCAAATATCAAGCTCATCAAGGGGAAAAGAAATTTAAAAGGAGGAAAAACAAAGGAAAATTAAAGCTTGCCCAGGAAAAAGAAAAAAAAAAAAAAATCAGTATTGTAGAATGCTTTAAAAAAATTTTTAAAAAAAGAAAAAAATAATTGATGTGGAAACATTTCTGCTCCAAGGAGATTGTTCACCTTAGCACCAGGATGTCTTTCCAGGCTGTATCTATCCACAGATGCACCACTTACATCTCCTGTCAGGAAGGCAACAAGAAGCCCATGGCTGTAGCTGGGCAGAGGATGGCATCTGACTTTAAAACCCCACTAATAAATAAATAATCATAAGAAAGAGGACTTAAGTCAATGAAATTCAATGTTCAAATATAAATATTTCTCTTCATGATCTGTATATATATATTTTTTTTAACTATCTAAATTTTCAGGAAAAATATCTTGGTTGAATTTCTTTTTGGCTAGCACTGACAAAAAACAGATCTTTAGCCCTTAGAAATTTCTGGGTCCCTCCTATAAAGAAGTATATGTCTTGTCCAATTTCAAATACAGGTAATGCCAGACTGACATGTGAATTGGATTCTATCTGAGTTGGAATTCTATTGCAGTAGTAAATTAAATGGTTCCTAAATACAGAATGTGCAGAACCCCCTTTTGAAATAAAAATTTGAAAAAAGTCAGTGAATGGTTAATCCAAACAAGAAATAGATACAGAAATAATGTGTGTTTCAGGATTTACCTCACAATTTACAAATTCTTTGAGGTTCTGATTTATATCAGCATTATTTCTTCAGTTAGACTCACAGCAATTTACTTTGTAGCAATGCAGACCCTGGAAAAGACCACTCAGGCAATTAAGGATGCATCCTGTGTCCTGTCCAGCCCTTTTCATGTCTTCCAGCCACATTCTTGTCCTGTATTAATTGCAGCAAGTTGAAGATTTTGTCCTGCATCCCCTGCAGCAGCCCATGCTCTTCATATTACTGTGATGAGTTGCACTGGCTCAGCACAAGCCAACACAGTCTCCTGCAGGGAAACTACAGACTGATCAATATTTTGAATACCTGAACATCTGTACATGCATGGATTGACAGCACATTGCTACAATTTTAGTTACCATCATTGTATTTCACAGATAATTTTTTTTGGCTTTTCTCCCTTATCCCTTTTAAGTGTTCTCTGTTTCCCAGGGAACAAGTGACAGAAGAAGAAGAAATGGCCTCAGGCTGTGCCAGGGGAGGTTCAGGTTGGACATCAGGAAGAATTTCTTCACTGAAAGAGTTGTCAGCATTGGCAGGGGCTGCCCAGGGAGCTTTGCAGTGCCCATCCCTGGAGGTGCCCAAGGAAGGGCTGGACGTGGCACTCAGGGCTCTGGGATGGGTGATGAGGTGGGGATCGGTCAAAAGTTGGACTTGATGATCATGGAGGTCTTTTCCAGCCTACATGATTCTGTGATTCAGTATTAGGACTCCAGCAGAAGATTTTCCCACTCTCTCTTTGGTGGTGAGGAAGGGAAAAGGAGATATTCAGAATAAAAGCCCTGGCTGTGGAGCTGGAAGTGAGCTGGATTCCAGCTTGGAAGGAGCTCATCCCAGTTCTCCTGGCACAGTCATCTGGAGCTGATCAGTTCTCCCAGCTCTGATGTTTATACTTTCTGCAGCTACATTTCTAATGTTGAAACTGATCTAAAGTTTGCCATTTATACAAGGAAGGTCTAAAAGCCACATCAAAATCCATTTGTGGATAGTGTTACGGGATCGAGAAGCAGATTTTTAGAGATGGGATTTGACTCCCCTAGTCTGTACTATCAGTAATTGAAATATTGTGGCTGACAGCAGGCTTTCTCATCATACTTTGTCGGCATTTATTGCTCTTGACAGATTCACTTCTGATTTAATTAGTCACTTAGAAGATCCTGATCTTCTCTAGGCAAGGGGTTTGACACAGAAAGGTCATTGCTGGAACATTTTTTTGTATTATTTTGTCTATAAAGCAATAATTATATCAGATGCAGAAAATGGCCATGACATTTCAAGACAGGCTGATATGCACAAGGGGAACAGGACTATGGGCTTATTTGGAATTATATTTGAGGAACATATCATTGGGAATATAACAAAAACTGCTCTGTGTTTCAGAAGCCAGCACATGTTCCTGTAGAATAGGACCTAAAGCTTGAGAACTATTAAACCATTTAACCTAGAATCATGGAATCACAGAATGGCTTGGGCTGCAGGTTCATCCTGTCTTGGGCAGGGACACCTTCCACTATCCCAGGCTGCTCCAAGTCTCATCCATCCTGGCCTTGAACACTGCCAGGGATCCAGGGGCATCCACAACTTCTCTGGGCAACCTGTGCCAGCACCTCACCACCCTCACAATAAAAAAAATTCTTCTATATATCTAATTTCAACATGCCCTCCTTCAGTTTAAAAATATCACCCAACATTGCCCCTTTTCCCCTCACTATTTGGCCATTAGAAAATTATATCTCTTTCCTTCTTATACGCCCCCTTTTGTTGCTGAAAAGTGCCCTAAGTTCTCCCCAAAGCCTTCTTTCCTCCAGGATGAACAACCCCAGCTCTCTCAGACCTTCACAGCAGAGGTGTTCCAGCCTTCTGATCACCTTTGTGATCTCTGGCTACACCCTGAAAGGTTCCCATCCTTCTTTGGGTGCACCTCCAGCTGGATGCATCATTCCAGGTGGGTCCCAGGAGGGCAGAGCAGAGGGGCAGAACCACCTCCCTCAACCTTCTGGCCACTCCAAAACCTCTCAAAATCAGCTGTAAATGCTCAGAGACCTGACCAGGCTCACACAGCACAGTTTCAGCCTGATTACAGCCTGTCAGTCTGAGAAAGTCCAGGCTATGGCCACAGCAGAGTGTGGGGATGGATGGAGTCCATGCACCAGTCCTGAAGATCTCACTGTGGAAATGAACAAATCCAGGACAGAAAGACAAAGGGAAAACCATGCTGCCAGTGAAGGTGACAAGAAGTTTAGATGAGACCTGATTTCCACTTGATTTCTTCACCATGACTGCATTTTCTGCTGCCCAGTGAATTTTGTCTCACCATCAGGGCAGTCTTAAAACTGCTCCTGCTGTGGCATTTCAGATGTTTAGCAAGGGTTGTGCTCAAGCCAGTCTTTCCCTTAGTGGGGAAGTGCTAAGGTTTGTTCCCTCTTCTACATTCCTAAATTTCACAAAAACCACAGAAACTTAATTGTCTTTGAGCCTGCAGCTGATCTGTCAAAACTGGCTTAAATCAATCAGCAAAGCCAATGGGTCTTGAAGAGATGAACACGTTGACTTAGCCAGAAATAACCTTTTTGCAGCCAAGTACAGAAAAACAAATCATTCCTGCCATCAGGATACAAACTTATCCCTACTTCTGAAAATGAACACATACAGTGAACACCTTAATGTCTACTCCCTACAGAGAAAAGAAATTCTCAGGAACTACTCAGCTCTCAGAGTCAAAATGCTTGTCTGTGATTCCAGGGACTTGAATTCCCTGCCACTGCCACGGAGCTCTTGGGCTGTGTGAAGTCATACAGGTCAAATTTGTCCCTGTAAGGAAGCCATGGGGATGGGAAGGGGCAGAAATCCCAGTATTTCAGACCTTTTAAGAGTCACAGCTGCAATACTATACATGAGTTTTTGTTTATGTTACCTGAGAAGAAAGTGGAAGAGAACAAGTACAGTTTTGCCAGCATGTTTTAGGTCTGTGTTAGGATGGACACAGCTAAACTGGCCAGTTTTTGAAGGGGTCATTTTTTCCCTGAGCTTCAGGCATTCAAAGAGTGGAAGAGTAGCACTTGGGTTTTTCACTGTTGTGTTTAAAAGCATTAAAATGAAGGGACATACACATATGACAGTAAAAAAAAATTCCCTGGCAGCCCTAGGAGCTCATTAAGTGAACTGTGCAGGCAGAACAGTCCCTGACAGTACCCAGTGATTCGTTCTGTCTCACCAACAAACCTTCCTCAGGAAAACCTTTGGGTTTTGTTGGTTTGGGTTTTTTTTTTTTCCCCTGAACACACACAAACTGTTTCAAAGTGACTCATGAGGAAAAAGTTCTTATTGGTAACAGGAGGAAAAAACATGAGTCAGGCAGAGGTCACGCTGAACCTCTGCCTGGCCCCGCTCCTCTGACAGAGGAGCTTGTGCAATCCCAGCACAGGGAAGCTCTTGTTCCCTCCAGAGCTTCCAGGGCAGGGTCCCATCCCCACCACGAGCTGGACACCAGATGAGATTTGATCACACCTCATCCATGACTTAGCAGTGCTGCAGGGGAGTGAATCCCATCTGAGACATTGCATAGCCTGCTTCTTGTCTTTAGCTCCAAAGGGAAAGCAGCCTGGGAGGGGGAGTTTTCCTTTGCTATGGAAGTTTACTGGGAGAAGTCAGAGGGTCTCCTGCTCAGCATCCCCCCAGGGTTACAAGGGCCAATCCACCTGTAGGTCCCATTCAGGTGAGGACCTGTGCCAGCAGCTGCTGGTGGGACTGAGCCCCTCCTCGCTCTGCCTCGCTGGCTGAGCCATCAGATCCCTGCAGCAGAGCTCTGGGAATGGGCACTGACACCAATCCCACCTCTGTCACTTTGACAATTAAGTTTTTTGATATTGTTTTCATAATTTCTAGCCATTTTCCCAGGAAAGTAACTACAAACATAGATGTTTATACATTCCATTACAGATATACCTTTTAATGGACGTCTCTCATGACCAGTATAGTTGAAAAAGTGATAACCTAACTATCCAATCCCTGGTCATTATCAAAAATCTATAAATACTAAAAAAACAAACTGAACATTCTTCTTCTTTCATCACACTTCAAACTGTGTCTGTGTAAATCATTTTGTGTCCAACAGTGACACACCTCCTCGCTCCCCCGATGCCACAGATCTCACCAACACCAAACACCAGTGACCAGCCCAAAGATGGGGCCCTGCTTCCCTGGCTTGTGCCCTTGCTGCTGCCTGGAACCCATTTTTGACTGAAGGCACCTGCTGCTCCTCTTGGAAAAAGGATGACATCACCTTTTTTATCCCTCCAAATCCTATCTGACATACAGCTGAGATACAGATGGGAAGGACAGAGCACTGTGCACGCCACTGGAAATTCCACTTGTGAATCCGTCTCCTGCACACAGATGCAAAACCTGCCCCATTCAGCAGATTTGAAGCACAGAACAAACCAACCAAAACACACAATTTGCTTTTTGTTGTTGGTGACCATAAGATTTAACCCTCACAGCCAGCTAAGAGTCACAGACACATAGACACAGACCCAAGCACACGTTTCTGATGAGAGATTTTTCTAAGTTGTTTCAGAGATTAATCTATAGTCCAAACCCCAGAACTTGTTTCACAGTTTGTGTCAGAGCTTCTGTTGATGCATTAAATTTCAATGTTTATAGGAATCTTCTCATTTTGAAGGACCTAAAGGCACATTGTGCGTGCTCCTGAGCCACCTTAACTAAAAGCAGAGTTTCATGTTCATTTTCATGTGAACATGAAGGAGCAGGAGCCCTTCAAAGCAGAAACACTGAATTTAGGGATCCTAAGCTACAGACAAGGTATGGGATAACATCCTGCTCCTACTGTGTGGATACTGGGTAAGGAATTCAGTCAGCTTTGAAAAAAAACAGCACATTTTAACCTGGTTAGAAGATACTTACATTTAAATAGATTTGTTTAGAAGAAGGAACAAAGTAAGTTGTTTGGGGGAGGTGTATTGTTTCTTTTTTCCTCCCTGTTCATACCTGTAATTGTGACTAACACAGAACAAATCCTGGATTACTCAGTACAAAGGAAGTGGGAGCTTTTAAAGTGGGCAGAAAAGCACCAGATGTCTGAAAAAACAAATTATTAAAACCAGTATGAAATAAAAGTTTGAGGTACAGAGAAACTTGGGCTGCAAGGATAAGAATAGATGTTTTAATATTTCTGCCAAAATGTAATGGCCAGACAAGTTCTGAACCCAAATCTGTGTCTCTCAGGGGATTCTGAAAAAACAGAAAATTCACTGGTGGTTTCACAGATCTCATTGCACACAGTGAGGAAAAGGTTTTCCTTTTTCTTCTCTTTTTTAAAAAGAAAATCCTGGCTGGCTGTCAAGTGTAACTGTTGCTTTGAAATTATTTTTTCTTTTTTAAGATTGATACTAAATCACCCATGCAATTAAAATCAAAGCATCTCTGGGTTTTCCATGGACTTGCTCATACCCTTCCCCCAGATAAAGACTGCAAACTCCTTGTGAGAGCCCCTGCACCAGGTGTCTGTCAGGAACAAGCCAAGAACAAAAATCCAGCCTTGCCCAGAAGGCAGCGCTGGGCTAATCCACTCTCGGAATGGTTTTGGCAGCAGGAGGCTCCTGCTGCTGCTCTGACTCTGCATTTTCACACGTGGCCATTTGCCATGGTTTCCCCCACCAAGTCACTCTGCAGCATTTGCCATGGTTTCACCCACCAAGTCACTCTGCAGCATTTGCCATGGTTTCACCCACCAAGTCACTCTGCAGCATCTGCTGAGCTGAAGCTGCTGTGGAACAGGGGAGGGCAGAGCTCCGGCTCGCACAGGGCTCCCCAGCAGGGTTTGTTCCATCAGCACCTGGGAGATGAGCAAAGCAAGAGTGCAAGTCCAAGACTGGCCCACAGGTCTCCCACTCTGGGGAAGTGCTGCCCTGAGAATCAGGCCTTTCCATATTGTTTTCATAATTTCTAGCCATTTTCCCAGGAAAGTAACTATAAACATAGGTGTTTATACATTCCATTAAGGATTTGCCTTTTGATGGATGTCTCTCACAGTCAGTGTGGTTGGGAAGGTGGTGACCTGACTATCCAATCCCTGATTGTTGTCAAAAACCTATAAATACTGAAAGAACAAATAAACCCCCCTTCTTTTTTCACCACACTTTGAGCTGCATCTCTGTGAATCATTTTGTGTCCGACAGTGACAGGGAAGAGCCTCTGTCTCCCAGGAGTTTCTCAGCACTGATATTTCCACTTCTGATGCCAAGAAACTTTCTTTCCACATCCTCTCCAAACTGCAGCCCCTGCCTCAGTTAGATTCTTGGATTTTCCAGGTGCTCAGGAAAAGAAAACCATTCCTACCTCCTAACGTCATCAAGTGCTGACACAAACTTTGGCAGTTTCTTTATGATACCAGCGTGCTGAAAGGAGAGGCAGAAATGTAAATTATTTGGAATAAAGGTTATATATTGTGTCACTGGTTTGGTAACCCATCAAAGAAACCGCTGATCACCTTTTTTTGCAAAGCTAATCAGGAAAAAGGAGAGATGCCTGGCAAGGAAGTTCCATGTTTGGAGCGCCAGGAGACTTCACACCAGGTTTTGGCATTCTCAGGTGAAAAGAAATATGTGGTCATCCACTGTAAAACAGGAGGAAAATAATTGTTGTGATTTTTCTTTCTACAAAAACCCCAGCTAAAATTATCTCACTCAATTTAACTGACAGAAAAAAAAAAAAAAAGCAAGTCAGCAACAAAACTTATTTTGTCCGATATTGAGAGCTGATATTTAAAGCTCAAAAGGAGACGATTTTCAGTATGTTTATTGGCTTGAGAAAGCAGTGTTCAGTATTTACTGAATCTGTTCTACACCCTTAATTAGCACAAATGTCAGTAGGGGAACTTCCTGCATGCTTTCTCCCATGCTGACCTTCTGCATGAGAAAAAATCCCTAATGAAAATAGATTTTAATTCCCTTCTTGAAATCAAACATCTGTCCTTAGTTAAGGAGACACACAGCCCTATCCTTTGTGATATTTGGACTGCAAGGGCTCTGGAGCAGGGAGGATTTTCTTTGTTATTTGCTGCTGAAAATGACAGGAATTTTAGTTTATGGATACAATAATGGTAATGCTGCCACTGAAGGATGATGAGAGCATGACTGGTGCTGTGATTTACATTCATTTATTACTAAAATGCCATGTATAAATAACAGCACACATATTTCATCGCTCCCCATCTTTGCAATTAGTTTCTATCACATTCTAAAAACTACTCAGTATTGTCCATTGTGGCAGACAGAGCTCACAAACTGATCTAAAGCCTCAAATTCTTATGGAAAGGTGGGAGCCAAGGGTGTGTCAGCCTCCTCCAAAAGGCAACACTTCTGATTTAATTACCTGAGTCAGTGAAATCAGCTTAATGAGAGATAAGAGATGTGCATGCCTTGAAAAGTGGGAGGCAAATGAAATCATTTTGCATCTACCACATTTTTGTTTGGTTCACTGTTCTCCTCAGAGATCTGATGGGATGGATGGACTGGGACCCACTGGCAAAGTCACAGGAGGCTTTAGGACAGTCTGTGAAATTTCCATGCCTTTGCTGCAATTTATTTCTTAAATAAGAATGCAAAAGCTTGGTTGATGATGAGAATAAATGAACACTTTGCCTAAATGCTCCTGTTTCTAACCAAAAGGAAAAACACTGGCGGGCAACATCATTCCCTGCTTGCAAAAGATCTGGTTTGGATAGGCCTTGTCCTTCCAGAAGCAAAAGGGACAAAAATACTTAAAACAACTTTAGGCACTGGAAAAGTTCACAGGATGAGCCCTGAGGGCTTATAAACAGCAGCAGATGGGTAAAACCTTAATCATCAGTCTGAGAAAATCACCCTGATGTCAGCGCCGGTATTTGATGCTTCCTCAGGATGTGGTGAAGGTGTTTCCTCACCAGCAAGGTGGAAACCTCACGCTCTGGAAGGACACAAAAGTGCATCCTCATGGTAACAAGGATATTTTATGGACAACAATGGCCCAGTAAGAAAGGATTTCTCGTATGATCCACAATCAAAGCAGCATTTCCGTGTCAAAAACAGCATGGCTGAGGCAGTTTTGCACTTTGAAGAGCTGCAGCAAGTGTCAGGAAGCAGCCAAAAACTCAGCAAATTACCTGGAGTTTAATGCTCGACAAAGGATGATGTACACCTGAAAAAATCTGTGTAATTTTCTGCTCCTTGAGGCAGAGAAAAGAAGGATTAGTCAGAACATTTTTGCTTGTCAGATGCTGCTGAAACACACTCCAAGGCAGACATGATCAAGAGTAGGCAAAGTCAAATTCCACTGATACTTGTATTCCCCTTCCTTCTGCTGCACCAACAACAAAAATGGGAAGCCCAGCTTCATTTTTTAAAAAGCAAACATCCACATTTTGAAGAATCAGAATGAATCAGCCTACATTATGCAACTACCTTGTCCCTAACAAAACGAGCTGGTTTTCTATCTAGACTTGTCTACAAATAAACTTGAGAGGACTGTTCTTCCAAAAGGGCAAGGGTTATGCACATAACCCAGTGTCCACTTAGAAAATCTCTTCCTCATTCCTATGAGCAGCACTAATGATTATCTAAACAGAAAGGTCTTTTTCATCTCATTTCATTTTAGGCCCTTTTCTGTCTTCCCCTTTTTTGCATTTCTATCAGTGTGAATATTAAATGCAGATTAATGTTTTTGCTTAGGTTTGTTCCTTTACATGTCTCTGCCATTATACACATTTATTTTATATACATGCATGTCTATATCTATACACACAAACATATGTGCTTTGTCTATTTAAAAAAACATATATAGGCATTTTAAAAAAAGCATATATAATTGGATAAATGCATCCATGCAGAGATACAGCCCTTGCAAGAGGAATTGTGTTTGATTCAAGTGTTAATATTTAAATTTAATATGATGGAACTGTATCAACCTGTTGAAACTTGATCTTGCAAACCCCACTTTTCAACCACGATTATTACATTCTTTAAGCATCACATTTTTTACTGAAAGCAAACGTGATAAAGGTGAAAAAAAAAAAAAATAGGAACAGTGGGCTGTAACTGTGTGCAATCCATGAGGAGGGAAACACTCCCTGCACCTTGGGTGCTTGAGCTGGATGCTGTAAACACCCTGTAGGAGCTTTTATCTATCAGTTTACTTTAAGCCTCTATCCTTAACAAGTCTTTACATGTGCATCAGAAAGGCAAGTCCCACAGCACCTTATTAAGTTGTTTATTCTTTCCAGCCCTCTGCATTCAAGCTAAATCACATTATGCAATTAGCTGCTATGAAAACAAATGAAACTTATTCTGTTTTCTCCTGCTGAAGGAGCAGTTCAAAAATCTGTCCTCTTCAAAAAGTATTTAACAGACTGAGTTAGGATCAGTTTGATGTCTGAATTATTTTTCCCTGCACCGTGAAAAGAAGCTACTGCTGATGTTATGCTTAAAACCAACAAGGTGCTGCAAAAAAAAAAATCTGTGACTTGAAGAGTGAATTTTGATGACTTAGATAACTTTATCACCTTTCCCACAAGAAGAAAAGAATTAATTATTTTGAAGATGTAGGAGTGACAGGGTGGTCTTGACGTGTCACAAAGTTCAACTGGTTGCATATTAATATTTTTTTCCTTTGAAAAGTCTTGCCTGTAAATTTCAGCGTTCAAGTGATTCAATTCTTAGAAACTTCTGCTGGCAAGCAAAGGGCAGCACATCTCTGCTGTGCTACATGACATTCATCTGTATGGGATGGGAAAAGAGACAGTTACCATGTAAACAAAAGGAAAACAAGAACAAAATCTTGCTGTTGAGCTCATCACCAGCCAAGCCTAATTTTGATCAGTTCTCCCTTGGAGATGATTCTGATGGAATTAACCATAAAAGGAGATTTGGGGGTTGCAGTTATCACAGGGATTGACCAAATATTAAAATACCAATGGAGACAAGAAATTCAGAGTATTTTAAACTGTTGATTTTAGCAGGCATTTGCTTTCTAAATGTGTAATAGGTGACTGTCATCAGAACAGCTCTGGATGATTGATTTCATGACCTTCTTTGTGGAGTCAGTTCATACAAGCCTCTTTCCAGTGTTAATGTATTCCCCAAAAATGGAGGCTGGGTCTATCCCAGGTCATAGGAAAAAATTATCCCAGCCCAAGAAACCATGGAGGTTCCTGTCCCCCTCGTAGCAGTATACTCCAGGATAAAAAAAGAAAAAACAAAATGAAAAAAAACACCACCAAAAAAACCCACAAAAAAAAACAAAAACAAAAACAAAAAACAAACAAAAAAACCCCAAACATTCCATTTATCTTTTTTCTTGCTGGGGCTTAATTCAGTCACAAAAACATCCCAGTCCTACAAGTGATAGTAAATAATGTTGTTTGGGGGGGATAGAGCAGCTTACTTGCCTGAAGGATATTATGAAATTTGGGTCTTCAGATTCTTCTATCAAGCATAGGATATGATGGCTGAATAACATTCCCTTTCAACCATACCAAAAATACTGTATGGTTAATAAAATATCATCTAGAAATACATTAGAAAATGTCTTATTCCTCCATGAAAAAAAAAATGGGAAAGGATTTTTTCTTGCCATGTGAAGACAGGATTATTAATAAAGGAGCACATAAAAATCAACTAAAATTTAAATTGTGCTATAATAAGCTGTTCAGAGTAGTTTCAATCTAATTCCCACTGAAAATAAGTGGGATGAATTGAGGCAACACAAGTCTCTGCGTAAATATTTCTGGCAATACAGAAGGAGGAATGGAAACTTGGTCATAAATTTGCCAAGATGAATAGAAGGTGTCATTAATGTTTGCTCTCTCTGCATGAGCCATGGGTTCTTCCTCTTGGGGGAATCACAGTGGAAAACTGTAAACAAATTTTTCTGCACAGCATCATAAAATAAACTCCCAGCTCTGTATCTGGTGCCAGAGACATTGCCAGGCAACAGAAAATTATTGCTCCATCTTGAGGGAATGCCCTGAAATGATTATTTTTAGGTCATCCGTTAGTGACAAAACTCAAAGTTTCGCCCAGGTTTTATTCCAGTGAGCCCAACCTTGAAGCTAAACAGATGGCCAGAAGTACCAGCAGTTTAAGAAACTCCAATCTCTTTAGTTCCCCACTCTCTGAAGCTGCTGAGTGACAACAATCAGTAGGCAGCTTAGCAGGAATTAAAGGGTTTGGCTGTGCCCTCTCAGCATTACCCAGAAATGTTACCTGAGCCTTACCTGAAGGGCTGCCCCATTTGGAGCTTCAAGGGGATCTGTGGGGGAAAATTCCCTGCTGAGATTTTCCCACAGGCTCTGGACACAGCACCACACCTGGGGAGCACCTGGGCACACGCAGCAGCTGTGGCACAACCTCCACAGGAGCCACCACATCCCTCAGCAAATTTTTCCAGTGCTTAATAGTCCTCACTTTTAAAATAACCCTCCTTTTCCTTCTGTCTTGAATTTATAGCTCCCAGTCCTGGAAGCTTTAACATTAATTACCTTTTTTTTTTTGCTTAAAACATTTTCAGAGCAAATGCTCATTCTTTCCTAAGTTTTAATTGGAGAGAAGATGGCTTTGAAAGGTTCAAGTCTTTCAAGGAAGCAGAAAAGGCACAGCTCTACCAGAAGCTATAAATTTAGTGCAGTGTTAATGAGGATTATTTACATGCAGAGGTGTATTACACGATTGTAATTAATTTAACTTCAGGATTTTAAAATCCCAAACAGAAAATCTCTCTGTGAGTAGCAATTACAAATTTCTTCCTTTTCAAACACTTGCTTTTAACTGTGAATGCACACAGCACCTTTGAGCACAGATCTAAGAACAATTAGGCCTCATGGATGGCACTTTTAAATATTAAACACTCTTCTTAGAACTTTATTTTGTTCACCATTGGCTAAAAGCATGCTTCCAGCCAGATTTTTCATTTTAGGTGGCCAGTGATAATCTGCTAAAGTGTGGTCTCTGCACACCCAGCAGCTGCACCCTGCTGACATGCAGGGTGCAATCAGGTTAAACCCAGCTCTCAATCACTGCACACAGGAGCGAGTGCTGTCCTGTGCTGGCAGACACTTGGGCTGTTCTTGGTGTCTGCAGGCACCTGGGTGGGAAAAAGTGGGCAGAAAAGCAACCATGTCACCCCTCCCAGTGTGCTGGGACGTGCTGCTGAAGCTGAGAATATCTGCTGATGTAGTGTCTGAAATCCTCAGTAAATGTGCTGGTCCAGGGCATCTCCTGACAGCCTTTACCTGCAAGGATTTTGGTACATACCTGGTGTACCTTGAAACTGCATGAAGAGCTGCTTGTGGCCAAAGAAAACCAGTCATTGTGGCCAAAGAAAACCAGTCACCTTCCAGCAGAAGAGTGAGTGAAACCCAGCTCACCCCACTGAAAGGTTGGGCTGCAGCAAAGGCAGGAGGAAAGAAAACACCTGGGACTGAGGAAGGTGAGGAGGGGACATCAGGGAAAGAAAGGAAGAGAGAGGAGGGAGGAAGAGAAGAACCACAGAATGGTTTGGATTGCAAGGGACCTTAAAGGTCATCTAATTCCAACATGCCCTGCCATGGAAGGGAGGAATGAAGGGAAGGAAGAAATCTGTATGTTGTTAGAAATAGCATTGACAATTCTATACAGACTGTAATGACTCTGAAAGACCCAATTAAGGCAATGGAAATGCAGAACCAGTAATGCAGAGATGAATCATCTGACCTAAAATAGAGGGAATGATGAAACATACGAGGGAACAAAGTGTGTCATTTTAGCTTTTACAGCAAAATAATTCCAGACATAATCTCTCAGAAATATTTGGCCAACAGAAGCTGTAAGACAGTGTTGGTTACTGCAGCTCTATGCAAGTAGAGTGGAGAATTTAACATGGACAGGTCTGCCTTTCTGCAGGTCTCAGACACAAAAACCAGGCAACACCCAAAGTACCACACATGCCAGCCCATCTCCAAGAGTGGCACTGCCAATTAAAGATATAAAATAAATCAGAAATCTGTTTATCATCTGTTTTAAAATTGGATGTCAAATACTCCATGAATTATCAGGTCCTGCTCTCACTTCCTCTCTTCCAGTGTAGTCCTAATAAATAATCATTTTATTATTTAGACCAGAGCAGTTCTCAGGTCTGCAGCAGTTGGGAAGCAATGGGGAAGAAGTTTCCAATGAAGACACTTTACATATTCACAGAACTTTTACAGTCCTAATTTAAATGAAAAAAATCTCCTGCTTAAGGGGGAAACCCTATATATCCATATCCAGGCAGCTGAGCAGCCTGTCAGAGGGGAGAGGAGAGAATTTCTGTTGTACATCACACATTTCTGCAGATTCCTGGGAAAAAATATGCCCTTCAGTAACTGGAGATTCCACTGACAAGACTGCAGGGGTCAGATTCCTCAACTACTCTAGATTAGCCTGGAAAATGCTAATCTCTCTGTGAGTGTCAAGTTCCAGCTGCAATTCCCCTGTGCCATCCTTGCAGCATGACACCCTCTGCATTTTCCCACTTCATCGTCCACATGTAAAGGGAAATTTGTATTTTCGCCATGTCCTCTCCAACAGGGAACTTTTCAAGACAACTTTACTAACACTTGGTGCTACTCTGGAAATAGGAGGAGACCTCAAGAGGAGAAAGAGCAGCCACATAGGCTAAAATGCCACAGCTGGGTCCTTCTGTGCCACTTTGAGACTCAGTATTTTCTATGTTTTAATTAGCCATTAATTGGTCAGATAAGTGCCATAATTTTTTAGCCCAGCACCAAAATACACCTGCATAATCTTGAAGGCAATTTCAACCCAAGGCCCAATATAAACATAAGACTTTCCTAGTCCTGAGTCATCAGCTCTCACAGCTAGTGAAATGTGCAGTACAGACCATAATGTTTCAGACACACAAACATCACAAAAGATGAAAATAAGAAAGCTTAAAGCCAGATTTGTCTGCATATCTTTATCCTTTGTTCAATTACTCTGATTAGTTCTTGGTAGATCTGGATAGTTCTGCCCATTAAAACATTTTCTTTTTCTTTTTAACGTTTGTGGGGTTTTTTTCCCCCTCAAAAAGGTCCCTGACAACACCAAGGAAGATGCTGTAAGAAGTCATCAAGGGTGTGACAAATGAAACAGCGCAGCTCATGTGTGGGATTTTACCATCAGGGCTGTTTTCAAACAGCAACACTTGTGCTGTGGCTCTCCAGGACATGTTCTTGTTGTGATGGTCACGTGTGACACAGAACTATGACCTCTGTGAACATAACTAAGGGAAAAACAGAGAGATGTCATTTGTATAACAGAGAGGGGAAGCCAACTGTGTAATGGCACAGACAAATTTCGTCTCTTCACATTCAGCCTTCAAAATGATATGTACACACAGGGCTGTGTAAGCACATGCAGCTCCCAAATGCCTGGGATGTAACACGTTACAGGCAGTTTGGTCCCCAGCAGGACCAAAGCTTCTGGAGAGGCAATCAGCTTCTCTCCTGCACATATCTCACTGGCTCCTGTTTAATGAACTGCCACAGGGAACTGGGGGAAAGAGTGTTAAACTGACAGAAAAGCAGGTCAGGCGAAAAGGCCTCTTCCAGTGCACTGCTTCTGTCCTTCAGAACTGTAAAGCAACCTTTACTAAATAAACCCCCATTCTGTTTTGGGGGCTGAATTCATCATGCATGGAATGTAATTTTACAGTCCAGAATCGACAATAAATTCAATCAGTAGCCTGAACACAAAGACATCAATAATTCTGTATCTTGGCTATTTTTGCTATGCCACTTGAGCTTTCCCCTCAGTAAAGAATAAATCCATGTGGAGATGACATCAGTCAGAGAGCCCAGGCCATAGAAATGCAAAGCTGACCCTCAGCTGTCACAGGGCAGAGCCCCTGTTCATGACATGAAAGCAAATATTATTTCCTCATCTCACACCATGGGCATGTCTGTATAGTGCACAGAAAGGCACAAGAATAAGCCTGAAGTTGTTATAAATTGCAAATTCTCCTTGAAATACATATTTTGTCATCTAAGAACCAGCATGTTAACATCAGAAATTAAATTAGCGACACAACAGCACCCTGGCACTATCTGATGGAACAAAGAAATGAAAGATTTCTTTGAAAGAAAGAAATTATTTTTTTCAGCAAGCCAATTCCCTTACTTCCTAACTTTTGCACTTTTTACTTGACAAGAACTTACCACAAATCACCTCTAACACTTGGATACAATTGCTGAAAAGAAAAATAATCTACTCAACATACACCACACTTTTCCAGCATCTCAGCAATGCACAAACACAAATGGACTCTCTGAAATTCTGGAAATTGCTGTCCATCTCTGTGGAATCTCTAACCCCTGAAGATTGTCATCTGAGGCCAAACTGACTGAGACTGAGGAATGAAAGCATCAAGCTCACTTTTCCAGCGTACCATAGCCCTAATAGCTCTTTGGTGCTCTCTCTGACTCACTTACACGAACCTCCTCAAGAACTGAGGCTACAGCCACGCTGCTTTCTGCCAAGAAACTCGATCCCTAAAGCCACATTTACAGGAAAGCAGGACATTAACAGAATTACTGTACTACAGCAAGATTTTGCACTATCATTCCACTTGTTCTTCCTGGAAATTAACTTTGTTAAGTATGAACCAAAACATAATTTTTTTTTATTTTTTTAAATTTTTTTAATAATAAGCACCAGAAAACTATTTTGTCTTGTTTTTCATTGCTTGAATTTATTGTCTGGATGGAATTACAGAAAATGCTTGCCATATCATGCATCTCTCCATTTGGTTTTTCCTGAATTTCTTTACATACACAATTAGCTGGGATGAAGACACTTGTAACTAGGAAACCAAAGCCACTTTTTAATAGTCTTACACACTTCCACTGTAATCAGAATACTCAGGATTTTAATTTTAGAAGGCTCAGACACCAAACTCCAGCTGAAGTTATGCAGAGCTGGGAGAGCTGCTAACACAAAATTGCACCCTATCTGCTGCGCTGTGACAGATTTTCTATTTCAGTTGCTCCTGCAGCTTTTCATCAACGTGTTTTTTAGAAATACCCACGAATTTGCAACCCCTTACTAGCTGCAAATGAAGACTTTTTTATGCTTTAAGTGTAGTAACCCATGACTATCTGCCCACTTAGAGAAAACACGCACCAATACCTGTGGCTTATTTCTTTCTGAATAATTGTCCAACCTGTGGAACAATCACCTTTTAAAATAGAAATGTGTTTCTTGCTATCTAACAGCTTTCTAGGTTAATATTGCCACCCAGCTTGTCTCTGTCTGGCACCATTATCTGAACCTGTCCGAGCTGCTGCATGTGGGCTCCAAGTGGAAAATATTAACTAGATTGTGCTATTTGCAGGAGAATGACAAACTGACAGCTATAAAAGCTCATGAGTTGGCACTCAGAAGCAATAGCATCAATGAAGGCAATTTTACATTATTCTGTATTACAGTTATTTTCCTGGTAAGAAATTTACATCTTCAGGAAGAGTCTTGTCTGTGTGCCTTGTATCACACCAGTAATGGAAATACTGCAATTTTTTTAATGTTCACACCATGTATCTCACTGTCTGGTTTTCCCTCTGAATACTGGGAAGTGTCTCTACTTTCATGACAGGATAAGTGATAGGTTTTAACTAGGGAAAGTACGATTCCTTACTTACCTACTAGTATTTGCTACAGGAAGTTTCATCTGAACACATGAAAAGAAATAAATAAAAAATGCAGGCACCCTTTTCCGTGCTGTCAGCAGTGAGAAACTGGTTGAAAATTCTGTGTTTGCATTTTGGCAAGTCATTAAGTTTTGGCAGAATATTTGGAATCAATAAAGCGAGACCTCTGGAGTTCCCAGGAACATCTGCTGCATTCAAAGGAATGGGTTCATTCAAGTGTGTTCTGTGATCCCAAGGAACTGTGCTCCACATCCCAGAAGTTCTGGGATGGAAGCTGGCATCTGAAGGAATGGGGTAACAGCCACAGCATCTGCTCCACTGATAAGATTTTCAGGGCCAGAGAGACAGAAGGCAGTTTCTCAGAGATTAATTATCTCCCTCTGCACTAAGTCCTTGGCAATAATCAGTTCCAGAGGATTTGGTGAGAAACAAGAGACAAAACCCCGTGCCTGGGGTTTTGCATTTCCGCTTTTACAGCGATTTCAGGAGAAGCTTGGAGCTGGAAAAGGGAGGAAACCCACTGCCAGGAGGAAAAGGGAGCTCCAGCAGGATACACTCCCAAAGCCACCAGGGTACAGAACAGATCTCTCTACGTGGACAGAAGACCTGAAGAAAATTTACCAAGATGAAAAATGTCTCCATCTAGTCAAGGTTCCCCCACTGAAATGAAGCAGCTTCTCCTGTCCTTATCCTCTCTCCTCCCTCAAAACCAAACTCCTCTCTGCAAAACTTTCCCAGCTGCTAATAGAGGAGTGCCTCAGGGTATCTGAGCTACTTCTAAGGCTCTCTGCAGGAAAAGAACCTGATGTCATTAGATTTAAATTAATCACACAAGGTCCAAATCTTCATTAAAGAAAATTTTGGGGTCTCTACACGTAAAAGAGCTGAAACTACAGATCTAAAAAAATAGACAGATTAGCTCCAGGATATGACTTTATTCCAACTATTTTTATATTGAAAATGTTACTATTCAGAGTACACAGCTTTGCCCTTTAGTGCAATATTTACACTACAAAAACCAGTAATTCTCATACTTTCAATGCATGTACTTCAATGTAAGTGTTTTAGCTTTTACATGTTAATTTGTTCACAATGCCCATGTATAATCATCCTTTATTTTCTTTAAAGTTTCTTTACATTCTACATTTTGCAGGGGCTCCATTTTTAACAGAATTCCAGTGACAAAGCTTGTTGGCAAGTATGACCCAAAGTTAATCTGAGTAGTTATTGGATACTCCAAATGGAGAACAAACCGTGTACTTAACAAACATGCACCTGGTAATAACAGCTGCAACCACACATACAGATGAAAAATATATCAAACTAAGCCCTCCATCAAAGCATCTAAAATTAGAAATGTTGGGAAATATGTTCATAAACAAGATAATCTTGAAGAACCAGAATATATTCAAATAATTGGGAATAGTACATTTGACAAAATTAACCTACTTACAGACAGCTTAAACCCCCAATAATTCTACAGAATTAATTCCTTCCCAAGATTTCATTAGAATCAAGAAAAACCTAATTTACAGGGATATAGGGCATTCATAAACTCTAATAACATCAAGTCAATCAGACTAGATCAAGAAATACAGTCAGATTATGTCTTTTTTGAATCACAGAATCTTGGAGGATTGCATTCAAAATTTTCTCAAATCATCTGTTTGTAAGAATGACAAAACTGTAGAATCATGGAATGCTGGAAGATCACCTCATCCCACCCCCCTGCCATGGCAGGGACATCTTCCACTATCCCAGGGTGCTCCAAGCCCCAGTGTCCAACCTGGCCTTGGACACTTCCAGAGATCCAGGGGCAGTCACAGCTGCTCTGGGCACCCTGTGCCAGGGCCTGCTCACCCTCAAACTGAAAAATTTCTTCTTAAGATCTCACCTAAATTTCCCCTTTTCCAGTTTGTACCCATTCCCCCTTGTCCTGTCACTCCAGTTCCTGATGAAGAGCTCCTCTCCAGCTTCCTTGCAGGTCTCTTCAGATTCTGAAAGATGTTTTGGGTCTCCACACAACCTTCTCCAGGCTGAACACCCCACCTTTCCCAGCCTGTCTCCATATGGGAGGTGCCCCGGTTCTCTTATCAACTTTGTAGCCTCTTCTGGACTCGCACCAACAGAATTATACAAGCCACTGCATGGGCTCTGTTCCACTGGCTGCACTTTCACTAGGGAACCTGACAAATTAAAAATATTGGTAATAAATACCTGCACAGCAAGGCACACACGTGTAAGAACACCTTTCAGCAGGGTAATTCTGGGACAGAGATCCTCCATCTGTGCCACAGGCCCTTTTGGAGAAGCACAGACTATGCAAGACCAGTTTCTACTTGGCTGAGAAGTAACTGAGTATATATGAAGGGGGGAAAAAAAAGGAGAAGAAAAAAAAAGTTATCAGGGCCTTGATTTCCAAGCTCATGTTAGCTTCCCAAATCTTTCCCTGGCAGCACAGCCATCATCACTGCACAAACTAGTTTATGGGAACAGTAGCAACTGCTTTCCCAGTATTATTCACAGCAGCCCCTGTGCCAGAGCAGTTGTCTGCACACCCGCACAGCAAACCAGACCAGGGAACTCTTCCAGACAACACCAAAGAGCTTGCTGGGGTTTTGTGCTGGCTCACAAAGCCACACTCGCGTCAGGGCACGAGTCCCCGAGTGAAAAAAACCCCACTCCTTTCACAAGCAGCTTCCCGAGTTTCCAAAGCTACTAAAAGAGCCGGCAATGACACAAAAACCCCAAGATCTAGAGATGATAATAAAAAGGAGCCAGACCCAGTAAGGTACATCACCTTCCCTCACATGGGTTTTAGCTTGTTTGCAACAAAACCTTGGCAAAAAAGGGTTTAAACGCATCCCTAAACACATTCCAGGGATTCTGCAGCTGCTTCCGAGTATTTGTGACCTAGGTGGGATATCTAAAAGCACACTAAAAACATCTATGGGATTAGATACAAATCTCTAGAGCTGTCCTTAATGAAAAGATAACGCTCCAGATTAGCTTTTGACAAAAACAAGAGAAATCTTGTAATTCTTAATTTCTATTTTAATACTTGCATTTTGACACATAAAGCCCTATTCAGGTATTTAATTCAAAGCGGATAATCACGACGAGAAGCCAGCCTAAAGCAATGATAATGGCTATTGTAGTTTTTTCAAATCACATCGAAAGGAGCGAGTAGAGCAGCTACAAAGGGCCTGAGCCAAAACCCACCCGAATGTGTGTCCTTGATGGCAACGGAGAGTGCTGGACTGGCTTGGGAGGGGGATGGTGGGTGGCTTGGGAGGGGACAGGGGGATGGTGGTGGCTTTTTAGAGGGACAGGGGTGGCTTTTGAGCCGTTGGGGTGGTGGCTTTTGAGGGGACAGGGGGATGGTGGTGGCTTTTTAGGGGGACAGGGGTGGCTTTTGAGCCGTTGGGGTGGTGGCTTTTGAGGGGAATTGGGGTGGCCTTTGAGGGGAATGGGGGGGACTTTAGAGGGAGTGGATTTAGAGGGGGACAGTGGGTGGCTTGGGAGGGGTTCAATGGGTACCTTGTAATGGGGCAGGGGGTGTCTGGGGGGAGTCGGTGACTTTTGACGGGGACAGTGGTGGCTTCTGAGGGGGACAGAAATGCGAAGGGTTGAGGGGATGGCTTGTGAGGGACACAGTGGGCGGCACAAGGCACGGCGCTCCACAGTCCCCACTGGGCCTTAGCCCTGCGCTTAAAAAAAAAAGACACAACATGAAAAGAACAGTAACAATAACGACCGCAATAAAAACTCACGGCGACACAATTACGGATTCGGGTGAATCGCACACTAACGCTGCACGCGGGTTCCCCCCCTCAGCCGCCGCACACAGGCCGGGGGGCGGTGGGTGCGGGTTTACCACAGCGGCACCTCCCAAACCCCACAGGTCCCCACTGTCCCTCCGTGTGTCCCCCCCCCCCCCCGTGCCGGGCCACCCCCCTCACGCGCGGCCGCTGCCTCAGTTTCCCTGCGACGGGGCGGGCTGAGCGCTGCGGGCGGCGCTGCCCGCGATGGAAGGCGGTCGGTCGGTCGGCCGGGCGGGCGGTCGGTCGGGCGGTCTGCCGGGGGATCCCCATTGCCGTCCCCGTTCCATTTCCCCGTTCCCCCCGCCGTCCCCCCCCCGCCGCGCCGCCCCCTCGCCCCCCGCTCCCCCCCGGCCCGGCCAATCGCGGCGCCGCGCACGTGACGAGCGCTCCCCGCGATGACCTCATCCCTCGGTTGTGGGATGACGTCAAATTCAAGATGGATGGAATCACGGCGGCGGCGGCGGCAGCGCGGGCTGAGCCCTGAGCGGAGGCGCCGAAGGGGGCGAGCAGGGGGGGGCGGCGGACAGGGTGAGTAGCGCCCGCGTGTCGCGCCCGTCCCGGGGGCTGCCCGCTCCGCGCGGGTCTCCCCGCGCACAAATCCGTCTTTTCCTGACGTAACTCTGAGGTGGTTTTTTTTTTTTTCCTTTTTTTTTTTTTCTCTCTCTCTTTCCTCCTTCCCCCCCCCCCCCCTTCCTCCACCGAGCGGGGATGCGGCTCCCGAGCGCATGCGCCGGTTTCGTAACCGTAACTCTTCCCCCCCTCGCTGGCGGGGCGCGGCGCAGGCGCCCGGAGCGGGCGGGCGGTGCCCGCGGCCGCCGCCACATCGCCCGCCCCGCCCGGGCCCGAGCCCCGAGGGGGAGGCGCGGGGGAGGCGCTCAGGGCGCATGAGCGCGGCCGGCAGCGATGGAAGGAAGGAAGGATGGATGGATGGAAGGAAGGCGGGGAGAGGCGGGTCGGGAGCGGCGCGGGGGGAGCGGGAAGCGGCGCGCCGACCTCCGGCTTCCCTGCGCTGCGGCGCCTCAGGAGCCCGTTACCCGCTGCAACGGGCGTGAGGGCCGCGAGGGTCCGGCCGCCGCAGGGCGTGAGGGACCGGTGGTGTGAGGGATTTCAGGCACCGGTGGTGAGAAGGACCGGGCGCCTGGGGGGTGTGAGCGTCCGGCGCTTCCCCCTCCGCCGGCGGCTCCAGGCTCTTTCCCCCGCTCCGCTCCGAGCTCTAAAACACGAGCGAGGCGCCGGGAGGGCCATGGCTCGGTGACACGGCTCCTCCCCGGTGTGTCTGGAAGGGAGAGCGCGTTTCATCTCCCCCCAGCGAGGTCCCCGCGTGTAAGTGCAGGCAGGTACCAAACCCCATCCAGACCTCGTCAGAGTCTGTCAGTAGAGAAAGGGGAGGTGTCAGAGGATGGTCCGGGCTCTTGCTCGGTGGTGCCCGGCAATGGGCAGAACCTGATGCACAGAAGTTCCACCTGAACATAAGAACTTTGCTGTGCAGTGACCGAGCACTGGAGAGATTGTCCAGAGAGGGTGTGGAGTCTCCGTCATTGGAGACACTCCAGAACCATCTGGACACAATCCTGTGCCGTGTGCTCTGGGATGACCCTGCTGGAGCAGGGAGGTGAGACCAGATGACCCACGGTGGTCCCTTCCAGCCTGACCCATGCTGTGGTTCTGTAAGCAAAGTGTGGCTTTGCTGGCCTGAGCACTCGTGGGCTGGATTATTCATCAGCAGGATGAAGCACATTTCTCAGCCAGGTGGGGAACTCCTCAGTGCTGGGCTGTGCCTGTGCAGAAAGCTGGGGAGTTGTTGTTTTACCTGGTCACAGCTGTCAGAACTTTACTGTAATCCTGCATTAAGTCCAAGCTGATGGTATGTTCAGATTGGATGAGGTTTATGTAAATAAACAGAAGAAAAACTTCAAGGAGTTACTATTAGACAGGAAGTAATTGTGGAGTGTGTGTGTGCTGAGTAAGCTCATCTTAATAATTAAATAGCAATTGCTTTAGTAGCTCTTCCTTTTTTTTGTAGTTGGACTCCCAGTGGAAGTAAGAGGTAGGTAGGCTGTACATACAAGAAGAGATGATTGTGATGAATTACACAATCACAGAGCTTTTTGTGAATACACCGGGTATCTTGTAGATAAATTAAAATTAATATTTTGTCCTTGGATAAATTAATGTGAAACTAGGTTTTTTAAAATGTATTTTTGTACAGGACATCTTTTGATATTAAATCAGGAGTAGTAAATACACACTGCAGGTAACTCTAGTACTGTTTTATGTGTAGATTTAGTGTTCTGTTCTGACTTTGCTCAAACTGACAAAGTGCTCTGACTAAAATTTTCCACCAGCGTTATACTGATCCTCTTGAGGGGAAGTTTGGAGCAAATTTAAGCAACTGTTTTTATAAACCTTGTTAGCAAAAAATCCCCACATTATGTGGCCATCTCTTGGGTGAGAGGAGATCTGACATCCCTTTCTTTTAGATGTGTTTCACCCATATGCTGTAGAGTTGTAATTTCTTAAGAATATTTTGTTTACCTGTGGAAAGTCCACCCATCCTGACTGGATCATGACCATTTCAAGAGCTGTCATTTACATGTTCTCAGTAGAGGCTTGCAGGGAGATGTCACAAATTAGAACCTCTGGAGTTTTCAGCTGCAGACCAGAATTCCTTGGGGCTTTCACCACTTGTGAGCTTGCCTAATTCTGCTTTAATGTTCAAGGTAGCTTATCCTTTAGCACATATTAGCATTCTTATTGACTATAAAACAGGCAGCAGCTTTTAAGAACTTCCCAAAGTCCTTTTTGTGGTGTACATTCAGTGATGAATGTGAACTTTTTTGCCTCTTGTTCCTGCTGTGTAGGTTCCAAGTGCCAGGGTGACACTCTGCCACATTCATCTCACACTGAGAACCCTCTGGATCAGTAGAAGCTGGATATTCCTAATAAATTAGGTTTTCTGAGCTCATGGGAATTTTTTTGTGTGTGATGCTAGAGAATACATGCACACAGATAATTAAGTGATCATCTTTGTAGTGATGGCTGATCACACGTTGCTCAGAATTAGTTAGGGGCAGGTCAGCATTTGGATTTAAAAGGTCAGCTTTGCAGAAAGCCTCGAGCTTTCTTACTGTATTGATATTTTGTTTTGAACTTCAGGATCTGTGAAGCAGTTACTGTTAAAAAACAACCCCTCTGCAGCTTTCAGGGTTTTGAAATTGGCTTTATCTGCAAAATGGTGATAACTTCAGTGTGTGACCAAGTGTGGACTCAGAGGGAGAGGAAGTTGGGCTGTAATCAGCACAAGGTTTGTTCTGCACTGGGAGGGGCTGTGCTCTGAGTCACATGCTCCAGTTGCAACAATTTCAGCTCTCATTAAACTTTTGAGCAACTGAGCGCCTTCATTTTGAAATTTGTCTCATGTAATGATCTGAGATCCTGTCCTGGGGTGATCCTCAGAAAGCAGCACAAGTCTTCAGAAGCAGCAAAGTCATTTGCTGCAAATGACAAGACTGCAATGTGCCCTCCTTTAAAATAGGTGTTCTGTGCAGGGGGGTTTCCTTCCCAAATATTTGTTGTAGTTTCATGTTAGTCTTTGTACTGTGGTGCTTTGAATTTTTTTCCCTACTGGTCATATTAAAGACATCAGTTCTCTTACATTTTCTTTCAATAAGCAGTGAAATAAAAAGAAATTTGTTGTCTTTTCTTATTGACTACTTTATGTTATGGCATGTTTTATGAACAAGGAAAGAAAGTATTGAGCAAGTCTTCAGTCTTCCTGAGCTCCTTCCATCTCCACCCCCATCAGTTCATCAGTCTTTCTGTCCATCAAAAATATGTTTTGAAATCCCCTGGTTCTGATTGTTGAAGGGTTTTCCCTCTGAGAGATAGTGAAACTGTATCTTTCTTGTGCAAATTCTTTCCATGCAGTCTGTGATGAAAAGACATGAAAAATCCTTTGACCAAATATATGTATTTTTTTTTAAATGCTGCAAATAGTAATTTGTGTACAATTAAATTGCATTCTTTGGGAAAGGAAGAAATATTTTTCTCTTTTTCATCTGGGATCATTAATCTCCTTATCCAACGTTTATCCTACCTCACTACTGAACATTGTTGGGTAACATTTAGGTTGCAATTCATTCTCTTCATCCTCTGACAAGTTGTGGTTACTGCAGGGGCAGTTCTGACACAGAGCCCAGTGAGTGTCCCCTCCACCCCCTCACAGTCTGATCTGGACACATGTGTGAGTATCTTCAGAGCACTTCTAAAAAACAGTGCTCTTGGGACAGTAAATATGCCTCACAAAGCCCCTGTTAATGTAAATTAAAAGTCATGGAAAGAAAAGCAGCAGAATTGCAGTGATTTCTAATTACTGCCACACTCAGTCTGTCATAACCAAAAGGAATTTGTTTATTCTGTACCAAGACGTAGCTCTGAGTACAGTCCTTCAGCTGTGGAGCTTAAGGGCCAAATTTCCTGTAAAATTCCAGTAAAAATATGACCATCTCCATTCTCATAAATACTTTTGAGGAGTACAGAAAATACAGTGCTCTTGTTCAAGGAGCTGGATTTTTAAATTATTTCTTTTTTAACTATGTAAGACATAGCCTACCTTCAGTTGCTTGTGGACTTTGAGTAAACTGAAAGTCTTCCACATGCTACTCATGAGCTTGTAAATCTCTTAAGGTAAAACTCAGGTAAAATTGCTGTTTTCTTTCCTCTTTTCTCCTCTTTCCTCTTCTTCCCAGTATCTTGGCCAGAATCAGTGATGGCTGAATGACATTTTCTTTGGATCCCTTCAGTGGGAGGAAGATACCTGCAATCCCTGAATCATAACTTTGTCACTCAGCAATTTTTTTAGGCTCAGCTTTTATATTCTGCATTTTTCAGATTAAATGTGTTTCTCCCTCATGTCTCATTTTCTTAAAGAAACCTTAGTGTAAACACTATTCTGTTGATAGAAAATTACCTTACATGGATTTGTGGCTTCTCTTCCTATCCAAAATACACTGTGCCTGTAAGAAGCACCATTAGGGTAATAGAAATACGACCACAATTAGGGTTTGTCACTTTTACTGTACCAGCAAAATTAAAAGCTCTGTGTAGACAAGTTTTTATTGTGAATTAGGCCAGTTAATGTGTCTCATCTAGTAAAGCAGATGACTGAATATTATTCCATTTGATAAGTATATCTCAGCATTGCAAATAAAACAATAAAATCAACCTGTAGAAATGGTACAAGTGTATGCATTTGGTCTACAATTCCTAAAATTTCATGCATCTCTTAGCAAAAAAATAACAAGAAATATTTCTGGGGATGAGATTTCTGTAGGTGTTTAAATTTGATGACCATCAAGCCTTTCAGACTTGTTCCTTCAGAGAGTTTAATTGCAACATTACAAAGCAAATGTTGCTTTGTATTTTGTGTTACAAAATAAACATTTCAAGGGAATGAAAGATGAAGAACTCCTAGGTGAGGTGTTTTTAAACTTTCAATATTTTGGTTTAGTTTACAGCAGTTTGGAGGCTGAGTTACACACCTTTTAGTCGAGGCATGGAGGCCAGGACAAATATCTTATTGAATTGTATTTGATTTAATTTTCACTGAATGTTTCAGGAAGAACTTTGAGAGTTCCCAGCCAGCATTTCCCTGCCCTGTCCCTTCCATCCTTTAGCTGGATCTGCTCCCTGCTCCAGCACAAGGCAGCCCTTCCTCGGAGAGGGAGGAGACAATTGCAGGAGCAATCCCTGGTTAGACTGCTCTGAGAGTAAGATGAAATTGCACCCTGAGCTGCTGCTGGGTTGTAAACAAGAATGGGAATGACAAGAGGAGCTTTGTACTCTGACATTCTGTAGTTTGCTGCACGTCAGGGGGAGCTATTTTAAGTGTCAGAACATGAAACTAAGGGTATGATCTGAATGTGAAAAGTAGCCTCTAATTTCTAAGTGAATTTCATGTCTGTGTCAGGGTAACTGCTAATTATTTGTCCATAGCATAGGGCAAAATAGATTCCAGAATAGTCAAACTGAGAGTAGGTTTAGATTAGGCATTAGAAAAAAATTCATTACTGTGAGGATGGTGAGGCACTGGCACAGGTTGCTCCATCTCTGGCAGCATTCAGGGCCAGGTTGGATGGGGCTCTGAGCAACCTGGTCTAGTGGGAGGTGTTAACCATAGCAGGGGGGTTAAAACTGGATAACCCTTAAGGTCCCTTCCCAAACCATTCTGTAATTCTGTGGTTACAAAATTTCTTCTTTTTCTCTCCCTAAATTACTGCTTTTATATGTCTGGAGGATAAATAGGTAGAAATTAGTCCATCAATTTCACACACTAGCAAGCATGTTATTTATCTGATTTTGTGCCTGCCTTCATACCAGTGGGTCTCTCTGTGCCGCTGACCTATTGGAAATGAGAAACGTTTGTCTTCATGGAGAAAGTTCACAGAGCTGTCTGCAGTGGAAAACAGCAATAGCAGTGAGATCTCATTTCATTAAATCCAGGAAGACAGAATCCCCAAACTTGCAGCAAGAAATTATTTCAGTATTCAGATAGAAAAAAGATTATAGAAATGCAAATAATATTCCTATGTGGGTTTGCAGCTTTTACCTACAGGTTTTGGGAGTATATAGGGGGATGTGTAAATCTGTATGTGCTGTGGGAGATTATCTGTGTTGCAAAGGCTGTTGATGGGAGAAGAGATATTTTATAAACTGTTGTCAAAATCAAGTCATAAAATCCAGCATAGGGTCCTTGAGTAGAAGCTTAAGCAGTGTAGGTTCCTTTTTCATCTGGATTTATGACAAGTAAGGGAACTTTCTACTGTTCCGGTGTCTGAAGCAGCACCAGAATTCTCAAAGCCATCAGATCCTCAGAAAAGCACTCAAATGGGTGCAACATTCCTGCATTTACCAGGGGATGCCCCAGGAAGTCACTTGTTTTTTTTTGTATGAGTCTTATAATCCACATTTCTTTGCTTTCTTTAGTGGGTCTGTCCCTGCCACGCTTCTTATGTGTTTTCCCTGTTTAAACCCCTGTTCACTCTGTCTCTTCTGTGTGTTTTCTCCTCCAACCTTGCGTTCTCTGCTTCTCTCACAGCCCTGGCACCTCCTTCCTGCAATACTGCATTTCACTGAAGGTTTCAGAACATCATTTTTCCCACTGCCAGTCAGAAGGCAACATCATCTCTTAGTTGCTCATGTATTTGAGGGTGTAGCTGTTACTCTGAAACCACACATAAATACCTGCCTGATTCTGTCTGTAAAGTTTTAGCTGTAAAGTCAGTGTCTCTGTTGTTTCTAAAGGTGAAATTTCAGCTGGAGGAAGCTGATGGAATAATTTCCTGACAAAGAATGGGCAGGTGCATGGCTTCTCTTGCTGGAACCCTGATGCTCATTTGACCTCTCAGTGAGCTGATTAAGCTCCCTATCCTATAAAATAGCAAACAGATCTAAAAATTTGGAATGGTTTTGTTTATTTGTTTGTTTCCTGCTTAATTTTAAAGCATTAAATCAACTCACTGGAAGATCAAATGAGCAGCAGAGCAGGTGAAAGGAAGGGGACAGTAGGACAGGGCTGGGAGGAGGAGATGTGAGTAAGGAACAGAGGAAAGGAAGGGGAACTACCACTTCAAAGGGAGGTTTCTGTTGAAGATCAAGAAACTGTTTGGCCTAAGATTAAGCTTTTTCAGCCTTGTGAAGAGCTTTCATGAGATTTATTTTACAAAAGTTATTTTGAAATAGTAGAGGCACCTTTTTCTATCCTTGTTCAAAATATAAAATATAAAAACAATCTTATACCGAATATGGTACTTAGGCTTTTGAAATCTAGTTTTCTGAGATCAGTGGGGGGCTGTTGAAGGAGGGAATTAGAGGACTGGAACATCTCTCTTACGAGGGAGGGCTCAGGGAGCTGGGCCTGTTGAACCTGGAGAAGGGATGACTGGGAGGGGACCTCATTAATGTGTATGTATCTGTGTGTATATGTGTATAAATATCTACAGGATAGAGGATGGGCCAGGCTCTGCTCTGTGGTGCCCAGAAACGGGACAAGAGGAATGGGCAGAAATGATGCCCAGGAAGTTCCACCTGAACATGAGGAAGAACTTCTTTCCTCAGCAGTGACTGGGCACTGGCACAGATTGTCCAGAGAGGGTGTGGAGTGTCCCTCACTGGAGATATTCCAGACCTGTCTGGACACAACCCTGTGCTGTGTGGTCTGGACAGGGAGGGTTGGACCAGCTGACCACTGTGGTCCATTGCAGCCTGATCCATCCTCTGATTCTGTGAGGGCTGTCACTAAAATCTCTTCTTGGCCTCCTGAAAGTTCCTGCTGCACTGGCCCTTCCTGGATCTGGAGTATAAATTTAGTCACTGTTCCTCCTGAGGACCAGCAGCTGCTGTGGCACGAGGCACCTGCACACAGACTGGGAGAGTTTCTGATGCGCTCCTGCTGTTCCCATGATGTCACCTGAACATCATGGAAGACGAAAAGTTTGTTTCCAGTCAGTAGTGAAGGTGGCTGGAAAAAAATGGTTATCTGCAGCTGAGAAGTAAGAGTACTCAAACACCTGGAACCAAACCTGGTATTACAGGAGACTGCCAGAGTTGTATGTTTACACACAGGGCCAGGGAAGCTTTTGTGTGTGGCTTTGGGGAACCAGTTCTTGTCCTCCGACAGCTGTTCCTATTGCTGCCTCTTCAGTTCTGCCAGTGCAATAGTTCCTGATGTGGTTTACTATAAAAATTGACCAGCATTTGAAAATAAATAAAGTTGGGGGTTTATTTATTTTTTGTTCTGCTACGTCATACAGGCCTGCAAATATTTGTACTGGCACAGCTGAAGGAGGAGTGACCTGCAGTGTGCAGGTAAGATGAACACAAGAGAGCAGGGATGACTTGGATCAACTTTGCTACAGAAAAGTGTTCATGTAGGGAAATTTTGACATATTGTACTCTGACTCAAGTGTTCTTTGGGTTGATTATTTTTTCTACTTCTGAGCATTTCAATCTTTCACGTGATCTGAGTAAATGTCTTAAAATGGTTCTGCAAAACAGTTCTGGTGTGTTTCTTGCTATTGTTTGTTTAATTTCTGCCTGTTGTATCTAAATGCTATTAAGCTGAAAGTCAAGCGCTTGAGTTAGGAAATACCAGGATTAAAGCTGCCTTTGGAGGATTGATTTGGTCCTTTGCCATTTGTTTATGCAGCAGCCTTGGTTACTGTTAAAGTGACAGAGTTACATTGCACCCGAGCCTCCTTCACTGTGCCCCGAGCGTGACAGGGAGGGATGTTTATGTCTGTGGTGTTTAGTGTGATGAATTGGAGTAGTTAGAGGAATGAAGAAGGAAACTGTGGCCAGAAGGATGGGGGACTGTTGGGTTCTGCTTTAGTCCTGCAGATTTCACACCACTCTACTGGTTACACTGCACTGCTGCATTAGGTGGGCAGAGGGACACACAGTAATTACATGTTGTTTATTCTGCCAGTTTTAAAAACACAAGGGCAAAGCAGATTAAAATGAAAGCTCTTAAAATATTTCAAAACATTTGACTAATGCATTCTATTTCCACTGTGTCCTTGAAGTGTGGGTTATGCAGCAGCTTCTATTGGGTGTCTCTACACCACAGTTAAAGCTTCCTAAGCTCTGTTGATCTACTACCTCCATTTACTTTCTGCAGCATGCATCCCAGAGGAATCACTTGAGTTTGCAAACTCACTTTCTTCCAGGTGAAGGGAAAGGGAAAGATGCCCTCCTGGAGCACCAGTTATAACTCTGTAAGTGTTAATGGGTGCTCAGACCATGAAACTGGATTAGGGCCAGTCACACTCTTTAAATTGCAGTGGCATCCACAAAGGAGGATAATGAACCACCATCCTCACACTCCCACCTCCATCCTTCCAGTCTTCTTAAATAAAACACAGAAAGCAAAACAAACCAGATTGCTTTCTCAAATTAAGGTTGACTGCACTGCTTTTTATAGATGGAGGTGTGGGGGAATTATGCATTATAGCTATCTAAGGTAAATTAAGGATAAATTAGTGTTTATGAAATGACACTGCAAGGCACTGAAATACTCAGTAAAGACTGATTTGGTGAGGAAGCAGCATTCTGGTTTTGCTGTTGCCATGTCACTATGAACTCATTTGGTATTTTTAGGTGGAGAAGTGGTAGCTCAGTCCTTGATAAGATCACTGCCCTGAGACACTGCATGCAGCATCCTTTAAGTCATTTCTCAGTAATAGCAATTTAGACTTTGATAACTTATTTATACCCATTGGTTTTAAGATTTATCATCATCATTTATTAACCATGGGGTTATAGCTTCTCAGTATTTTTTTTTATTTTGATAAACTTTACAGTTTTGCTTTAAGCTGATGAGCAGTGAAACGTTTTCATTGTAGTTGCATACATCATGTACAAATGAAACTAAAAAGTAGTTTCTCAAATCAACTGTAAATATAAGAGAATTGCTTTTAACAGACACATCATTGACTTGTTTTATAACCACCATGGAGGTAGTGTAGAGAGTGTCTGTGAAAAAAATAAGATAATTTAATATTGTTGATTTCTCTGTGTGTCTTCTTGTGCACAGATATATAAATTGCAACTCCTGCCAAAGAAGTTCTTTGTTTAACTTAAAGCCTGGTTGTCTTCTTTTGTTAAGCTCTCATCAGAAGCAGTATATTGAGTTATCAAGACATCCTGCAGCATGGAGTAGGCTGTGTTTTGAAGCATATGGATCATGGAGATTTCTGCACTGCAGCTTAATTTGTGCTTATTGTACTCTTGGATGCAACCAAGGGTAACTGTTTCTCAGATATATGGGTTGTGGGCATAAAGTGCTTTAATGCCAATGAATGAAATGGGGATTTCAGTTCTCTGATTGCTTTTCATCCTGAGCAAAGCAATGCAGGGATACTTCAGTGAAAACTGACATTTCCCAGAAACCAGATCCTAACAGTGCAGTTTTAAGTGACACATACAGTTAGAAATAGATATTAACAGCACTTATTAAGCATAAGTAAACATGATGAATTTGGGTTACAGACAATAATCCTGCTTCCTTCTCTCTTCCCAATATTAATGCCCTTTCCATCATCCTATTAAAAGTGACAACAAAACCCCCTTAATTTGTCTGGTCAGCAGGAGACTGTCAGGGTTGCTTAGCCTCAGAAAGGCGAGTTGCTATAACTAGGCTTTAGATACCTGATCCAAGAGTTTATCAATCCAGTTGTCAAGACAGATCTTCATAAAGCTGAAGCAGAAAAAGAGATGATCAAGAGTAAAATGATAGAACTGTTCTTACCTGTGGAAAGGTGTATTTACAGGAAAAGGACACAGCCCATCCATCCATCCATCCATCCATCCATCCATCCATCCATCCATCATCCATCCATCATCCATCCATTATCCATCCATCATCCATCCATCATCCATCCATCCATCCATCCATCCATCCATCCATCCATCCATCCATCCATCCATCCCCCAGTTAGTTAGGTGTAATATCCTTGGTATAAGATTAGCAATTAAAAGGATATTTGAAAGTGGGCAGATGAGCTGGCTCTTCCCATGCCTGTGCTTTTTTGGAGCTAGCAGTGGTGTTTTCATTCCCAAACCTTTCCTCCACATAAGCTGTTCCTTTAATCACTGTTTGATGGTGGTTTAGCCAGTCTACAGAGTACAGGAGATGTGTTTACTTTGCCTCTAACAGTTACAGTTCATATAAGGCAACCTACAGCTTTGTTGTTGTTGTTCTTTTTCAGGGACATCGGAATCATGGAGGGGCTCTTGCATTACATAAATCCAGCACATGCCATTTCCCTCCTGAGCACCCTGAACGAGGAGCGTCTCAAGGGACAGCTGTGTGACGTTGTGCTGATCGTAGGAGACCAGAAATTCCGAGCTCATAAGAATGTTCTGGCTGCCAGCAGTGAATACTTCCAAACTCTGTTCACAAATAAGGAGAATGAGTCTCAGTCAGTGTTTCAGCTCGACTTTTGTGAGCCAGATGCTTTTGATAATGTGTTGAACTACATTTATTCTTCATCCTTGTTCATTGAGAAAGGCAGCCTTGCAGCTGTGCAAGAACTGGGCTACAGTCTTGGAATATCTTTTCTTACAAACATTGTTTCCAAGAGTCCTCAAGCTCCTTTTCCTTCTTGTCCTATAAAAAAAATACTCTATCAAGATGAAGATGAAAGTAGTTCTCAGAAGAGAAGTGTCATCGTCTGTCAGAACAGAATTGAAGCACAAGCAAAAAGCGTAAATCAAACACAACATGACTTAAGCCATACTCCTAAACCTTCACCCTCCGTGGCTGTCAAAGCTAGTGGCAGACCACAGGTAACAAAAGCAACTGAAACCCTTCACAACTTATCACTGACTGAAAGGAGGTGGCTGAAAGAAAGCCCTGTGAGCTATTCGAAGGTTCATGAAACTTCTGTAACTGTGGAGGATCAGAGCAGAGGGGCTTTAGTGAAAAGGAACATGGTGCTGCCTCAGATGTCTTTAGCAGAGAAAGAAATGGCAGGCGGTGAGCCAGGAAGTAGCGCTCAGCTTCTGCGAGGAAAAGTTGCAGAGATGTCTTTGAAAAGACCACGTCCACCAGTCTTGTCTCTGCGTGGGGCAGCAGAATCCACATTTTTGTTGCGAGAGGCAGGAAAAGGAAATGGTCAAGGGGAAGACAGGAATTTACTTTACTACTCCAAGTTAGGGCTAGTAATCCCATCTAGTGGGTCTGGCCCAGAAAACCAAAGTATTGACAGAAGTGGGCCCCTTGTAAAAAGTCTCCTTCGAAGGTCGCTGTCCATGGACAGCCAGGTTCCTATTTACTCACCTTCTGTTGACCTAAAGCCTGCACAGGTATCCTCGTGCTCCTCACCGGGAACTAACGATTCCCAGAAGACATTTAATGTTTCATCCCAAAAGTCATCCTCAAAAGAGTCATCGGAGAAGTCAGCCTTGGATGAGAAGCCACAGGTAATACACCCACATCGCCTTAGGTCTTTCAGTGCCTCTCAGTCAACGGATCGGGAGGTGGCTTCCCCTCTCTCGGAGGTGCGGATCAAAACCGAGCCCAGCAGTCCCCTCTCAGATCCTGCTGAAATCATACGAGTTACAGTGGGTGATGCTTCAGCGGCGGCAAACAAAGACTTTGCTTTTAAAACTGAGGATGACCGTAAGGAACCCAGCAGCCTTCCAGCGAAAAGGAGGTTCCAGGATGATAGGAGGCTGCCGTTCAAGAAGCTGAAGGCAGATGAGCAGGGTTCTCCTGGCTCAGAAGAGAACTTTGAGGAAGGCTCGAGCCCCACGCACCTTGATGCTGATTTCCCTGATTCTGATGTCAGTAAAGATGAGTACAGCGAGATGGAAGAAGCAAGACCAAATAAAAAGTTTAAATGTAAACACTGCCTTAAAATTTTCAGATCAACAGCAGGTCTTCATCGCCATGTTAACATGTATCACAATCCAGAGAAGCCCTATGCTTGTGACATATGCCACAAGAGATTCCACACCAATTTCAAAGTGTGGACGCACTGCCAGACACAACATGGAATCGTGAAGAATCCCTCACCAGCTTCCAGTTCACACGCCCTTTTGGATGAAAAATTCCAAAGAAAACTGATCGATATAGTGAGGGAGAGAGAAATCAAAAAAGCTCTGATTGTGAAACTAAGACGTGGCAAGCAGAGCTTTCAGGGTCAGTCTGCTTCACAAGCACAACAAGTCATCAAAAGGAATTTAAGGTCGAGAACCAAAGGAGCCTATATTTGTACCTACTGTGGGAAAGCTTATCGTTTCCTCTCCCAGTTCAAACAGCACATAAAAATGCACCCTGGGGAGAAACCCATTGGAGGGAACAAGGCTCCTAAGCAGAAAGATCACATTCATATTGAAAACCCGGTGGAAAATAAGGAGGTTTATCAGTGCCGTCTCTGCAATGCCAAGCTCTCCTCACTTATTGAACAGGGAAACCACGAGCGACTCTGTAGAAACGCCACTGTCTGTCCTTACTGCAGCCTTAGGTTTTCTTCTCCAGAGCTGAAGCACGAGCATGAAAGCAAGTGTGAGTACAAGAAGCTGACTTGCCTCGAGTGTATGCGCACCTTCAAATCATCCTTCAGTATCTGGCGTCATCAGGTTGAAGTTCACAATCAGAACACAATGGCTCCATCAGAGAACTTTTCTTTGCCTCTCATGGATCACAATGGAGAAATCACCAGTTCGTCACGGCTGCCTCCGCAGTCGGAATCCAATAAAATGAACAATTTTGTTGCTGCAAAGGAGGACGGTGTGTTCAGTGATTCGTCAGAACAAATTAATTTTGATTCTGAAGACTCTTCATGCCTGCCTGAAGACTTAAGTGTTTCCAAGCAGTTTAAAATCCAGATCAAGGAAGAGCCTGCAGATGATGTAGAGGACGAGGTCACCGAAACGAGCAGGGAACCTAAGGACGTAGTCTCCAAGAAAGATCCCAGTTTGTGGCCCTGTGAAAAGTGTGGGAAGATTTTCACCTTACGCAAACAGCTGGAGCGTCACCAGGAGCTCCTGTGCTCCGTGAAGCCGTTTATTTGCCACGTGTGCAACAAGGCCTTCCGAACGAATTTCCGGCTCTGGAGCCACTTCCAGTCTCACATGTCGCAGGCTGCGGAGGAGTCCACAAACAAGGAGCCTGAGATATGTCCACCAGCTAATTCCCCATCACCCCCACCCTTACCCCCACCCCCACCACTCCCCAAAATCCAGCCTTTGGAGCCCGACAGCCCCACGGGCTTGCCGGAAAGCTCCGGTACTACTGAGAAGCTGTTCGTGCCGCAGGAGTCGGACACGCTCTTCTACCACGCCCCGCCGCTCTCGGCAATCACCTTCAAGAGACAGTACATGTGCAAACTCTGCCACAGGACTTTCAAGACGGCTTTCAGCCTCTGGAGCCACGAACAGACACACAATTAGCTTTAACAGAACCCTTGCAGAGCTGGTTTGGGGGGGCTGTGTTCAGGATCTCAGAGGCCTGCCACATAGACTACACATTTAAGAGGATCAAAATGATGATGATGGAAAAGCTGGAATTTGTGATGCTGCTTGGATTTGGAGATTAGGGAAAAGTATAACTTGGTTAGTAGGTAGAAAGCAGAGTAATTTAAAATACTGTGGTCTGGGATCTAATAGTAACAGAATAAATTTTATTTTATTTCATTTGACACTGAAATACAATTGCATCTGGATTGTATGCATGGATCTTCAACCCGTGATGTTGGTGTGTGCGTGTGTATTATATATAAAGTTATATATTAAACGAAAGAGAAACAACAATTGGGATTCTAACTGTGAGCTTATAGTAGTGAAATACTGTAACCAACGTCATAATTTGTTTTTCAAAAAGAAACCAACACACACAAGCTCCATGTAAGTGGTTGCCATGCACTGGCAGTTCGGGAGGATGTGGTTGGAGTGTCTTGCTGTATTGACTTAGGTCTTAGAAACCTTTAGCAATAACAAATAAACCTCAAGTTTGAGTAATCCTGATGTTATTGGATATGAATGTTTGCTATTTTAAGGGAACATAGAATTGTTTTGTTGTTGTATGGAACTTGTGCAAATTAAAATAGAATCTAAAGTCAGCAATATTATTACTAAGATTTTATATAAGAAGTAGCAGCAAGCCTGCTTTCAGCCATTTAATTATAACTTTCTAAGGAAAATTGAGAGAGGGGGTACTTTGCTTTATATAATGTCCCAAAGACTAATTTCCTATGGATACTTGGGTAGCTGAAGTCATTGTGTAACAGCCATCATAATGCAAATGGTACTGTTTATAACATGAACTGAGGTTGAATGGATGTCAGACAAGTTTCATAGTTTTGTTTCCACTATTTGTACAACTGTTTGTAATTTTAACTACAAAGGAATGTATAATTATTAAATCAACAAGAGAGAGCTCATTAAGGGACAGAAGATGAGTTGTGTTTCTAAACACAAGTAATAAGCTCGGCCATGAGTACAAAGATATGTTTTAACAAAACATAAAAATGTAAATATTTATATAGACACCTGTATAAATGAAGATGTATTTGAAATTTGTATTAAGCGTACATATCCAGCTCAAAGCAGAGGAGAAAATCACACTACAATCACTGTATTTTATGGATGCAATGCATATAGAGTAATTCTTTCTGCCGCTTTCTAGCATATGTGACTGTGTTGCAATTTTCCAATTTGTTGAAAATTGTGGTAATAATGGGCTGCAGATATTCTGTGTGGTTCCATTATTTTACCTCAAATGCCAACTGGAGCATTTAGTATAAGTAGGATCACACACATTTACCAGGAGCTATAGTAAGGGTCCAAATTTTTCTGTGAGTCAAGGAAATATTTACCCAGAAGTAGGAGGTGAACCAACAATGAGAAATTCTTCTGCTAGAATTTAAACTTAGTGGAGGGGTAGTGGGTTAGAATGATTTGCAAATAATGCAAACAGTGTTTATGATCCCGACCAACTTTCCCCTGCAGGGTTGGGAGAAGGGGGATGTAATTCCACACTGCTGAGTCAGAGCCCAATCTGTGTCCACTGAAACCAGCACAAGTTTGGTCACCAATTTCAGGGGGAGCAGGAGTGAGGCTTGGATTCCCAGTGTAACCATGTGTGTAACTGTTTTTTCAGTATCCCAAGTTCAAAAAGTAGAATTGCAAGCCGATGCTGAGATTCAGCAAAATCAAGCACAAGTGTAACTCCTAAGAATCTGAGGATGGGCACCTTTAGTCACACACCAGATTTTTCTCAGTGAAAGCCAAGTGTGCCACCATTTTTTTTTTTCCCCCCAACAGATATTATTTTTCCTGTAAGTGAAATTTGAATGAACTAACTCAGGATGGACCCCTGATTCTTTTCAGCTACCAAAACAATTGCAATGTTTGTTTCAAGCCTCTTCCGCTTCATTTTTACTACAATCTAAAATTGCTACTAGACACCTCTGAAAGTAACATGTTGTTCTTTTTTTGTCCTCTTTCAGGCAAACTGTGACTGAGTATGATTAGGCTAATTTGCTTGAGTATCAGTTAAACTCTTTCAGTGGCATTGCATTTAAAACAAGGTACTTGCTTAACAGTGACATTTCCAGTTGCTGACTTTTTTATTCCACCTAATAAGACTATGAATTCCTTTCTTACCAGAAACAATTTCAAAATAAAATGGTTATTGCACTTAAACCTGGTTTAAAAAATCAGAAAACATAAAGCCTTGCTAAGTACCCTTTATATATATTTAAGAAATCTGTGTGTATAAAATATGAACGTGTTTTTGTAGAATGGTTCCTAAGTTTTCCCCAGTGATTCCTCTGCACAACAGCCTAAAAGTTGAGCTAAAGCCTTTTAAAATTCAGTGTGCTTTCTGAAGGAAGGTGGCAACCAGCTCAGCTGGGTCACTTCTAGCTGGGATTCTGCTCTGTGCTACACACTTTAAATCAAAACCTTGTGCAACATCTTTGAAGAAACCCTGGCCTTTTTCCTAGCGTACTAGGTATTATAAAGAATCCATAAAATATTTTTGGCCTAAATAGCCTCCTAAGTTTTTCTTCAGTTGCTTTGGTTTTGGTGGGGGTTTTAAAGTTTTATTTTCCGCTTTGAGTGTGTTCTGTGTGATTTTTATTATTTTTTTAATTTTTTTTTTTTTTTTTTTTTTTACATTCAGTTCCTGTTGTTTAGTAAAGGAATTCAGGATCTCTAAAATTTAAATATGAGATGTTTATATAGCAGTTCTGGTTTTCTATTAGCTTTTATACAGTATCTTAAAAGGCCCTTGATAGAAGTGTTTATTTTGGAGGATACGGAATAAATATGCTTCCACTTATATAACTTTAATATATGTCTTAAAATTTAAATTATGGGAAAAAAATGTTAGTTGCTTGTTTATAAATAAAAGTCTTTTGAAGAGTGTCTAGTTTGGCCACAGCCAAAATAAAAGGCAAATTTATTGATACAAAAGCCTGTCTTCATCATATTTTGTTTAACTTTATAGCTGTGTATTGAAGTGACACAAAGTTAGAGGTCTTGTTAAATATAAAAAAGTGTTCTACTTTTTTTTCTAAAATTTGTGACAGGAATGTGCAGATGTTTTAATATATAGACTAGAATCTATAATTCTGTCCTTTTTTTGCTATTTTTATAACCTATCAGATAAATCTCAGAGAACTATCCTGCTTCAGTGGGAGTGGAAACTAGCGTTGCATTTCAGGGGAGCAGTGTTGAGCCATGAAATGTATTTTGGTTTGGGACTTTTTTTCCTTTCAGGCACTGTGTTGGCAAAGCCTCTAAGCCTATCTTAAGTCCATTAAGATGAGTCTTAACCTTTTTAAAATTGTTCTGTGCAAGTTCATTGCTGAACTGGGACCATGACCAACCTTGAAAGTGAGCAGTGGCAGCAGAACACAGGAACCAGTAACGAATCTGTCTCTAGTTTTGGGTGATTTGGTAAGGGAGACCGAAACACCCCTTGGCAGGTGATGGAGGAGATAACCTGGTGAAGTGGGTGACCCCAGAGTTTGTCTGGGCTGTTTCAAAACTGAGATGTGTTATCTGTGACCCCAAACAGCTGTAAGAGGCTTGGCCTGCGTTTCCTGTTCAGGCAGGAGCATCCAGGAGGGTTTTTTTGCCTGATGTTGTTTGTTTTCCCCCAGGCAGGACATGTGGGTTTGCTCCAAAGCTCTGCGTGCTCTCTGTTGCTGTTCCAAACTTCCAGTGTTAAAATGAGCTCCTCCCATGGGATAAGGACAGACTATGCCTAATTTCTTGGCTCTAACAGTGAGGGTGCAAATATCTGGCATGAGCCTGTAATCTGGCATGTGCCTATACTGTTCAATAAAATTGTTTACATTTTCCTACCAGAAGATTTAGATGAAAATCAAAACAAGCTTAGGGGGTTGTTTTTTGTTGGAGTTTTTTTTTTTGTTTGTTTGTTTGTTTTGGTTGGGGTTTTTTTAGTGTTGCTGTTATTGAATCAGTGTTAAAATATTTTTTTTCTGTTGTTGCTGAACACAGCCTGATAGTATTTTTAATGTTATTGATTCTTGTTTATTTAAAATGACTTGTGAAAAACTGTACTGTAACTGCTCTATGGAAAGGGACACTCTCAAGAGAAAGGCTGGATACAGAAAATTAATAGACCTATATTAGAAATACTTTATATTAATAAATAATTTTGAAGAGTTTAGGAACAAATTGAGTCATTAACACTTGAGCTGCTTGGGCACGAAAATCCTATTATGGGCAGCCTCAGTTGTTGTGAGGATGTCTGAAAAATGTAACTGAATTCTGTGGGTTGAGCTGATCTTTCATGTTGCTTTTCCTGTCACTATTTCCAGAATAAAGGACTCGATCCTCTTCTTCCTTTCCCAGTCTCACAGTGGTACACATTACCTTTTAAAGACACAAGCTTCCCACTATTGCAGCAGCAGCTTTAATTCAAATGTGTACAGAAAACCAGAACAAACCCTCTTCTGCAGCGTTAAGTGCAAAATACACATCAAGTACATCTTTTAAGGCCCATTCTTGACAGTGTCCCTTTTTAAAAAGCAGGAAAATGGGATCACTTTAAGTGCTTGGGTACAGGGGAATAGTTTCCTACTAGAAATTGGAATTATCCAATATATTTTCTAGAGAGTTTTCCAATTAGTTACACAAAATCACTTGTCATTTTAAAGGATTATAGAAGTAAGACAAGCAATTCTGGGTTTATAATCCTGTATACCTTATACATTCTATATCTGTTCAATAGACCAGGATGAGTTTTTACTTTTTTTAGGACTGAGACTTAATAGCTTATTGCAACTTTTTCTTTAATGTAATGTAAATCCATTGCTGCTTTGTACAACTTTTTCTACTGTGTGTTTTCTTTACTTAGATCTTGACTAAGAAATGTTGGCGTCCAATAAACTTACACTTTGTTTCTTTTGAGTCACTGTGTCTTCTACTGGAATCTCTTGGCAGAGGGTGGTGTTATTGTACAAACCATTGTGTCTGCGGGGTAGGAAGTGAGTTTGTAAAAGAGCATCTTTTGTCCTGTTTGTTGCATGTAAGTGATACTGGTAGACTACTAAAATCATGGGGATTTGTTTGTTTTAGTAAATGCCTCACTGAACCTTTTACTGGAAAATACAGGAAAACCAGACAATCTGAAAAACTCGAGCACAGCCCAAATCCTGTTTCATGTGCAATCAGTGATTTGTGGAAAGAAGTGTCTCCATCTAAAACTGGACTGAGCCAGATGTTTGAAAAGACACAGCAATGTTTCTGGTGTTTGGCAGCTCTCTCATCCAAACCAGTTTGCTGCATGAATTTCCCTCTTCAAAACCCCCTGTGTGGTAATGTAGTGTGTGGATTCCCATAAGGCAGAGAATGATCTTTTTTATCTTTTGGGAATGGGGTTTACTCAGTTCCTCTCTTCACAATAGGTGTGACCTGTCTTTGGGAACACTTAGGCCAGTTTTCTCAACTTCTTGGACTGCACATTTGCTGTCTTTTGCCATTTTTGCCTTGTGTGCCCTGTGGTTGGACCCACTGACCAGTTTCACCCACCTTTAACAGAGGAGACAAGGTCTCAAGAGTTATGTCCCACAGGTTTCATGCAAATCCCTGCCTGGATGTCAAGGAATGGTGTCAGTGGGACACCACATCTCCAGTGGGGAGGATCAGATTTGCCCAGAGGATGTGCTGGGCACTCTCCTTCACTTTTTACCCCAGCACTTGTCTCTGTGTGTGTGTGCACTGCCCTCCCAGAGGGAGCAATGGCTGAAGGAGCAGCTCTGCCAAATGGTTGGATCAGGGGTTAAAAGGGCACTGAGCTTGGGAGGATGTGGGCTTCTTGAAAATGGGGACAAAGGGCTCGTGGCCTGTCCCTCACAGGTTAGGGGAGCTGTGGAAAAGGCAAAGAGAGGGTGGGGAGCTGCTCTCTGACCCATCCAGAGTCTTAAATCCCCAGAGAATTGGCTGTCTCTTTCCCCTTTCAGATAAGAACTACTCCAGCTCTTCCTGCATCCAGATAATTCTGACACAGAGCCCTTTCACTTCCAGCACAGACTGAGCTCTGCTAGAATGGTTCACAGAAACTGCTCCAGAGAACAAAAAGCCTGTGTTTCACATAAAATTCAAGAAACAAATCAAAATTATTAAAAGTTACTGATAATGCCATGAGCATTGCACCTGTTTTTGTGGTTATTTTTGTTCTAATTCCAGCTGTCCCCTTCTAAGACAGTTGGTCTGCAAACAAATCCAGCAATGTTTACTCTTCCATTCATAGGATATTTCCATCTATCATTCAATATACAAATGCAGGAGCATCCTTACTATTAGACCAACAGGGATAGTATTTCTGTTTCCAGTCCTGAAATACTCTGGCAATAAAAATTTTCAAGGTGTTGGCTGCAATGAAGCAACACACGACTTTTATTTCCCTTTCGTTTTGCATATGTTGAAAGAATACATTGAGAATTAGTTTCTGCTGACAAAGAATTTGCTTTAAATTGCCTCTGCAGTTTTGATAAACCCTTAACAATCTATTAATGCCTTGTCAATCCAGGATCTGGGATGGATTCAGCTCTTCAGTGTCATGGAGCCCTGGCTGTAGTCATCAGCTTGAGCTGATAGTTGAGGGCTCAGGCTCCCAGCCAGCCACGTGCATCTCTCCAGTGAAGTCCACCGGTGTTAAAAACCTGCTGGGATTGCTGACATCCAGGGATGATGCTGCTGGAAGGAAGGGACCATGCCGGGGTTTGCAGGCTCTGCAGGCAGGTGGCTGAAGGAACAAAGGGCAACGAGCCAGAAGAAGAGGTCAGAGAAAGTACGATGACAACAGCAGGAGAATGTAAGATGCAGAAGAGAGCACACTGCGACCCTGCCAAAAACAACAGCAAGAAAAAAAACAGTCACTATTTTAAGGTGTCATTTGTGATTAATATGGCTCTCTTTCATTCCCCACTTATTCCTTTCTTCCCTAATGAACGAGGTGTTCCTGGGGTGTGACACCTCTAACCCTTTTTGGCTGACAGAAACTGCATCCATTGCTCTTGTCATCCATTTACTTATGCTATGAAGTCTATGGAACAGTTTAAGGAAAAAAAACCAACAACAAACCAACTACCCAAAAGATATTTAATAATATTTCCTCTACAGTCTTTCACTGGGGGAAGTTAAGTGCTCTTGGAACAGGTTTTGAAGACTGCACATCCTGAGGGCTTCCCCAGGTGTGACAATTACAGCTGTGCAGTATTTGCCGCTGCTGCTTCTTTACTCATCAATCATCTGAGCAGCCAAATGCCACAAGAAGAAAACTTTGCTTTGTTAGCTCACATTCAGATTATTTGTATCAGGACAAATTTGACAGAGGTCTGTAAAGGCACGTGAATACATTTTTTAAAAGCATGAGTAACCTCTAAAAATACCTCTAAAAATAAAATTCTAAGTCTGGAGGAGATTCACAGATACTAAAATGAGATTTGAAAATGGGTATTTTTAACCAAGTATTTACTACAAGGTTTAAGAGAGAGAGACTCACATAGAATCTTTGTTTTATGGAGATATCCTATAATCTATTGTGTGCCTCTGATGCTGTGTACAGGCTCTAGGAGACAGAAACAAAAGACTGCACCATCACAATCAAACAGCATCACACTGAAGGTGAAGCCCTCTCTCTATATTTGCCCAGGTCCTTGGATTTTCTTATCTGTCCAGCTGAAATGAAGCATTTTCACTGATCTTCCAGAGGAAGACATTTTTTCAAAGCCTGTTGGTTTCCTACAAAATTCGTGCTGCTGCTCTCAGTCTAAAACGTGAAGGTGTCTTTTGCTACTTACCAAGTCCTTTCTCCTTTCTGATGTCCCACGTTCCCAGCTGGTCTGAGTGTCCTCCAGCATTTGTCCGAGGGGCACACGGGTGTTTGTGCTGCCCGGGAGAAGCGCACATCCCTGGGAAGTCCCAGCATGAGCACCTCTGGGGATCCTGGCGCTCTCTGGTGGAGAGAAAAGAACAGGATTCAGCAGCCAAAATACAGGGAAAAAAACCAAACCAAACCAAACCAAAACAAAACAAAAAAACAAACCAAAAAACAACAAAAAAAACCAGCTTGGTGTGCTTTAGTTTCTAAAAACTCAGAGTATTTCACTGAATTTTTTTTTGGTCAATATATTTTTGAAGAGTCATCATCATAGAAAAAATAATAGACCCAAAAATAGTTTTCCTATCTTTCCATTGCAGTGCTAGAGACATTCCAAGCAAGATGTCTCTTGTTAGCTTTTGTCCCTTTTGCAAAATTGTGACTACTCAGAATAGATTAATAACCAGATATGGAATCACAGAATGGTTTGGGTTGGAAAGGACCTTAAAAACTATCCAGTGCCACCCCTGCCACGGCAGGGACACCTCCCACTGTCCCAGGTGCTCCCAATGTCCAGCCTGGCCTTGGGCACTGCCAGGGATCCAGGGGCAGCCCCAGCTGCTCTGGCAATTCCATCCCAGCCCCTGCCCACCCTGCCAGGGAAGAATTTCTTCCTAAAATCTAATCTACACCTGCTGTCTTTCAGTTTGAAGCTGGATTTGGAGAAAGGGAAAAGTGTGATCCTACAGGGAAAAGCAAAATTGTTATAATAATGACACTTACAAATTCTGACACTTATAAAATTAGCAGGTGGTATACAGGTGCGATGTGGTTAATACAAACACCATGGTGCCATTATTTGTCTGTTTCCACACGTTGTTATTTTTCCTTGTGTTCTGGTTTTGGGTTAAACCACAACTCCATGATAGGCTGCATTAGCGGTGGGTAAAAGGCTTCAAAAGTGAGTACAAGTATCCAGGGTGAACCAACTTGGGTCAACTCAAATAGAATTGAAAAATGGCTCTGCAGCTTTGCTTTATATCCAAACACATAATTCAAAATTATGATTGGTCAAAATAAAACATTGTGACCCATCTGCTCTGAAACTTAGCCAGTTTGTCAATAATTACATTCATGGGACATGGTTGTTTTTTCAAGACATTTTTAGGACCAAACCTGTACTTTAATAACAAAGCTAATTTCTGATCTAATGAAACATTCAGCTCCTGGCAGTGTGTCTTCTTAAGCAGGTAAGAGATATAGGCATTTGGGCAAAGAGGAACTAAATGACCTTAAATGAATTGCAGTTTTTCTACTGTGAGGTCATGGTGAACACGTTACTTTTTCTTTTACAGAAATTGGTGTTTGGATGGGTCAGATGTCTCCTGATTTTGCAAATGAACTGAAAATAAGAGCATTTTGGTGGAGGTCTAGTGATGTCATCACCTCTGAGATTTTTTTTTGCATGGAGCAAGACTCCTTCATTAAGAAGAGGATGTTCTCTGGAAGACACGAGCTTGGAGGGTTATTCCAGATCAAGAGCCAGACGTGTGCCAGCCTCCTTGGACCCACACCAGCTCCAAGTAATGGAAGCTTACTTGGTGGCACATCCCTGGTGCCAGGCTGCTGATCACCTTCCAAAGAGGCTTCTGGGTGTCCCACCTGGCCCTTGCTCCATGTCTTGGCACACCCATCACCCTCCTCCTTCTCAGACAGCTGCCACAAAGACTCACAAGTGTTGACTCAGTGGGGATGGGATGTGTCACACCTGCTGAGTGTCACCTAGAAAGGGGCTGCAGAAAACAGACTGGAGAGTGCACACGAGGGCAGGGCATGGGGGATCAATATTCTGGCTTTGGCTTTGTTCCTCTCCTGGCCCCACAGCTCCTGAGCAAACCTGCCACAGTCAGCAGGCAGAAGGACAGGGCTGTACCTGTCCTGGGAGAAAGGCTGAAATGCTACATGTGAAAGGGGAAGTGGTCCCCTCTTCCATCAGGAAGATCCCATGAGGGATCACATTTCAGGTATGAAGATTTCCAGGTCTGGTTCTGCCAGCAGAGCTGTCAGTGAGGTGTGCAGTGGCTCCACCACAGGCTGAGGTTATAAAATCTCAATAAAAACACGGTTATAGCCTGTTTACTCACAGGTAAAGGTGGCATCACAGAGTCCTGGAATGCTGCAAAAAGCTCTGCTGGCCAAAGTGTAGTTTTGACAAACCAAGTATATTTTGCACTGTCACACCCTCCTGACAAAGCACTTGTTTCAAACCTCACGTTAGACTGCATGTATGGCCCCTTATGAACCTTCTGTTCCTTTCATGTATAGAAAATGGAGTACAGAGGCAGAGAATCAGTGGGAAACGTTTGTATTGATTTTATCTCTTTGCAATGTGTTTGTTTCAGTATTTGTCATTTTAATTGCAGTGACTGAACGTACTCCCTCTTTTTTATTAATTGTTGTATTCACAGCTTAAAAAGTGAAATTTATTAAACAACTATGATTAAATTAATTAACTATGAATAACTATAAACTATGATGTTTATTTCTGTAGCATGGGACTGGGGGTAATCTCAGATCCAACACTTTCCTGTGCTGGGAGTGGCAGGGGAGGCAGCGCTAATCTGAGGCATTTGAAGGTCTCCTCCCACCTTGATGAATCCAGGACTCCGAGATTGCCCCGGGCCAGGTGCAGCACCTGGGCTTTGGCCTTGTTGAACCTCCTGAGGTTCTCGTGGTCCCACTTTCCAAGCTTGTCCAGGTCCCTGTGCACGGCCCCCTCCTTCTGTGGTGTCCCTGCCCTGCTCAGCTTCCCATCCCCTGTGAATGTGCTGAGGGTGAGCTGGATCCACTGTCTGTGTCACTGGGGCAGCCAGGCAAGAGCCCCGGGGCCAAGGCAGAGCCCTGAGGGACACCCCTCGTCCCCGTCCTGCAGCCGGACATGGAGCCACTGCCCACAACTCCCTGGCTGCATCCATCTGGCCGGTGGCTCGTGCCCCGAACAGCCCAGCCTCCAAAGCCAGGGCTCTGCAGGTGGAAGAGACGGTCCCAAGTTTCCCTCATCTGCCTCACAACCATCACAAGAACAGAGACTAAGACCCTGAAACCCCTGGGGACTTTGTGCAGGGGTTCTGGCCTGGTTGCGGTGGGCTCTTGCTGAGTGATTGTTTGAAGGTGTGCTTGACCTGACACCGGCTTCTCAGAGCAACGGGTGACAGCACAACAGTCAATAAATCTCACCAACTTCTGGCCAACTGCCCCTTGCTTTGAAATAGACCATAAAAGTGACTTTTCTAAGTTACTTTCCGAGAGAGATCTCCCCACGGAAGAAGACACTGGTGACCCTGTCAAGTCCATTGGTAGCTACAACTCCCGCTTTTCTCTCTCTTTCCTTTGACTCTTTATCCCTCTCTCTCTCCCTCTCATCTATCACATAACCCTTGATGCTGGCACTAAATTAAAGATGCATTATTGCTGTTGTGATTTAAACTGAAATCTCTTGGTGTCCTTTTTGCACTCTGAGATCAAATGAACTCCCAGTTGTGCTAGCGGATGGTGACAGCAGGGTGAGGCTGGGGCTGTCGTGTGTGGGGCCGTGTCCAAAGCCTCACAGGGGCCTGGGCACATCAGGGGCTCCAAGTGCCCAAGTCTGGGGCTGCTCGGTGCCAGTTCCAGTGGGGTCGGCTGTGGAAGGGATGTCGGGTGTGGCCCTTTGTGACACAGGCGCTGATGCAGGACATGATGGTGCCCAGAGGCCTTTGTGACATGGCAGAGCCCTGCCCTGCCAGAGGGGTATATAAGGGGCACAGAGCCCTGGGTGCCCAGTCCCAGAGAGCCGCTCTGTCAGGAGAGAGCAGCTCCCTGAGAGCCTCAGCAGCAGAGCACGATGGAGACGCTCGCGGAGGAGGCGAACCCCAACTCCCCCCCTGCCACGGAGCAGCCGGGCCTGTGCCTGAGGCCCCAGGTGACGGCCAGCCCCGGAGAGAGAGGGGACAGAGGGAGCTGGGATGGGGCTGGAGGCAGCGGCCTGGGGGCCAGGGCTGGGCTGGTGGCTCCTTCCCCCACAGCCGGGGCACAGAGCCAGGGCCCTGCCCCACACAGCCCCTGCTGCCCCCCCAGCCCCTGCTGCCCCCCCAGCCCCTGCCCTGGGTGGCTGGAAGCCCTCGGGGAGCAGTGCGAGGGGGCAGTAGGGGGGACAGAGCTGCCAGGGCCACAGACTGTGGGGTGGGACTTGGCCAGGGAGAAGAGAGAGTGGGAGCCCTACCTGGGCCAGGGCCTGCCCCAGTGGGAAAGGGAGAATGTCCAAGAGCTGGAGCAGTGGGAATATGAAAGATTTCAGCAGCCTTCCCAATGGGGACATGAGAGATACCAGGAGCCTTCCCAGTGGGGAGATGTGAGAGTGCAAGAACTCTTCCCTTGGGAATGTGAGGGACACAAGGAGCATTCCCAGTGGGGAGATGTGAGAGTGCAACAACTCTTCCCTTGGGAATATGAGAGATACCAGGAGCATTCCCAGTGGGCAGATGTGAGAGTGCAAGAACTCTTCCCTTGGGAATATGAGGGACACATGGAGCCTTCCCAATGGGGAAATGAGAGTGTCCAAGAACTGGACCAGTGGGAATATGAAAGATACCAGGAACCTTTCCAGTGGGGAGACGTGACAGTCCATGAACTGTTCCCCTGGGAACATGAGGGACATGAGGAGCCTACTCAATGGGGAAATGAGACTGTCCAAAAGCTCTATGAATGGGAATATGAGAGATACGAGGAGCCTTCCCAGTGGAGAAATGTGGGAGTCCATGAACTGTTCCCATGGGAGTATGAGGGACACACGATGCCTTCCCAATGGGGAAATGAAAGTGCCCAACAGCTTTCCCAGTGGGAATATGAGAGACATCGTGACCTTTCCCAATGGGAAGGCTCCATTGGCCAAGAGCTGTATGAAGGGGAAGTCAGACAAGATCCAGAGCTGTCCCAAAGGCAGCCCTGGAGAGACACAGAGGAATTGGAGGAGGGTGTGGAAGAGATCACCATCCACACCATCTGGGTCAACCCCAAGTACCCACAGCTCCTGCAGGACCCTGATGCTGTTCCCCAGGACTCGGTCAAGGCAGCAGCTTCTCCTGCCTTGGCTGAGCAGGTGAAGGCAGCAGGGGCACAGAGCCAGGGCCCTGCCCCACACAGCCCCTGCTGCCCCCCGGAGCCCTCAGCTCCCCAGCCGGGAGCCCAGGCCCTCAGGGAGCCGCCGGCTCCCCCCAAGAAACGCCCGTCCCGCTTCAGGCGGGCGCTGCGGGCGCTGCGGGCGCTGTTCCGCTGGCCCTGCCTGAGGCCACAGACGGACAATCAGTGCCCGCTGCCCGCGCCAGGCCGGGCCCCGCAGGTGGCGGCTGGCCCGGAGCCTGCCCCTGTCACACGGGCTGCCTTTGATGGCCAGGTGTCAGGGACATCAGGTCCTTGGCAGGAGAAGGGCCTGCCTGAGGCTTAGGCCTTGACAGGCACCAGTGGGCACACGAGAGCTGCCTTTGCCCCAACGTGGTCCTCCAGGCTCAGCAATCCCCGGCTGCTTTGCATCCTCCCGGGGGGATCTCCCCAAGGCCAAAAGTAATGTGTGGTCAGCCCCAAAGCAGCACCTGTGGGGGGAGTTGGTGCCAGGTGGGCCAGGGGTGAATCCCAGAGAATAATCACAGTGGGAAGAGACCTTGTCAGTCATGCAGTCCCACCAGCACCCCGGCACTGCCATCAGCACCCCAAAACCACATCCCCAGGTGCCACATCTAGACGACTCCTCAAGACCTCCAGAGACAGCGATTCCAGCACCTCCCTGGGCAACTTCTTCCAATACCTGACCACTGTGTCAGGGAAAACTTGTTCTAATATTTAATCTGAACCTCCCCTGGTGGAATGGAAGGCCGTTTGCTCTCATCCTGAAAGGATTACATGCTAATCCTTTGGGGTTGTGCCCATGAGGAGTGGGCACACATGGGAGATGTTCCTCCACAGACATCACTGCAGGACTGCGACACAAATGATTCTTCCAAAACAGTAAAGGTTGAATTTCAGGAAGTGTACTAGTAAGAAAAAAAGACCACAACCTCCCCACATACAAAAAAAAAAAAAAAAAAAAAAAAAAAAACCAACCAAAAAAAACCACCCCAAAAAAACAACCCCAAAAAAACCAAACCAAACCAAACCAAAAATAAGAAGATGATGAAGAAATAATAGTAGTAAATAAGAACAAGAAAAGGAGTAAGAATAGTAAGTTGAACGAGAATTATGAAGAGAAAAAGATAAGGAGAAATAGCAGTAGTAGCAATAATAATAAGAAAAACAATAATAGTAAGGACAAGAATAAGAAGAAAAATAAATAGTAGTAGTAAATAATAGTAATAAGAGGAAGATGAAGATTAAAGAGTTGTAGAAGTAAATAATAGTATCAAATTAAAATAAATATTCACACATCTTCTAGAACCACAGAATGAAGGGGAGGATCCTAAAGTCCTCTAGTTCCAGCTATTTCTCTTCTACTCTCTTTCTGAGTCATCTCTCCTATTTCTTTTTACTGCTCTACCTCCCGTTTCTTGATAAATAAAATCCATGTTAATTAAAATCCCTGCGTTGTCCTCACATGGCCTCCTTTGCACCTTCATTCAGGCAGAGGCATCTCTCCCTCATGGGCTCGTAACACCTGCACAGGGCCCCTTCCAGCCGCAAGCATCCCGGGATTCTGTCAGCTCCTCGCTTCCCTTTTCTTCTTGCCTCTGCTTTCAGCTGGGAATGTGCTTGAAAGTGCCCAGCAGAGAAGCCTTTGCTGTCTGCCCTGGGAGCCCACAGAGCTTCAGGACCTTGTCCCCTGCACCTGCACAGCTCCCTCGAGAGGCACGGCAGAGTCAGCACCTGAGAGCCTCGGGAATTCCCTCTGTGGTCCATGGCACACACTGCAATGCTCTGGAATTCCAGCTCCCAGCAAGGATAAGATGCTCCTGTGCTTTAAGGCAAAGCTCTGAAGGGGCTGAAAGCCAAGTGGAGCGACATTTCACTACTAGCCTTTGGAATTTCATCAAGGGTTGCTTTAGCAAGTGGACTGGGAAAAAAATCAGGGTAGGGTCTTTGGCTGGGAGGTGCCACATGTAAAGACAGACACTGGGAAAGAAACAGAGCAGGCACTTGCCCCATACCAACACCGAACCCCTCTATCTCCGGGAAACTGGGTGTCCCCTCCGTGTCCCCCCTCCCCTCCGAGGTACCGAGGTACCCACTCTGTCCCCGGGCACCAGGCGCCCGTCCCGAGCCCTTTTACCCCGGGGCACCGGGCGCCCACCCTGAACTCCTCTATCTTTGGGGGCACCCTGAGCCCTCTTACCCCAGGGTACCAGGTGCCTATCCCGAGCCTCTCTATCCCCTTTACTCCAGCGTACCAGGAGCACATCACGAGCTTTTCCTATCCCCAAGAGCACCAACTGCTCATCCCAAGCCCCTCTTACGCCCGAGGGCACCAGGTGCCCACCCCAAGCCCGTGTACCCTCTCCTGCCCCCGGGCCAGCAGGCGCCCATCAGCGCCACGCTGCAGGACACGGCGGGCCGAGCAGCGCCGCCAGCCCCGTTTGTCGCCCGGCCACCGCCCCCGCGCCGGCAGCGCTGGCCGGGAGCCAGAGCCGGGGCCGTGCCCGTGGCCGGGCCCCTCTCCACCGCCCCGGGGCGGGGACTGCGCCGCGGGCGGGCGGGGCAGCGCGGCGCGTCCCAGGGCAGCGCCGGTCCCTGCGCCGGCGCCGCGGGTCGGGCGAGCGCTGCGCGGGGCTGCGGCCGCCGCTCCACCGGGCGCGCCTTGGAGGGCTCCGGAGTCGCGGCCCCATTATGGTCAGCCATGGCGTGGCTGCCGGGCGGGCTGGCCGAGCTGCGTTGGGGCGCGCTCGTCGCCCTCTTCGTGGCGGCGGTGGCCACGCTGGCCGTGTACCTGGTGCAGTACGCGCTGCTGGCGCTGCGGAGGGGCCGCCCGGCGCCGGCCGCCGCTGCCCCGGTGCGGCGGGACGAGCTGCTGGAGGAGGGCGGCTCGGTGCTGGCCTGGGCGCTGTCGCGGGGCAGCTGGAGGCGGCAGTGGCGGCGGGCCTGGGTGGCGGCGCTCCGAGGCGAGGCGGCGGAGCGGGCGGTGAGTGCCGGGATGCAGGTGGTGGGTGGGCGGCGGAGGGACGGAAGGGACGGGGGATGCCCGGCGGCGGCTCCCCCGCGCCCGCCGGGATGAGGCCGGCGCCTCCCGGCCGTGGGGCATCGCGCTGGGACGCGGCTCCGGGCGCTTCCCGCTGCGAGGAGCGGCTGTGGGGACGCCGGGACTTGCTGCAGGGATGTAGCGGGTGTGTTCCTGAGCTTCCGTGCGTGTGTTTGGATATTTACACGTGCGTGTTCGGCGGCTGCTTGGCTGGGATCGCGGGAGGGAGCTGGCCAGAGGCGCGGAGTGGGAGCGGGGAAGGATGGGGAGGAAGGAAAGCGCCGACCCCCGCAGCCCCTGGCAGGGGTTCGCTCCGCCGATAACATTGTCCGGGCTCAGGGACGAGGAAACAATGGAAACTTCCTGGCCTAGGCCTGCGGCCCGTCCTTCGGCAAATAATTCCCAGAGCTGGGCTTCCCCCGTCACGCCTCAGGCCCTGCCGAGCCCGCGTGTGTGTGCTGTACTCCAGGCGCTGGAGCCCGCTGGATGGTGGATGGGATGCTCGGGGTTTGGTCAGCTCGCCTGTAACCCGGGTCAGGGAGGATGCACAAAACCTGCTGTTTCTTCCCATCCCAACTTGCCCTTCCTGAAAAAGGCGCAGTGTGGCATCCTGGCTCTGGTGTGTAATGGTATGCCCGGTGAGGTGAGGAGGTTAGGTGAGCCTGTGGCAACCTGATTTCCTTGTCCTGAGGACTGAACCCTTGTCGTGTCAGTGCAAAATGCTGAGGATAAACTCTAGGAAGTGGTATGTCCCCAGGTCTCAGAATTTGCGTGCGTCTTAGACCAAAGAGGTTCTTCCCTACGTGTCATGGAGCAGGCTGGGGAAGAAGGAGGAGTGAGGCAACATGTGTGTGTGAAAGATAAGGAATAAAAATTAACACTTCCCAAATATTGTAAGTTGGGCAGCAAAAAGAAAAGATTTCGTTTGCCCTTTCAAATTTCTCGGTGTGGTTGAGAAAAGAGTGGGTTGTGCTAAGAACTGAAGCTTGGTTTGCCCTGCACTTGTGGGAAAGAAGGGTCCAGACAGCTTGAGCACAGGTGCTGGGAGCTGAAAGTAACCAGATACAAGTGGCAGCTCCTGTCCCTGAGCAGAGGGCAGAGCCCCTGGGACAGGGACAGGCACACCCTCCCTGCCCAGGTGAGCAGCTGCAGCCAGTTGTTCAGCGCCTGGCACTGCAGCATGGCGTTGCTCCCGCTGTCAGTATCCCAAAACAGTGTCAGCAGCATGAAGCTAATGAAATTCCTGCGTGCAAAACAACCCCGGGTGATGAGGGAAGCGGGGCTGAGTGCTCGGTGTGGGTAGCAGGTGAAGAATGCGGTGCTGATGCTTCTGAAGGGATGACCTCAGTGCCCAAAGGCTGCCTTCGCCCTGCTGTCTGTGTGAAGACTGAGTGCCTGTCATCACTGTCTGCCTTCACTGATGAGGAGGGCTGGGCAGGGGAAGGCTTCTTTCCTCACCTCTGCAAGATGATATTTGGGGTTTCTTAGTTTTGGCATAGCCTACTGCAGCCGTATTAGAGGGCCAAACCAAACACGCCTTTTCGAACTACAGCACTGATAAATCTTTGCTGAAGAACAGCAGTTTCGCTGAACCCTGTTGCTGTTCATGGACTTGGCTCTGCACTGTGTACCTTGATATTCTACTACAGGGAAAGATGGGTTATGATTAGGCCCATAGTTATGTCCTAAGTATATGTTTTCAGGCTCTACCCTGTATTATGGAGTGAGGTGTCATGCAATTAATACATGGAAGTTTTGACAGACATTTGCAATTCCAGGAACTTGACTGGCAGTGCATTTTTATCGCTTGTTTTCAAGTGATGGGTTCATCACCTAACAATGCTTCTTTTTTTTTCTTGTTTCTTAGGATTCCCAGTTGCTCACGTTTGAGGAAGACGACCCAGCAGAACCACTTGAGCTAGCAATTAAAGAAGTTACCAGTGTTGTAAAGTCAGCTGAAGAGAAGGTAAACTTTGGATTTGTTGCTTTTCAATGTACTTTGGGTAAGGAAATGTTTTATTAGTGTCAGTGGAAGTTTTATTTGTCAATAGATCTGTACCCTTGACCTGTGATTGTTGAGGTGGGTAAGAGGTTGCCTCTCTAAAGAACCTGTGCAAACTCCCTGCATTGATTCACTTCTTTTGCATGTTGTGAGCAGAATGTGCTCCAGGGCTTCCACCAGATGCACAATAACCAGGGTTATGCCAAGTTTATAGCTACACCCTCAATGAGCTCATGGAGTGGCCCTTTCCCCCACCTCCACAGTCTTGATGATGGTTCCCCATCCTATTGCTAAAGTGTGGAGTAGGAACTTCATTGAGAAGAGAGAAACTTCTCTCCTGGGACAGGCAAGCATCTTTGTCTGCCTCTTGCTGTTTGTGTGGCTGATGACAGGTTTGCTTCCTAAGTGGGAGCTGAGTAAGGATCTGTGGAACAGGTGCAGAGTCCTGAGGGTGAAGTCTTGACTCTGCTGGACCCTATATTCAATGAGAAACAAATGATTTCTTTCCTCCTGTCCCACTGCAAATACTGGGAGGTGGTTCAGTGCCTGTGAAATTAAAATAAGGTAGAACGTGGCTCTCAGAACAGTAAAAATGAATTAAAAGGGGGAAAAAAATAAATCTATGTTTATTAACAATGATAGCTCCTGCATTTTTGTCCTAGTGGCTGTAACTACTGGTTACGTTAGGCACCTGCATCAAATTAACCTAATGCTTTTCTTTTAGTTTTGCTTTGTTATTTTGCTTTGCTCGTCTGATTTAGATGCTAAGCAGCTCTCCTATGATTCCTTTGAAAACTATGCATGCTTATCTGCCTGATACACAACTTAGAGGCACACCCTGACTGGTGGCAGCTGGGGATTGTTAACATGTAAAGCTGTTTGTGTACTTATTTTCTCCTCTTCTTATACAAAACTTATTGCAGTGCCAGTGATCCCTTGCCCCAGCAGTGAGGCTGGAGAGACTGGGCTTGGTAGGGCTGTAGGGCTGGCACAAGTGTTATTCAGTGCCTCTGGAAGATGCCACGATGGGAAATAGTAAGGAGAAGGCACTGCTAGGTCTGAAAGGGATGTGCTGTGTCATATGTGAAGCCAGAACCCGAGGGAGAGCTGCTGCAAGTAAAAGCTGACAAATAACAGCACAGAAAGCTGGTGTCTTGCAGTGCAGTGTCTAAAATGTTGCTGGAAGGGACAGGCAGGGCTGGGTTGAGCCATTCCAGCATCTTAATCATGGTGTTACACTGCAGACAGAAGTCTGACGTGGTTTCAAAACAGCTTAGACCAATAGAAGCACATTCTAAAAATTGTTGTAATAAAACAGGTTTGCTTTCATACACTGGGTCCTTCTGAACTGTGCCAAAACCCATTTCAATAGTCTTGTTCCACAGCTGCTGGAAAAAGTTCTCTGAATCATTCTTACTCCTTCAGTTAAGATACAACCTGAATATTTATTTGAATTACAGGCTATAATAACCTTAAAGTGGCAGTCTGGTAGCTACTTTTCCTTCTTCTTTAAATGCATCCCTTTCTCTAAACACCTCAGAATTTCTCCTATATGATAATTGTGTCTTATATTTCCTGAGGTAATACCAAGGGTGTTTGGTTTTTGGGGGGGTTTTCTTGGTGTTTTCTTTTTACCACATTCTCTTCAAACTCTTAATCTTTGCATGTGAAATAGAAATCTCTCTCTGCAGCTTTCCCAAACTCCTGGTTCTGACAGAAATTGGTGTGTGCTGCACAGTGCAGGGCTGCAGACACGGCTGGAATGCTGCTGCTTCTCAGCTTGGCCCAAGCTGTGGTGATAGGAACAGAGCTGCTCTGTGGCTGAAGGCTACACCACACTGCCCCTTGATAAAGCCCCTATTTATGTGTTCCCTTCCCTCCAGTTTTGGGCCAGAGCCTAAATATATAGAATGAAGTGGCCTGTTTTCATCATGTGGTATTGGTTGTTTTGTTTTAATAAAGTAAACGTTAGAAATATTCTCAGTCTTGGCTTTTTCTGCCAGCCTTTCCATTAGTGCAGTCTATTTCCAGAGGACTTGAACTTCACAACAGAAACAGCAACAAAAAAGGCAGCAAAAAAGAGGATTCTCTTGCTGGGGACTTGGCACAGAGAGTTTGGATGGAGCAGGCTGTGACAGAAGTCTCCCTTTTTTTTCGGTTTCATGCTCAAATGGAAAGGGGTAAAACTCCTTCAGAGTGCCATTCCTTTAATGTCACTGCTGCACGCCTAACTGGCTCCATTCCTAGTTACATTCATGTGTTTATTTCTGATTCTTTTTGGTGGGGTGAACTACCCTGACCATGACATACAGTTCCTGTTGTCTTTTAACTCCTCATTTTGCTTCAAAAACCATCCCAGATCTTTGCTGCTTTAATGTCTGGATTTTTTTCACAAGTCGAGGTGGAATTATGACCTGGGGAGATTTTTTTCCTTGGCTTTTCTTAGTTGTTGCACTAATATAATCCCTTCTCCTTAATGTGTTTACTCTTCTTCCATGGTGCTTGCTGTCAGTAAATGTATTATGAAGGGATTATATTTCCTTCTAGCTTTTGTTTAGCTTGCCTACATAAGTTGCTCCTTAAATCTCCTTTTACAATGCTGTCCTGGCTCTTGAGTCTCTCCTATGCACCCATTCCCAGAAGCAGCTCCAATTAAATCCATGTTTTTGAACTTGATGGCTGAAGGGCCACACAGGCCTACAGGTAAGGTCTCACAGTGCAAGGAGGCAGCTTCTTTTTGTCTCTAGAAGTACTTTCCTGGGGGGTTTTGGGCTCCAGTCTGCCTCTCCTGTGGCTGCTTCATGCTGTGAGTGCCTTGTTGCATCAAGGTCTCTCTCCCTGTGGTGCTCTCCTGGTGATAAGCTGTCCTTTGTGTGAGCAGTAGTTGTTAATTCTTACACACACACACAAACTACGTATTTTGTGTATTTTGTATTGCATTCCTCTCCTGCATTTCAAGGTCTTTCAGCTTTCCTGTGTGATGGACTAATTTTCCTTTAGGTTGCTGCTTCCCAGCCTGCTTTCCTGAGCATCACATTTTCTTTCAGGTTTCTCCTGAGGTATTTTGTATTTTTAACTGTGTGATAGGTCTGGTGCCTGAGAGAATCTTTGCTAATCTCTTTGCAGCTTTCACCTCCCTGCTGGCTGTACTGTCCTCTCCCTTTCAAACATGCCAGTCCCCCTGAATGGGGGAATGATGGAGTACAATCTGAATTGTTAGTGTGGCGAGCCTACAGAAGTAAACAAGACAACATTATGATCTAACATTCTTCAGAGCTGAGTGCCTTGTCAGGGGAACACATCCTGGTGGGGATTTGTTTGCCTCCCTGGAGGTGATCCTGGGTTTGGCACTGTCTGTCTTCCTTCCAGCTGCTACTGCAGATGTGTCTGGGCCTCCTGTAGGCTTGTGCCAGGTCTGCCAGCTTGGCACAGGGACCAGGGAAGCCTTAGCACCCCGACATGGGAGCTGGCTGTGTGAGTGAATTGCTCTCCAAGCTACCGCAGCACAAACTGGCAAACCTCTCCCCGGCTTTTCTGTCTCTGTGTCTTCAGCTGTGCTGTGTCTCAGATGGTTTGGAAAGGCTTGCATGATAGTGAGGCCAGACTAGCAATTCTAGTTCTGGTATTGGTTTAAATTCCTCTTTCTGAAATACAAGTACTGCTTCCTGTCTTTGCACAGTTTGATGTTCATTTGAACCTATTAGGTGGATTGAAAATTCTTCCTGTCCTGTCTCCTTGTACTCCCTGCTTGTTCATTTTATTCCCTCACTCCCCATTTTTTCCACCTATTTGAATTTGAATGTGTTGGTCTCAAAGGAGTGGATAAATTCAGATGTTCCATCAAGTTCTGCTTTGTTTCTGTTGCTGACATGAAAACTCTCCTGCACTGAGTCCACCCCTCACCCTGCCTTCACCCTGATGTTTACCACCATTTGGAAAACTGGTCTGAAGTTTTCACTGGATTTACAGGCAAATTCAGTTTCATACTGGCTCCTAAAAATCCACAACTGTCTGTGCCTGGGTTAGACATTGCATTTGTCATCTCCCCTTAATTTGCTCAGGTCACTTGGTAAATTGTTTGGGTAAAGAAGGAGCGGAGAAGAAGGTGGAGAAACCCCCTCAAGAAATGAAGGAATTGGCTCTGGTAACCAAGAAGATAATTTAATTCTTCTGAACAGCTGAGTGCTAATGACTGTCTAAAGGAGCAGGTTTTTGACTTGAAAATTTTTCTTGTGGTGAGGTTTTAAGCCAAGCACACAAACTGTCTGTGTGGCCATTGACAAGATAAGTTTTCCTTGCCAAAAATAAGAGCCTTTTCACTGCAGTACGCTGTGAGACATATGGGAAATGGTGAGGTCCTAAATCTTACAGTGAGATCAAGGCAACTTTCACTGTGGGGCTGCCTCATAGTTAATTCTGATTTTCTTGTGAAAATGTTAAATATTTGTATTACTTACATACTACTGAGTAACCTCAAGTAACCTTCTCTTTCTGGAAGTAAATACCAAGTGCAGTAAAACAAATTTCCTTCTAGAAAACAAACAAAAAAGGCAATCAGGGCCCGTGCTGCTGGGGGTTTTACAAACACGTGTGGTGTGGTCAGGGCCTGGGGAAGGTGGGGGAAATGTTCCCCATCAGGGCTGTCAGAACTTCCCCCTGAAGTCAGAGCCCTTCTCCTCAGGGAGGGAACCTGCTGCTGCTGCACTTGGGGAGGGTAGAGTAAAGAAAAGGGAATGTGTAGTGCACAAATTAATGGGGTGCCAGTGCCAAAACTGAAACCTCGAGGCAAGAGGACACCATGTGTGAGGAGCAGGGGCACCAAGGTGCTTCTTGAGATGAAGCAGCTTCTTCTGCTACTTCAGGAAGGAAAAAAATGAGATTTTGAAGCCTGTTTGGAGGAACTGCAAAGGGAAAAAACCTGGATATAGATGGGGAGGGCAAAAGGGTTTTAACAGCTGTGAGTACACAAGTATGGGCCCTTGACTTTCTCAGAAAAACAGTCTTGCTCAAACCACAGTGCTTTTTCAGTCTCCTTTGTTCCTGTGGTTGATTATCTGGAAGAGAATTGTTTTTAGGATCATTGTACTCAGAGATTTAGGTACATGTGAGCAAGTTGTGTCACAGCATCTGCGGCTCAGTGTCACAGCATCAGCATCTCAGGCCCGCTGGAGCCGGGCACCAGCGTTTTGCACTGGGGAACTGAGCCCAGCCAGGTCTGGGAGTTTTGGCCACTGCAGCTCATCCCATCACAAGGAAGTTGGGTCAGGGATGAAGAGGAGAGGCAGGAAAGAGCAGGAATAACCCTGGCAGTGGGGTGATTAAATACCAGCTGTGTGTGGGGAGGGATGGCACAGGACTGAGGAGGAACTGGGACACAAAGGAACCTGAGGAAGGGTTGGGAACTCCTTCCATGGGAGATCCCCAAAGCCCATGGAGAGAGGGGTGTTTGTGGCAAGGGAGGTGCTGGAGGGAGAAAATACCTTGGACTTGGTTTCTTTGTGCTGCTACTTCACCCTATTTCTGCTAATTTAGGAGATGTGTCCTGTCCAGAGGTAGGATCACAGGAGGGAGCTGAGGGTGACCCCTCTGGGAGTTCAGAATCAGCTGGTCCCAGCTGCTGTGCAGGGCTTGGTTTTTAAAAATCAGTTTGTTATAAAAGTGACGGGTTTTCTAGACTCTAAAGCAGAGGGTTGATAACTGGGGATGTCTCTGGTAAAGGCAGTGGGAGAAAGAATGAGGAATATAAATGAAATTGAAGGAGAACTCTCTTCCTATCAGTCCAGGTTCCTCTGTTTTCTTGTGGACACCTATCCTTCCTCTTCCCCCCAAAGCCAGCAAGGGCTGCTTTGCCTGGTCCTCCCTTCTCCAGCTCTTTGTCTGTGCAGAGAAAATGAATTTGAGGAAGCAGGTTGGAATGAGGCAGGGGGAAAAGGAGCGGAGCATGGGAAGCTGCAGTGTTTTTCTTTGTGTGCCTGCCATGGGGGAAATGGCCTACATATTTCTGCTTGGGTCTATCAGAATCACCTGCTACACTTCTAAAGGAATGTCACTCAGCAAGGGAAGCAGCAGTTGCAGTCTCTTTAATCACCTTTTCACTATTTGTGGCAGCATCATAGATGAAAACAAAGCTGCTTTCTCTTCAAATTCTAGCCCGAAATTCTGCTTTTCTTAGTATTCTGACTCCATCATCCATCCTTCTCTCAGAACAAAGGGATTCACCTGACATAAATACATATTATTTTCCATTTACAAACACAGAACCACTCCTTTTGATGATTTGATTAAAAATTGGCAGGCTGTATGCGAAGACCAGTTTTTTTTAGTAAAAGTGAGGGCAGAAGGGGAGTAGGAATTAGTGTATATCATTGGCAAAAAATAAATTAATCAAAGTCCAAACTCCACTGGCCTTTGAAATGAAAGGTAAAATATATACATATATAAAAACTGATTTAGCATCTCTTGACAAAATGCAGAAAGAAAAATGAAAGTTCCGCCACTTGCAGTGTCTGTTTCCATCCTTTACTTGGAATTAAACATGATTAAGAAACAAGTGGCACATGAACTCATCTACCAACTCTCTGGTCACACTTTTATTTCTTTTAAAAACATTAATCAACCACATACTTGGCAACCTTGGCTCTTGGACATCCAGAAATTCCAGATGAATGGCTCTGCCTTGCATGTACAGCAAGTCTAACTTGTTCTGAATGCATTGAACTTCCTATGGATGTGTGGAAAAAATATGTATGGATGATAAAACACTGCATTTAGGATATGGAAGTGTTGGCAGTTGTTGCATCACTCCTGTCCTTTTTCCTCCTCTTCCTTCAAAAAAGGGGGAAGAACCTTTTCCTTTTCCAAGTCTTTAAAGAATCAGTGTCAATCCATTACTTTGAATGAAAGGATTGATTCTGTGTTTCATCCCAGCTACAAGTAAAATAAGCAGCTGGAAGCAGCTGGACTCTTTCTTCTTGTTAGCTATTAAAAATCCTTTATATTTTACCATAATACTTGGTGTTGGTGTTGTTTGTGTGGGATTAAGGTCAGCAATCACTTCTGAAGGAATCTGGACTTTGGGAAAGGGGAGAGGTGAGGAAAACTCATTTGTCCACTTCTAAACTATAATTTGCAAAGACATAACCTGAAAAGGCAAATCTTATTGCTTGTGGGTGTGGTTTGGATTTTTATTTGTCATATCCAGCTCCCTGCTCCTTTGTAATTAGGTCTCCACCTTAATGGATGTACTCAGGCCCTTGATAAAACCCTAGCCATCCTTAAAATGTACCCCAGAGAGCCCAGAGAGATGAAATGTATTTAAGGAGAGACTGATAAGGATCTTTCAGGAGTTACATGACTCCTTTCAAAGCTTTCAGCTTCAATTCCAGTGCCCATAAGCGGAGCAGTAAGTGCACAAACACAATTTAATAGCACCATGCAGAGTTTATGTCAGACAAACCTTGCAGGGAATTATTTGTCTGTGCATTGCATTGACCTGGTTCCCTCTGCCTGAGTCAGGGTAAGGAGGGCCCAGCTCTCCTTCCCACAGTGGAGCTGTGGGGACAGGAACCACAGAGGGACGGTGACAAGCAGCCCTCCTCCACCAGCACATCTGTTTGCAAAACAAACATGCCTCTGTGGTGTGATGAATAATTTCTGACTTCCACCCCATGGGCTTTCCTGTGCTGCCAGGAACCCTCCAGGAATTTCTGCACACTCCAGGAATTTTGTGTGGCAGCTCAGTCAGTTTGCAGAGGGGAGGGAGCAAAATCTGTCTGCTGCTTACAAACTCAGTGTGATAACAAGTTAAATTACTGCTTGTAAAAGTGTATTGCAGTCAAGTGGCACTCAGACTTTTCCCAGACATTTAGCTTTGTCACCACATTTCAGGGCCTTTCTTGGTTTGGTCAAAGGCTTGAATAAATTCTTAAAGGCTCCTGCTCCTTCTTATCCCACTGAGAACTGGAATTACTCAGAATCCTTTGCTGTAGCAGAGTTTCCCATTTGTAGGATGCCAGTAACCTAAAGATTGTGTGGTAAATCAGCTGTCCTGTTGGAGGCTACTTAGCTCAGAGCAGAAGAGGAAGAAGAACAAACATCTTTGTGCTCTTGGAGCTTTTAATACATAGATCTGTGAAATGGAAAGGAGTCCTTGTCAGTCGAGGAGTTACTTCTGAATTAGGTAACAATACAAACGAAATTTTGGGAAATGCCATAATCTGCAGGTATTAAATTTCATGTACAGATTTGAACACTTGAACTGTGTGCTTTTAGAAGGTGCAGAAGGAGGTGGGAACATGAATGAAATTGCTTGGAAATTTCCCACCTGTGCAACCTAGCATAATTCTGCTAGCTTAAATTAATTTCTTATTTTCTTTCTTGCCTTCACCAGACCTTCTGAAGACTAATTTGTTTTTCCCTTTGTTTCCCCTCGTCCTTTTCCTTTCTCCAGGTGGTCTCTTGCAACGTTGTGGGAGATTCTGTTAAATTCCTCGTTGCTGTCTCAGCCTCTCCACCTGCGGCTGCCGAAGCTCAGTCGTATTTTGTGAAGCTGTCCCCAGTCCACTTGCAGGTAAAGTCTTAAGTGTTGTTCTCTCTTCCCTTCCTTTTGGTTCCCCTCCGGGGCAAGTGGTAAATACAGAAATTAGGCTGCCTCTTCAGGAGACTGTGGATAAATAACATGTTGGGTAGACTACTTGGCTATCTAGAACAATTCCCTTTTTTAACTGGCATGTACTCTCAAAGCTTCAGCAACTTCTGCCTCCTTAAGAGTGTCACTTTGGAGTTACCTACTGGGAAACAGGTGTCATTCTTCCTGTGTTGAGCCTTAGTGTGGAGATTGACCTACAATTTCCCTACAGGACACCACAACACTCTACAATAACTCTTTTTCCTGTCCACAGCTTCAGCTCTATGTGAAAGACAAAGGAGAAGATGTCAAAGTTGAGTGGTTCCTCATTAACACCAATGAAATCAACTTTGAAATCCAGCCAGCAGTGCAGGAGGTCAGTCAGTAAGTTTTATTTGTTGCAATGGTAGAGCAGATGGGTCTCCATCCCCTTGGTCCAAAATGTGGTGGAAAGCATCTGCCATAGATCATCTATCAAACCCCTACATCTCTGAAATCCAGCAACACCTCTCAAGATTACTGAAACAAGTCTGTATTTGACAGACAAATGACTTTGCAAACATCCTTCATCCAAATTCAAGGTGTGAAAAATCTGTTCCTAAATATCTTCTCTCAGAACAGTTCTAAAATAATAAAAGACAGCTCGGTTGTAATGGTATTTCCATCAAAGCAATTAAAACATTGTTCCTTCCCTAACTTAAATCAGTTTTTTAATCTGTCAACAATAGATTAGAAGTGTCTGGGAAAATACAGTTATTTAAGGAGATGATGGATTATCTAAAAATATTTTGATTCTTTTGGAATTACACCTGATCTTTGTATATGAGCACTGATTTGCTGGGACATCCCCTGCAAGTGTTTAATCTGGACTGGGATTCTTTTCTGCATTTGACCCTTCACAATTTTTTTTATTTTTGGCACAAATCTGGTGATTTAACTATTACTTAGAACTGTGGGGGAAGGCTTGTTTTTGTGAAGTTGTTTTCTTGACTGAAGGCCTCATTAAAAAGTAAGTTTATTGTAGAGCTGCTTCTAAAGACCTCTACTGAGAGAGCTACAATTATAATAATTTGTCATCACAGCTTTTGTCCATGAAAATGTGAAACTCATAACTAAAGACAGACAAGGCTTTTGAAGTGTGTTTTAATGTAGGTTTTACTATGCACACGTAGCATGTAAATGACCTTCATATGCCAGGGTGGCATGTTGATTATCCACATTTGAACAGTCATTAAGTATTAAATATTTCCTGACAAACACAGATGACTCTGGTGTAGTCACTGGACTTCACAATTTGGATAAAAAACTGGGCTTCTCAGCTTTTTGACAGGTGCCCAAGTCCAGCTTTGCAGAGTTGCACCTGTTCTGCTTTGCCTGCATTTTTAGAATGAGCCTGTCAAGGTCTTTATTCGTTAGCAGGCTTTATTTTCACTTTGAAGTTTGTGTTAGCACTTATGGAAGAGGAGAGGCAATAAACAGAGGGCTAAAACCTGTGAGCTACACCTTAGAAATTGCTTCAGCTCCTAAACTTCAATGTCAGCTTTTGTGTCTTGTTTTTTTCCCCCCTCTTTCAGAAGCAATACTGTGTGTACAAATAAATACCTTTAATTACTTGTGATTATCTCCAGGGTGGTTTTGACATCACACAAGCTGGGGATAATAACCCATTTTCTCTTGCTAATGGCTGGGTGAACCTGAGTTGTGTTGGGCAACCTGGCTGACTGGTAGGGTTTGGATTTACACAAGGTGACTTCATGTGCTGATGTGCCCCGGGCTGGCTGTGGTGTACGCCCCTAGCCCGAGTGAAGCCCAGAGTGAAACCTGTTGTCTTTATCATTTTGGGGAGGCAGTTAAGCCATTATGGCTGGTCTTGTCGAGGGAGTTGCGGTGGAGAGTTACTTTCCAAAAAAAGGATGGCTAAAAATGAGGCAGAGCTGGCAGGAGGCTCTTTAATCAATCTCCTTTCCAAATAACTATGGAAACAACAGCAAATACCAATGAACAGAAGTGACTGAGGTTGCTGTTGTTACTGTTAAATAACAGATGTCACATCAGGCTGATGGCAAAGCAAGAGAGGCAACTGGGATTTTACGATTTAGGTAAGAGCAGGGGAGGGAAATTAACTCCAAAACAATGAAGACTAACCACAATTTACCTGCTTATTTAAGTAATGGAATTGCTGTTACTGAGGCTTTAAAAAGCCTAATTTACTGTGATCTTTATTAAAGAAAATGAGTATTTGTTTCCTTGGTGGTTATTTGAGGGCACGTGGTGTAAATGCAGCAGATTTTTGTGGGACTGGCCAATGCTGTTGTATGTTTTGAGCATGTCATCAAAGGCCAGTTAGGTAAGAAGGCAGTAAAGCAGGATTTCTGTACACAGCATTCTTGGGATTTTTTGTGAAGCACCCTAAATGTTTCTGTAACACGTGGGTAGCTGGGAAAGGGCTGTTACTGCTGATCTGTTTGACCTCTTGTGCAAGGTGCACATCAGTGAAGCCTCAGTGTGGTATCAGATGAGAAAAGATGGATGGGTCCTCTGCTCTTAGGTCAGATCTTTGTCTCCTACTTCAGTCTTTCCTCTAGAAAAGAAACCTCAGTGAGATTTCAGAGCTGTTGCATTTCAATCTGCCCTTTCTGGGACAGCTTGATTTAAAAATCTGTGCCCTGTAGGTAACTGAGCAGAAGAGAATTCCTGAGGAGCATGCTGTGAGAAGCAGGCATCCTCCAGGAGCACAGGGAGGCCAGGGGCAGTTCATTCTCTTCATACACCTTAGAATTAACCATGTGAAGCTACTTGTGTGCACACAGAATCTGTGCTGTGTTCTGACCCCTCAGAGGCTGTGGTGCTGAGCACAGATGGCCGTGACATTTCTTATGGGCAAACCACAACTCAGTGCCCCAAAGCAGCACGACTCTGTCCATACACTGCACTTTTCAGCAAGGTTGAGGACCTCCAGGAGATGCTGTAATATTTTTTTTTTCAGTGCAGCACAGGATTAGTTTCTTCTCAGCTGTTGCAAACTGGCATAACTCCCATTAAATCAGTAGAACGGTGCCGATCTGCTTATCTGATGTCCTGATCTGCTCTCTCAGGGGAGTACAGAGCAGTGCAGAATCTTTAAAACACCATTATAAGATAAAAAACTGTTACAGAAACTTCTGGTTTTGTGGATAACAGCTGTGCCTTCCTAACTCTCAGAACAGCATGAGTTTTTCAGCGTTTAATTCTAGCTTTCCTTTAATGCATAACAGAGAAATTTAAGTAATTCTTTGCATGATCTGTTGTTAAATTCTGTTGTTAGCAACAGACACCGTGTGTCTCTCTCTGAACAAAGCTTTGGTGGTTTATATACCAAAATAATTTTTGCCTCAGTTTCTGAGTTTTGAGAAGCCTGATTGTTTGTTTCCTCATAGGAGCAGACAGCAGGGACATGTGCAATATCTGAAACGCTCAGAGATGTCTTGAAGAACCTCTTCAGCTCAGCTTCTCCATCTGTCGTGTTGAGTGTGAGGCCTGCAGATACAAAGGAGGTTCAGGTAAAGCTCATTCCTTCCAAAATCTTTTGAGAAGTGTCCTTCTGCTTAGTGCTTTTATTATATACTCATGAAGAAGTGAGTAAGTTTAACAGTGTTCAGTGACAAGAGCCAGCTGGGACACAGGTTTGGAGCAGCACAGCCCATGGCAGTGGAGGCTCTGTGGTCACACCTGCAGCGTGGGTGTCACAGCCCCGCTCACCTCTGCTCCCCTGAGCCAGTGTGACACAAGGGCTTGGTGCTGGCACCTGGACAGTGCCCCTTGTCCTGCTTGCCTTTTGCAGAATGTACAGAGCACGAGCCTTCTCCCTCAGGGCACAAGTCCTCCCAAACCTCCAAGGGCTCATGACCTCAAGCTGCTGGTGAGGAACATCGCGGTGAAGCTGAGTGATCTCCGTGCTGCAGGTAACGCAGCCCGGCTGCTCCGTGTCGGGCAGCCCTGGCCTTGGGGTTTTTTACTTTCCTTTCAGGTGAGATAATGTGGGAGTTCTGGGTTACAGCCTGCTCTCAAACGAAGGTTTAAGAAATTGCTGTGTTCTGAGAAACAGGCTTCAGAGAATCCCAGAATGGTTTGGGTTGGAAGGGACCTTAAAGCTCATCCCATTCCACCCCCTGCCATGGGTAGGGACACCTTCCACTATCCCAGGCTGCTCCAAGCCCCATCCAGCCTGGCCTTGAACACTTGCAGGGATGGGGCAACCACAGCTTCTCTGGGCAGCCTGTACCAGTTGCTGATTTAATGTATCTTTTAGTTTATTTGAGTATTTAAACATCTTGTTCTTCTTGTAGAGAAATCCATCATTGCTGAAGACAGATTGAAATGACCACATGTATAAAGCTGGCTGATTATTTTATGGCTTTTAGTTTTAATTTCTAAAAGTTCTCACTTTGGCTGTACCCAGGATGAGGGGCTCAAATCCAGCTCTCCATTAACTGCTGGCAATGACATTGGCTTGATTCAACATTCCCTTATTTTTCTTTACTTTTGGGTGATTTGCAGATGTATCTCAAACTGTCCTCCTGTATTAGAAACTCCTGAAAGGTGGTTTTTTTTTGTTCTCAAGGACATTTTCCCCTGATGAAGTTACTTCATCAGGAGAAATGATGGTGCCTCTTGCAAGTGGAGAATGGAGCCAAAAAAGAGGTCACTCCCTAGTGAAGTTAGTGTTGGGTTTGGAAAGCAGCACCAGGCTTGTCTTACAAGTACTCAGACTTCTCCAAGTGCAGGCACAGCTCAGATTCTGTCAGCAGAAATACGGATTGGAGGCTCTGTTATTTATGGCCACTAAACAATTCCATAACGGTGTTTTTAATGGAAGCTTGTGGCTGCTAAATTGGGTAAGGCAGTAGTAGTTTTAGATAAATATATCCTACTTGCTGTTCTCCTTTTCTCAGTTAGAGGTAATAGGTTTCTGCCCTAGAGTCTTGCATAATGCTGCTTTGCTCATCCTGGTTGGAAGTGATCCCCCTAAAAATCTCTGCAGAGCTTTTTGTAAAAAAAAAAACCAAAAAAACAAGAACAAAAAATATATTTTTAAAACCATTCTGGATCTCTTGGCTGTGAAATGTCTTTTATCATAAAACTATGCTGGCAACTGCAACTCAGTCTAGTGGAAAGTGTCCCAGCCCATGGCAGGGGGTTTGGAATGAAATTATCTTTAAGGTCCCTTCCAACTCAAACCATTCTATGATTTGTTATTGCTCTACAATTTTGTAGTGCAAACCAAACTTCTTAAAAGATTGGGTCATTTTGCCTCGCTTTAAAATTCATGAGATGAGATACCTTTGTGTGCATACAGTGCACAGAACAGAAGAGTCACCTTCTGAGAATCACTGCACCTTCCCTGAAAATGAGAGGGAAAAGAGACAATTCATGTGCTCTGCTCTGGGAACACAGAGGTTGGGAGGCAAAATCCCCATTTGCTATTCTAGCAGGAGATGGAGGGAATTTTGCTGGTTCCCCAGCAGCTCCTGGAGTGTAAATATTTGGAACTGAGTATGAGAAATAAAGCTTCATAATGGGGTTTAACTGTTACACTTGAAATCCAGTGGGAATCCCGCACAGCTGGAAAGTTTCTGGCTTCTGGACATATCTTGCTGACTTTTAATTAATATTCCCTTCCCTTTTCCTGGCCTTCCCTTGCAATAATGAATTATCCTGTTGGAACTCATGCTCCATGGGGCTGTGCAGTATTTCAGGCTAACCTGCACAGGTACACCGGGGCCTGGGGAGGGGCAGCTTGTCTGTGCTGATGAAACCGTGGATGATTGATGGATGCTGACAGGGCTTATAGGAGCTGGAGATACCTTACTGGTGAATACCTAGAAGCAGAACTGGTCTCTGCTTATGGGCTGTGCCTGTTTTTATCTCCTTAGTTTGTGTGTGTAAACAAAGATCACCCTAGGTTTTATACACATGCTCTACAGGGAATTATTTAGGGCAAAAGTGATTTCTGCTGGTAAGGAAAAGGTAGTTAATTGTTGACAGCAGGGTGTCTAGGGGGGAAAAGCTGCAATACCCTGTTGTGTACAGTTGTTCTGTGGCTCAGGTGTAGCTCCAGGCTGTGCAGGGTCCCTGCCCTGGGCTGGGGAGGTGGCAGCAGGACCAGGCTCAGGGACACACAGCCGGGTGAGCAGAAACCAGCCCAGGTCCGTCAGCTCAGGCTCAGCCCCTTGAAAGCAGCTCAGCTACTTACTCTGGGCTCAGCTTGGATCCCAAATAAGCTGTGTGTACACAGTGCTTGCCTCCTCTAATCACCTTGCCAGGCCCAGGCTGATCCAGGGCCCCAGAGCATCCCCAGAGAACAACTGAGAGCTGCTCATAGCAAATACAAACCCAGATTCTTCTGGAGAACTGGGGGAAGCATCCTTTGTTTGCTTTGCACACAGTCAGTACTGAGCTTTTTGTTGCTTTCCTTGATGTGTTGGAAGTCTGGGTTTAAATTATTTCTGATGCTGTGAAAGCCATATTAAAGAAACTGTTTTAAGAGGAACACATCTGGCAAACGATTTCCCCATGGAGCAGCAGTGTAACTACTCTTAATATGCCAATTTGCAACACTATCAAATTCCGAGATCAAGGCAGAGATAAGTCTGCAGCAGTGCTTTAAAACTTGTTAAAAACCACAGTGCACAAACCATTGTGAATTAGCACTGCTGTCATCAGTCACTTGCCAGCAGAAAAAGCTTATTTTCACATCCAAATAAACCAGTGACTGTGGCGAGGAGGAACTTAGAAAAATTCTGGGTTTTTTTAGGCAGATGAAAGGAACTTTACTCCCTCCCCGCCTCACACCCGCAACATCACCTTCTCACTTTTTTTTTTTTTTTTTATTTCCCTATCATTTCGGAGTGTTTTATGCCTGCACTTTGTTGCTTCATGGCAAGATTTAAATTGGGCTGTCATGTTTCACACTGTGTAGGGTAGTTCATACGACAGCAGTGATGCAATAGTGACCTTTGCCATGAATGTACAAACCAAGGGGAGGCAATTATTCTGTGGGAGGGTGAGGAAGTGTCTGCAAAAGTCTGCTCAGAAGTGCAGTGTGCAAGGAAAGGGGTTTCTTTTCAGTAAGTGGCCTCTTGGTGACAGAGCATTAATAACTGGCTACTGATTTTTCTTGCCCTTACAGGCAGCACAGACCTTGTGTGTATAGTTCAGTTGAATGACCCTATGCAGAAGTTTTCCAGCTCTGTAGCCAAAAATGCTGCACATCCCTTTTGGAAGGAAGAGTTTATCTTGTAAGTAACTTACCTGCTGAGAATACTTTAACACTAAAGCACCTTTTTTTTATTTTTTCTTGAACTGTGTGAGAGAAGAATGGCACTTTGAAAGAAGTCCATTCTTGGCTTTTCTCTGTGTGGCCTCAGAGAAATCTGGAGCTGGTAGGGATGGCAGGATATCTAATTACCTTCTGCATGGATATGAAATACAGGTCTCGAGGTGTTCCATGGTAGATACATGATTCTAGTAGATGACAGCAGTCATAGGCATAATAAATCACCTCATGCTTTCCTACAGTGCCAGAAAAGAAGTGTTAGCAAGGTTTTGAAGTAATTTTACTGTGAAAACTGTATTTAAGGGAATCTAATGTCTCTCCATTCCCTCCCCTGAGTGGGAAAGCAAATGTGCAAAAACAATTGACCATCTAAAAGAGTGGTGGCCATGACTAAAAAGACTGTGTAAAACTTTGCTAGATTTTCTTTCTCCTGTAGAACAAAAAGAGGGACTTTCAGGCAGCCTACACAGTATTCTATGATTCACCCAACTGCTGTAAATAAGGTCAAAAGTGAGCAATTCTAAAACTCTTTTTATTTTCATTTTCTAACAGCAGAGCAAAAATGGCTTCTGAGATGAATGAGTTTAGGAAAGGGGAGAGTCACTGATAAACTTTGTTTTCTGAAGTATTAGAAAGTGCTTCAGCCAGTGGGTCTGTGATTCACTTCAGCCATCTGTTGGTGGAACAGCACCCGTGCTCAGTGTTGCAGAGCAGACAAGTTCCCAGCAGCTTGGGACAGGAAGTTTGTAAGAATAACACCCTTTTCCAGCTGAAAGGGCTGAGAGAGGGCAGGCAGGACATGATTAACTTGACTGGAATTTGGCCTTGAACTAGGAATAATGCTGGGGTTTCCACACTGCTTTTCACAAGTGCATGAGGTAAGCTTGGGGGCTTTTACAGATAAATGATTAGGATTTTGGCAGGGGTTTTTGAACTTCTTTCAAGTTCCCACACACAAACCTCTGCACTTTTCTTTCTTCAGAGTCAAAAATATCCTCCACTCTCAACACCACTGTACTGACCACCATGTCAGGCTCTGCTTTAGCTTCATGGCAAAGCATCAATAGTGCCATCAAGGTGCTCCTTTCCAAGTTTTGGGGTGCAGGAAGGGTGGGAATGGCAGAGGAAAACTTAAAATCTGCTGCACAGATGATGTGCCACAGCATCTAATGGAGGTGGGGTGTCTGCAGCCAGGATCACACCATCCTGAAGCAGAGACATAGCAAAATTAAATACATGTTTGCATGCCCTTGGGGTTTTTGGCAGAATCCCTGCTGAGAAGGCTATAAAATAAACTTTTACTGGGGGGTTCCTCAGTAGGTACCCAGTTTGCTTCACTGTCTCAGTCAGAGGAAAGGTTTTGTATCTGTTGTCTAGTCCATCTTAGGAAGTACCACATGTGTAATTCTGAGAGTACTTCACCTGGGTTTTGTCACAGAAGCTTGTTCTTGATGGCTTGCAGCATCCTTGAGCTGTGTTTTGGGAAAGTGATACTGACTCTTCTCATTTAAAGCTGTAACAACTTTTGCTTTCTTGTATCTGTCCTGTTTTTGCAGGACACTTTCCTGCTTTGACAGGGATGTTGATTGAATCTGTTCCAGCATCTTGACTTACAAATTTGATCCTGCCAGGAGAAACAAAGCTTTTTGGTGCTGTGGTGTAGCAGTCAGACTAGGAACCATCTTCAGCTTGGAGGGTAGCATTTGTCAGCTCCTGGGGCAAAGAAAAGCCTCTGAAATGCAACAAATTGAGTCTGTGCAAAAGTAGGGGGAGGGACCCAGGCCATGGTTTTTCTGACCTGCAAGATGCAGTGTTTGGCTTGGAGAGGGCTGAGAAAAGCTGGGGAAAGGGGAAAACCTATGTGGGAAGGAAAATCTGCTCAGCCTGCAAAGACCTAACGTGGTTTTCTTTCCTTCACAGTGAACTAAGTGCCAAATCCAAAGCATTGCAACTGCAAATAGTAGAAGATGGAAAGTTGGATAGTAAGTATTAAGACTGAGTTATTTTGCATGATTGGTGTGTGAGCTTTGCTGAGTGTTGCCAGAAGTCCCCTTTTATTTCTGGATGGCCACAGAAACTGTGAGGTCCATCAATAATCCTGGGTGGAAGGAGAATACACTGACCAGGTGCCTCTTGTGGTCTGGGTTAAGGTTACAGTTTGAGTTTCTTTGTAGATTGTCAATATACTGAGTGTTCCAGGTGCTGATATCCTGTATTTTTCCGTCTTCTAAACATCTAACAGATCCACTGTGAACCTTTTTGGTTTCAAGTTAAGCTTTTGAGTTCTTTCTCTGGCTGAAGGGGAATCATGGGGGTTAATTGTAAATCCTTCCTTTTCAAGTCCCAGAGACTGCCTAACAATTCAGGTATGAAAATCACAATTAGGTGTAAAGCACCCAATTCTGGTTATGTTGGATTAAATATAAAACATGGGGATTCAAACATTTTTACAACTTCATTCTGTTGTTTCAGAATTATTTTTAATAATCTAGATATACAAAGTTGTGCAATACCTTATATGTAATCATGGGAGGGATTGAAAAGTCAAAAGCTTTAAAGAAGTTTCTGATATGAATGCTATTTTTTATTTTTTTAAAAAATATTTATATGGAGCCAGAAAACTTATATTTTGCTTGGACAAAATGTAGTCTTGACTGTACCTAAGCATCTTTAGTCTTTCAAGCAACACCAGGAATGTTCTACATCCTAATTTCCAGCCTGGTTTCCTGAAGAAAAAGGTCCCAGTGGATTGCAGTGACAGTTCTCTTCTTCCCCCTCTGCCCCTCCATACCTGCTGAGCTGTTCTTCTCCAAAAAACTTTAATAGGAGACTCAAAGTAGAATCGTATCAATGAGCAGAGAGTTGAGTTATGTGAATATAATGTAGATCCCTACTTTACAGGCAAGAGTTTAATATACCTGTTAGGCCTGTCCAAATTGTAAGTGTTTGAGAAAATTGTTTAATACAAGTTCTCAGCACATGTTCTGTGATAACCTGACCCCAAAAGGCCAGTGAAGTGTAGGAATTTATTGTTTTCAAACATTCTGCTTTGCACAGAAAACCAGGATTTTGTCTCTGAAATCATGCAGTACCTTTACTAATAATTTGTTCTGGTCTAGTGGAGCTGCTAAAGTCAGGGGAGGAACAAGAGAATTGCTAAGTTTTACTGAAGTTCAAATTAAGAAACACTGTTGTTGTGATGCACCAGTTAAGCAGGAATACAAATGGTCCTCTGAAATGAAGGATGCAGAAACTGGTTATGGAGATTGTCCAAGAACCTAATAGTTGTTTCTTTTTTTTTCCCCTACACATTCTGCATATAAAGGGAAAAATAATGGCCAGAAACAACAATAAATACATAATATTTTATGATTCCATTCTTTTCTATTGCACAGTATTAGACCAGGCTGAGGAATAGTAATAAAATGGAAAAAAAAGCTGTAAAATGCCACTTCTCTGCCCTGTGGTGTAGAACCAGATACTGCAAATTTTTGCCTGAATTTTTCTCCTTCCTTCCCATATTCTCTCCCTTCCACATCCTGGCAGCTTAGATCTGGGCTGACCTTGCTGATTTGATTCTTCCAGGTCCTTTATCCGGGAGTGTGACTGTACCTCTAGACCTGTTCAGGAAACAGCCCTGTGGCCAGCACAGCTTTGCCCTGATCAGCCAGCCCAGGGAGAGCAGCTCAGAGCCAGGGCCTGGGCTGGGATCCATCAGTGCAGAGGTACTGTTGGGCTTGGGGGCTTTGGGGTGGATCTTGTGCTTCGGGAAGTGATTGGGAACGTTCATCACATGCTTGGACTTGTGGCTGAGTCAGAGCTCTGATTGCAAGGTATTTGTGTCTTATTGAAAGAATTAACTCTTGAGTTTGGCTCAGCAAAAGTCTTAGAGGAGTACCAGCTAGAAGCAGTGTCCTTCTTGCCTGACTGTGCCTCTGAGGTGGTGTTTTTCTGTCTCCTTAGTTCTCTTTTATAGAACCCAGTGAGCTGAAGGCAAGGCAGGTCTCCTCTCCAGTGCTGGCCACCAAGATCGAAAAGGATCGCACTGTGATGCCCTGTGGGACTGTGGTCACCACTGTCACTGCTGTGAGAACCAAACCTCGTCTGGAAGGGAGATCATCCCCGCTGAGCACAGGTCAGCACGTCCAGATCCTCCTGTGTCCCCTCCTCGGGCACCAGGAGAGGCACTGGGGAGCAGGATGTCAGGAAAACGCTGTTTTCCAGAGCTCCCTGAGGAGTTGGAGTGGGGTTGTTGTTTGTGTTCTCCAGAGTCAGGTTTTTAATTTTCTTACAAGAGGAACAGTCAATGTTTCTTTTAACACGTGCTGTAAATCTTCACCGTGGCGTGATAACCTAGAAAGGCTGGGTTTTGGTGCCTGGTTTTTCACATGACAAATATATCAGAGGTTTGCTGATAACAAACCATCCTGTGCCTTCTAACCCTGCTCTGTATTATCATCTCTGATGAAGGTTGGTGTTACCTGGTGACAAAACACCTTTTTTTTTCAGCATGTCCTCCAGGAGCAGGTTTTCCAGTTTTTCTTGGGAAAGTTATAAAAAGTAAAACCTGTGAACAGTCTTGGTGTGAAGCATCACGAAGATCTGTGTTCTTTTAAACTCTTACAGCAAATCTTATATTTAAGTGGGTGTTGTCTAATGTACTACAGCAGAATGTTTGAAAACATTCTTTAATGTTTTAAACATTTAAAAATATTTTAAAAAATTGTCACACTTTACTGGCCTTTTGGGGTCAGGTTTACCACAGAACATGTGTTGAGAATTTCTGTTTAACGATTTTCTCAAACACTTATGATTTGAACAAGCATAACTGGTATAATAAATTCTATATCTATAGAATTCTATAAATTCTATATCTATATATATAGATATGAATATCTATATATAGATATCTATATATATATAGATATTAATATCTATATATAGGTATCTATATCTATCTATATATATAGATATGGATATCTATATATAGATATCTATATCTATATATATAGATATGGATATCTATATAAATATCTATATCTATCTATATATAAATAGATGTTCTATATGTTTATAGATATATCTATGTATATCTATAAATATATTTATATAGTTATAGGTATATATCGATATATAGATATATATAGAACATCTATATATATATAGATGTTCTATATTTATATGTATATATATAGATAATAGATAGAGATATAGATAGAGATATATGTATAATAAATAGTATAATAAATAAAAAATGTCTTGAGCAGTTCAAATAACCAAAAAACTTGATCCTCAGATTCCCCTGTGAAAACTCCAGTTAAAGTAAAGGTGACTGAAAAGGATTTCACTGTTGAAGCCCTCCATTCTCATGGTGCTCCAGTCAGCAAAACTTTGTCATCTTCAGATACAGGTAATAACCATGTTGGGAGCTGCCAAGGAGAACATGTCCCTGTTCTGCACAGATGTGGGATTAATGTGATCCTGTGAAAATGACAGCCAACCCTGTGGCTGCTGCCTGTCAGCAGCACTGGGGTGTTTATGTCACAAAGCACTGTGGTTTGGGGTATGGCAGCCTTGCAGTGAAAGTCTGGTTTTAATTGGCAATTAAATTGCTGGATTTGAGTAAATAACAATGAGCTGTGGTTTGGAGAGGGGAGGAGACTGCAGAAAAGCCAAAAGTAAGTATTTCCTCTTACTTTTGAATGAAAGTTGTCTCCTTTCATAAAGGCATGGGAGATGCTTTATGAAAGCACTAAATTAAAACCCTGTGACATGAACCTCTAAGTCCTCTGTGTCTGAAGAGAAGGCAGAGGCTGGACTGATGTAAGGAAGGCTCAGTTCTCTTCCTAGCCCTGCCACTGGGCTCTTTTGGTCTTGCTCTGCCCATTTTTCCACCTTCCTGAGTCACCTGGATACAGCTGAAGTTCCTTCTGAGTGTCAGGTGACTTTGACAATTATTAAAAATTCCCTTTGAATGTATATAAACCTGATGTTGTCCCTGGGAAATTTACCTTTTCAAGTTGCAGCTGTAAATCTTCAGCTCATTTTTCAGTCCTTTGTGTGGTCACCTTTCAGTGGCTCCGTGAGCAAGAGCAGTGACAGATGTGACCCCGGGTGGCTGCCAGTGGCACCTGGTGTGGAGTTCACTTGGATTTGTACAGGTCTGAGTGGGGAATGGACAATCTGGACATGATCTGGGCTGCTCCTGGCACAGTCAGGAGGTTTCTGAGAGGCACAAACCTATTGGCCAGCAAATATGGGGAAGGGAAGAAGCACTAACCGTGAATATCTGTAACAGCACTTGGATCTTTTCCTATCTCTAGGATAAGAAATTCTCTGATACCATGAAGCAGTGTGCTACATCAGTTTGGGAAATGTTAAGATAGTGCAAGACTTCTGAGTTGACTCTAAGTGTTTATGTTTTTAAAGACACAAAACACTGGAAAATTCACCTGGAGACAGCTTATTCCGTATTGTTATGGACAATGTTTTTATTGGGAGTGCAGGGGGATTTCTGTGAAGTGTTTATACAGGAAGAATTACTCATTAGAAATAAAGCCAAGTGAAAGAAATACAAAGAAGCTTTTGGTGTGGTAGTAACTTAGGTAAAAGTTGTTACAAATATCATGGCAAAATAACAGCAAGCACTCTGGAAAAGATGCTGTGTCCCTGCCATAGTTCTGAGTGATGACAGCAATAAGAATTAATGCAGGGGATGGGGAGATGATAAAAATCAAGGTTTGAGATGAGTGTGCAGACATGCACACATATTCTTAGTTCTAGGCCTCATCTTTTATTGCATTATTGTCACAGTAACAAAAGGCACTGCTCAATTTAGTTAACACTGGTGCTATTCCTGCCTCTGTTCTTTTTGTTGTTGCTGTTGTTAAAACTCATGCCAGAAAAGTCTACCTCAGGCAATTAAACATGGGGATTTTTGTCTTGTTGTCTTATTTGTTCCTGAGCTTGATGAATTTGATCAATGTGTATTTTTGTCCTAGATGCCAGAAAGGGCCATGCTTAAAAATAAACTTGTGTTTGTCACTAAAGAGCATTTTATACAGAAGATTTTATATTCCTGTGCAGTGGTTGGAGGGGAAAAGGGGTGGACTTTACAGGATGTGGAGGCAGCTACCTTGCCTTCCCCACCCTATCACAGTGCCATAGCAAAACTGGAAATGCTGAGCAGGGAGGTCTGGAAAAGGAGCAAAATAACAAAAAAGGTACCTGAGGAGGTAGCATCATGTAGCCAGCCTTGTTAGAACTATGGTTCTTCATGACTGTGATAACTCATGATGTCCCCACTGTCACCACAGGGTAGCAATGTGCTGAAATAATGGCACATTTTGTCCCTGCTTCTCATGGAAAGGGTTTGTAAGTGCCATTTTTGGTGCCATTTTTGTACCTTTTCTCCAAAAATGAGTGACAGGAGGGAAAGACAGGACCTGATTGATGTGTGGTGAATTGGAAAGTTTACAGTGTTTATGCTATTTCTATGAATTTTAGTTCAAGGACAAACTCTGCTCTGTTTTTTCCTGTTTTTCCTTCTCCCCTCTGAAATGATCCTTTCTTTTCAGAGCTGCTGGTACTGAACGGCACCGACCCTGTGGCAGAAGCGGCCATTCGGCAGCTGAGCGAGTCTGCAAAGCAGAAGCTGAAGTCTCCTCGAAAGAAAAGCACCATTATCATATCAGGGGTGTCCAAGGTAGAGCAGAAAACAGCACTCAGGGTTAATGCTTTAGTTCTGTAAAGCCTTTTCTGCAACGTTGACATGGCTTCTGCTGCCCCTGCAGAATCCAGTTTGGTGTGCCAGGTGGTTTCTGCGACTGTTTCAAGTTAATCCAAATCAGGGTGTTTGGTTGTGATTGTTAGATTTGACAGCCTAAGATGCACGGTGTCCTTGGATAGGAGTGGTGTTAGGGATTTGGGAAAATCAATTTAGGAAAGAAGAGAGGATAATTCTTCTCTTTCACCCATGTAAGGAAGATGCACTGAAAAGGTATGAAAGATTTTCCTGCTTTTTATCAAAGCTGTTAAAGCCCTCTGAAAAACTTGTGGTTCTCTGGTCTCTGTTCCAGAGGGAGGGCAGACAGTGAGACAAGATGAAATGCTTTCATGTTAATTTTCTTAAAAGGACCAAAAGATTCTCTGTGTATGCTGACACTCCATTACAGCAGCACGTACAGGGGAGTCCTGTTATTTGTCATGGGGCCAGGGATAGGTGGAAGGCATTTACTTAATTGATTTTTTCACCCATTTGGCCTTTGCAACATGATTAAAACTTTGCTAAATGCTCCTCTCTTTTAGTAGAGCTAAGGAAGCTTCAGGTGGCTTGCTGCCCATCCTGAGCAATACAAGTGTAAAGAGTTCAAATAACTTGCAGGGAGGTTTTTTTTTTCTCCATCAGGATGACTTGTGTCAGTGTTGTCTCTTATTTCCACTGGGCAGACCTCTTTATCTCAGGACAGTGAAGCTTCACTGATGATGGACTATGCTGCAGCCATGGACAGCTCCTGCAGGGAAGCAGATCCACCCTCTGTGGAAGAAGCTGTTGCAAAGATCACCTCTGATGAAAAGCAGTCACTGGGTGCTTCAGAACGAGACCCTGGTACTGACCCACAGCAAAGCAGCCACAAGGCCTGGGGTTTGGAGAATGGCAGCCAGCAGTGGGACACCAGCACACTCTTAGACCAGACCTCTGAAGAAATATCTGGGAGTTCATTAAGTGTTTCAGAAACTGGCAGCATGAAAAAATCTAAAGGTACATGATCCTCACTTCCACTTCAGTAACTTCTTTCTCTATGTAATTGGCTGCAGTAGTTCATCCTTTCTTATTGATTTTTTTGTCCTTCATGCTCTTTGTGATTATGGTGTTGGTTGAAGCTGTTTTACTTGCAGCTCTCTGAGCCAGCTCAGGCTTTCTTATCCTCCCCTCCCTGAGGAAGCAGCTCACCCTTAGAAGCTGGCAGCTCATTACATCCAACTCAGTTATTGGGGAGAGAAATTACTAGTCACATTATCAATTCCTCAAAGAAAACTGTGTCCTTGTAACCCAGGACTTGCCCTATATTGGCAGCCCCATTACCAAGGTGAAGATGGCAGGGATCTACAGTTGCTTTTCAATACATTCCTCTTCCTCCTTCACATGTCTGAGCACAAGGCTCCCCTGCCTTCACTGAAGTGTTCAGGGAAGCACCACAGCTGAAGCAGAAACTGCCTGGTGAACAGATTCCCCCCATTCCACTCATTTTATTAATGCATAATTTGCTGAAGAAAATGGAATAAAAGTTAATTTAATAAGTAAATAGGGCATCATCATTTTGCTTAGGTAGTTACACACCTGAATAGCTTCAGTTTGAAAATGTCTTAAGAGTTCTTTGTGTTTCCTTGGTAAATCCAGTAACCTCTGAGCACTGGTTTGTGGTAAACACAGGGGTTATTAGGAAGTCTTAGAAAAGGGCCAGTGCAGTGGGCTGTGCTTTTCACTCATATCCATCCCTCTCTGCTTTCTTATTTTCTATCTTTTCCTCGCCCAGCGATCCTGGGGAATGGCTCACTACAAAACCTCCCTATTTGACTGGGTTATCCCCCCCTCACCCACAGGGCAGACACTGGAGCTCTTTGTCAGGACCCTCCCTTAGAGCACGGAGTCCTCTTTTCCCACAGCTGCACATGAGAGATCAGGAGGGCACAGCAACAATCCCTGTCACACACATGCTCGGGCACTGGCGAGTCCTGGCTGTGTTTGGGGTGAGGGGACTGGGTTAGTTGTCACGGGATTTGGCTCATTTTGGAGCCTGGAAAAGTTTAGGAAGCTCTGTGAGAAACTGCAAAACCTCTGGATTCTTCTTAAACACGTTATTCTAAAGCAAGCAAGTGGATGTTTGTATGTGGGTTGTTGTCTAGTTTTGGGTTTCCCTGTGCAAAGAATTGAGGCTTCTAGGGATCCTTTTCACACAATTCAGTGTAAGACTGCAAAAAAACTGCAAAATATCTCTGAGAGAGTTATATCATCTTGAAAAAATACTTGAAAAAAACTGGCTCACATCCCTTTCATTATACACAGATGTCTTTGTGGAAGTCTTGAATCTCTGCTTTGTCACAGCTGAGTAGCTTTTATGGAGTAAGATGGGAAAACGTTTCAACCCCCCTGCCTTCAGTGAGCTGTGAATAGTTGAAGGCTTCTGTTTGTCAAATGCTTTTCCTTAAAAAAAACAAACAACAAAAAAACCCCACCACAAATAAAACCGCAAATGCAACAACATAAAAGCCCAAATGCAGTAAAAAACCCAAACAAAACCTCTTCTGCTTTGAAAAGCCTTTTGTGTGTGTTAATGTCTTAAAGTTAGGACTTTTTTTTTTTTTTACTCTTGCATATTTTTGTTTGTTTGGGTTTTAACCTTTCTGACTTCCTCTTTCTTACCCATTCCCTTTTATAACTTAAGATGACTACTATGCCAGCCAGAATTAATTACCTACACAGTAAGTTATTTTGGTCTCTTTTCTTTTTTATCCCTAAGAAAATGTAGCTTTACAATGAGACACTCATTGTAAAAACTGAAGCAAAAATTAGTTTGGCACCCATTTTCTTCTTCCCTCATCCATTCCTTTTCTCCTTCCAAAATTACCTTCTTTTGCTCAGGTGTTTTAGCAGACCAGTCTGCTGTGACAAATCATCCTTCTGGTGGTTGTGCTGTCCAGGAGGGTCACACAGAGAGGGCAGCAAGGAAGGCTTGGAGGGATGCTCTGCATTCCTGATCTCTCTCCATAGTGCCCATTGCTGTAGTATCTGGTAATCAAAATCCGCTCATGCAAACCATGTGTGACCCCATAACTGGATACACATACAAACTAAACTTATTTTAACACCTGCTGCTTAGACATTTTTAGATAAAGCTTTTCTAGCCTAACTTACAGAGCTACCGCAATCTCAGCAGGTATTTACAAAATCAGCAGCTTTTTACAAAACCCACCTGCATGAAAACTGTTTTGGAAGTTGGGAAGGAATGGAAAGCAATCTCTATCATATCCTTGTAGATGTAGAAGGAAATCTTCCTCCATTAGCACCAGTGAGATTCAGAAGTGATCCCACCCCCACGAGCACTTTCAGAACACCCCACATTGGTGCAGTGAGTTCTTGCAGTGCTCTCTGCTCATCTCCTGGTGCTGGGGGCAGGGTTGCCACATGGATCCTGTTGAACTGGAGGCATAAGCATGCAAACAGCACATGAGCCAGCACATAAAGCAGCACAAGCACTGCCAGGCTCCTGCCCTGCCCTGCCTCCTCCCAGGGCTGCATGTCTCCACAGCAGGGAGAGCCACTGGCAGGCAGCACGCTCCAGACTGGCTGCAGACTGCTGGGCATGCTGCAAGCTTCCAGGCAGCAGAGACTGAACACCAGGGAGCTCTCGTCTCGGGGGGCTGCTGCTTGTGCTGAGCCTGTCCTGCTCTCAGGGAAGCACTGCCCACGGTTTTTCAGCTGCAGGGAGTTGTCCCAGGCACAATTGTTGGAGCGTTCTTAGTTGGGTGCTGGTTGCTGATGTAGAAAATCAGTCTGAATGACAGAATATGGATGGGATTAAAAATCTGTTTAGGGTTAAAAGCTTGTGTCCCAGTGCTGCTGGCATGGCTGCAGCTGCCAGGGCTGCTGGGCAGAACAGCTGCCTGCTCAAACAGGAGCTGCACAGCATCCCCCCAGCCTCTGCACATCAACAACTCTCAGCGTCCTGGGGTGGAACACAGCTTCTTTTGTGCTGCTGACAACAGCTTGAAGTGGTAGTGCCTTGCCAAAAAGATCAATCAGAGGCTGATGGGAGAGCAGTCGAGATTCAAATCCACAAGTTCTGGTTGCTTTCAACTGATTTCTGCTTCCCATCCCATTGTGCCCTGTGAGGAGAGCTTCAGCAGTTGCCAGAAAAAACATGCTTGAATATCCTCCCAGGTGCTGAGTGCTTAGCCCTTAAAGTACACAGTAATAAACCCAAGTACATGTTTGTGACTTCTCTGGTGTGTACAAAGCAGCATCTGGCTGCCATGAAATACCTGTTCTGCAGCTGTCACTGTGTGCAACGTGACACAGAGGCCTTGTCAGGTCCTTGGGGGACAAACATTTAATTCCAGCTCTGGCAGTGTCCCATGAAAGAGCTGCACTGTGTTGCTTTTTGTGTCTATTTGCAGTGGGAGGAAAAACAGAATCAGGACCATGACAGGAATTAATAGCTGAACTGAGAAAGGACCAGGAAAGCTGATAGTGGTGCAGGGAGGAGGGGTGGAAGCTTTGCCAGAGATGTGACTGTCCCTGCATCCAAGTCTGACTGCCAGAAGCTCCTGTGCTGGCTTGTCACCTGGGTCCTCCTCTGTTCAAACGGGCTCCTACCAATTCCATACAGAGCTGATGCTATTTTAACACAGAGCTGATGTCCCAACCAGGCTGAGTGCTGCTGGTAGCCTGGAGCAGTGTCCCTGCCAGCTGCACACCAGGCACACGGGCACACATGGAGAGGGAGGGTGGAATTTGGCAGAATGGCTGCAAAAACAACCCAGGCTTGCAAAGAGAGGAGTAGTGATAGCTGCTGTTGGCAGCATGAGTCCCTGGTGAGATGACAGCTGCAATTGCCTTGGCTGCATGCTGGGTTTGACATGGGGTCAAGGGAAGGAACACGGCAAAACAAAGCAACTTAATTTACCGCAGAAGGGATTTGGGCAGACTTCTGAACCTGTTGGAAACAGATGTAATATTATTTTTAATCTGCTTGAAGTGTATTGCTATTCCTAACAGGGTTTTAGAATAGCAAATGCTTTGTGAGTGTTACTCTGGGTGGTGCAGCTGAATTTGTATAGAACACCTGCTGCCTGGCTTGTACAGAACCACTGCACACATGTTTGCTGCCAGGTATTCTTGTCCTGCACCTCAAATTAAAATTTGCTTCATGTGGTGCCTCACAGGCTGATCTTCACCTCCTTTGATCTCTGAAACAACAAAGAGTAACATTATTTCCTCTCTTTCATTCTTTTTATAAAATCCTTTCTACTTTACCGGTTGGGAAGATTGGATGTGCCTCTTTGACACGTGAGAGCCCTGGGTACAACCCCCAGCTGTGCATGTGTGTATGACCACTAGCGTGGCCTCCAGAAGAGCATTTGGAGCTGAGTGTAAAGAAAGAGACTTAAATCAGAGGATCAGCTTTTCTAGCTCGTGCTGCAGTTAAAGCTGAGTTTCAGGAGGACAGCAGCCTGTTCTGTCTAAAGTGTCGTGCACCTTTTCCTTCCACAGGTGGGATTTTGAAGAAAAGCGCGAAGCTGTTTTTCCGCCGGCAGCATCACCAGAAGGACCCAGGAATGAGCCAGTCCCACAATGACCTGGTGTTCCTGCAGCAGCCTCTGTCAGAGGAGAGCCGCAAGAAGGGGGGGACACTCTCACGAATTCTGAGCAAGAAGCTCCTTTCCAGGAACAAGAGCAAGAGCAAACTGAACGGTGCTTCGGGAGAGCCGTACCTATAAACCCAAACCCCCTCCGATGGGATCCCTGCTCACCAGCTGAGCACTTGTTTACAGAGCAGTACTAGAGAATACAAATATGGCTGATGACTTGCATAAAAGGATGTTCACTATTAACAGTGGGGTTTTTTTGGTTTATTTTTCCAAAACGCTTCTTCTTTCTGATGATGAAGTCGCTCCTCTGAATACGAGCAGTGCCGAATGTGTCCTGACAGCTTTTGGAGGAGCATGTGGTTTCTTGTTGAAGAGGAGGGAGGATGGGGAATGGTGCAGGTGGTGACCAAGAAGGCACCTGATGTCCTGGGGTACACTGGGAAGAGCATTCCCAGCAGGTAATGCCCCTGTGCCCAGCCCTGGAGGCACCTCTGGGCTGCTGTGTCCAGCCCTGGCTCCTCAGCACAGCAGGGACAGGAGCTCCTGGAGCTGAGGAAGGGCCTGGAGCATCTCCGTGCCCAGGAAAGGCTGAGGGAGCTGGGGCTGCTCAGCCTGGAGAGGAGCCCCAGCTGAGAGGGGCCTCAGCCCTGGGTGCCCCTGGGTGTCCCTGGGTGTCCCTGGCTGTCCCTGTCCATCCCTGTCCGTCCCTGTCCATCCCTGTCCATCCCTGGCTGTCCCTGTCCATCCCTGTCCATCCCTGTCCATCCCTGGCTGTCCCTGGGTGCAGGAGGGGCAGAGCAGGCCCAGGCTCTGCTCCAGGCCCAGCAATGGCACCAGAGCCACGGGCAGGGGCTGAGCCCAGCAATTCCCCCTGCACAGGAGGCACAACTTGTGCCCTGGGCAGTGCCCAGCCCTGAGCAGAGAGCAGAGAGGGGCTGGAGTCTCCTCCTGGGGATATTGCAGAGCCCTCTGGACACAGCCCTGTGCCCGCTGCTCTGGGATGGCCCTGCTGGAGCAGGGAGCTGGCACCAGTGACCCACTGTGGCTTCCAGGCTGACCCATCCTGCAGGGAGGACCACAACGTGATCAACTGACTGACATCAATAGGAAACTCAGAACTGAAACATCACACCCAGTTCATGCCACTGAACCTCAACAGAGAGAGAAGACCCCACTGCGCTCCCTCACTGCAGCCTGCAACATTAGCAATTGATTTTTCTAGTCAGACTGAAAAGAGGGAAAAAAAGAGGCCCAGATCCAGTTTGTGTTGTAGTTTGGAAGCGGGTGAGTGTTCAGAAGCAGAAGGAAAATGCTGACTCGGATATCCTACTGTAATAACTGTAGCCTGCTTTAATCACTGCTCAGCCCCTGTAGGTGGAGAGATGCCTTTGACATTAGCCATAAATCAATAAATTATGCAAATACCAATACTAGCATATTGTTTCATGTTCTGCTTAAAAGGAGTTATGCTTAAAAAATAGAATTTGTTTTTTTATTTTAAAAATCTACTTGAAGCTACTTGCAAACACAGTATTTGCAAAATCTTACATGTAGCTTTTCTTCCTGTGTGAGAAGCTGTATTGCTAATGCAAAAACTCATCTTAGGGGCTCTAATTCCTTCTCCCAAGTGCTTGTTAGACAAATACATAAACCATCATATCAAATGCAAAGCTAGAGCAGTAAATGGTGAATAGAGCATAGTCAACCCTACAGTGCTTTTCATTGGAAAGCTTGTCTCACTTGCCAAACACTTACTGAGATCTTAAAATACACAATTGTGAAGAAAGCTTTTGAAAAAATATTAATTCCCCTAGTTCAGGTTCTAGATCTACCAGTGTTGTCATGTGCTGAGTGGTTGGTTGGTCAGATGAGTTTTTTTAACCTTCTTTCCTTGCTAAATATTTCAGCTGCCTCCTTTAGTCTAAAATGAAAAACTGATGGGAGTAAAGGCATAGTTCTCATTTTGGCTATGAAGAAGAGTAAAATGTCAGTATTTCACAGGTACCATTTTTCATGCTTTACCTGTACTTTTCCATCATCGACATTCCTGCTGAGGACAAAGGACCAAGCCTGTTCTCTTCAGCCAAGAAAAACATCCATTCATTCCAACTAAATTACTGAAGTGAATGGATGATAGACCTTGTGCCTACTTTGCCAACAGTGATTTTTCCCCTGGCCCCTTTCCTCCCTTTAAGCTATCCAACACTTTGGCAGATATTTGTGCTTTCAACTTAAAGCATTCATCAAAAATAGAAAGTTAATGAAGACTAGAAACACATTTCAAATTTCAAATTTTGATGGACTCAAGGTTCTCTGGTAATATCAAAGTAGAGAGGTTTGGTTTCTTTTTTACCAAGAAAATATTAGAACTGAACTGTCAATATATTTTAACTATTTAAAAATACTGTTTATGTGTAACCTCCTAAGATCACTGTGGTAGTACAGTAGACCAGACTATCAAATAGTTGTACGTTTAAGCATGCTGCTTGTTATGAAAACACTTGAAGGCATTTTAATGTTCTGTATTTTGAAAATTGGGTACAAATTAATCTTCTGGAGCTGTATTATGCTTAGAAATCCCAGTTCAGTAATACAGGTTTGTCCAGCCTGAATGTGCCTGAACAGTTTTGTTTATTTCTAATTGAAAACAAAGTAGAAATTTTGTTTCTTCATTTGTTCTACAGTGGATGATGATGTGAGCCCATGATTAAAACCCCTGATGCCATGTTCCCTCAAGAGACACTTTTTCTCTTGACTTTACCAGGAACTCTCTGTGTTATGGGGCAGGGTGGGAGCCAAATCCCTGCCATTTTTAAATGTTCAGTCTTTGTTGCTGAAGGATAAAACTACAAATTCAAGAAATCTGAATGAAATTGAGCTCCGTGGGTAGCACATCCATACACAAAAAACAAAGAGCTGTGGAATTGAAAATGTAGAGGCAGCACATAACATTACTTGAAATCTTCGTAAATTACTGAGCTGGGATTTTAATTTACAGAAGCTTTAGCCTGTACTGTAGAAGAGGGTGAAATAACACTGAGTAACTTGCAGGATACAGCACTAGGATTTGCTTGTAACTTACCCCAGAGAATGGATACACATGAAAAAAGTGGTTCATCTTAAGGTCTTAATGATCACTTGAATGCTTGTCTTGATGGTGGGAATGAAGAACATTCTTTACTGCAAACTGAGGGTTTGGGCTCACATGTGTTGAGAAGGAATTCTTCAGATGAGGAGAGCAAGGCATTTGGTGTAAAAAGGGAATCTGTTTTTTTATTTGCCTTCACTCCTCAGGAAAATAAACATTGTTTGGTTTGATGTTGGATCTCTGTATCTGGCGGCTGTGTTCCTCACCTCTTCTTACTCCTCTGCAAATAATTTATGTCCTGCTGTAAGAACAAGCTAAGGCACTAAACAGAAAGGGACAATTGTGCTGTTCAGTTGTGATAACCCCAAAGACCCACAATAATGAATCCCATCCCTTCCTTAGGTTGTCATTTAAGATCAGGAGATCTGAGGATGTACATTTTTTGTGTATTTGGGTCAGTATGATCCTCACAACTTGCAGGATCCACACTGCAGTTTTGGGTCAGAAAGACTGGATTTGTTTACTGGCACAAATAACATCATGATGTGTCCTGCACAGTTTTTGTGAAGGATGCCAGAGGATTACAAACACCTTCTGTGTTTTGTAATTTGATCCACTGTTCAAATGTCTAGTTATTAAAATTATAAAGAATTTGAGTAACAACCCACTAGAACAGTAGATAAAATTTTTACATGATATTATTACACTGAAAACTTCTTGTTTACTGCCTTGCAATTTAATGGCATCAGGACAGTATATTGGTAACAACCTGTGAAATATTCATTCCTTCTGTCCCTTTTCTCACACATTTGTGTTTCTGGGTGTTCTGTACAGCAAAGAAAGCATGGTATTTATTTCATGAGGACTAAGAGATGAAGGCTTGTTTTTCTTTCTAAAGAATTTTTCTGCCCATACCTGCAACTTCTTAATTTGTGTTTGTAGTTTGTTTTGTTTTATGGTATTTAAACTTTACATATGCCTCAAAGGAGACAAGCCCTATCCTCACCAAGATTTGTCTTAGCTTTAGTGTGAATTTTGACTGAGTAAATATTACAAGAATTACATTGCTCTTTGTAGATGAAAGCAATAAAACTACCTAATACCTCTAATGGGAATACAAGCTAAGTAACTTTCTTTAAGTGATTGAGATCCCTTTCAAAGTCATTCTAAAGTGGAGGGGAAGACTTTATCCCTAGGTCATTGGTATTTCATATCCTACTTGCCCCAGGTAGAATATTAGAGTCATTTCACTCCTAACCATATATGAAACTTGGGAATCCAAGGCAGAAGGAATGCCAGGGTGGAAAAAAGTTCATTTTGAAAGTGAAATACCTTTGCCAGACTTCTTCGACTTAATGGGCAGCACATCCACTGTGCAGGCTTAAATACTGGGTTTTATTCTTACACTTTCTGACAGATTTTCTTTTTCCCTGCTCTTTCTTTGGGAGACAGGTTGGGGCTCCAGGCCATACAGACCTTGCTCTTGAGAGGACTGGATTTATAATGCTGCTTTTTTGATGAAATTGGATGGCAATTAGACCAGATTTAGGGATCAGTGGAATTTTACAGCATTTTACATCCTGGTACTGCATCTCCTTGCTGGTTCTAGGTGTTTTTCAAGTGAAAACTTTCTGCTATTTCTTGCAGAGTTCTGGTGTTCTTGATGTGCAAAACATCATAGGAAAAAAAACAAAGTTGAAAGCATAAAATGCTACCAAATGTGGATGGGGAAGCAAAATAAGAATCTTGCTCTTGTTTTAACACCTTTTTTAGGTCTGGGAGCTCTGGGTGTTACACAGAGCGTGGTGAGAGCTGGCTGGATTTTTCAGTTGAGTTTATTGCAGGCTTTGGTTTGGAGAGCTGAGGTTTGAGACAAGTGCTTATAGAATTAACTGTGCCATAGCTCCAGGCTAAGACATTCCTGTTGTGAGTGGGAACAGCTGACCTCATGCTCTGACCTCCACAGGACCTAAGTGGATTTATTCATGTGTTTAAAGTCAGCATATGCTTCTGCACATTGCTAAGCCTCAGCCTTGGTGACAAACAACTCCAGATTAATTATATAACGAGGGTGATTGCTTTAAGTTAAGGGTGAATAATACCACTTCACTCAGGATATCCAAACTGCTACTATGCAAGGTGCTGGCATGGTGTGAAAATAGCTGGGAAGGATGATCTGAGGTCTTTCCAGTACTATAACTCTGTATTTCCCAATGATGTATTATGCTCTGTATTATTCCAGGCGGGGTAAAACTTTTTTTTTTTTTTTTTTTTCCTAGCATCAACTGTCATAGTCACTTCTTCTGTGGTGTGTTTTTCTTCCTGTGCATACATAAACTCCAGTTGGTGCAATTATGGTATCTATGATGTACAGATTTATTATATCACTACAAAAACCTAAGAGGATTTTTTTAAAGAAGTAACTCCTGCTGTACATAAAATAAAAGCCAATTGTCTCTGTGTGGTGTGCTGTCCTACATACCCGGGTGTAACAGATGGTTTTCTACTCTCCTTCACTAATTTGACCTGTTGCTTAACACAGACCATTTACCTGTTTGTTCAGGGGCAGAGTTCTTTCCTGATAACCCCAGCCTATCAGGCAGCCCCTTGTTGCTTGAGAAATCACCTGAAACACAGATTGGGTAGGAAATCTTGTGGCAGAAGGAATTGTGGAGCTCACTGTGGTTACTCAGTATTTTTTTCTCTCAGTTATGTCGTAATATCCTGAATTAGGGGGCAAAGGGTGAAGAGTGTTAGGGCCTGGATCCTATAGGGAAGACACCAGTACTAGAATGAGCACAGCCTGGGAATTAGGTTCTCTTGTGATGATTTTATTGAAAGGGTTATGTTATAAATCAGTTCTGCCACAAAGCCCTACCAGACTGAGGGGAAAAAACTCAACCTCAATATTAAAACCACCACAACAAAACACCCAACAAAATAAATAAAAGGCGTTCACGTGAAAATAGCCACAATAATGTTTCTATTTTCCTGCCAAAACTGAGGGCTGTACCCTCTTTTACACGGAAATGTTACATTCCCTTACTGGGAGTTATTGCCCATATTTACATGCCTCTTCATTTAATATTATTTAAGTTATTTGCTCAAATTTCCTGTTAGTCTCTTATTAACAAACCTTCATCCTTTTCCTCCTTGTTCTAATCTGTGGTGAGTTTTTTTACCTTAAGTGATGCCAGTCCTGTACATTAAAGTTGTCACAAAAGTGACAAGACCTGTCAGAGGGAGAGCAGGAATGGATGTAGCTCCAAGTGTGGCACCAAACTCTTCCCTCCAGTTCATCATTCTTAAACAATAAATATAAAGGATCTTCAATTTTTCACCTCTCTACCCAGGTGAGCCTGGCATAAGGTGCAATTTCACAGTCTGAGGTTAATGCTGAAAAAAATAATTTTTGAGCTGCAGGATCCAGATTCACATGCATTGTAAATGTACAGATAACTATACTGAATTAATTTATACTTATTTTGAAAAAGTGAATGCACTGAAAGTAGGATAAACAACTCTGCTGTTGTTGGTTGCTGGATGCTGGTGAAAACCAGGCAGAAATCCATGTGAGTGTGCACTGAGATATAGAGGGAAAATAACTAAAAACAGACTACCAGTACAAAAACTACTAGTCAGATTCAGTCCTTGAAAAAGCAAATGATTTGTACATGCAGTTAGATGCTTAAAAAAACTCCAGTTACTACTCCTGTAGTAATTTAAAACTGGTGAGTCATTTTGAAAGAAGAAATGGTTCTGTTAATCCTGAAATTAACACTGTTTTGCCAAGTACAATATTTTGAACATTCAAATGCTGCCTTGTTTCAGTTTCCCCAAGCACCTGACGAGACAGTCACAGTATGGTCGTGGTGCCCTGGGGGGCATCATGATGAGCATTTTTGGAAGGTCAGGGAGAGGATCCTGCCCCTGTGCCCAGCCCTGGAGGCACCTCTGGGGTGCTGTGTCCAGCCTTGGATCCTCTGCACAGCAGGGACGGGAGCAGGGCCAGCAGAGGGTGACAAAATAAGGGCCTGGAGCATCTCTGCTATGAGGAAAGGCTGAGGGAGCTGGGGCTGTTCAGTCCAAAGAAGAGACACCTGAGAGGGGACCTCATTAATATAAATTTATTTATAAATTAGCTATAAATAGCTAAAGGGGCAATGCCCTGAGGATGGATCCAGGCTCTGCCACAGGATGAGAGGAACAGGCAGAAACTGATGCACTGGAGTTCCACCTGAACATGAGGCAGAACTTCCCTGTGCAGTGACCAAGCCCTGAACAGATTGTCCAGAGAGGCTGTGGAGTCTCCCTTGCTGGAGTTACTCCAGAACCATCTGGACACAACCCTGTGCCGTGTGCTCTGGGATGGCCCTGCTGGAGCAGGGAGATGTGACCTGGTGACACACTGTGGTCCCTTCCAGCCTGACCCATGCTCAGAATGCTCTCTCTGTGTCTCTTTTGAAACTGGTACTTGGGTTTGTGGGATGGGTGACAACTGAGAAAGGCCCTGGCTGTGTCCAGCTGTTAAAGGTGTAGCCAGATGTGAGAGGAGCACATTCCTTGGGGAAAACAGAGCTGGTGCCAGCTTCCCACCGCCTTTTGATGTCCAGGGGTGTTCTGCCTGTGAAGGCTGACCTGTCACACCGTGGTGGCAGGGAGCACTGCATAAGGCTTTGGGGGGACTCCACTGCAGGCAACACTTCTCAGCAGAGCAAAATACAAAATACATCTTGCTTGAATACAAAAAGCCTCCGTGCTTCTTACCCTGGTCACTACCTGGAGTGGTGCAATAACCACATAGAATCATTTAGGTTGGATATGACCTCCAAGGTGATTGAGTCCAACCCTTGCCCAATCCCCACCTTGTCACCCAGCCCAGAGCACTGAGTGCCACGTCCAGATATTGGACACCTCCAGGGATGGGGACTCCAACACCTCCCTGGGCAGCCCCTGCCAATGCCTAATCACTTTTATGTGAAGAAATTCCTCCTCATGTCCAACCTGAACCTCTCCTGGTGCAACTTGAGACTATGTCCTCTCATCCTGGAGCTCTGAACCTCAGTTTGGCTTGGATAAGGAGGCTCAGGTGCTTGTGTACATGGCCAGGGCTTGGGCCAACAGCCCACTGAGCGCCTGATGTGGCTTTTGTCCAGAGAAAGACAACACAGCTGGGGAAGGATCTGGAGCAGAAGACCTCTGAGGAGCGACTGAGGGATCTGGGGGTGTTCAGCCTGCAGAAAAGGAGGCTCGGGGGTGATGTTCCTGCTCCTCACAACTCCCTGACAGGAGGGCACAGCCAGGTGGGGATCGGGCTCTGCTCCCAGGGAACAAGGGACAGGGCGAGGGGAAATGACCTAAGCCGCGCCAGGGTGGGGGCCAGGTCGGACATTAGGAAGAATTTCTTCAGTGATGTGATTAAACATTGAACGGGCTGCTCAGGGACGTGCTGGAGTCCCCCCGCCTGGGTGTGTTTGAGGAAACACTGGACGTGGCACTCAGAGCCGCGGTCTGATGGACAAGGTGCTGCTTGGACTGGATGATCCTGGAGGTCTTTTCCAACTTAACCCACCCTGTGACTCTGTTTCTGCCAACCCTTGCGCCAGCTCGCTCCGGGCCGCCTCCCCCGCGGCCGGCACTGCCCGAGAGCAGACGGGAAACCCGGCGAGAGCCACGCGGGTGCTCGGCCACCTTCAGAGCGGCCCGGAGCCGCCGCCACGGCCTCCGGGGGCTCAGGCGCGGGGCCCGCCCGTGAGGGGAGCCGTGTGGCGGCACCCCGGGCGCTGGGGCTGTGAGGCGGGGACGCGGCGGGGGTCAGGGCCGGGGCCGGCCCCGCCGCACTACACTTCCCGCCCTGCTCCGCGCCCGCCCGCGCCGGCTTCCGCTGGCGCGTGGTTTCCGGAGCGGATCGGAACCCGGAGCGCGGATCCGATCCGGGTCTGGCCATTCCCAGGGCAGGTAACGCCGGCTCCCCGCGCTCCTCCCGCCGCACCTCGCGCCCTCCCCGCCACCCCCGCCCGGGACCCCCCGCGCCCGCCCCGCCGCGGCTCCTCCCGCCGCTCCCCGGGACGCGCGGCGGGGCCGGGGCGGGCGCGGCGGCCGCTCCGAGCGCTCCCGGGGCGGCGGCTGCGGCCCCGCCGCCTCCTCCTCCTCCTCCGCCGCCGCCGCCTCCTCCAGGCCGCCTGTTCTTTGTTACAGCGCCCGGGAGGGCGGTAGCGAAGGGGGCGAGGCGGGTCCGAGGCAAAACCCGGCGGAGCCGCTCCCGGATCCCGGGCCCCGACGGGCTCCGGGCGGCGGCGGCGGCGGCGCGGTCCCTGAGGGGCGGGCGCGGGGCGATCCCCGCGGGCTCGGCCGGGCAGGGCACGGAGCCGTCGCGGCCACGGGGATGCGGGGCCGGGAGCGGGGAGCGCCGGGGCTTGGCCGCAGGGGGTTGGGGATGGAGGGGGGTGGGAGCTCCCAGGTGCGAGGGCGTGATGGAGAGGGAGGAGGAGGAGGAGGTGTGGGGATGCCGCCCTGCCCCGGCGTGTGCCCTGGGAGAGGGTGCGGTGGGCGCCCGAGGAGACAAAAGGAGGAGAGCCGCGGTCTGCGGGGCTTCGCACATGTGAAATTTTCTGCAGTACGCTCGTTTTCTGCTCAGGGCCATTAAACTTTGCGTGTAGTTTATTCACGCGTTCCTGGGAAGGGCAGGTGGCACAGACCCCGCCAGCTGCTGTGTTACCCCATGCCCCCCCGACTGGCCTAGAAATCGTCTCCCTCCTCAAAAATAATTGATAGAATAGCCTTCTTTTTTAAAGAAATATGAGGCCTCACCGTAGTTTGTTCTGCAATTCTTTTGAGTGGTAGCATGAACAAGTTCTACTACATCATGAGGAAAACTGGGTTTTTAGCGTATCCTTCCACATACATATGTGCAGCGCCCATCTGCTTGTGTTCTCAAGTTATTCACACTCATAGAAACCCATTCTCAGATTGAAGAAAGGGTAACTTTAATTCTGCCTTGTTGATCATTAAGTTCAAGCGCAGATTTTCAGGCATTCTTTTAATTTTTCTGACCTACTTTTTCAAAAACCCAGTAGCAAGATCAAAATGGCTCAACTTAGCACTTGAGCCTGATTTTTTTCATCAGGAGTTTATAAGGGGAAAATGTGATTTTACATCTGTTCTTAAATTTTTACAGCTCACGTGGTTCCCTGACAGTATCTTTGCACATCATGGGCTGCAGGCAGGTACCTGTGATGCTGCAGCTCCTCAGTGTCATCATTTGTGTTCCCTCAAGTTCCAGATATGCTCAGAGGCCTGTGTTGTAGCCGGAATTTTTGTGCATTTTTGTGTGGCTCTACACTTGGGCAAAAAAATCACCCATCTAATTATACAAGCCAAAAAATGATTTATGCTCTTTTACTGCCATCAGAATTAGGCTTTGTACCTGGTCTAATTTCCTCTGTGTGGCTTTTCTTCTGATTATTGACCGCTGATGATTACTCGCTGTTTTATGGAAAAAAAATACCTGGAAGCTTTGATTATCCCTGCAAGACAAGAACAGAATTAGGAGCAGTGGGATGAGTTGACTATATGGAGTATTTTTCTGTTACAAATGTTTGAAAAGAAAAAAAAAAAAAAATCAGACGTGGCCCATAGCAACGGCAGATGAGGGCAAAAACAATTCTGAAGCCTGTCTTCAGTGCCATCATGTGAGTGGCACATCGTGACTCTGTTTACCAGCTGGAGCGGGTGGCATCGTGTCGTTTATTTCACAAACTCCTGGGATGTGCAGCTGAGATCAGGGAGGAGGAGTTTTTAAAGCGCACGGGTGAGGAGGGTGTAAATCAGAATTGTAAAGCAAGTGCTGGTGTTTGTTTGGGAGCGAGGGGTGCCGATGGATCAGGAGTGCTGTGATGTGCAGAACACGGAAAGTCCTTGCTGCAGAGACGGGAACTGCGCTAATGCAGATCGCTGAGGCTGCGCGAGGCACCTGTGAGGGCTCTTCACGCTTCCTCCCCATCACCTTGAAGAACGCTGATGATTTCTCCGCCCCTTTGTTGCTATTCTCATCTGACACGGAGCTGCTGCTCCTGTAATGTCACTTGTCCCCAGTCTGCTGTTTGCCAAGGATGCGACACAGCAGCGTCCTGGAGGGTGAATGCCTTTGGTGGTGTGGCTGCACTGCGCCCCTGAACCATTGACCAAGGCCATTATTTGTTAATTCAGCAGTATTTAGGATAAAGTCTTGTCAGGACACAAACTATCTAAAAATAGCTGGGCATGCCCCTCTTGAAATAGTGCAAAGCATCCAAAAGAAGTGTTGGTTAAAAGGCAAACCAAACCATTTTTGACATCAACTTAGGCCACTTGTTTTTCAGTATTGTGCTTGGACTCCCCTAAATACCTGTTGCTTTTGAGGAAATTTCCTGAATTGCTGTTTGTGCTCAGCATTGGACTTTTGTATAAATTTTTTTTGTTCTGTTATTTGAGCTTAGTCCCCAAAAGCTGCAGCCAAGAAAGGCTCAGCTTGTGCCATGGATGGGGAGTGTTTGTCCCTTGGAGCAATATTAGGGAGGGATCCTGCTGCTGACAGGTGGAGTTGGGAAGGGTGTGTTTGAAGAGTCCCGATCCTGATTAGTAGCTGTGCTCCCACATTTCTGGCTTGGCTTTTGTTGCTGTAGTAGCAAATGCTTTATCTATTTTCAAACAGGGCTCTGCGAGTTTAGTGTGTCATGTTTCCTCTCCCTCTCACAGGTTCAGGCTCTTAGTCCTTCCTGTCCTCTGCTTGGCCAATACACTTGCTGTTTTGCAGCCTCACCTCTCTCAGACTTGGGTCATGATCTTTGTGTTGCTTTGCCTCTCTTCTGGGGCATTGGGAAAATTGCTTATTTGAGGAGGAGACCCTTTTTTGGATAGAAAAGGGAAAAACCTAGAAAAACCTAGAAAAACTTCTACATCGTGTTTGTGTTGTGGGCTTAGCCATACTTAGTCAGACTTTTTGCCAACCATAATTTAATTGTTGAGGGCAAATAGCGTTCATGCAAGTTTTTAATACAGACTGACACTAATCAAGTGAATATAGATTAACTTTTTTTAACTGTGAAATCAAATTGGTCAGTTACCATTTCATGGAAGGCCAGTGACAGAGGCAGGATTTTATTTCCCCAGATTTTCTGGTGCTCAGTACCACATGATACCTTTACCTCTGGAAAAGATACAGTTCAATAAAATGTTGCACCGGGCCTCCTTCCTGCAGTGGTTGCTGCTGACCTGGATTATCCTCTGGTCCTGCATGTTCTGAGGCTCCACAGGAGCTTTTTAGCAGGGATGGCTGGAAGTTTGTCAGAGATGGGGAGCAGCAGGAGACAGCATTTCCTCACAGAGAACTGCCTGAGAACCCACAGACATTGAGGCTTCCTTGGTAGTGATGTCTGCAACACGTGTAATAATACAGCAGTCTCTGAGGCTTTATAGCAACTTTAATTTCTTTAATTTTCCATTGATTCTCCTGCAGGGACATTAATGTGTTTGGGTGGACTCGGGGTCAGTCAGCATCATTACTTCACAAGGGGATGTTTGTATGAGACAGAAAGTAAAAGTCAATTCAGAACTAACTTAGTCTTTTGTATTTTGGCAGGTTTAAAAAAATGGCTGAAGATGGCACCGAGGAGATTGTGTTTATTTGTAAGTATTAGGAAAAGGATCTAACTCTCACTGTGTGTGACTTGTCTACTCAGAATGCTTGAAATTAAAGTCTAAACCAGACTTAAGATTTTATTTAGAAAAAGTGCTTTATGTAAAGGAGGCTCAAACAGCTAAAGGATAGATAGAGAGGAGGCTGTGTAATTTAAGCATACACTTTCTGACACTGTTGGCAAACACACAATGAAACCTCTGAATGTGAGTTAGCAGCACAGCTTTTTCATGGCTGAAGTGAGTGAGATTGAAGGTCTAACACTCATGTAAGCCCTTTGTTTATACAGCCAGCTCTAGCTGCCAGGAGTGTCTGGGGATCACTCTGACCTCTGGCCTGACTTGGGGATCTGCACCTCCACAGCAGGGGCAGGCAGACTCATAATTCTTTCAGAACAAGCCCAGTTTAAGATGCACCAGATGCCCTGGCAGGTGTCACTTGTGGCATTCACTGTGCTTCTTGCTGTGCCCTGTGTGTAACCCTGAGTGCCAGGCTGGGCTCTGTGACTGGGATCCAGGCTCCTGCTTGGTAGTGGTGAGGAGAGGCTGCAGCAGGGCTGTGCCCAGGCTGGGCAGTGTCCCACACTTGCTGGAGCTTGGCTGGTGGGCTTGGGTCTCACATTAATCCTCTCTTTCGTCTCCAGCCTGGACATGCAGGACCTGGTGTCACTGCGGAAAAGAGTTAAGGGATGTATGGTCCTGGTGTGAGCAGAGAGGGCCCAGATATTGTGGATCCAGTCAGGGTGAAGCAGAATGGAGCATATCCTTGGTTTTTGGATCCACAGTATTTTACCTCTGATAGTTCCACAGCTGCATTTATGGCAACTATCAGAAAGTTCAATTTTCTCCTTCTACCTGATTCCTTCAGAAATAGTGTTGATAGTTTGCATTTTTACTGAGATGCAGGTACCAATAGTGGTTACCTTATTTTCCCCTTCATAAAAAGATTTTGGTGGACAGCAAAAAGAATGGGGATGTGATGCCACTCCTAATTAGATAGAAGGTGTAAAGCAACATGATTTTCTCCCTTCCAGTGGGGGTTGTGGTCACTGAATATCTTGAGCTTTTTCTTGTGCTCTCTGAAATTAGTTTTTCCCATGGGATATGGGGACTGCTTATGTTCCAAAAAAGTGAGCTGCTATAAATGACACGCTGCACTCCCAATAAAAAACATCCTTGAATATATATTTCATAGACAAGAGAATTTTGGAATTTTTTTTTTTTTATTTTTTATTAAGTGTGTGAATATAGTCTCTCCTGGGGTATTTTATGGTTATTCCCATGCTTGTTTTTGTGTTTCTCCTGTGAAGTGTTTCTCTCTTGAAAGTGTCACATTTTGCAAGTCTAACAGCTTTGGGGACGGCTGTGGTAGGGCATTCCTTGGATATTGAGCTGTGCCACACAATGTCATTGTCATGTTCCCCTGCAAAGGAGTGAGAGGAATGTGTGGCTTATTCCTGTCTGTAGTTGTGGGTAGTGCTGTCTGCACCTTTCAGAGGCTTATCTTTGCAGAAATGAGGAGTACCTTGATGCAGTCAAGAGATAAGGAAAATGACAAAGTGCTTTTTGCTTTGGACAGCAAAGCCTGTTGGAGAAGCTGTTACTCAGGCTATTCCTTCCTGTCCTCTTGCTTATGACAACCCTTTGTGGATGACAGTCCATTTCTTTTCAGCAGTCAGGTTTACACATTCTTCTGTGGCTCCATCACCCTCTCTGGTTTGGGAAATCTGCTTTTAGCCCAGATTATTTCAGTAATAGTAAAGCCAGCCTGGGCTACAGGCACACCTGGAGCAGCAGGGGAATGGTGGAACAGTAAACAGGACAGCTGTAGGCTGAGCTTTGGTGCTGGTGCTCTGTAAGTAGCACTTGGCCATTGATCTTTTCCTCTGGTACAATAACTCTGTGGTGTTGTACAGCAAGCCAGGCTGGGAAATCCCTTCTGCTGAAAAATCACGTGAAGAGCTGGTTGTTTCATTCCTTGGCTCACCAGAAAGCAGCAAAAACAGCTCAACAGGAGGCAGTGACCAGGCTTGGGGGTTGCACCAGCCAGAAATGCTGTTGGTCAAATAAATGTATTTTTTCACTGCTAAGCTGGTTTTATTGCCAGAAGAAATGTGAAGCAGTTTGAAATCCCTTGATTTAGAAGTCCTTTTGTTCACTGGGACGAAAACCTGGTGGGGAAAGAGGCTTCTAGTTGGGAGCACAGGGTAGCTTTACCAGAGGGGATATACCTTGGAATGACATGGCATTTGTCACGTCTTCCCCAAAAAAAGGGTTTAACAACCCTCTACTTTACACTTTCTGGGGTTTCTGAGTTGCACTTGTAAGCATGGAGCTCAGATGTAAAAGGCCCCACAGCAATATAACCCCTGTGTGATGATCTCTCCTGAAGCTGTGTCAGCAGCTGACCAGGCAGGGCAGTTTGACAGCTATTTTTTTCACAGTGAAGCACTGTATAAGCATTTGGAATCCTGTTAAGTTTGCTTATTTTAGAAAGCCTCAAATTATCCTCGTCTGAAAATTGTTTCTTAGGAACCACTCAGTTCTGGGTAATTTACAGCCACTTAAACTAAAAGTTAATTTAGCTAAGCTGACAGTGAATTAGTTGGCCAGTGTGTGTTGTGCAGACAGCTGACTTGTCTGGAAGGGCAGCAGGAGGTACCTGGGAGCTCTCTGTCCTGCCCTGTGGGTGAGAAGTGTGTGTGGCCAGGCAGATCTGGGCTCCCAGGACATGCTGGTGCCCTGCTGAGCCCTGTGCCAGTTCTGCTGCTGGTTCTGGGTTTGTGCCTCCTGTCACTGGAAGCACCACAATACCCAAGCTGTTCATAACAGCCTGGCTCCTGGGGAAGGCAGTGATGTGGTTTGCTTTAGCTGCTATGTGTTGCAGCACTTTATCTGAAGAACAATGCCATCTTTAAGCAGAATATTTACTGTTAGTGTAAGGCATTTATTTTCTTTGAGAGAGAATTTATACAATTGTGCTCTGATGGTACTGATCACAGTGTGTGTTATCTCACCTACGCAGGTGCTAGCTATCAACTCAGTGTTCAATTATTCATGTTCTTTTAAGCAATATAAATAAACACCTGCCCCTCTACCTATGTATTTTGCATTTTGTATTTTGTATCTGGTTTTCTCTTGAAAGAGGGAGGAAACTATCTTACAGAAGTGTTTTCCACCAACCTTTTCTGTCTGGTTCCTTGCAGGGTGCGAGGACTGTGGGCAGTACCATGATTCAGAGTGTCCTGAGCTGGGCCCAGTGGTGACAGTCAAAGACTCCTTTGTGTTGAGCAGGGCAAGGTAAGAAATGTTTGTGTTAATCCTGACTAACCCAACGCCCATGCTAGTCCTTTAAAGCATATTTGCTGTTCAGTGGTTGTCACGCTGAAAGCTGGAAACTGAAGTCCCAGAGGATGACAGAAATCTATGGAAAGCACATGGCCTTGATTAAATAGAAAAATTGATGCACACACTTAAGTGCTGTGCTGAATTGAAGCCAAAAAAAATAACTTGCTGCTCATCAGGACTAGTTTTCTTTGCTGAGGTTTCTGGCAAGAAGTCAGGTGGTACCAGATGGGGTGATGACTTCTGTCGTGGTTGAGTACCTGCCAATTTTATCCCCCTTAGATACATTGGATTCACTTCAGAGAAGTGTGTGAGGATTTCTCATTCATGTGTATGAACTCTGTCATTCCTCCACTTAGAAGCAAAACAAGTTGTTCTCATTATTGTGGGTCTTTGTAAACGATTAGGGGTAATAGTTCTGTCAGCAAATCTGTGACAGTGCAGCAGAAACACTCATGTTTGCCAAAAGAAACAAATAGACTCAATCTAGTTGGGAGAAAACAACACTGACTAATGATTTTTACAGGGAAAGACAATCAGGCACTGTCAGCAAAATTCATATTAAGGTGTAGAATGTAAGGCTAAGGAAAAGAACCAACCATTGTGAAGGTGTAGTACAGATCCAAAAAGAGAAGTGTTCAGATGCCTTCATATGTTACATAATGTGTGCAGGCCTTCTATATTTCCTCTTGGGAAGTCACAGGCACGTGGGCAGCAAGTCTGGCACATCCTGGCTGTGTAGGCCATGCTGTGTATTCCCAGCATCATTTTGTAACAAATGCTGATGTGCTGGATCTGCCACGTGGGTGCCACAGCCCCTTGGCCAGGGCAGGGTGCTCTTGGTGTCCCATGAGTACAGTGGCTGCACCTGTGCAGGAGTGTCCCTGCTTTTCTGGGCCTTCCCACAAAAGGAATTTCCCTGCAGTTCCACTGCCTTCCTGTGCCTGGAAACCTGCCCTGGATGATCCCCTCCAGCAGCTGTTAATGGTTAACAGCTCTGACACTACAGGTGCTTGAGGGTAATTTAAAATTTTAAAAATAATTATTGGAATAATCAAAGCTGGTGAGGGAGGTGCTTTTACTGTAAATAAAAAATGGGCAGTGCAGTAAGTCTCTAGTTTGTACTGCACACATTTAATGACAAACTACTATTTCCTACCTTTTTTCTATTTTTTTAACTTACCCTTTAAGGTCTAGATGTTCCAGCTGGGAATGTTTGCAAATATGGTGCATGCACTGGTTTTCAGTCTCCTTTTAATATGCAAATGCTAAGTTTTCCCTAGTGGAAGTGTGGGCTGCTGGACCATAGACTTTAAAGCAGAGCTTAAAATTGACTTCTTTACAGATAAATGTATTTATTCTCCTGAAGAGTTTTCAGCTGAAATCAGGTAAGATAAGAAAAGAATAAATTTAGTTGCAGCCTTTATAATGTGGGGAACAGTAGCTGAAAGTGAGTTATCTGAGGCTGAGGGCAAGTTTAACCACAAACTGGATATGAATCTTTTAAAAACAGTCTGCTTGCTTAACCATGTTTGTTGTTCCCTCTGTCTTACTGAAAAGATAAAATGGATGCTTTATGGTTAGAAGTGTTGAGAAACATCTCCTGAACTTCTCTAACGCTGCTTATTGTATATTTCAAACAAAAAAGTATTTTTATTTTGCTATCACTATGATTGCCAGTTTTTTGTATTTCTTTTTATCTAGGCAGTAAAGCAGTTCTGCCACTGTCAACCTCTACAGGATAGTCAGTAGCCTGTCTGACTATTTTTAGTTTTTCATCTATTAGCACAGACCTAAAAAAACAGAACTGCATTTGGTCTGTAAAACCAATACAGTGGGGCCAGTCATGTAAATTTTTGGGAAGATGTTCTCTGTGTATTGTATTTAGTAACAGTGTTTACTAAAATGTAGTTCTTCTTCATGAAACTTGTTTGGGAAAAGAGAGAGGCTGGTAGCACAGAAACACTTGTGTTTAATGCTGACTTCTTTCTTCCATGGGCTCCTGCAGTGCATAACGATTACTGGACGAGGTGCTGTTCAGCCAAAGGTTGAACTTGATGATCTTGGAAGTCTTTTCCAACCGAATTAGTTCTGTGATTTATTTATTTTTTCTCAATTCTCTCTTAAAATTTTTAGATCATCTCTGCCTTCTAATTTGGAGATAAGACAACTGGAGGATGGGACTGAGGGTGTGTTTGCTCTGACTCAGCTGGTGAAACGTACCCAGTTTGGCCCCTTTGAATCCAAGAGAGTTCTCAAGCTGGAGAAAGAATCAATTTTTCCCCTGAAGGTAAAACACAGAATTTGTAAAGCAATAAATAGGAAGGAGTCAGTTTTCCCTGTGATGAATTAGTGCTGTCTAACACTATGGAAACAAAGATATGTGAAGGGGGATTATTTGGAATATCTTTTAGGTGTGCCCTGTAAGAGATGAGCTAAACAAACATTCTCTGGGCAAGGAACAGCAGAACCAAACTAGAAGCTCAGTTATTTTAATGAGTCTCTTCAATTTGATTGAATTTCCCTAATGAGCCACATATGCATTAGGTTTATGGAACATGCAGAATAAGTGGGTTTTTTCCCTGTCTTGCAGTTGTTTTATTCCTCTCTTGACAAGTTTTGGTAGGAGAAATGCCACATTAAGAATGGAATTCAGTCTTCATTTTCACTAATACCTAACTCAGAAGTAAAGATTTAGAAATGTGCTTTGGGCTGATGGGTGTTTGGATACCCTTCCACTTATGTATGCAGTAATTTTTTGGGAAAAAATAGTGGCTACAGCAAGAATTCTTGGGGTACTTCTGTTCAGTTTGTTCCCATCTTGCTTCTGGTTGTGTGTCTCATCTGAAGGTGTGACTAAGTGAAAAATGCAAGACTTGAGGCTTGCTTCGTCCCTGATGTCCATTGAAAAGAAACCACTGTAAAAGCAGAAAATAATTTTTTTTTTTTTTTCCTTAACTTTGTATCACTTCTCAGAGTTTTTATTCTGTGCACATTTTGCTTGGCAGGTGTTCCAGAAGGAAGGGCCCCTGGTGTATTTTGACACCACAAACGAAGATGACTGCAACTGGATGATGATGGTGCGCCCAGCCACCGAGTATGAGCATCAAAACTTAACTGCCTTCCAGCATGACAATGACATTTACTTCACCACCTGCCAGGACATCCCCCCAGGAACTGAGCTGCGAGTGTGGTATGCAGCTTTTTACGCCAAAAAAATGGAAAAGCCAGTGCTGAAGCAGGTCACTAGTGTTGCCAATGGTATGTGTGGGGGCCTTTCTTCCTTCCTAAGGGCCCAGTGCTGGCAGGGACTGACAGTCCCTGGCTGTTGGAGTTGACAGTGCTGTTTGTCCAGTAGGCTCTTATCCTGCAGAGTCAGGCCAGCCTGCACATGTGGGTGCCCTGTGAGAAGAAAGTGTAGATTCTTCACCATGATACAGCCAGGTTTTTTAAAACAGGTGGCCTAGTTAGTGATTCAGCCTCTTCAGAGTGGACAAACCTGATAAATCGTCCTTAACTAAAGATTTGGTGGCTGTATCAAAAGCATTTCTGGGTAGAACAGCAAAGGAGCTCAGTTATCAGAGAAATCTGTGTGCAGATTTGCTAAAAAAGCTGTTCCTCAGTTGCAGTGAAAATTATTTGGTTTTACACAGTTCTAAAATGCCAGATTTGTCTTAAGCAGCTTCACATGGGACCCACTAGAGTAAGATCCACATGGCTGTGCTTTGGAAAGAAGAGAATCAGATCTTTTAGAATCTGAATTAGAATTGCCACAAGATCCATCATTTTTTCCCTTTGTATTCTCCTACTTTTCCATTTCTACAGCTGAAAGCCAAGATCCTTTAGCATTGCAAGGGTGTTTTCTTCCTGCTCTTGAGCTGGGAGACTCCCTGGGTGTTACAACTGCTCTGCTGGGTGTAATTTGTGGTGACAAATTTGGGGAGAGGCCATTGCCACCAGTGTCAGCTTTATGGCTGCCCTTTATCCTAAGCAGAGTGCTACAGCTGAATCAATGCAGTTGATGTTTCTGAACTCTGAAATGTTTCCAGTTGGTATTAATGGAGAGGTTTCATCTTTTCCCTCTTTAGTTTAACCTGTTCATGTATTTTTGTGGGGTTATGGGTATTTAAAAATACTGTTGAATTATGCCCTGCTCTCTCTGTTCAGCACTTCACAGAATATTTAAGGCACAGTGGGTGAAATTCAGGTATAAGAATGCCCTGGTTGAAATTTTACATGAGAATGTTATTTGCAGGCCTGTTACAGAATAAAACATTCTGACTGTGGTTACTGCCCTCAGCACAGAGCGAGAGTCAAAGGGTCTGGGCAGTAAAGAAGATGAATTATTTTTCCTCTTTGCAGATACATCCTTGGTAGCAATGGAATCTGATAAAGAAGGGGATAATAACATCTCTCCAAAACCTTCATCTGCTGTCTTACCCCATAAAAAAACCAAGAGATCCAGCATACTAGCAGCTGATCCAGCAGGTATGCAAAACTACAGTGCTCTTAAAGGAGATGGAGAACAGATACAGGTCTGCAGAGATGTTAGATGTAGCACACCTACACATGTATTATGGATGTATAACTTCTGGCAAATACTAATTTAGAGAGGATTTGAAAGCTTGAATTTTTCTTTTCATTTTCATGGCCACAATGCTTAAAATGGATACACAGGTTAAAAAGTGACAGAGGGGCCAATAAGCTTTTAAGCAGATTATTTTCATGAAAACCACAAGTGCTCCTGACTTTGGAGGTTGTTAGGGTTGGGGTGGGGACAGTCCCCAAGAAAATCTTCATTCTGCCTATTCAAAGTGTAGTAATTCAAATGATCAGGCCAAGTCTTAGAAGAAAACCTTTCAAATGTTTCGAAATGATCAGAACACTGGCCATTCCCAAATTACAGTAATACCACAATATATTCTACTTTTAGAGTTCAGACCATTCTAAATTACAGAAACTCAAATTTAAATAAACTTACAAGCACTATATATCCTCTTGGCAAAGAACAAACGGAAATAGCTGGTAGTGTCATAGGAACTCTGTCCCAAGGATTCATTACAAAGCAGTGCCTCCCTCCCCAGACTCTGTTAAATGAAGCAGGGAAATTAAGAACCCACTTAACACAGATTTCAGGAAGTACACTTAGAGTATACAAGATCAAAAGAAAACCATTCTAGGTCTGCTCTTTGAGAGGTTATTTTCCTAAATTTGCTTATTAATAGTAAAAGTAGCTGGGAGGAAAGGAGGAAAGTTGTTGCAGATATGTACTGAGCAATTTATCAGAGGATCCATTTGTCATCTTAGGTTCTGTCACAGCTAACCTGTCAAGGTGACTGGGGAGTTGTCTTCCAGTTTGGCAATATTGGTTTTTCCAGAGGTAAAATGATGAACTGGAGCAGCCCCATCTACCTCCTTCACCCTACTGCCTTAAAGTCCAACTTGAGTAGAAACAAAATGCTGCCTCTTCTATTTTCGGAACCCTGAGGTGTTCCCACTGATGTAGTCTTTTGTTGTTTCTAAAACAAAATTTTCTTCTTTGGATTCTGTTTGCCTCAAGTCATACCAAGCAGTTGCCAGCTGTCAGATCTGTGGTTCCAGGTCAGCCAGATTGCCCTGCAGCTGCCCTGGAAGCCCGAGGAGGTGGGAACTTAAAAAGGACCTGAGTCTTCCTGACAAACCAGGAGCAAGGGATGTGCAGAGTCAGGCACAATTAGCTTACACAGAATCTTGGTTTTCTGCTTTTGTCCTTCTGGACAGAGCCCTCAAGAAGTTCTTTATGTAGCCTGTGAAGAAGGAATTTTTGTTGCTGTATTGCCAAGTCATTTCTTAATAATTTACTTATTGCAGCATGGATGAGATCACACCTTTGTAGTGCAGAGTGTTGAATGTATCTTGTAGCAGGGAACAGCCTCTGCCTCAGAGAATCCTTTATTTAAGAGCCAGCACTGAAAAGAAGGAAGAACTTTAGTTTTCAGATGGGGTCCTCAGGCAGAGAGAGATGAACTGACATGTAACAACCATCCAGGAAATCTGTGGCAGAAACAGAGGCACAATATGAATTCCCTGTGCTGCCATTCACTTACCCTGACTTCAGTGTCATCCTCCTCCTCTGCAGGAGGAACCTTGTACACTGTGGGATATTCAGCTTTTTCTGTGCCAAAAAAATCTCTGAATCCATCCAAGTTTATCAGATCCTCTTGACAGTTCAAATATATCATCTAGGGACTGAAGTACAAAGGACTGTGAACAGAGTAACTCTATTTTATTTTTTTTTACTCCAGTTTCATTTTTGCCCTAATTTCTTTTTCTCTATCTTTCTTGAGTTGATGTGTTAATTAAAGTATTAGTATGGTGATTTCCTAGCACATCTAATTAATGAAACTGCTCAAACCCGGGTTTTCATTGTTGTCACCCTTACTTCCATTAATCTAAATGTTCTTACTCTGCAATGCCCTTCACAGAGAGCATGGAGATTTTTCCTGCTTCTGTCCTCAGCTAACCCAGAAGAAGACTGGTAGCTCTGGTTTTAAAGGTGCAAAAAATTGCTTTATGCCATGCCTTTTATGAACACAGTTCTTTAGAACGTGATAAAGGAACCCTAAGGAGTTTACAGGGGCACTGATACTCTCTCCTGGCATCATTTATATCTTCTGATAGTTCAGCTCTTCATGTTGGAGAATCCTGTAACGGTCCCAGCTGCCCCCAGGGGCTTCTTGCTGCTTAAATTGTACCCTGTGATACTCAGGGAGGTACTGCAAGATAAACAAAGCTACAGGGGTTTACCACCTTCCCATTTTCAAAGCTTTTCAGTATTTCTTGTTGTGATTTAGTGAACACTCCAGAAGGCAGTGGAACAGCAGAAGCAAAGCCCAACCAGTGGACGTGTAAAGTGTGTTCATCTGCTTTCCAAGAGCCCCAGCTGCTGACAGGTAGGAAGTGCTAGAAATTCATGTGAGAGCAGTGAGGATCATCAGCAGAATTCTGCTCTTCCACGACTGTGAAGCCACGCACCATCCATGGTGCAGTAAGATAAAAGTTTTAGATTTCCCATTCCTTTAAGGAAAGGAAGTACTAGGGAAGGTAGAACAGGGATATTTTGGTTGTTTTGACCATGGCAGCGTTCAGTCTCTGGACAAACAATTGTGATGTTGAATTAGAAATTAAACTGTGATCTAGAAGATGATGTGACTGTCAGGAAAATCAAGGATAGGGAGTTGCATGAGCAGTGTAAAGGTCAGTGATGCCAGGTTATACTTAGTGATATTGTCCATCTGGTATTTGTGGCACAGATTTAGTAAGGGCAATGAAGTACATATTTCTTTTCTGCATTTAATTTGCAGCTTTTTTTATGCAGTTTTCAGAAGGACTTAAAATTGTTTCAGAGCTTTGACCATTTGATGAATCAATTTTTGAAAAGGGGACTTAGGTCAGTAAATAACTTGGGCATTTGGAAAAATGTACCCATTATTAGAAACACAAACTTTTTACTGTGATATCAACAAATTTCTTTAAAAAATCAGTTCTTTGGACTCTTGAATAAATTGCAGGCTTTGATTTATGAAGGTATTGTGACTGCTTTTGAAATAATATGAAGTCTCTGCAAAGTGAAATGGACCTGATAGAAGGGCTTCACCTAGTTCCATTTGAATATTTTAAGGATAATTTCTTCCTTACTCTCCTGTTCTTCCCTATCCACCCAGAGCACTTGCTGAGTCACCTGGAGCAAGCCAAATGTGCCCCCCCAAGCAGCCAAAATGATGCTGAGAAAGCAGAGAAAGCAGCAGAGGCTGTGCCAGCAGATCAAGCAGTGGCAAGTGATGCAGCCAGTGCCAGCACAGACTCAAGGAGAAAGGCCAGGAGGGGAAGGAAAGCCAAAACAGCAAAAGTAGAAACACCTCTTATCATTGATGAAGAGAAAGATTCTGCAGGTAAAACAGAAATCTAGAAAATGCTAAGCAATATATCTGCTTATACATCTGTGACAATGCCTTTGCAGAAAGGTCAAAAAAGCAGCAGAGACAAGAGGGAGGTTTTTAGTTAGATCACTAAAGCTGCCAGTTTACAAGTTTTGTTAGTTATTTCTGAGAGCCTTGAAGGCAGCACCCACACTCAGTCACCTGCATTCTTCTGGCATGGTTTGTACAGAGCCCCAGAGAAACACAGGGTAGTGGTTATGAGAATTGCAAGGAGAGGAAGCATCCTTACCCTCAAGAGGACAAATCTTTCTCTCTCTACCTCAAGTTTAGTTTAGAAGGGGCTTTAATTTCCTTGAAGAGATGTTCTAATAGGAAATTTCATGATGCTTGGTCAACTGACCCTTCAGTAATAGCTTGGAAAGGTAAGAAGTTAGAAGAAGATGAGACGTCCCTGCCCGTGGCAGGGAGTTGGATTAGATTTTTAAGAGTCCCTTCCAACCACACTGGTCTATGATTATTTGAATGTGTTTGTGGACAATTGATTTGTCCTGTGCCACATCTTATAGCAAATTTGAAGTTTTACTTCCAGCTGTCCACATTACTGCTGTATTTACTTCTTTGGTGTGTGTGCAGTGGAACGTGTGGCTGATGCTGTCACTGAGGTCCCTCCAGAGGATGTGGCCCTGCCTCCAGCTCCAGATGAGAGGATTATGGATCTGGTTCTAGGAAAGATGCCCAGCACCACAAACAGCATCAGCTCAGTGACAAAGTAAGTGTTCTGGGATGCAGAATTTCCTCTTAGTTGCAGCTTAGATGATGTAGCAAGCAACAGTTCTGCTCAACTTCTGGGCCCACAGATGCTCTTTTTTATCAGCATAAAATTGTGTGATGCTGCTGCTGTTCAAGAGGCGATTTTGAGTGCCACTTGTACACTGGTAGGATTTTGGAACATAACATAAATGAAAATTTCTTTTTTCATCATGTTACTGCTTTTATTCAGTGTGTTTCCAAAAGCCTCTTGCAGCTGCAAGGTGAAATTTGCTCCCATTGAATGTTAGTGATAAGACAGGCAAAGAGATTTTTTTGTTTCAGAATATGTTAATCATTATTATTATTATTCAGTCTTGCTTGTCATCTTAGCTCATGAATGACTTCATGTTGATTTTGCATGTGATACTCTAGATTTGGAGCAGTAGGAGGGGAAACTTGAATATAACAGATCCTCAGGAAGGCTCTTAAGTATCACGTGATTAATTCAGATTCTTTTATGTCCTTTTGTCTTGGTAAAATTGGCCTTTTGAATTTTCTTTTTGTATAACAGAGCACTCAATTTTTATGAATTAGCTAGTAATGGTATATATTGAAGTCCCTAGCAGACACAGAGCTGTGAAAAAGGCATTTCAGCAGGTGGTTGTGCTGGGAAATGGCACAGTGCTGCTTGGCACCCTGCTGCCCTCTGCCCAAATACAGCTTTTACGTGGGGGCTGCCAAGCTTCCTAAGCTGAGATAGTGCTGATGTTTCCAGAGCAGAACAGATCCTTTCTGTTCCTCTGAGGGGCCTGCAAAGAGAATCTCTGCTGCTGATTTTTGCCTTGTTGGTTCTGGGTGAAGAAAATTTGGAGTGAGTGACATCTGCAGCTTCCAGGGGGTGGCCAGGGGAGCACCCTGGAGCTGGGAACTCCATCCAGGCCCCCTCCCTCCTGCCAGGAGCTGAGTTGAACACTCCTCTGGCTTTTGCCAGCTGCTGGAACTCTGTTGCAACCTGTGGGATAGCTTTCAGTCCCTGCCTTTCTCTCTAATCCAGTAGGTTTGCTCATCACCAAAACACCATGTCCCTCAAAAGAAGTTTAATTCTCTCCAGTAGACACGGGATTCGGCGGAAGCTGATAAAGCAGCTGGGGGAGCACAAGAGGGTCTATCAGTGCAGCATCTGCAGTAAGATCTTCCAGAACAGCAGCAACCTCAGCAGGCACATCCGTTCTCATGGTGGGTTGGCTTTTCCCTTGCCTGGGCATTGATTTTATGTCTTGGTTCCACCTTTGAGTTAAACAGCAGGGCTCGTTTTAGGTATAGGGATACATATTTATAAGAGAGCTGGTTTTGCTTTTTGCTTTCTTTCACTCTCCAGGAAACTATTTTAATATTTCAGACCAAAGCATGAGAAGATAACAGTGCAAAATTGAAGTTAAAACTATTTAAAATTTGAATCATCTTTTAAATGAGGGCAAGGATGTGATGTTTTTTCCAAGGCTCTTATTGCCTTTAAATATATACATAAATATCACCCCCACCTACACAGGCACATGGGTAACATAGTTGTAATATGGGTAAAATGTCAGGTGAGTGTTTTTCCACCTGTGATCTGCAGTTCCAGGTGTCTGTGTCCTATTCTAATGGTTCAATGAAAAAATCATCAGTGAAAAAGGGTGGGGGAACTAAACCAAAATTGCTGGAAATGGTTAAAATCCACTGGTTACATCTCCTGAATTACTAAATTTTTCATCACTAGACTGTTTGTTTGCAGTTGCTTGTGCTTTGGTTTCCTCTGCCTTGCCTGGGGTTGGTTATTATCAATCACTGACTACTTCCCTTTCATCTGGATTGATCCCCTCAGGTGACAAACTGTTTAAATGTGAGGAATGTGCAAAGCTGTTCAGCAGGAAGGAGAGCTTGAAGCAGCACGTTTCATACAAGCACAGCAGGAACGAAGTGAGTGGAAATGGCTCTTGCAGGGTTTATGTGGAAAGGCACAGTGAGATTCCAGGTGTGAGCTGGGCAGCTGCATGTGAGCAGGTATCCCATGTGAGTGAGAAAGGACAGAGAGGGGATGTAACATCTTACTTTAGAATAATTGATGAATTTGAGAAGTGTGTTTGAACAGGTGCAAACCCTTTTCCTATAGAAAATTGCTCTCAGGCATCAGTTCCAGCAAGACAAGCTGGAGTTAGCTGGACCTGCATGATACAGAGGTGACATCTGACTTGAGTTATGCTACTAAATAGGGTTGTTCTATTCTTGTTGGCTTGTCCCGTTTAATTTCTCCCCACTTATCATTCCTTTCATGTGTGAACTCTGCCTTTGGATGCTGCTGCCATAGAAATATTAAACACACCTGTAGTGGCACTTTATTAGTGAAAATTTCTGTTGTTCCTTGGCACCAGGGTCCTTAACCCTCAGATTGCTGCCATCTCATTTGGAAGATGAGTCAGGTCACAGCTTGCTTCTCAAACATTGTGTGTCTGTGTTAGACCAGGGGAATACCAGGGAGACTGCTACATCCTCACAGGAGCATAGTCTTTGGGGTTTTTTTATAACTCAGATGTAGGAATGTGGCAGGATGATACAGCATCAGAATTTTGCACCACTGTGTAGTTAAATGCCCTCTTGAAGGAATAAAAATTAGAAAGGAAACAGAAAACAGAAGAGGTGTGCAAGGTTTAGAATTTCTCTGTCAGAGTGACTTGGCTTTTGCTGTTTGTGACCCTCAGGTGGACAGCGAGTACAGATACAAGTGCACCACGTGTGAAAAGGCCTTTCGGATAGAGAGTGCATTGGAATTCCACAACTGCAGGACAGGTGAGAATGGATCACTCTTCCTCTGGCATCTCTGCTCCATTCTGGGAAGATGTCCCCAAATCCATCTCAGCAGAGAAACTACAGAAGGGGAGTAGGGATTTAGGTTTTTGTCATCATCACAAGAAGCAACCTGGTTTTTATATAAGAAAAGTATAACCAGTAATCTGTAGAGAAACACATCCACTTAGGAATTAGCTTTTTTTTAGTATATCTGTGAACAAAGGAAACACCAGTGAGGGTATTACACAGGTGAGCAGGAGAATCATCTGTCATCATCTCTGTTTAACCTTTTTCCCTGAAACTAAGTTCCACCTCTCTCCTCTGAAACAGAGGAACTGGAAACAGGACCCATATTAGTGGCAATTCACAGTTTTCTGGGATTACAGTTTTCTTCAGCTTTCTCCAGCTTTATACTTGCAGTAGTCTCTAAATTTTTTTCTTAGTATCACTCCAGTCTGTTTTTCTCCCATAGCCATCCCTTGTGGTTACTCATATTATTTATACTGTGATCTTATTCTCAGAAAATGACATCCTGGTTACTTTTATGGCCCCACAACAATGTTCAGTCCAGAATCACCCAGGTAATTGCCCTTAGAGCACAGGGATGGTTTACATGTTTAAAACCCAGATCCAACAGAAGAGCCACCTGTCTCACAAAAGTATAAAACCTGTTTTCAGCTGTAAAGAGCTGCATGGTTTCTCTTGCTTACAGATGACAAGACATTCCAGTGTGAGATGTGTTTCAGATTCTTCTCTACAAACAGCAACCTTTCAAAACACAAGAAAAAGCACGGGGATAAGAAGTTTGCATGTGAGATCTGCAATAAGATGTTCTACAGGAAGGATGTCATGCTGGACCATCAAAGGCGGCACTTGGAAGGTAAATTTACTGCAGATCAACCTAATTATTTCTCTTGAAACATCAGTGGAGGCGGGCAGGTTAAGGAAATGATAGTGTGCATTAGATTCTTCTAGATGTTGGCTGGGTTTTTTTTATTATCAGTTGCCTGATCAAGAGTTTCAAGTTTCAGCAAAATGTGACATTTATGAAAAATAACAGTAGTGGGTCCAGAGCTATTAATAGCCATAAGCTGCATGGCTTATTATGCAGCAGTTTAGACTGGCTGATTTTAATTATATATATTTCTTCCTTTGCATCCTATTCTTCCTTTTTTTTTAAATTCATGTGGTAACTTGAAAATCTGAAGGCAGAGAGTTAACTTGCTGTGTACAGCTGAGAGTGACTACAATATAAATACAGTGTCAGTGGCATGTTACCTTTGAAACATTTGAGAATATATGAAAAAGAGATTATGAGAGCTTACTGTTCAAAATCTCAAACATCTAAGGATTTTACAGGTACTCAAAGACTGGAAAAAGTTGGTACATTGCTCAACATGTATTAGAATGTGGTTTGTGGCTTAGATGATAAAACCAAAAGTGATTTTTAAAAAAAGTAGCCAGGTTGTCTATTTTGTGTCATGAACCAGAGGACAAGGGGCTGTATCACACTGGCAGTGTCTCATTTTTAGCTGTCAAAGAAGAGCAGGAGCCCTCTGCTCTCTTGAAAGTAGCAGAGAAAGAGGTCTGAAATCCTCTCTGAGCATTACAGCTGGTGCTGGATTGTTGCATCTCTCCTTAGTGACCTCCTCTCCTCTCTTTCTTAGTGAGGGTGAATTTCTGGGCCAGATACCAGATTGAAGTGCCAAGGCCTATGAGATCTGCCTGTTTCCTGGTGCTGACAAAAATGCTTTTGACAAGTGTTTTCAGACACTTTACAGTTGTACAAACACTGTGCAGTTGTTGGTAACCATAAGCCATAACCCATCACTTTGGCAGACTGCTTCTATATTCTTAAAACACACTTTTAATTTAGAAATCACCCTTTTGTTAGCAATTAAACCCTGCATTGAGGCCCTTCCCAGCTGGGGACACCATAAACTATCAAAGACAGTGAAAAAAGGAATTAAGTTTTAGAGGGGGAAGAGAAAATAAGAAGATGCTTTAATAAGCTAAAATATTTTTCTGTTAAAACTATAGAGATGATCAGTAGTGTTCTGAAAAAAACTCTTTTAATTCATAGCAGAGTATATTGAAAAGAATGGAGTGTTTCAAAGTGTAGATTTTGAGCAAATAGTGAAGTAGTTGTGATCCTGTGAGATCAGGGGGGGAAAAGTAATAGTTAAAGATTTGTAGCCTTTAAGAAGCAAAAAAACCCCTTCTGTTTCCAGAGAAACTCACAAAAACAGATAAAGAAAACTTTTACCTTTGAATAACTCATCCTTAAACTCATTGACCCATAAAACACCTCAGAGTGATATGAAACGAGAAGAAAAAACTGATGACAGTATTTCTGAGCAGCTAGCATCAAAAAAATAGAAACCGATGAAAAAAATAGTTTTCTTGTAAAAAACTCCATAAATTAACAAAAGAAAACTTCTTTTTCTCTACAGAAACTGATAAAAAAACTATAACAAGAATTAAGACTGTTTTAACCACCAAAGTTTTTTGTCTCTATGTTGTCATGTAAACAAGAAAATCATTAGGTAGTTAGAGAGAAAAAAGTTTCTAAAAGTTTTATTCTGGTTTCTTATTCTTGTAGTTTTTGTTAATAAACTTTCTTTGTTCCTTTTAAGTTTTAAACCTGTTTTACTCTTGTTCTAATCCATATCTCACAACAAAAAACAAGTAAGTTTTCTAGTGATTTTTCAGTTACTGCTTTAAAACCACGACGCCAGTGTTTCACTCTTCTTCCCTGTCTCCTCCTGAAAAGGCCTGCAGGCTGGAGTGGAAAGCCATGGTTTATTTCTTGTTTTGTTTTTTTTTTGATGGGAACTGTTGTGTTAAGGGGTGAGGCGTGTGAAGAGGGAAGACTTTGAGCACAGCACGGAGAACATGGTTCGCTACAAGAAGGAGCCCTCGGGGTGCCCTGTGTGTGGGAAGGTAGGAGCTTGTGCCAGGTGTGCCATGAGAGGCTCTGCATTGTCCAGGGGTGCTGCAGATCAGTCTGGAGAGGACAATATTGAGGGGATCCATCCATGCATTTAAATACCTCCAGGGGGTATCAGAGGGGGTGCCAGACTCTTCCTGGTGGTGCTCAGCAATGGCACGAGGAGCTGTGGCCATAAAATAAAACAAAATAAGTTCCACCTGAACATGGGGAAGAAATCCCTCACCTTGAGGGTGGCAGAGCTCTGGAACAGCTGAGGGAGCATGTGGAGTCCAGTTAGGACATTCCTCTTCATTCCTCTTCAAACACCAATAGCTCTGTTATTTATCCAAGGCCACTGTGGCCATGGATGGTGGGAGCTGTTAGCACAAAGATAAGAGCAGAAGTGCATTTCAGGCCTGAACTTGTACAATGTAGAGTGTCACATGGCCACTGTGTGTGTCAGTGGAATTTCATGGCTTATGTTATTTAAAATGGAATTTTTCTGGCTGGTTGTAAACAGCTGGAGTTGACTGTGTGCATTGGGAATCCTCTCCCATGGGGAATAAAAGTGAATTAATGGTGTAATCATGGCATGGTTGCATTTGAATGCTCAACACTCATGATCTTAAGTCACTGATGTCACAAGGAGTGTGGGTTTAAGTTGTGATTTTATAAATGTTTAATGATTCATGGTGCAAAAGGTTCTCAAGAACTCTTAAGTGGCTGCGTAGACCTCTGGTTTTGATGCTTTGGGTATGTTTCATATCAGTCAAGATAGATTTTGTGGCTATGTCTTTATTTAGAGATTGAATATTTGTGATTCAAAAGACATTGTCTAAATATTTCAAATTCTGCTCTATGTAATTCTGCTGGAGCTTTCTTTGGAAGTCCACCCCTGAGGATGGCTAGTTTCAGCTGGTTCCTTGGAACTGTGCCCCTGGATTTTGCCATGCCAGCAGTTTGGAGGCAGACTGCTGGCTGGCTAACAGGAGCTCCTGCATGCTTCTGGCCAGAATGAATAAAAAAAGACAGTAAATGTGTTCTGTGCTCTCCATTGGACAGCTTGCAAAGAACTGTAGCCCTGCTGGACATGATCCAAAAATCCTTCCTTCTCTTTTCCTTTAGGTATTTTCATGTAGGAGCAACATGAACAAACACCTTCTAACACATGGAGACAAGAAATACACGTGTGAGATCTGTGGACGTAAATTTTTCAGGGTGGATGTGTTGAGAGATCATATTCATGTCCATTTTAAGGTATCATGTTAATAATCAATTGGAGCAGGCAGATTGTTTTGCCAACTGAATTGTAAGGAATTAAATGAAATTGAAGGGGAATTGTATCATTCAGTGGTGCTCATAAAGATGCTTTTATTGATGTCATATTGCACCAGCAGAGTCTCTTTACATTCAAATTCCTTTTATATGCAGAAAAATTAATATTAGTTGTTCAAATAGGTTATTCCTTGTGTGGTCCTGGACAGAGAAACTCTGGATTGAATGAAGCAGGAGGATATTAAATAAATAATAAATAATACTACAGCAGTTAATGCAAAGCAGTCTGTTTTGGTGACTTTATTTTTGAAGAAGTTTAATCTATTGAAACAAAACATTCTTTCCCACTCTACACAGGACATAGCCCTGATGGATGATCACCAGAGGGAAGAGTTCATTGGTAAAATTGGAATCTCATCAGAGGAAAATGACGACAACTCTGATGAAAGTGCAGATTCAGAGCCTCACAAGTATAGCTGCAAAAGGTGCCAGGTAGCTTTAAATACTTTCAAATTAACTTGTTTTGGCATGGGGGAGGGGGGGGGTGTCTATAAATCATTCAGAATTTTAAGTAACATTAAGGGTTCTCAAGGAGAAGGCCAGCTTTCATGTCTGCTGTCTCCTGCAGTGCTGTTACCTCTGATCTGTGAACTGAGGCTATTCCATAAGAATTGAGGTGGTGTCCAGTAAGGAGGATGATAAACACTTAAAAAAAGGAAAGACAGATACATTGACTTTTTCCTGTGAGGAAGAAAACAAGCAAAATTAGAGGAAGGATCAATAAAGGAACACTCACATCTCAAACTACCTTTTAATTATGTGCAACTTAAAATGGTTACAGCATTTCTAATTGATAGAGTCCACAAATTGATTAATTTTTATGAAGTCAAAAGGTTCATTAGTGGATATCCAGTTCAGAGGATGAAGACTGCTGCTTAAGTTCAGTGACTGCTTTTTCTTGCCCTACTCCAGTACAAACAGGATGGTGTTGGAAGTGCTGCAGGAACATAGCTCACTTGTCAGCTGAGAGAAGCAGACTTTTTAAACCTTTCACTGTGTGGCTTTTGCCATTTTCTAAAGAAATAACGTGTTCTTAAAGGCTCTGTGGCCTTCCTGGGTGAGCACACAGTACTGGGACAGGTGGGATGCAAAACCAGCCAGTGAGAACAGCAGAACTGACCCAGGGACAGGGGGTTTTTGATTGTTCAGCTGCTGAATTGATCCGTGGAAATCAGAGCTTATTTCATAGCCCACACTTAATGTGGTGAAAGTTCTTACTTTATCTTCATTTTGAGACCTGGAGATAATAATATTTCAGTTTTCTTACCCAGGAGCTGGTTTTAAGTGCAAACTGATTTTGTGTTGGTAAACATGTGAAGGTGTGGTGTCACAGCATTTCATCATGTGCTTGCTTTCACTGTGCTGATTTTCCTGCCTGGCACTTTATGGGTACATAAACTATATAAAATTGTGTGCTTCCAAGTGAGGGCAGTTGGGCCATTCAAATCAGAAAGATCTTTTTGGAACTTGGGGGTTTTTTTAGTGCTTTTGCAGGTGTTTGTGAAGTAAACAGTTGTGTAAGGGAACAGCTGTGGGAAATGGGATTTGATGTCAGGAGATGGGAACACTGAACAGCCAAAGAGAGAACATCTTGGAGAAATCTCTCTTCTGAGCTCTTGAAAAATCTGTTTTTCTGGTCTCAAAGTACACGTTCACCAAGCTGTGCAGTGCTGTTAGAAATGCCCTGACTAGTTCCAGAATTGGAGCAAAAGACCATGTCATTATGGCACTTCCCCTGGCATGCTGAAACATATATGGATATGCTGGAGCACATCTGGATGTGCACATCTGGAGCTCAGTAGTGCAGCACCTGTCTGTTGTAGCTGCAGCACTTCCAGGAGCTGAGCCAGAGTCACTGCCCTGCAGTGCCTGGGAATTCCAACCCTTCAGGAGCTGCTGCCAAAGCTGACGGTGCAGGCAGGAGCTCACCATGCCCCTGGAGCCCAGCAGATGTTTTCTCCATCTGTGATGCCCTCACTCTTACAGAATCACAGAATAAGCTGAGTTGGAAGAGACCCTCAGGGCACACTGAGTCCAACTCCTGGCTCTGTGCTGCCCCAAGAATCCCACCATGTGCCTGAGAACATTGTCCAAACGCTCCTTGAGCTCTGGCTGCTGTGACCAGAACCTGGGGAGCCTGTTCAGTGCCCAGCCACCCTCTGGGGGAAGAACCTTTTCCTAATATCCAACCTAAATCTTCCCTGTCACAACTTCAGGCCATTCCCTGGGGTCCTGTCACTGTCACCACAGAGCAGAGATCAGTGCCTGCCCCTCCTTCTGCCCCTGTGAGCAAGTTGAAACTGCAGTGAGGTCTCCCCTCAGTCTCCTGCAGGCTGAACAGACCCTCTGTGGCTCCTCACAAGACTTCCCCTCCAGACCCTTCACCCTCCTTTGGACATTCTCTGGTACTTTAATGTCCCTATACTGTGGTGACCAAAACTGCTCACAGTACTCAAGGTGAGCTGGTGGAGCTTAAAGGTGGCTGTTCCTCAGTGCACCAACAACTGGAGGTCCTCTTCTTGTGCAGAGGTGGAGACACCATCTCCAGCTAGAGAAAAGAGTGAATTGATGTCCTGTAGCAGCATCCTTGTATTGTCCAAAGAGTTTGAGGCCTAAATCCAGTTGTCACAGGTTTTTCATCTGGCAGCACACGGGATTTCAGTGGTACACGGGATATTTATGTCTGCTCGACGTTACACAGTCATTGTCGTGCCAAGGATGTTTTTCCCCCTTCCATTCACTATTGGTTCATTCCCCAGCTGACCTTTGGCAGAGGGAAGGAGTACCTGAAGCACATCATGGACGTGCACAAGGAGAAGGGTTACGGCTGCAGCATCTGCAACCGGCGCTTCGCCTTGAAGGCCACGTACCACGCGCACATGGTCATCCACAGGGAGAACCTGCCCGACCCCAATGTGCAGAAGTAAGGCTTGTTCCACTGAGAAGAGCTGTCTGCTTGGAGTTCTAATGGTTCTGCCACCTGGGGTACTCTTAGAGAATTTGGCTGTGCTAAAAGAACTGTGAAATGGGGGTTAAAATGTTTATTACGAGCTTGAAACGCATGTCTCTTGTGGTTGGCTTCACACAGATTGATGAGTCAGCAGCCCCCCAGTTTGGCCTTTGCAAAGTATAAATCAATGATTTTAATAAATGTTTTTTGAAAAAAAAAATGAGTGTATAGCAATGCCAGACTGCTCCAAGCTTGCAGTCAACTTGGAGGTTTCTTAAGGCTCATTTAGCAAAACTTGTGCTTCAAGGAACTTTTATAGTAGTTAGTATCAGCAAACAAAATACAGTTAAGTGGCAGAGATGCCTGAGAATCACCTCTGCCTCAAGAGAAGAATCACAGTTTTTGGTCTCTTTGGTTTCAGATACATCCATCCATGTGAAATCTGTGGGAGGATTTTTAACAGTATAGGAAATCTGGAAAGACATAAGCTTATACATACAGGTAAAAATGTTGTGTTTCTTAATCAATACTAAAGAAAAATTGCTGTTGCCAGTGCCTGCCTTTTTTTTTTTTGTTTTTTTTTTTTTTTTTGTCTAGAGGATTTTCACTCTACATTACAACAAGACAAATAGAATATTTATTCTTTTATAGTAAACCAGTTTTCTAAAGCAGGTAATATTAATGAATACATTTGATCTGGACACACAATCCAAATTCCTAGTTAATATGTTTGCAGGATTCACCTAATTCTGTATTCTGTTCTTCTCCAAATTCTTATCCATGCCACCTTCTCACCATTACACAGGCTGAAACCTGCTACTGCAAAATCATTTTTAACAGCTCATTACTATTTCATGCTATTCAGTCTTCTCCTACCTCAGGCTTTATCGTCTTTTTCTCACACAAAAAGCCAGCTTTTCTCTCTCTTCAAAGTCCTCTAATTTAATTTGGGCTCCAATATCCATGAAAGGTGTGGTTGTCAGCATAGGTGGGCTGTTGCCCTCTAATTCACCACTTTAATCAATTTTTAGGAGATGCACATTACTCATTAACATTTTTTTTTTGTTTACGTTGTCTTTTAAATTTATTTTCAAGGTGTAAAAAGTCATGCTTGTGAGCAATGTGGCAAATCATTTGCTAGAAAAGACATGTTAAAAGAACATATGCGAGTCCATGATAATATCCGAGAATACTTGTGTGCAGAGTGTGGCAAAGGTATGTCTGATGCCTTGTTTTCCATTCATTGTGATACTGAGTAGCAGGTGAATATTTGAATTTAAACAACTTCTGTGCTGAGAGGTAGAAAATGTATTAACCAGGAGCATTATGGTTACATGAGCTGCCCTAATTTTGTACAGTTTGGTTTCATGGCCTGTAAGACAACACTGATTTTAGTAGCATTTGTTTCTGTCAGGTTAAGGAATGCCTGATTTGCAGCACAAAAGTGAGTGGAAGTTGATTTTTTTCATTCTGGGCTGTTTACAGGCTTAAAAAATAGAGTAATTTCTCTCTGTAAGAGCCTTAAGAGTCACAGTCACTTCAGCTTCTTTAATTTCTTGTGTTATAACTTGACAAATGTGAGCTGGTATTTTAGTGAAAGGCAGTCTGACACCTCTAAGGATATTTTATCTTTGCTTGTCCCTGCTGTTTTGTTTGTCTATCAGTGATCACTCAGATGTTTTCCAGAGCTTTTTTTTCCTGGAATTAAAATAATAATGATGAAGTGCATTGCTACATAAACAATTAAAAACACACAGCAGTGGACTCACAGCAAATATAAAATAGAGCTGTTGGTTAACAACATGAGCCTGCGCTGTCCCCTGAAGGTGGGAGTGATGGACTAAGTGTCCTGTGCCTTCTGTCTCACAGGAATGAAGACAAAACATGCCCTTCGTCACCACATGAAGCTTCACAAAGGGATTAAGGAGTACGAGTGCAAGGAATGTCACCGAAAATTTGCACAGAAAGTCAACATGCTGAAACATTACAAAAGACACACAGGTGAGGACTTCAAAGACAGACATAAGTTGCACTGAATCAATTAAATGTTTCCCAAGATAACTCTTACCTAGAACAGCCAGACAGTATGACATAAACTATTAAAATATGCGTGTTCTGCTCTTTGAAAAGTGAGATTTTTGTCCTGTACTCAGCCAGGACTGCTTGTTCTACAGATAAATGCAGTTTAGTTGGTTTCAATTTTTGCTTTTTTTTTTAAGTTCTTGGTCTAGGGTAGCTCTACAGTGTTGGGTTTGTTTTAAGTTAGTGTTGAGTTTGTAATTTCCCAAAACAAAATCTTACTTCCCACATCCATTTCTCTGGGATTTATTTTCTGCTGGATACAGTGGAATGGATTAGATAAAAATAGCTGGTGAAGCTGGGCTTCTGCCTTTTTTTTCTGTGATTTTTTTTTGTTACTAATACAAAACTCAGAATTGTCCCAGATACCTTTAGGTTGCTTTCACAGGTGCCAAATGTGCTTTTCATGCAGGAATCAAAGATTTCATGTGTGAGCTCTGTGGCAAGACGTTCAGCGAGAGAAATACAATGGAGACTCACAAGTTGATTCATACAGGTAAACCCTCTAAAAAACAGTATCCAGCAAAACTACCTTAATTTTGCCCCTTAATTTTGATTTAGACTGGCCAGTCTTGGAACTAATGCTGCACATCCTATTACCAAACTGTGCAGTTCCCTAAACCACTAGCCAAACCCAAGCTGTTGCTCTCGTCGAGGCACTGGCAATCTGATGCTCACCCATGGGCTTTCCTTCCTTCCCTCTGCCACCAGTAGGAAAACAGTGGACGTGTTCAGTGTGTGATAAGAAGTATGTCACTGATTACATGCTGCAGAAGCACATCCAGCTCACCCATGACAAGGTGGAAGCCCAGAGCTGTCAGCTGTGTGGAACAAAAGTTTCTACCAGGGCGTCCATGAGTCGACACATGAGGCGTAAACACCCAGAGGTGAGGGAGTTTCAGTGGAGGATTGTGGAAGTTTTTATTATTTTTTTTTGAAAGAATGTTTATGGCCTTTGGTGACTTGAAAGGAATTTCTTTCCTCTTCTCTCTTTTTTTTTTTCTGTTCTTTTCCCCAGTTTTAAGTAGTAAAACATGGACTTAACTAAATCAGCCATTTTATTATCTGATTCTCAGTCCCTAAAAATGAAGTTCTTCTGATTATTTAAATCTGCATTATTTTTCTGCCCTGGCTTAAATATATGTTTTTTCATGTTTTGTGTCCATCCATTAGTGAGTATAATTGATTCTTTTTTCCTCATTGTGTTTTCAATATTCAGAAGTGATCTGAAAGAAGTGGTGAATAGAGAGGTGATGGGAGCATCTGCTGATGATACAAAATTATTCTCAGTATTAGAGATGAATGCTGACTGGAGAGAATCCGGATTAGAGGGGTGTTTTGTCTGCCTCCAATGGTTTTTTTTCTGTGTTCTAAATATTGTGTTTCTCCTCAGCATTTCTTGTTTAGGTTTGACAAAGGCTTGTCTATTCCCTTTGAAGCTTTTTAAACTTTTTTTAACTACCAATTTTTCATTAGCATTACTTTGCTGTTTTATCATGATGACTGGGAAGGAAGTCAACAAAATGCTTTGTTTATTGATTTGGGGATTTCAAATGCAGCTACATATCTGAAATCCAGAGGGCACTTTGTCTCTATGCTTTGATGAGCTGTGATGTGTAGATTCATCCGAAAATAATGAAGTAGGACACAGTTGATAGGTTTATAAATTGAAATGCTAACATAATATTTTTTTTTCCAAACACGTTGTTCTCTGTAGAACTCATCACTTCCCAGAGGGTTATGTTCTGTCTAGAATATGAAAATAGACATGTTCTTTTACTGTGTTTAGATGTTGCTGGATTTCAGCAGGAGGGAAAAGATGATATGCCAAGAGGTTATTTTAAAAAGCCACAGTTAAGTCCCTGTATTAAATACTATTAGATTGCCTCACTTTTGCTTGGTGATGGGGTTTGTTGGGGAAGTGCAGTGCTGTTTGCCTGTGGTCAGTTCTGCAGCTGACACCTCTTGGTGTTCAGATTCTTTCAGTGAGGATTGATGATTTAGAGCCGATGCCAGAGACGACGACCATTGATGCCTCTTCAATTGGGATTGTTCAGGTGAGTTCCTGCTGCAGGGGGAGGTGGGACATCACTTTTTGGGTACATAACATAGCTGGGCGTGGGCTGATGGGTGAGGAATGTGCTTTTTTAGAGAGTCAGCCCCAGTGGAACATGTCCAAGCAGCCACAAGCTGCTGATCTGCTTGGTTGTATAACAGGCAGAATGTAATTACAGGGTGAGGTCTCAATCCCTGGAGTCAGGATTTTGCTAAAGTTTGTTTCTTTGCTTGAGAACTGACAGTAAGCCAGCTTCAGGTGATTGTCTCTTACTTGGAACCTCACTAAGCAAAAGGAGTTGATGTTTTGTTTGGAAATGTGTTGCTGCAGCCGGAATTAGCCTTGGAACAGGGTGAACTACCAGAAGGGAAGCAGCACGTAAAAACTCCTAAACGTGGCCAGAAACAAAAACAGAAGTCAGGTGAGGAGGAGGAAGCTCAAGTGCCTGAGGACCCTGCCTTCAGTGAATACACAGAGAAGGAAGGTGAATTCACAGGGAATGTTGGAGATGAGACTAATTCAGCTGTACAGAGCATCCAACAGGTGAGCTGCAGGAGGAGGGTGATGGGTGGCATTGCTTGGAGGGATAACCCTTCTTTTGGTTAATAAACATCACAGAAGTGGTTGGAACATTTGGAGCTGATTGGATAAATTGTGGTTATACAAAGATGGGTTTAAAGACCCAAGAAGTTGGACCGATATGCTCCTCATGTTTGCTTTCATTTCCTCTGGTGTTAGCACCAGTTTGTTTGCTAGATATCACTAACTGGCTGAAGCTGTGATTAAAAGAGTGAAAGTTAATTGGGCTGTTTGTTCTGAATGTCACATATCCCTCTCTCCCATCACCATCTTATCTCTACACGTGGAAGTTGGTACATTCCAAGTTTCCTGCGTTCCCATCTGCTTGTGACTTGTCTTGCTGGCAACACGTTGAGCCCACCAGCTCTTCCCTGGTGTTTGATGGTCAGTTGGAAGCTGCAAGGCTGAGGTTCCCTTTGTGTTTCTCCTCAGGTGGTGGTGACCCTCAGCGACCCAAACGTCACGGCCCCCTCCAGCTCCGTGGGGCTCACCAACATCACCGTCACCCCCATCACCACGGCAGCCGGCAGCCAGTTCACCAACCTGCAGCCCGTGGCCGTGGGCCACCTGAGCGCCCCGGAGCGCCAGCTGCAGCTGGACAACTCCATCCTGACCGTCACCTTCGACACAGTCAGCGGCTCGGCCATGCTGCACAACCGCCAGAGCGACCTTCAGCTGCCGCCGCAGCCCGAGGCGCCCAACCCCCAGTCCGTGGCCCATTTCATTAACCTGACCACCCTGGTGAACTCCATTGCTCCCCTGGGGAACCAGATGACAGAACAGCACCCCCTGAGCTGGAGGTCAGTGCCTCAGACTGATGTCCTGCAGCCGCCGGCGCCGGCCGCGCCGCAGCAGCCGGGCCAGCAGCCCGTTCCCACAGAGCAGCAGCAGCAGCAGATGTACAGCTACTAATTTATACCTGGGGAAGTGCTGGCATGGACAGTGCTCAGAGACACAAAAATAAAACATCCCCACACTGACCTTTGGAAAATTTCTAATAGGATTGTTTGCTGGATACCAAACAGAGATGGGAAAATGTTTATATGTTGAAATTTAAGCTGAAATTGGCAGATCACCCTGCAACACCCTGGTCTGAGATTCTCGTGCAGTCTTTAGACCTTGCACTGTCTTAAAAAAATAACAGGGAAAAAACAAAATCTCACCACAAATTTAGCAGCCCCTTGCAGTTGTGCACTAGGATTGAGATTTGACAGGTGCATCATCACACACCTTAACCACAGCAGGGAAATCCTAAATTTTGCGGCACTTGTGTACATCACTTTGTGATGTACAAAAAACCCTTTCAGCCATACCATGTCACTTCATTCCAAGTCTGGAAATGACATCTGAAGACCTTGTTCACAGTGGGTGGAATGTCCTTGTGGCCAGCTGGAAAAGACTGAAATGTGAAGACACAAAGGGGCAAAACAAGAATTGTCTTTGTTTCTTATCTTCTTTAAGTCTTGTATCTAACAACATCGGTAAAGTAGGTGGAATTTGGGGTTTTGGGGTGGGCATGAGTGTGGTGTGGAAGAAAATATTACCAATTATTTCCATTTTAGTCATGGGAAAAGCCCTGTACCCATCAGACAGTGTTAGTGCTACTTGAGCCAGAGAGCTGGTCTAATGCTGAAGCAAACTTCTATGGTCTTCTAGTCAAGTTTCAATCAAACCAATTACAAACTGAAAGAAGAATGTGATACAGTTTTATGTAATTTTTCAAACCTGCTCTTTCAATCTTGCTTTTAGCTAATAGGCCTGAAGAGCAATTAGACCCCTTTGATGAAGTTCAGGATGTGAATTTTTTTCAATTAGACTTATTACATCGTGTAATAAACATTTGAGAAAGCATTCTTTTTATATATATATACATATACATATATATATATAGCCTTTGTATTTTACTGTGTGTTCCTGGTGAATATTTGTGTGAAAAACACTGTTACCAACACAATCCATGAATTTTTTCATGCCCATGTTGCCCCTTCTCATGGAAAAAACATATGGCTTCTGTTCCTTCTGTTTCCAAAATTTATTTCCCAAGTCCACAGCCACACACAAGGTTGTGTGAAGTGCAAGAAAAAGCAAAAGGAATGTCTGAAGCATATTCTGTGTCCTGCCACATGGAGTCAGTGTGCCCCAGTGTATAATGGGTGAGGTTTGCATGACTGCTGGGGATGCAAGTTGTGGGTTGGTCAAACACATCTTTGCTGACAGTGCCCCTTCATTTCATTCTCCATCCATGGATGTGCAGTCTGGACTTTTGCATGTCAAGAAGATAGTATTATTCCCACAGGGAAAATGAGCTGATGGCAAAAAGGAATAAACTAAATATATATATGTATATATGCATATATATATATATATAAAAAAATATTGTTGCTTGGAATCCTGAAGGGGAAACCCAGCTGTGGTTGAAGAACAAGGTCCTTTGGGGCAGCAGACTGAGCCACAGAACTGTGCTGAAGGGTTTTTTTTTTCCTGAGGATGAAGCGGCTGCTGTGTCTGACAGTGAGGATGGATTGGTGGTTGTAAAAATCCTGTCTGTGCCTATGGTATTTATGAAAAAGTTGTATGTTTTAGCAAAAATATGAGTAGGAACGACTTCAGCTTTGAAAGTCTCTATTAACACGGACTACTTCACCCCTAAAGGTTGCCTTATAATCTCTACAACAAATTCTCCCAAAGTATAAATGTCTGGATATTAAAATGAACCTCCAGTGGTTTTCTTGGTGCCGTGGCTGTGGCCAGAGGCTTGGTAGAGCAGGCTTTGTGTAAAGCTGCAGGACAGGGATTGGAAAGGGATTTCTGGGGACAGATTTTGTGTGTCAGAAGAGCAGAACTGTTTTTATTTAAATGTCATCTGGTCCATGAAATACCTGCATGAGAGGGACCAGTATTTGATGGGACAGGGATGCATATCAGAAAGAAAGGAACCTTTCAGCAGTGTGGGAAAGAGAATTTTTCATTCCCTACCCACTTTTGTCTTCCTTAGGTACTTCTCACACAAATACTGAGATCCTGTAATTTTTTTGGCCTGACATCTTGAGTACAGTTCCTGGATTATTTCACCACTGCCTTGAGCTAGTTCAGTTTCTCCTCAGCTGTCCTGTCCACAAATGCTTGTGTTTCACACCAAACCACTGGGCAAGAGGAACCCAGGTTTTATTTATGAAATATATTGTTTATATACTTGAAACTTTTTTTTTTTCCCCCTGTGTTTGGTGCCTAATTGGTAAAGGCACATTATGTTTTGGCAGGGTACTATGGAAAAAAAGGGGAAAAAAAGGGAAGGAAAGCAAATGGAGAGCTCCTAGGTCGAGTTGTTATGGTAAACACGGAATTTTTACACAATCAAGGTGTTTTTGAGACACATATAAATAGAGATTAGGCTTGTAATTGGGGAGGAAGAGGTTTTTTGCCTTAGCAGAGCAGATGAACTCTAATGTTGATACTACTGACAGTGGCATTTGTGCTGCATTGAATCAACCTGCATCATTTTAACACATAATTTCCTGTTTGATAAAAGGAAATCAACCTTTAGAGACCTCTCTGGCTTCACAAAATCTCTATCCTAATGTGATACCCTGGTCTTCTGTACTCTTATGGGGTTTGGCATCCCTTCTGTGCTACCTGGCCTCAATAACCTCACCCAGGCAATAGGATCTTGCCTTTCTGGCATTGGTTGATTCCAGGTGATTTTAGAAGGAATGTTCCCTCAGTAAGTACTTGCATGCTGGTTTTCATTTGAAAAGGTCCCTCTTCAATTTCTCAGCATCCCCAAAATCATAGAACAGCCCAGGCTGGAAGGCACCTCAAAAGGTGATTGATCTGGTCCAGCCTTTTTTTGGGGGAAAGGGAGCATAGGTGAGGTGATAGAATCATAAAATCACAATTAACCAGCATCCTGTCTAATTACCTCTTTTAAACCTCCAGTGACACAACTCTGGGAAGGTTGTTGTAGTGGGTGATTGTTCTTCCTGTAAAAATTACCTTAAATAATGTTCAGGAGAGGAAAATATAACCACTGGGAAGGCTTTGGTTAGGCCAGGCAATAGAAAGCTCTCTAAAAGTTGATCTTCCCAGAGCACTCCTTTGAGATGGTGCCTCATCATCTCCCAGCATGATTTTATTATTACTCCTGTTATTAACATCCCTATGAGAAAACAACTGTATCTTGGGTGTGCTACACCATGGGAAAAAAAAAAAAATCCAGAACAAATTAGTCTGTTTGCTTTTTGTTTCAAATTGTTTTGTTTGGAGATGTTGGAAATTGCTGCCTTTTCAGACAGAGCTTCCCTTGGACAAGCAGCAGCTGCTCTCCCAACTAAGCCTTTTCCAGGTGAATACCAAAGTTGTACTGATGCTGTTTTCAAACTGCATAAGAAATAAAACCACTCCATAAGGGATGTGCAATCTAAATTTCCTCTGCCAATTTGTTCCTTGCCTTTTCAGCTGTAGGATGTGAAGGCTTTATTGTTTTCAGCCACCTGTTGGAGGTTTTTGCATAACAACTGTTCAGTCACAAACTGGAATTACTTTGAGCCAAAGGAGTGATGTTGTGTGGTGTTCTGTGTATTGTCATTGTTTATTGCTAAGACTATTATTTAATTGAATGCTGTTTGTGGCACACTGGGCTCTGAAGTAAAGGAGCATCGAGGTACAGAATCCTTTCTCTGCCAGTGTTATTCTTTACTGTTCCTTAACTAAGATATTATTAGGATAAACATTTTTTTTTCCTTCATATCTCTCATATTTGCCTCAAAAGAAGTAAGATTAACCCTCATCCCGTGGAACCTTGTACATCCCAAATTATGGAAACACGGGGTAGCATTTTAAAATATTTAGAATCTAAAATATTTATTCTGTAGCTTGTTACTGGTAATAACAGAGAGCAGGAGAGATTGCATCTTTCATAGTTTCTGTGCTGAGTTCTCTCAGGAGAATTGACTGTATCAAGTGTTACTACACTTTATAAAACCCCCTTTTTAACTGTGTCATTGTGAAAAGTGAGTATTTTTGCAGAAACCCTCCAGCCAGTCTCCTGCCAGTCTAACCAGCCACATTTCTGTACTCTTATTGTTCCAGAGATTGTCTGAAGTTAACTTCCAGGTTACAGTTGGATTTATTTCAAGAACTGAATTCCCTGCCAGTTTGTCAGTGATTTGTTCTGTATACACAAAGATGTCTCAGTTTCTCATCTGGAAAACCAGGAATGGAATAAATTCCACACATCCAAGTGACAGTCATACCCAAACTATAGGTACCCCATGCAAATGGGGTAAATACCTTTGTGAATTCTTGGCCAGTGATGAGATTTCCCTGCTGCTGTTTACAGTAATCATAATGTCACTCCTGGTTCCTTTTGACCTGACATTTATTATTGATTTGGGTGTTCCTGTTGGAAACTCTTTAACCCTTGTGTTCTTGACCCTCTCACTGTTGGCCTCATCTGTAAAAGGAGATGAATATGGGAGGAGGATCTGCTCACCCACACCATGATGCACAGCAAAGCTCTGAAGTTTTGGGACTGACATGCAGCCAAGTGACTTGAATCTCTGAGATTCGTTACCAAGGTTTGTTTCCATATAGAAGTTGTTGGTTTTATTTTGTTTGTTTGGTTTTTTTTTGCTACAGCAAACCCAAAATCCCATGATGGCAGCAGGATAAAGGAAAAAATATATTTCTATCATGTTTCTCTTCAACCTGACTGTTTTGAGTATTGATTTTGCAATGTTCATGGCAGGAAGCTGTTAAAAAATCAGTGCAACCATGGTTGGAAAGGATGTTTCTTGCCCTAAAATGCTTTGAGAAAGCTCTTCTGGATTTATTTTTCCTCCTGGGTGCTGCAGGGCTGTTCTGCATCTGTGCTGCTGCTCTCAGTTCAGACAGGATTCTGCAGTAGGATCTTAAAGCACAGAATGGCTCTGTTTGGGAAGGACCTTAAAAATCATCCAGTGCCACCCCTGCCATGGCAGGGACACCTCCCACTGTCCCAGGAGCTCCCAATGTCCAGCCTGGCCTTGGGCACTGCCAGGGATCCAGGGGCAGCCCCAGCTGCTCTGGGCACCCTGTGCCAGGGCCTGCCCACCCTCACAGGGAAGAATTTCTTCTTAATACCAAACCTAAGCATACTTTCTTTCAGTTTAGAGCCATTCTCCCTTCTCCTGTCACTACGTACCCTTATAAAAAGTCCCTTTCCAGCTCTCCTGCGCAGCTGATGATGGCTGAAACACTGCATCACTAATCCAAAGAGTCCAAACTCACTGTTGCTAAATTTCCAATATCTGAGCAGAAAGAGTCCTGGAGATTTCAGTGTCACTGCCAGAGGAAGAATTCTGTCGACATTTGGGGTGTAATGCCCTTGTGTTCCTGCTTTATCCAGGAGCTCTGTTGGCCAGTTACAGTGCCTGGTTAGATGCTAACACTTTTGAAAAGCTGATTGTTGGGTGCTGATATGAAAAGCAAGAAAAACTACTGGGTTTGGAAGTTTATTTCATTTAAAGCCAAGTTTTTCAGTCCTAAAATCTTTGCTGTCACTCGAGTGCTTTCCTGTGTTTTCCTTTTTACTTGCAGGTTTTGATTCTAGAAGGTTTTTAAGGTGTCCCAGAAGTGTAGGAGAAAAAAAAAAGAAAAGGAAAGAAAAAAAAAAAAAGAAAGAAAGTAGGAAAAAAAAAAAGAGTAGTAATGGCAGAATGAGGAGTTAAAATCAGGAGAAACACGTGATGCTCATTTTCTACAGATTCCCACCCTTCTCCTGCCCACCAGAGCCTTAGGTTCCTGCTGTGATGGGTGATGGAAGCTCAGGGAAGGAGGCACACAAGCTCTGGCTCGTTTGCCAGAGCTGTGGGTTGGGATTGACGTGCAGGGTGTTGTTAATGAGAGCAGACACCAGCTCTGCCAGCCTTCCTTCCCCTCAAGCCACGTGCTCATCTCAGTGCCTGTCCCAGCACAGCTTTGCACAGAGCTCAGGGGAGCCTCGGAGTCTCCAGGACTCGTATCTTTCATGTTTAGTGAATGTAAAATCTCAGAATCCTTTTGGGCTGGAGAACACCTCTGAGATCATCGAGTCCAAGCTGTGTCTGATCCCCACCTTGTCCCCAGCCCTGAGTGCCACGTCCAGGTGACACCTCCAGGGATGGGGACTCCACCACCTCCATGGACAGCTCTTCCAGTGCCTGACCATCCTTTCTGTGAAGGAATTCTTCCTGGTGTCCAACCTGAGCCTCCCCTGGCACAGCTGGAGGCTCTTGTCCTATTCCTGCTTATCACAGAATGGTTTGGGTTGAAAGGGACCTTAAAAATCACCCATTCCCAGCCCAGCCATGGCAGGGACCCCTCCCACTGTCCCAGGAGCTCCCAATGTCCAGCCTGGCCTTGGGCACTGCCAGGGATCCAGGGGCAGCCCCAGCTGCTCTGGCAATTCCATCCCAGCCCCTGCCCACCCTGCCAGGGAACAATTCCAAGATCCAATCTAAACCTACTCTTGGTTTGTAGCCATTCCCCCTTCTCCTGTCACTCCGGTTCCTCGTGCATTGTCCCTCTCCAGCTTCCCTGTAGCCCCTTCAGGCACTGGAAGCTGCTCTGAGGTCTCCACACAACTTTCTCCTCCCCAGCCTGAACAGCCCCAACTCTCTCAGCAAGAAAGGGACTCAAAACTGGGGGGAAAGAGGGGCCTGAGGGGCAACGAGGCACACTGGAAGTACAGCTAAAAAATGGGTGAGAGAATGCAAGCTCAGGCTGCTGTGCTGAACTGATGGCAGGCTGTGCTTGGCTGCAGGGCCATTCACTGATGGGTGATTACTGCACAGAATCTGTGTGTAGGAATCCAGAAATGGACATTTCTCTGTTTGTCCTATTCTCCAAAAAAAGTGTTAATCCTATTTGTCACTGACAGAAAAGCTTCCAAATATCCCTGGGTAAACCAGGATTTATAAAAAAATTAAATAAAAAGCAGTAGAATGTTTAGTATGTCACTGAAGTGAAAAATACAGATTTTAAAGTGTTTAATACACGGAGTAAAGACAGAGGAAAAAAAGTGTAGTTCTTAGATCTCCTTCCTTCTTCTCCATGATTCTGCAGTTTTTAAGGGCACAAAGAGTGATTGGTTGAAAGTTAGTTGCAGTTTTAGTTACATAAGTAGGTATAGAAAACTCATTTGTTAATATATTAAAACAATACACGTGTCTATAGTTAATAAAGTAAAAATAGATATAAAAATGAAAACAACTGCATGGTTCAGGGCCATTTTATGCCATCAGAACCAAAGTGTGCCAAATTATAGTGATTTAAACTTGTGCAGAAAGTCTAGAAAAACCTGCCAAGTTTTGTGCTAACATCCTAATAAACACAAGAAACAAGATCCTAACGAGCTTTAAAGTTTTCTTCCTAACCCAGAGAACTGAAATAAAGAGAATTCCCTGTGAGGGAGTATTCCAGAAAAACTCAGCTCAAAAGAGACTGAGAAACCCAAGTGCAAGAAGTGCAGCAGAATCAAAAAGAGAAAAAGTTTCACTGTGTTCTGTCACCTGCACAGGGAAAAGTGTTGCTGCGTGCTCAGTGTGTGAATTTATTAAATGAATAAAACAGTTATGTGCAGCAACACGCAGGAAGCCAGCAGTGAGATGCCCAGTGATAAGAGAATGAAGAAGGCCCAGGTTTTGTGGCTTTTGGGAATTGTGGAAGCGAGGTTGGGAGCGGTTTTCTCCAGGGTGATTGTCCTTTCTCACGCACAGAACAAACCTCTGTGCTGCCTGCACGCACGTCAGGCACAGGAGAGTTCTCAGAGGGGTGACACTGGAGTAAAGGAGGACTTTGCAATCAGAAAAAAAACCTCTAAAAGAACCAAATCAGCTCATTACAGGAAAGGGTGGGGAAGTAATAACCCAAGATCCTTGCTCTGCAAAGGGACATACAAAAGAATAGCTCAGTCTGTTATACTGGTAGATAAAACAATAATAAATAAACTGCATGCTTACACTCCTTTTCCCTTCTCTCCACACCAATGCCCTGACCCCCATTAGAGCCTTCAAAGCAATAAATACCTTTTCTGACATGCAGATGGCACCTGTGCCCTCGTTAGGGAGTAAAATTGCTGAACTGCAATATGGGTGCATAGGTTGGGGGTGTTTGGGCAGGAGTGGGTTCTTCTTGGGGCTGTGTGTGTCTTTAAAAGCAAAGAACTGCTGCTTTATTGCCCTCCTGTGAAGTCCATGCTGATGCAAATAGATTTTTGCTGAAGAGACTGGAATCAGTGACAAAGCATCATTCTAAAGACACACACAACACACAGACACACAATATTTAATATTGCATAATCAAAGAGAAAAATTGGAAACTTTGTCCTGAAGGCAAATGCACCTATTTCTCATTCACTCTCCTCCCTTTTTCACTATTTTTTTCCCATGAAATACATGCAAATCCCAACATGCACTAAGTTTTCCTCCAGGCATGATATACTTGTGTGGTTATTTAAGAAGTGAGTTGAATAGAGATATGAGGTTTTCCCAGCAGAAAGAGCTTGGAAAAAAAAGAGTGCTCTGTTTACTGCTGTTGTTTTAAAGTTATGCACTCACCCCTGAGAGCATTTGTAGGTAGTAAAGGGGATAGCTGTCATTCTAATTATGAAAAACACACATTTCCTTCTTAATTTGCTTTGTCTTCTCACAGTACAGCCACTGTTTCTGAGTCTGCCTACTTGGAAAGGTGTCTAGAAATTAAGTTGTAAGTGATTTATCAAAATGAAGAGTGGTCTAAGGAGTAATTCAAGTAGAGCAAGAACTTGCTGTTATCAATTAATGCTTGAAAGAAATCACAAATTCTGGTTGCACAGGACATTTGTGAGTCTGGAAGCAGCAAATCAATGTGTGTGGTCTGCAAATCCTTCCAGAATCCTTCCAGCTCTCCATTGCCTTTCAAGGTGTTTGGGGTGAAGGATATTGAGAATGGTGGGGTTGAGCCTGAACTAACAGAAGTACAAACAGAAGGATTAGAGGGTGGGTGGGGTGTGGAGAGGAGGGAGGAGGGTTGTGGGAGGTTCAGCTGGGATGGGAGACAAGGAAAGGGGATGTGGGAGGTTCAAATAAAATATAAAAACCAGGAAGGGGGGGGTGAGAGGTTCAGGTGGGATGTGGAGAGAAGGAAGGGGGATGTGGGTGGTCAGGGGGGATGTACAGACAAGAGGATGCTGTGCCATTATGGACAGGAGGATTTCAAAGGCTCTCCCACAGTTTTCCCTCTGGTAGTTTTTGCCTCCAGCCGTTGGGATACTGTGGCTACTGGAGTTGGTCAATTAGAATAATTATAACTTGAGATATTTTGTTCCAGTGGTATTAATACTGTGGCTGGAATGGCTTTAATAAAGTTACTTGACCACAGATTATTTAATGTCCAGCACAAACACTACTCTTCCTGCCTTTCCCTCTGTCTTTAGGGATGCCAGGAGTTCCAAGCTTGGCTGTAGAAGTTTTGGATCAAACTCTCACAACGTGAGGAGGGTCCCACTTGGAATACCAGCCCATCATTTCTCTGGAAAGCTTTGCAGTATTCCACTTTCTGGCAGGGGAACACTTCCAGAGGGGTATTTTTAGTAGCTGGAAGTGCAAAGAGTACAAGGCCAGTGGTGTGGGTGGTGCCTGTTGAACACCATGGAGTTGGCACAGCGATTCCTGCACGTTTTCCCGCTTTCCCACTCGCTTTTTTCAGCCCTGAATTATGTCAGCACCCACGTTTTATAATCACTGGGATCAGCAGGAGCATCAGGGAAGACACAGTCAGGCTTTTACACTGATGCTTGAGGCTACTGGGCAGAGTTTGTCTTCCAGATCTGTATGAGAAAGTGAAGAGCCTCCTCCCAGCTGCTTGTTGCCATCCTCCTCCCCAAGTCTGCCTCTGACTGAGATCCATCAGCTGATCTGCTCCGAGGCTCCTCAAACCCTGAAAACTAATCCAGGCTGCTGGGAATAGAGCAAGCCAGGGAGTGGCTCTCAGAGCAGCTGATCTGGCAGATCTTTTGAGCTCCTCACACAGGGAAGAGGAAGGAGGTGGGAAGCCATGGAGAATGGGCCGGGAGAATTTTTTGTAATGAAGTTTGTTGTTGTATCTGTTCAGAGTGACAAAAAGCCAGTGGAACTATTTCTCACTGGTTTACATTCCTGTGGCTTCCTTTATACAAACATGCATCCAGCTGAGCAGAAAACTGAATTCTCTCTCTATCATCCCTCCCCAAAAACCAGCTTTCAGCTGCAAATCCTTCTTTTTTTTTTTTTATTTTATTTTCTTTCCATCAATTTTCTCATCAATTCAGCAGCTGTGCCAATCCCAGAGCTGCATCCTGAGAAGTGCAGGAAAATGGAAGCAGCTCTGTTCAGTGGGGTCCCACGCTGGTGTCAGTGACTGGAATTGCACTCCTGGTTATGGTTGCTTTGGCTTTTTGTGTGAAAAGAGATTTTACAGCTCTGCCATGGGCTTAAATTGTAAGAAAGGGACTCTCAGCATGGCATGGTGATCATAGGACTCTTACTGTGTGGTTGCAATGAAAATGTTACAACTTGTGGCTTCTGGCAAGGTGTAAATATTTGCAAAATATGGCCTTAGATACTCAAAATAAGGTGAACAGTAATTAAAAAAAAAACCAACCAAAAAACCAAAAAAGCAAGAACAGCAACAACAAAAAAAAAAAAGAAACAACCCCCCAAAACCCCCAAAAAATCATGTCCTTGAGGAAACTGTAATCTTGACTACCATTTTTACAAGAGAAATTCCCAGAAATGTGATATAACTAAAACTTTCAGGCAGTGGCCCCAGGAATCAAATTTAAGAGCACTGGGTTGATGCTGCCATGTGTGAAAGGAAAGAATGCTGCTTTGTAGGGAAGTGCATGCAGGCATTTTGCAATCCCACTGGGGAACACTTGCAGGAGCAGCCACAGCTGGAGCAGCAGGTCACTCCTATCTCACCTTTCACACAGATCCTGTGCCAGAATATTCCGGGGCTAGAAGGGAATCCTGATTTCAGTTTACCTGGGAAATAAATAACACTGACTGCAGTTTACCTGGAAAATAACACTGACTCCAGTTTACCTGGAAAATAACACTGACTGCAGTTTACCTGCACCTGAGCTTTGGTAAGCCCCACCTGCATGAAGCCCTTCAACAAGGCCTTATACCTGTTTTATTTCTTCCTTCATTCCTGGATTATTATTTTTCCTTATCCTGGATTTCTGTTTGTATTGATAACTATTACTAATATGGAAAGAGAGTGAAGAGGTGATGTCGTGAGAACTTCTGTTTAGGTTTTCTTTTCCAAGAGCAGGACCTTGCAGATTTTAACAAATTGTTTTTCATGGCAGAGTTTTCTTCCCTTTCAGGGATAAGTTTTAAGTTTAAATTAGGATTTGTATGAATCTTTCCAGGAAAAGGGGAACTTTTATTGTTTCTATGGTGTTTTCCTTAGTACACTGCTGTTATCATGATGGCTATTGTGTTTTACAGTTTTTAAATGGTATTAAATATACTCCAAAAGAAAACAAAAAAAAATCCAATTCTGCAGAAAATTACAGGCAGACTCTGTGGATGTAATAGCAATAATATACCAGACTTTTTAATATAGCTGGTTTGGCTCTTGTGTATCCTGCTCTTTATTCTTAACACTGTAATCAAGTGTAATTACAGGTGTAGACATTTTAATTAAAGGTGAATGAGTTTTAATTAAAGGTGAAAAAAGTAGAATTGGACCAACATTAACAATGTCTCTGTGACCTAAGCCAAAGAGTGTCACAGTATATACATAAGAAAATTCTGATTTTTACAAAATTCTGCTATTGAATCTAAGATGTGCTTTTGTGCAGGAAGTTGTGCTTTAAGGTACAAAGCACTCAGGTGTTGCTGCATTTGTGGGACAGTGGGAAATCTGTTTGCCACAGAGATTTGCAAGTTTTATTTGGTGCATTATCAGCAGATAGCAATGAGCAGCTTCTCTGCTAAGGCTGCTCACGGAGTATGAAGTTACCACAGAGGAGTTTGCTGGCAGAATTGTGATGTGAAATACTTGATATTGGCATTTTCTTTTCCTCTCCTAACTTCAGGATTCTTTGGATTTGGCTCACAATGAGGAGTTTTTTTGCTCAGTCTTACCCCTGAACGTGTCCCACTATCTCTGTGACACGAGATTGTCACAGTAGCAAAGACAAAAATGAAAACCACCTGCCCTGTAGAGAGATTAAATCTTTCTTGGATGCTTTGAATTTCCAGGGGATTGCAAGTCTGACAGAGCATTTATCTTTAGTATTCTTCTATGCTATTATTATTCTTCATTTGATTTTACTACTAACTCTGTGTGTTGCTCACAGTCTCCTTGAGCCCAAACTGCAAAAAATTGATCCAGTTTGTTTTGGAGCATGAGACTAATTTAACAGGTTATATCCATTTTTTTAATGTGTTCCAGAATAGCTTCTTTTGAACAGCTAAAGCACTGACATTCCTAACACACAGGCATCAGAAGTACACATAGAACTTTTCATTTCAATAACTCAAGCAGAAAAATAGAGAAAAATACAGAAGAGATCAGCCACAGAGGGTGTGGAGCTCCTTCCCTGGGGATATTCCAGATTTGTCTGGACAAAAAATCTGGACGTGGGACCAGATGAGCCACCGTGGTCCCTCCCAAGCTGACCCATTCCATGATATTTGCATGACATTTGTGACCTTGAATTCCAGTTTCTCTTTCTTGGGACTAAAGTGATTTTTTCTGACAAAGATGCAATTTTCCTGTGTTTTAGGAGCATATGTGAAAACCTTTAACTCACCCAGTTCAATGAAAAACTTGTAGTTTGTAGCCAGATCTTGAGTGTTTATTGTTGGTCTGGAGTAAAGGGTAACAAAATCTGATGTTTCCTTGGTTAGTTGGAAATGTTTGGGATTTTTTCATTGCTCAAAGAGAAATCAGACATTTGCACCAAGCTGTTCATCAAAGTTTGATGTTGAAACATTGCCAAAATTAGTTTCAATTAAAAATGGTTTGTACCTTGACCACTTTTTAATGTCCTGTGCTAAATAAAATAATTTATCTGTTCTGTGCCATTTCTGTACCAAGGCAAGAGCAGTTGCTGTATTTTTATTAACAATGCTAACATAAATACTGATGCCTATATGATTTTTTTTTTCTTGCATCTACAATATTTTTTTTCATGTTTTATGAGCTTTGCTCTTTCATTTAAGTGATATAACTGAAAAAATAATGACAAAGAAACAAGTGAATTGAATTACTGAAAAACTGTGACTCTAAACAATTTTGCAAACTTCATATGGACAAATCTGGTGCTGATTTTGAAATAATGAACTATTAATCCATATAAAAAAATCATTTTTCACAAGCCTTTGATAATTTTTTCCTTATGTCTCTCTATGCCTTTGAAAGATTCATTTCTTATAATCCTTAAATCCCATTCTCTATTATCTATGAGTTTTCTATATCAAAGTTTGTGATAATATTAATGACACAAACTATCTTTTTGAGGTTAAGAACAAGCACTAATGAGGATGAAAATATTTCCAAACAAGGTAATGTCAGACCAAAGGGTGGTGCTTTACAAAGATATTTTATTTCTCATGTGTGTCATATTAGAATTAGAATCAGTGTGATACTGGAGTATTTATTATCAGTATTTATTGGAATAAATATACTGCAGTGATGGAGCAAAGTCACTTCTGTTTTCTGATGGTGCCATGCTTTGCTTTACTAAACTTTGCCTTATTTAGTCTATAATTTCCTGTTTTCCTCTTAACATTTCAGATAGGTTGTCTAAAAATATCCTTTTGACCCTAAATTTAGAGTATCTATATTCACATAATGCTGTCTTTTCATTAATTTTTCCTTAAATGAAATAAGGAATTACATACAAATTCTATTTAAAGAGAGAGGTAGTTCTGTTGTTAAATCAATCTGTGAGAACCTCTACATAAAAACTTTTATTTAGAAGTGGATTACATATGGAGTACCCCACTGTCATCTTTTTAAAGCTGTAAGCCTAAGCAAATAATACAGATCATTATTTGTGATAACTTTTGGATTGTCTGCATAGTTTGGTTATAAACAATTGTTACAAACAAACTTTATTGTCGTTATGTTTGATATCTTACAGGAATCATTTATTGCACACCAATCAGTCTTTACTCACACAGGTTGGTCTATTTATTTTAAAAATGAAGAAGGTTCAGAAAAAGTTCAAAACCCTCAGAATTTTGCTTTGCTGCCTCTGTCACTAAGCACAGTCTTTGCTTGAAAAACATGCTTAAACCCCAGCTAATTGATTTAACATTCCACATTTTTGTATTTTTTAAGTGGGCAGTCTGGGCTGATGGAATCCTCGAGTCCACAAGCACTCTGCAAAACCCTTTTTTATACATGTTTCTTCAAGTTCCAACTATGTAGTGAATTTTATTAATTAGAAGAATGCTTCCCAACTTAGTAGGCAGGCTCCACCAGCCCCAGGAGGTGGGGTAGGGCACGCTGTGAAAGAGGAGAACTTTGAGGGCAGGGAAAGCTGCTTACCTTTCCCACCCGCCTGCAAATATGTTCCCAGAGTAATGAATATAATTCCCTTTGAAAAATCACCCGTGCAGCTTCCCCTGACACCTGGTGGGGGTTCAGCTGTGGCAGGTTCAGTTTCCCCACAGGTAAATCTTCTGACTCAGGCAACAGCCCCAAAAACTTCGCTCCTCTCCTGTTTACACACAAAGAATATTTAAGAAAGTTCCGTTGAAACACTCAAAGTTTTGGGGCCAATGAATTAAAATGAGTTTAAGCCCCGTATGGTTGCTCTGACTAAGAGTGAAGTGGTTTTCCTTCTGTCTAGCTCAATATTTTAGTTGACTCACTTTTATGTGCCTCTATGTTTCCATAGACACAGGACCTTGGATTTCTCAGATCCTGTTTCAAGCCCTTCCAAGGAAATAAGGGAAGCTAATAAGGGAATAAGTTTGCCTCAGGGAGCTGTTGTGAAATACACTGGAGTGTGAATTTAAAATGCAGCACTTTGCCTGCATTAACTCCTTGTGGGAATTCTGCACACAGAATGCTCAGCAGCTTGGTTTAATCCACTCTGCTAAGATTAGAATGACTAAAACCAGGTAATTCTAAAACCTAAAAGAGGGTTTTTAAAGGTATGTATTTTTCTTTAAACAACCTGAATGATATTTCCATTTTAATCAGCTGTTATCACCCTAAGGAGTTTTGCCCAGTTCCCTGGTGTTTGATTTGGTTGAAAGCAGTTCCTTGCCCCAAATTCAACCTGTGTCCTTACAAAGCTGTGCCAGCACAGCAGAAACTGAGGCTCAGATGGTTGGGAACTGAGGGGAGCACTTTGAATTTGGACTGCTGGCAGTGTGCACCTCTTCACACCACAGAAAATGCAATATGCAGCCCACTCTCACTCTCAGGTGTGGGGTTTTGTGGACTGAGGCAGAGGATAATTAAGGTTTAGTCCCCCCCTTGTCACATAAGACTCGTGAGGTGCTGCATCCTGACACCTAATTCAATTTAATCACCGTGCACTTCCCATTTCTGTTGGAATTCCCTGCACTGCCCTCATAAACCTTGAGAAAGAGCAGGGAGGAATGAAGGGAGGGGACAAAGTAAAAATATACAGAGAAATAAAGCAACAGAAATACATGAACAGACACATTCCTGCTCAAAAGAATGAGGAGCATTCACTCAATTAGTCTGGACAGACTTTTCAACCACGAGACGGAAGGTGAGAATTCAGGACCTGGTTTGTGTTGTGGATACTGCAAAATTTTCTGCATTTTTGTAGTTGATGTAATTGTCTCTGTTGGGGTGAGTTAATTAAATGTTACTGCAATATTTACTGGTGCCTGTTCAGTTTTTAAAAACACTTAGTTCTGTGTTCTTGTCAGTTGATTTTCTGTCAAAACCATCTTGTCCTCTCCATCTTTCTTTGGTTTATGTTACCTTCAGTAACCCTGTGTGGTTTTATGAACATGTTGCTTTTCATGCCTCTGATAAGGAGGAAGAAACTGTTACAAATTAAAAATAAAGGTTGTTTGTTGTCAAGTGGAAAGGTAGTTTATAAAAAAAAATGAAAACACACTATCTCAAAAAGTATTTCACATATAAAAGTTTCTTCTAAAATTCACTTAGTGCTCTATGTGCATAGGAATTTGTGAGAGATCTTTGGGTATTTTTTCACCTATCTAAAATAGTTGCAAAGACACTTTTATTTTATGAGCACCATGATTTAAGCAGGATAGTTCCTCTCATCCATGGGCACTTCTCAACTTGGGGTAACTGGGAGTTGAACAGAGTTGGGTTTCCTCATGATTCTGCTTGTGGGTGACAGTGCATAAACCATTCAAGCAGATTTTTGACTTATTTCTACCAGCCAGGATCAGAGTTGTCTCCCTCATAAGAATATTTCATGGTGAGCTTATTCCTCCTCCTGTCCAGCTGATCCTTTCAAATCAAGGGACACACACCTACTGCTGCCCCACTTTTGCTCACCTCTGTGGTAAGAAAGAGCATTTTTAATGCATTCTCTATATTGCAAGCTACCTCTTGTGTTAAAATTATTGTCGTGGCTTCAAAGGCGATGTCCTGCCCGTGGCTGTATTGGAGCCACATTCCATTGACAGCCTTTCATGGCAGATGCCTGGGCTGTTTGAGTAAGGGCCAAACTATTGGGTTTTATTTGCTGTGCATGCCATTCTTCTGCAGAGCTGGGCAGGGTGGGAGCAGAGCCTCTGCAGATGAAAAGCTGAAGGGAAATTGGGCAACCTGTGCGACTCTGCTCCTGGAACAGATCATTCTGTGCCCACTTCAAACCAATCAGTTTGGCTTTGTTAGGTCAAAAAAATGGGTCAACAGAGCTCATGTGTGATGGGAATCCTCTTGGTAAAGCCCCAAGATATGTGTCTCTTCAATTTATGGGCTGAAGTTGCTTTTTGGGGTAGCTCTTAATGACAAAGTTCCATCAGTGGATGCAAGGCAACACAAATGTATTCATTTTCCCCCTGGAGATTAGCTGATGCATTATTTTTTGTCTGGAGAACTCAACTCACTCCAGTGACCTGAGAGTGTAAAACTTCTAGTCCTTAAGAGGAACAAAAATCACACATCACTGGGACCATAACTTTGGAAAATAAAGCCCATCAGGCCAGGTGAAAGAATTCCTCTGGCTGTATAGCCTAAATATGGGAATGGAAAAAAGTCAGATGTGGAAGAAAAGGAATATGGTGAGTCTTCAAAGATGTTTAGGAACAGTGAAACCATTTGTTCTCCATGTCTGTGTAAAAGAGATGAGAAGAGGGGTGCAAGATCTGCTGAAGGCAAGGTGAGGTTTCAGAATTTCCTGTCTTTTAATAAAGATTTTAGGGTTCTGACCCTTTACTAAGCACATGAATTTGTAGCTCTGTGCCAGGAAATTGCCTGTATTCCATGCACTGGAGTGGATGTGGGCTGTGATCAAGGTTTTATATTCTTGCTCTTCTTGAGAGAACATCCTGATGAAGAGCAGAAATGGACCCACTGTGCACCTACTCAGTTACATGAGCTGAGCAAGTCCTTTTGGGTAAATGAATTTTATGTATTCATTTCTGAGACCTAAAGATATCCAAAGTGTCATTTAATTTGATTCACTTGATTATTCTTATCATCAAGAATATATCCTTTCCCTGCCTCCTGTTCTTGAATTTGCATTTAGTCCTCTTTGGTTGGGTGCAGGCTATGATTTCACCTTCCTAAAAGGGAGATTTCTGCATAGCTGTCACCTTTGTTAGGTAAATGACATTTGTTGCTGCTCCTTGCATGAGATGATAGGATCTTCCTTTACATATGTCTGAAGTTTTCTCCTGAAAGTAGATTTTTAGCTCTCTTTACAGCTAAACATAAACCCACTTGGGATTGTCCCCTTGTCACAGGTCAGCAGCCTGTTAAAACTATTTCTGCTGTTAAAACTTGCATTGTGTCCACAGTATCAGAGTTCCTGAGCTCAAGAGATCTGAGGACAGAGCTTTTTAAATGCAAAGATTGTTTGGTGGCTTGCTGATTGCTTGTGGTTAACCACTATGTGAATTTAAATATAAAGAATAGAAAGTGTGAAGATTGTTTTAAAAACGGGCTGTAAATGGAGTTCTAGAGATGTACAGCTGACATTTATTCACTGCCCCATCATCCTGGTGCTGCAGAGACTATGGAGATATCTATGGAGACATTCCAGAACAGTCTGGACACAACCCTGTGCCTCGGACATTTGCAGGGTTAAATGTCCTGTGGTGTTTGCAACACTGCTAACAGGATTTCTATTTTTTAAATAAGCAGTTTGTGTATTTCTAAAAATATAACAGTCAGACACAAGTATGTGATGGCTTCTTCTGCTTCTGCATTAGAAAGCACAGTCCTCATGTGCAGCTTTTTTTGGTTGGTTGGTTTGTTTAGGATGTTTGGGTGTATTTAAAGGAAGGTGTAGGGTTAGCTGTAGGTGGGGGTGGAAGCACTAAAAGAACCCCCACAAAACAAAAGGTTGAAGCTTGTCCTACTTGTGGAGGGATGGTCAACAACACCAGGTATTTTTATCATGCACAGAATCAAGTTCCAGGAAACAGCAAGGGGTTATGCTCTCATTTCTGTTTATATTTTTAAGATTATAATTTAATGTGCATGTGAAACAATAAATATTTCTACTTGCATAGAAGTCAATTGCATGAGAGCAGAGTTTGCTCCAGGAAAATTGTTGTGTTCATGAAATTCACAGAAAATTCACAGAAATTCTCTTTCCTTTGTGTGTTTGGTATTTTCTTCACCAGAACACTCCCTACCTCAACCAACTGTGTATTAAAAGTGCTGTGCTCTCCTGCAAGCTAAAAAGGGAGGGACAGGTGGTGTTTTTGTTCTGGTTTTAAGTGCTTGGAATATATTTAGGATTTGTGGATGTTTTGGTGATGGGAAGTGTGTGCATTGACAGAAGATCTCAAATTTGAAGCTGTTGGTTTTTTGACCAGGTTATTATTCTGTTTAGGATATTTACTTACTGATAAACAATCCTCTTCATTTAGCTTAAACTAAATTTGTAGTGGAAAAGAATACTGAAACTGTCTCAATGCTATATTAGCAAAACTGGCAGCTAAATTAATAATAAGTTATTAATTAATAAAACTTTCAAATTTATTTGTATTGCCACTAAAGAGTTCTGGTTTAAATTCAGAAAAAATATTTGTTTGACAGAAACATTCTGCCAATGAAAGGCTGCTACGAGATCACCTGAGGTAACATGGTTAGAGCTTCTTAAAATAAAACATCCTTTTCTCAAGGTTAGATAAACTACAGGTCAGATAAACCACAGAGCTACAAGATTTGTTATATCAGCTAAGAAAATTGATTTATGAACCTAGGTCAACTGTGTTATAAATGCTGGAAAAGTAAGGACTGTCTGTGCCTCTCAGGCATGAAAATTCCGTTCTTTGTGCCTTCAAACCAAAAAGGTTCAAGGGGCTTTTCTCTTTAGCAGCAGCTCCGGTGCAGATGTTTATTCTCCTCTCGCACCTCTGTTTATTTGCTTTCACAGCCAGGGCTGGGTGAAAGCCCAAGGCGTGTTCCAGCTCACCTTGCAGCACATCACCCAGCCCAGTCCTTCCCTGACCTAACCACAACCTCCCTCGGCTCCCCAGAGATTCCCACAGGTCAGCGCTGACTTGCTGGGAAAGAATCCTGCTGCATGCGAGGAGGAGGAGGAAACCTGGATATTGCTGTGGGACACCCAGGAAATGCAGGGAGCAGGGTGGGAAGGGGAATATTCCAGCCATGCAGCCAGAGCTGGGAACACTCAGGTTGTATAAACACACAAACAGCTCTGTGCAGACTTGCTCACCCCGGGTAAATTCTGTTTTCCAGTTGCATTCTACAGGAAACACGATTTTTCACTGGCTGTGACTCCACACATTGATGCTTAGGCACTCTGCCTTTCATTAGATTAGACTCAAGGTGCTTTTGGGAAGAGATTGGGAATAAATCCAGATTGAGATTTTTATTTTTGTTTTATTAACTAATGAAGCTGGTTAAATGTGCTGTTTGGTTTGGATTTGTTTTGGTTTGTTTTTTTTAGTTAAAGCGTAACACATTAACGTAGATCTGATATATGAAATAAAGCACATGGCTAACTGAACTATTTGTTTCTGGGTACTCTGGCTGTGATTAAAACTTTGTGAATTGTGCAATGTGCCTGGCTGTCCTTATCCCTGATAATTCTGCCTGTGTTCTGCTTGCTCAGGCAGGGAAAATCTAAAGGTGGCTGGAAAGGAGCAAGGCTGATGTGAACCTGTGTCATACCCCAGTAAGTGAACTTGGCTGAGGGAGCTGGGAGGCATCCCAGGGTCCCAGCTGCTCAGGCACAGCCTAAATCCATTCAGATATTGAAGCCAGTTACGTCCCTGGGTCATGATTCAGCTTTCTTTAGCAATTCTGGCAGCACACACGTCTGCATGTTGGTGCAGAGCGCCAGTGCAGATATGACATTCCCATATTCCTACCCCAGTGTATTGCATAACACCCTGCTGATAAATATTGAAATTCTCTTTTAAAGAGCTTGCTTACCTATAAGGAATTACTCTGAAATAAGCTGTGATGTGAATGCAAATGTTGCAGATATTCTGAAAGAATATTCAGATATTCCTCCCTATGTGAACATATTTACATGGCAGACAACTAAGTAAACTTGGATACTCCCATTCCAAGAGCCTGTTCAATTCACTGACACAGTTTTGCAGATTAAGTTATTCCAGACAGGTTTTTCACACAAAGCTATTTATGTTAGGGAGAAAAGCAAAACAAAATTCCTGGTCTGAGGCAAACTATGAGGAAAAATCCCTGTGCAGGGAGTGATTCCGGAATATTGCAATGCATTACATTCACTTTCATTTTTGGGGCAACATGACTGTTTTTTCTCTGGACATCTGTAAAGCAGTGGGCTGGTTATTAAACAGTGCAAAGTTTCAAATTCCTATAAAACCCAGCCTTTGTCCAAAGTCAAGCATTCTTCACAGGACTCTCCCTACGGCGCTCACCACGCCGCTGATTCATGCGCACAAAGCAGCGTTGTTTGTTCAGGGTAAGTCCCTCCAGCCCTGCCTGCCCATCTGCCAGAGGCTGTTCCAAATCCAGAGTCACAGAATCCCATATCTGAGCAAGCCCTGAGCACGGCTGTGCCTCCAGGAAAGAAATCCCACTGCATTTCCTGGCGGAGGATGCTCCTCCTGCTGCCCTGGTGACAGTGGCAACACCTCAAACACTTAAAGCAGATTTGACACTGCTTGTCCCTCAGAAGGCCTCCAGACAACATCCACCTTTCAAAAACCCTCCAAAAGTGCCAAAGGTGAAAAATTAATCATCCTTTTTGTCAGGGCCTAGAGGGTGAAACATGATCTTAACGTCTATTTTTTGGAAGTAACCTGAAATGCTGTAAATCAACCATTATTCCACTGCATTTTGTTTTGATCTCATTCTTTCTCTGTATATTTTATTCCCAAGTGCATTATGATATGCTAATTCTAAACTGACATTTTCTTTTCTTTTTGGTCATGTAGAAGACAAATTCCTGGTGAAGCTGTGCTAACAGAGAGAATGTTTCTGTCTCTATTATCTTTTCTAGTTAACTGTGTTACCTGTAGCCTTGGTGGGTGGTGAGCACAGGTGCCTCCTCACTGAGAGCACACATCCAGTTTTGACACCATAATTCCATTGTCACCTCTGTGACAGCAGGTAAGAAAATCTGAGGCTCCTGGCAAAGCAAGTTGCACATATAAGCGCTGTCAAATTAATTTTTCCTGAGAAGATGAGAGGCCTAGGCTTTGGGTGCTGGAAATGGGGTAAAATGCATCAATAGTTAATTACTTTTGAGTTCACATTGCGTGTGGATAGAAGGAAATAACCGGAATTTCTAAACCAAAGCAGATGATTGGTAATGGACAAGAATTTTCTCTATGTGAACATAAAGAAAGGGCGGTAGTTGTGGAAAAATAACCTGGATTTGGGCATGGTGTGGATGTGTGGGAAGAAAGAAGGAATGGAAAAAGAAATTAAGAGCACATCAAAGAGATGTCTGTACCATCCCCTTTCCACAGGTGGAAAAACTGAGGCAGAGAAGCAATTTACACAAATTCCGCTTTCACTTGTCATCGTCAGAGCCAAAAATTTCTACCTCCCAGTCCTAAACATGAACCACAAGGCTTTTCCTCTGTCTTATTATATCTGTTATTTGTTTTACCTTGTTTTCAGTTTTGAGAGCTCCTCTGATCTACATAAACATGTTGAAACACAGAGTGATTCAGGTGCCTACAGCTGTGATGTTGGAGGATGTGGTTTCATTTCATGGACTTCACCAACTTTGAGACAGCACTGCAAGACAGGGTAATAAACAGCAGGATAAATATATATTTCTCTAAATGAATCCAAAGTTTCAAATTTATGTGCATTTGGTTTCGTGTGAATTAATGAAATGTTTTATTTTTTTCATCAAATCCAGCATTTATTTGCACACATTTCTAGGACTCTTGCAAGTGTTATGAAATACCTGATTTCTCCTTTTGAGTGCTTACTGCAGGTACCTGCAGTTGCATTCTCAGAGTCTTGAACTCTGGCCAACCTCCTCCCACCTCCCTTTTTTTAATTTTTTTTTTTTTTTTTTAAGGGAAAAAAAATTCCCACATGGCAATTCTGATCTCAACAGCAAAGTATTTCAGGGAATAAAATCCAACATCACTTTTCTGGATTGTTACTCCATAATTAGAACTAATATGTTACCAGAAAATAGGGGAACTTTTAATCATGTGAGTCTGGTCACACATTAAAATTCAGTTTGGGCTGCTATAATTTATGCATGCTTGCTGCCTGTTTCTTCAGCTTCCTGAGCTGTGATCACTCCTGTAAAATGAATATATTTCAGTGGGATCTGTCATCCTGCTCTTGGAGATCTGCAGTAGCAATGGCCAGTGCAGAGAATTTCCACCTTCACTTCCTTTGATCAGACAAGTTCTAACAACCACAAACTGGAAATATTTTAGGAAGCTACTTCAAAATTTCACCTATTTAGTGTGATTTTCCCCTTTTCAACAGGGGATTAATTTTTGTCGTGTATATGTGCAAGCCTTCCATGACCCTGTCTCCCTTTCCAAGAGTAATTCTGAAATATAAATTCTATATCTGTCAAAAAATTTCTCCTGGAGTTATTCACTGACCCAACATCTTCATAAAGCTCATAAACTCAGCAGCCATTCTCATTCCAGGTATGTCACCAGCTGATTCTTGCTCAGACCATAAAGTATTTTTTCTAAAACATTCTGATTTACAGATCCAGATAATTAAAGTTTGCTGAAGTTTGGTTCTATTTTAGACATTCTGAGTGTTAAACAATTTACTATGTTTCATTAGGTTTTCCATCCTGGTAGTAAAACTTAAGATGGTTAAACCAAGGAAATAAAAAGTATTTTTTGCTTTTATAACGTTTACAACTGTGAAAATCTTGTCACTGATGCTGTTAGAAGAAATTTTTTTAGCCCTGCAAGTTGTATCCACAGAAGAGAGTACAGAAATATATGAATGGCTTCTGCAGTACAAATAAGTTGTTCCTTCCATTTTGGGATGAGAAAATCCAACAAATAAAATATTAATATGAATATCTATCTCCTAATTTCTCTTACATGCTGCATATTTGATAAAAACTACTTATTGGAGCCCTCCTGCAGGTGTTCCATCACAGAAAGTGTCTTTTGTTTGAGTGCCACATAGTAAACAACAACCTAATTCATCTTTTAATTGCTGACAATATCAGTTTTGGCAATCTAATTAATCTAATTAATGTTATTCTTATTTTCTGCTGCAAATACTATGTTTGTAGTTTGTGTTTTCATTATTTTCAATTGGTTTTTTCCCCTTGGACATAAAGATGACAATGAAAGTCACAGGAGTTTGGATGCAGCCAGGGTTTGGGTCAGGATCTCTAGATGGTGACAAATAAGGCTTGACCAAGTCAAAATAATTTTAGCAGTGATGGAATGGAACTGGGCTTGGGGATTTAGATAGATTTCTAAAAAACCAGTCTTTTATTGGATTTTTACTATAAAAAAGATGAGGATTTTTTACTCTTTGGAAGAGGTTTGCTTTCTTAAACAAAGCAAGTCTTAAAGTTTTCACTTTTATCCTTGACAAATCTCATATAAAACACTGCCTTTTCCCAGTTTACTTAAATTATTCTGATGTGCTTAGAGAATATGTTGAAGATCCACTTCCAATAAGTTCATTTATAGCTTTTGTGAGAAGAAACTTTGAAGTTCTGTATATTCATATAGCAGATATATGTGTTCATTTATTTATTAAAAACATACAGGCAGTGGGGAAAATGTTGAGCCAGTGCATGACACAAAGAGTTTGAGTTTGTAGGTAAAACATCCCATTTTTTATTAGCCCACTATGTTATTTATTAGAAATTGCCTAACAGCTTGTGAGATGTATTAAGGAATGTAAAAATTTTGGCAGGTTTCTTAGCTTGGTTAGTGACTTCAAAAATATTTCAGGAGTTATTAGAGAGACTTTCTTGTTACAATGGAAATATTGCAAAGGAATTTATAAGCCCTGTCACAAATACAGTGGCAATAAAAGAGGCAGGTGTAAAAATCTCCTCCCATAAATTCCTGCCTGAAAAGCTTTGCAGGCAGCTGAGATCTCCGTGCTCAGGTTTTAATCTCACTCAAAACCCTGGGCTGTAAAGTGATTTTTCAGGAGCACTTGAGCCATCTGTGCAGAGGGGAAAGGCCAGACACGTGTGGGTGTCAGCCTGATTTTAATCTGTGTGAATCAGGGAGGCAGCATTTTTAATTCTGTAATTCTGCAGGTAGAAGTGAGTCACGTTTCTCTGGGCCATGGCTCGGTACCACTATAGCCTCTGGGATTTCCCTTGCTGAATATCAAAGGCCTGCAACAAGCAGAGAGGTGTTAACCCTTCCCAAAGAAAGAGTCCTTTAGAATGGAAAGGATTTGTCAGCCAGAACACGCAGCAGTGTTGGGAAGGCAGAATTAGAAAGAAATTATAAATATGATTCTGTAGCCAGAAAGGCTAAGGAAGAAATACAAATGATAGCACGGTTTGAATAATTCAAAGAAACCAGTCTGGCATGCCAGAACACATTCTGTCCCCCAATAAAACTCAGCTGAGACCCCTCTCCCCAGCCTTATAAAGAAAAGTCCAAAGTACCCCTGATATAACTAAAAATATGCAAAAGCAGCGATTTCTATAGGTTGCACACAAATGTTACTGTATTAGTATACTTAGAAAGATTGATTAGTAAAGGAATAGAATATTCCAATGTATAGGTTATATAAGTAATTGAAAAAGAGAGTTCTATCTCTTGGTTCTCTTAGTCTCTCTTGGTCTCTCTCTTGCTACTCCCTTGCTATGCTCTCTTAGCCCTCTTGCCTCACTCTTTCTACACTCTTACTGCTCTTTTTTTCCCCAGCTCTCTCACTTCTGTTCTGTTACTCTCTTTCTTAGCAATCTTAAGTCTTGAGCTCATGTATTCATATTTTACCCTCTTTGTATTGTTCCCTCTGAGCCTGCTTTGAGCTCTATCTGCTGGCTCATAGCAGAGCTCTCTCTCTCTCTCTATCCCATGCCCTGGAATAAACCTCTAACACCTAACTCGATTATAGAGGTCTCTGCCGTGTCTCAGACCGTCCCCAGAAAGGGTCTCCTACACAGCAGCCTCTTCCAGGCTTTTCCAGCAGTTTACCTGCAGTCTCTAATCCCAAATCCCACATTTAATCCCCAAGCCTGATGGGGAGCTTGCTGCCCTCGGTGCAAGGTACCAGGGCTCATTTACACCAAGCCCACTCAGGATTCTTTCCACTTCACTCAGCAGATTCAAACACGGCGCTGTTTGATTCGTGCTTGTGCTGTGGAGCTGAATAAGAGCAAGAATACAACCTGCAACTCCAAAATTCCCACCTCGTGCTGTGAGCCTATTAAATACATTAAACACATTATGATTTTGTAAGGCAAAATCAACTGTGGAGTCAGACTGAATAATAACAATAACTTACTAATGGAGAGCAGTTTTTGAATTTTTTTTAAATAATGGCTCTTGTTTATTCTATTATTGCTTAGTTACCTGGCTTATTTCATTGTTATTTACAGAGCTTGCATTCAAGGGGTTTGCAAAGATAAGAGTTGCTTTATTTTATCTTTTTTTTTTGTCAGTAATCTATTTTAGAATTTCCACCTTTGTGTTAGTTTGTATATGGAGGCTCCACTGACACACGTTTCTAGTAGACAACAGTAGTTAGCAACAACTACTTTTTCAGGGATTTTTCAGCATTTTTCCAAATTTTTGGTTAATATTTTTAATGATAAAATGTTAAAAATCTTCTGTTAATATTTTAATAATCTTTTGTTAATATTTTAATAATTTTTTGTCAAGATTATTAGCACCCCAAGATGCTGATGTGAATGCACAAAATAAAATACCCATTTGAAAACATTTTGGTGAAAAGACATGTTTTTTGACAAAACAATGAAGAATTTCAGAGGTTTTTCAGCGTTTTTCTAAGTTTCTGGTTAATATTTTTAATTATCTTATATTCAAATGTTAATAATCTTTTGTTAGTATTTTAATAATCTTTTGCCAAGATTATTAGCACCCCAAGATGCTGATGTGAATGCACAAAATAAAATATCCATTTGAAAGCATTTTGGTGAAAATACGTGGCTTTTGACAAAGCAATGACGAATTTCAGGGTGTTTTTTTCAAGTTTTTGGTTAATATTTTTAATTATCTTATATTCAAATGTTAATAATCTTTTGCTAATATTTTAATAATCTTTTGCCAAGATTATTAGCACCCCAAGATGCTGATGTGAATGCACAAAATAAAATACCCATTTGAAAGCGTTTTGGCAAAAAGCTTTTTTTTCCCTCCCTGATTTTGATACCTAATTTTAATTTTTTTTTTTTTTTTTTGACTGAAACGGCAGTGTGGGGATCTATTTGGGTTTGAGAAGCAGAGTTTTGGTTGGGTTTAGTTTTGGGGATGGTTTTGGGGTGGATTCCCCGCAGCAGCGCTGTCCCATGGAGGAGGGCAGTGGGTACCTGCGGACCCCGAACGCACACGGGGTTTGTGCCTGGCAAATCTCCTTGTCCAGCACCTCTCCCCATCCCAGGAAAAGGCGGCTCCGACACCAACAAGGCGTCGTTTGCTGGGATTTGTGGGATCCAGCCTGAATCATCCTGGATCATCCCCGCTCCGTGTGCGCCGCGGGGATGAGGCGGCCGTGAGTCAGCGGGGCAGGCTCTGGTGGAGCCGGAGCATCAGATAAGGGATGGAAAAGCTCCGCGGTGTCTGCCCGGGGCTCTGGCACAGCATTTCTGTCCTGCAGCTCAGCCCTGGGCTCTGTGCGGGCAGCTGCAGCTCGTCCTGATGCCAAAGAGCCCCTGCTGGCCCTGCCCGCAGAGGTGATGCCCTGCAGCGCAGCCTGCAGCAGGGAAAAAACAGCGTGCCCCAAAACGGACCTGGGAAATGTGCCCCAAAAATGTACCTGAAAAGTGTACCTGAGAAATGTGTACCTGAAAAATGTACCTGAGAAATGTGCCCCAAAAATGTGTACCTGAAAAATGTACCTGAGAAATGTGTACCAGAGAAATGTACCTGAGAAATGTGCCCCAAAAATGTACCTGAAAAGTGTACCTGAGAAATGTACCTGAAAAATGTACCTGAGAAATGTGTACCTGAAAAATGTACCTGAGAAATGTGCCCCAAAAATGTACCTGAAAAATATACTCAAAAAATATGTACCCGAAAAAAAGGTGTACCTGAAAAATGTGTGCCTAAAAAATGTGTACCTAAAAATGTACCCAAAAAATGTGTACCTGAAAAATGTACCTGAGAAATGTATCTGAAAAATGTACCCAAAAAATGTACCTCAGAAATGTGTACCCAAAAAAAAGTACCTGAAAAATGTACCCTAAAAGTGTGTACCCAAAAAATGTACCCAAAAAAAGTACCCGAAAAATGTACCCAAGAAATCACCCAAAAAATGTTCCCGAAAAACGAGCGTGGCTACCAAGAAGCAAAGCAACACTGAGCTGGAGAAAATCATGCAGAACTCATTATCTGTTCTCAGAGGTTTAAGAATTAAAATTTAAAACTAGGCATTCTTCTCTGGAATAGCATACAAACAACTGTGTTAGTCATTTGCTGCTAATAAAAATATGATTTTTTTTTTTGTAATTACTATTTTTTCACATTGTGCAGGCTCTCCATCATTAACAGAACTGATAACAAGGTGCATGTAAAATTTGGGTCATTTAATATTTCTCAATTAGGCTCGTGAATGCAGGGCTTTCTTATTATCCATGCAGAGGAAGAATGTTAGCAAAGATAGTTCAGCAGTTTCTAGGAAAGCAGCAGAGAAAAACCACAGTATTTGTCTCTGGGAAAAAAAGAGTCTCAAAGCTGGATCACTAAGCAGTGCTATTATTTTGCACAGGCTTTAAAGTTTGGTGTCTGGGAGAGGAGTGGTTGCCCTGATATGGCTTTTAGTATGTAATTCCATTAAATAAGAGCTGTTAAAAGCAATCTGCAAAGCCTGCCTAAAGCCCCAAGCCAGTAATTTTCTCACTAGATCACATCAAATACAGAGCTTGTTCTGTTTTTGTCTACAGCAAGGAGCTTTTGTGATCTCCAGCAAATGATGATGTGCCTCAATTCTCTGCCTCTAAAGAAGAGTTCTCATCTCTACAAGGAAGCCACGAGGTTTTTATTAACCTGTGTTCTCATTTGTTCAGCTATTATGAGCACTAAAACCACTCTGCTGAAGGCCCAAGTGTGGTCCTCAACCTGCCTTTTAATTCCTGGCTTAACTTTTGTGCATTCAAATCAATTTATAAAGGAACTGACTCTTGGGGTACTGAGCAGGCAGAGCTGCCTTCACCTTCAGCTCTGCACTCACAAAAATCCACACACGTGCCCAGAGCAGTCCAGCCCCACCGTGTCATTGACTTCAGTGGGACTACCTGCACCTTGCTTTTTTAAAAAATTCCCCCAGTAGAAGCTGGTTTCAGGATTCCCCCTGTCTTCCCATGGCTCATTTCCATCTCCACACCAGGGTTTGTGAGGGTGCTTTAGGTGAGATCAGCAGGGAGCTGCAGCATCCTCTGCAAGGTGCAGCCGTGCCCCTTTCATCACCTCCACACGGAGGCAGGTCCCTCCAGCCCACTCTTGCCTTGCTGTTGACATCAAGGAGCACCTGGGAAGCCAGGCCAGCTTTCTGATCTGCCTGCAAACTAACCAAGGGAGTTTTTTTGAAGTGAGATCACTGAGCTGATTCAGTTACTGTTCAACCACGTGAGTGCAAATGCAGTCCTGTGAACAGGAGCACAAGAAGGGGATGGCAGCCTCCTTCAGAGCTCTGGGTTGGCTTAACCCAGCTGCACTATTGCACCATCTGTGTAGAAAAAAACCCAACATAGCTAAATATTTGCAGAGTGGACGAATAGATGGATTTCTGTTTAATAGTTCTGCAAACTAGTGCTGTTTTATATCAACTTTAAAGCTATTACCTAGTTGCCAGCTGCTGTCTGCTCACAGAATTTAAAAGCAAAATATTTTAGCTCTAACATAGAGGACAAAGGGGCCCTGTGACCTGCTGAAGCACCAGGCTGAGTTCACTCATGCCAAGCAACCCTTGAGAAGCATTTCATTCTAAAACAACCAAGCTGAAGCACTGGATTGGATCCTGTTCTCTGAAAGGACTGGGAAATATTGCAAGACAGTGAAGCAGAATAAGAAGAGAGGTTCCCTGTGGTGCCCCTGCTAACATACACACAGGAGGGAAGGAATTACATGAGGCTGGTTACCTTGCCACAGAAGGATAAATTTTGGTTTATTTTGGTATAAAAAAATACAAAGGTTGGTTGCACAAGATTTGTTCTCAAGAAACCTAGTACTGACTGCTGTATGTCAGCCTGGCCAACTGTTAGGATGTTTTAAATTATTAATTAATTAATTAATCTGTTTATTTATTCATTCATTATTATTCAGTGACCTGACTGCTCTGGAATTCCCTTGCTGGTTTCTTTTTCTGCCTCTTGAAGACAAGCTCTTCTGGTGTCCTTTTCCAGCCTTCCTAAATTTCATCAAGAAAAAGCTCAGAGCATAGGAAGCCAGTCCTCTAAGCGTTTAAATGTGAATTTTATTTAGTCCTAGCCCTTTTGAAAGCATGTAAATAATTGAAATTCCCTCAGATGAGCTCTTTCCATGTCCTGCCATGAGCTCTTACTCCTTTCTTGCTTGGTGTTTGTTGAATTAATTCTCAAATCATTGTGGAGGCAGAAGGTGCACAATTCACTTTTTGGTTAAACTTAACTGCCAGCTAAATGCAAGCTGAATTTTGTCTTGCTTAACTTTCACCATCTTCCCAGTGAAACAGGGGTTTGAGTGACAATGTATCATTAGAGGAATAAAGTTGTGAGCTCTTCCAGAAATGTTCAGCACCCTGGTTCTCCAAATCCCTTCATTTTAAGCAGAGCTCTGTGAGAGCAGGACACGCTCTCCAGGCTGATCCACTGAGAGCTGAATCCCAAGTAAAAGCAAGGAGCAGCTCAGGATGATATCCAGGAGACAGAGGCCAGGTAGAGGTGTATTGCTGAGCCACAGAGGTGACCCATGGGCTTGTCTCTACACACAGCTATTTCTTATTTCTGATTTATTTCTACAAAGATGTTCTCATTCAGAGTAAGCCGTTGTTTAGTTTAATCCGGAGTAAATTAAGCAGGAAGAAATCCGTGTGGAATAAAGCCTTGAGAGCAGGTTTCATGTCCTGTGCCTTTTGAAGGTAATTAAATGTCTCTGTAGATTCTTTTTGAAATGGAGCTTTGCAAAGAACTGCTATTACCCTGGCTTTAAAACACATTGTCCTCTATCTATTGCCCAACCTGCCAGATTAAATGACACACACTGGCTGCCTAGAACAATCACCTCGAGTCTGATACTCAGTGTAACAAACAAAGGCCAGCTTTATTAACCTTCAGACTTGTGATAGGGGTGAAGGTTGTGATGCAGGTCGGAACAGCCTCTTCACCAGTCCTGTTACACACCAAAGGCTGCAGGCTCTTTAATTCCGACTGCAGCATCTCAGTAACAGGGTGAGGCCCCAAATCCCTTGGTCTGAGCCACGGCTGGACATGAGCCCAGAGGTGCCCAGGTGGCCAAGAAGGCCAGTGGCACCTGGCCTGTGTCAGGAATGGTGTGACCTGCAGGGCAGAGATTGTCCCTCAGGCACTGCTGGGGCCACTCCTCCAATCCTGTGTCCAGTTTTGGGCTCCTAAATTCAGGAAAGGCATTGAGGTGTGTCCAGGGCAGAGCAAAGGAGATGGTGAAGGATCCAGTCAGTCCAGTGATGGATGGCTGAGGGAGCTGAGGGGGTTTAGTCTGGAGAAAAGGAGGCTCAGGGGGAACCTTCTCACTCTTTACAATTCCCTGACAACAGGGGACAGCCAGGGAAGGTCCGGCTCTGCTCCTAGGGAACAAGGGGCAGGATGAGAGGCCACAGCCTCAAGCTGCACCAGGGGAGGTTTAGCTCGGAATCAGGAAGAATTTCTACCCTGAAAGGGTGGTCAGGCATTAGGACAACAACCCAGGGAGGAGCTGGAGTCCCCATCCCTGGAGGTGCTCAAGAAACTGGATATGGCACTTGGTGCTATGGTTTAGCTGACAAGGTGGAGATTGGCCAGAGGTTGGACTTGATGATCTTGGATGTTTTTTCCGAACAAAACAATTCTGGGAGTCCTGTGGTCTTTGCAATTAGATCCACAAAAGGATCCAGGCACTGAAATCTCATCAAAGCTTCTAATCCCACGGGCAACTAAAGCCCAGAGATGTCTGAGCTCTCGGCAATAGCTTCCCAGAGCCTAAAAGCTGTTGCTTCAGAGCGTGTCTGGGCAGAGTGCAGCCTGGGGCAGGCTGGCCGGAGTGCCGCACACCAGGCTGGGATGCACAGGGACAGAGGGACAGGGACAGGGGGACAGGGACCCGCTGCCCTCCCTGGGCAGGGGGAGGAAGAAAAGGCAGGAATGAGGTGGCTGGCGCTTCCCTCTCCCGTATTTAACACTTCAGCCTTATTTAATATCCTTTTTGTCACAACTTATTTGTCCCAGCTCAGCAGCGTGCGCGGCGCTCCCCTCCCGCCCCATCGCTGTGCCCGGCGAGCTCCGGACAGCCAGAACGCTGGAGCTACCCCGCTCCTGTGTGCCGGGACATCCAAGGGAGCTGTGCAAAAAAAAACCCAGTGCAAACCCACCCCCTGGGCCGTCCCAGGAAGTGACGAGGCGGCGGTGCCCCCGGCACACCTGAGTCACTCACCTGGGCGGGCGGGGCGCAGCGCTGCGCTCCGCGGAGCCGGGCGCGGTCCGGGCACGGCAGCGGCGATGGCGAGGGACGGCGGCTCCCCCTGGGCCATGGGGCTGCTGAAAACCTTCGAGGAGAGCGAGTTCAGCAGCTGGGAGAAAATCGGCTCGGGGGGGTTCGGGCAGGTGTACAAGGTGCGGCACCTCCACTGGAAAACCTGGCTCGCCATCAAGTGTTCGCCCAGCCTGCATGTGGATGAGAAGTAAGGGGGGGACGGAGGGAATGGGGGACAACGGGGGGGGACGAGGGGCTCTTCCCGCAGAGGTTCCCCGAGCGCAGCCCTGCCCGTCTCACAGCCAGCAGCAGCAGATCCCGGGAAATATCCCCAATGTCTCTCCTGTTCCCTCGGAGCCCTGCGGAAGGCGTTCCTGCCCTGCCCAGGCTGTGCCGGCTTGCACGGGCCCGCTGCGGGCGCCGAGCGCCCCGGGATGGGCTGGGAAGGGCAGGAGGAGTGGGAATGTCTGGGATGCAGGGGCTTGGGAAGAGCCAGGCCTGCAGCTCTCAGGGGCAGGATTTGTGTGGTGTGCTGGCAGCCTGCTCGGGCTGGCGGGTGTCAGGGTCTTTAGGGAGCTGGAATGTTCCTAAAGGACATTTCTGCTGGGAAATGTGTCCGGCTCCAGTGCAGGGCCAGCGCTTCTCCGTGTGTCTGTGCTCGGGACGAGTCCCTGGAGGTGGATTGTTCTGCAGGTAAAGGTGCCCCGCGGTGGGGCTCCCCTGCCCTCTGCCACTCCTTGTGGTCCTTGCTGAGGACGATGGGCTCTGCTGCTCTCACGCTGTGTGTGATCGCAGAACCACAGATGGATTTGGGGTTGGAAAAGACCTTGAAGCTCATCTCGTTCTGGCCCCCCGCCACGACCAGGTTGCTCCAAACCCCATCCAGCCTGGCCGGGAGCACGTCCAGGGGTGGGAGCTGTGAGTGCAGGTCTCCTTTCCGAGGAGAGGAGGGCTGTCAGATCACCTTCAGGAGCATCCCTGTGCTGTGGGGACAGCGGTGGCTTCCAGCAGCAGAGGGAGGTGAATATTCCCAAATCGTGTTCCTGGAGCTTTCCCCAGCTCAGCTTGATCTCTGGGATCGCTAGCAGAGCTCACAAGCCGATTCTGCAGTTTTTGAGACGTGGATTGGCTCAGTCACAAAAGGTTTCCTGTTGGTGCCTTTCCTGCAGAAGGAGGGAGATAAGCTAGCCCAAGACTGAAAACGTTTGTAAACCCATCTTCTGCAGGATTTCTGGGGTAGTTGAGCATCTTTTCCAGCATCTAAATTGCTGACTTTGCAGTAGGCATGGCGTATAGAGCGGAATAAATGAAATTAAATGTTCTTTGGAGAGGGAGCGTTTACTGTTATGCATAGGGTAACTGTGCTGTCTGTGAATAAAATGGAAAAGAGCTGTAAATTGCAGATTGTATTTTTATTGTGCTAATCTTCAAGCCCCCTACTATTAAAACCTCAAAGAAGGTTTCGGGTTTGATGCTTATTGATCAAAATAGTACCATGGCCGATTAATTTTGAAGTTAAGATTAAAAACATGTCTTAAAAATAAGCTAGAAGTTTTCATTTGCAGTGTACAGCTAGAAATTTACTCCAAAAGTTGATTTTCACTCTGAGACAAAGGATGCTGTCACCTATTTTAATATGAACAATTACTTTTGAGATTTGCTATCAGATCTCTGTATTAATATATACCATGTGCAGTAGAGAGCCACCTGTCCCTCCGTGGCTGAGGTGTGCAAATACTGGAAGACCATACAAACATGCAGCTCAGTAAGGAAAAAATGCCTTGAGAATTTGGGAACTTTGAGACCACAGGGCTCCTGCAGCTTCTGATTTATTTTAATAAACCATTCCTTCAAACTCTAATTTATTTTACTGCAGAATCTGTGCTTCAGATGCTTGAGGAGAGCATTGATAAGAAATTGGAGTGTCCTTGGCCTTTGAAAGAGCTACAAAATAAATGTAAACTGATTTTTATTTATTTATTTTTTTAATATTTCTCCTTTGGTTCTTGGGCTGCTCTATCCAACCCCTTTCAGGAGATGGTTATGCTGAGACTTTTCACCCAAAACTTTTCTAATAAACTTGTACTATTCAAATGGTGGGGTGGGGGGCACAGACAGAATCAAACACAGCCTCTTTAGCTGGCAGGTTGCAACAAGCCTGTGTAATTAGATTGTTAATCCAGGAGATTAACTTGACTAGCTGTTTCTTGGAACCCTATGAAGAGTTAGAAGAATTGCCAGTGGAATCAGAAACATTAACTGAAAAGCACGGAGGCTTTTTCTGATGTATTTATTTGGTACCACATGAAAACGCTGTTTGTAATGGTTTGCTGGTGGTAATGCTCTGTGTAGTCGCTCTTACCGTGTTTCTGCAGACAGTGAGAGATTTGGAGTAATTCCCTCGGCAATTATCACATCACAGAGCCAAGTGGCCTCAAGCAGAAGAAAAACTGAATGTAGAGCCAGAAGTGTATTTTACCTTTCAGCCCAAGCCCTCAGACAATCCAGCCAAATTCCATTCCTAACACCTTATTTGCTCCCACATCCCTGAGATCTCGATTCTCACATGGGACTCGGGATGAGGAGGAGGTTCCACGTAAATCTGAACAAAACGAGTGTGACCCAGGAAGGTGGAGGAGCCTCTTCCCCAGGACTTGCAGTGGAGAGGCTCAAGTCTCTTCCCTTTACCCGTGTGGGCCAGAATGGAAGTGTGGTGTGGGGAAAAACAGGGGCAAGCTCGGAGAGAGAGAATCCTTTGTTGATTTCATCTGCTGAACGCAAACGCGCTGACTGTAAGGTGTAACATTTCCTGGAGAGGGATCTTTACTGGAGCTGTTGGCCATGGGGGTGACTGCAGGGTGTGGAGGTGCAAAAAAATTCTTGATTAAGGGGGAAAAAAACCCCAAGCAAAGCCCTACCTATATCTCCTTCTGCACATCTTGGATTTAGGAATGGAGCAGGACTTTGAAACTGAGGAGGTTTTGGAAATGCCTCGCTGTTAGTGGATGCTGCGTTTATTTAGGTGGTGAAGGTGAATGAATGTGTCTTCTGTGTAGGGAGAACCTAAGAGTCACCTTGTGCTCCTTAAAGAGTAGGAGAGAGCCTGGCTGTCCTATAATTCTGTTAGCAGGGCTGACATCTGTTAACCTGAAAAAAAGGGATTTTCTTCCTTCCCCCCTGCAACATACTCTGACCATGCAGTGTTTTTTCTTGTTTTCTCATATTCACATTCTTCTCTGAGAGTCAGCAGTGTGGAAATTGTTAAATGTGTACCCTGCAGAGCAGAGGCCACTGTGTGCTTATAAAACTTCTGCCATGATGCAGATGAGAAGAGTTCCTGAGGACATTCAGGGCTGGTGTAATTTGGTGGACCCCCACCTGCACCACCAGCAGTTTGTGAAGAGGTAACTAAAATTCCTGACTGCAGAGCAGGGCTGGATCTCCCCTGGGCTGGGAGAAGCCTGGCTGCTCTGTGTCTGGAGGTGGCTCACACAAATGGCCTCATTACAAATTTTGAGCTTCTCTGGAGCAACTTCTTGAGTTTCTTTTAACTTGAGCAACTTTTAACTGCTCTGTCTCAGACTCCATTAGGGAAATGTGGTGGCAGTGGTGGGGGAATATAAAACTGCAAGGACTGCCTGCTGAGTCTAAGGTTGTAGTTTTACAGCAGTGTTATCTCTAGGGCACAAAGATTGGATCCATGCAAATGCAGGCACAGCTGCAATTCCTGCTGTTCTTGTGGCAGGGTTTGTGGGACAAGGGCTGGGCCCTGGGGACTGGGGCAGTGGGCAAGAGCAAGGTCCAGGAGAATCCAAGGAATGCAGCCCTATCTGTCTGACTTTGAGTGGAAGCAGACAGCTCTCTGGAGGTCTCCAATCCATGCAATATTTCTAGCTGCTTTGAAAAAGATTGATCTGTACTGACTCCTCTGACAGAGATGCTCTTTGGCACTGGACCAGTGCTGGAGCTCTTGATGTGTGGGCCCCCGTCTTCTGGTTTTATTTACAGGAGAAAGTGTGTGCATCCCATCATTTACATGACCTCAGCTGTCCTGTGTATAAGCTTTTTTTTTTCCCCTTTTTTCCCTTTTTATTATTTTTTTCTTTTCTTTTTTTTCTTTTTCCTTTTCCTTTTTTTTCCTTTTTTCTTTTTCATTTTTCTTTTTTCTTTTTCCTTTTTTCTTTTTCTTTTTTCTCTTTTCTTTTTCCTTTTCCTTTTTCCTTTTTTTCTTTCTTCTTTATCCTTTTTTTTTCCTTTTTCCTTCTTCCTTTTCCTTTTCTCCCTTTCTCCCCCTTGTTTGTCCATTTTTCTTTTTCCCCTTCTTTTTTCACCCCATTTTCCCTCCTCCTTTATTTTTCCCTCTGCTTTCTCTTCCCCCCATTTTTCTCCATTTCCCTCCTTTCCCTCCCTTCTCCCTTCTATTTTCCCTTTTATTCTTTTTCCTTTATTACGACAAAGTTATGATGCACTACTGGAGGGAGAGGGGAGCAGAGCCTTGGCGCCTAGAGAAGATAACTCCTTAATCGAGTGGGTATTAAACAAAAAACCATTACAACAGGGGCTAGAGCTGCTGCTCCCGACTGAAAAGCGCCACCAGGAGCTTTGCTTTCCCTTTCCTTTGGATGGTTCAGAGTAACTCCCCAGCAGCGGAGCGGTCCAGCATCCCCCAGCCGCATCCTTTGATGCGCTGCCTGTGAACTTGGCGGCTGCAGCCCCGCAGCAGCCAAACCCCGATGGGTTTTACAAACCCATTAGCACTCGTGTGCTGGGGCCGTGGGGCTCCGAGCTTCGGGAGAGGGGAGGGAGACACTTTTATCCCTGCCTGCCGGAGGAGATCTTGCTTTAACGAGCTGTTTGTGTTAATGCCATTAATGCCGGTGCGCTCCGGCACTCGGCTAATGACTGCTTTGGCTCTCTTCAGTCCTTTTGTCTTCTCGCCTTTTCTGTTTTCAGAAGGTGACAGGGGCCCTTTTGAAAGTTCTTTGAAAGCCGACGAGCCTCGCCGGCCGTCCCTGGCCTCTGGCTGGTTCAGTTTTGAATGCTCTGGGTATGGGAAAGTGCTAAGGGTGGTAATTGTCGCATGGGGGTTTATTTAAACAGGCAGATTAGATAGAGGGCACTCGCCTGTTATTCTGTTAATTCACTCAATTGACTGGATCTGGTCCAAGCAGAAAGGGAGCTTTTTTTCCCCCCTCCCTTTCTTTTTTAAATTATTCTAATGAAACAGAAAATTCTGCTCCTTTAGAAAACGCCCCATTTCCAGCAGCCAATCTGTGCTTGTGGCGATGCTCTCTCAGGCTGTTGCTAGCCTGAGAACCCCATCCCGAGGAGTCTTAGTGGTTCTTGCTTTGCCTGGGAGGGCTCAGACGGGTGTTTTACATCCCTGACTCCGCCGAGGCCCGGTGAATTATGCTGGCTATGCGTGTGGCTTGGGGGCAAGGAGTTGCTTGTGTTATTCATAGGCGCTCCCTTCCAGCGTGCCAAAGAGCAAACTGGATACTTGTCTGCAAAGGCAATTATTTCACAAGAAAGTTGCTGTAGGGAGCAGCCGGAGCCAACATGGTTAATAGAAAAGATTTCCCTTATCTTTTTTATTTCTCTCTCGGCGCGTACGTCCCTCTTGAGATGATTTTTTTTCCGCCCGATCTTGCCTCTGCAATGGGTCTGCTGGGAAATGTTCCCTGCAGCAGGTTATTGCAGGCTGCCAGAGCAGCTGAGCAGCAGAAACATCCCCAGCCTTGGGGAGTGTCCTGCTGCCGAGCCTGAGGGCCGAATGACAGCTCCCAAAATCCTCCAAATGAGCTCCCAAAATCTGAGGGTCCCTCACAGGCTGCACTTCAGCTTCTCCCAGGTCATCCAGACATTGGGGGACACTTGGGAAGACTTGGCCGTGTGCAGGCTGGACTTGGTGTTTTCTCTTTTGAAAAGTGGACAGTGCTTCTAGCTGGCTTTGGATTTGAAATTTTAAACCCAAAACAGTTAGATTGATGGCTTTGGATTTGAAATTTTAAACCCAAACCAGTTAGATTGAGCTGAGGTTCTGCCATGAGGCTCCCACAGTGGGAGCTGGCATCACTCGGTGGTGGCACAGAGCACAAACTTTGTCCTTTTACTTCAGGTACTGTTGTCCATTAGGTAGTGGGCACATCTTTGGGTGCATTGCAGGAGCTGTTGTGTAATAAGAGAGGGTCTGCTCAGGAAATATTACCTGTCTGACCTCCCTGTGCCCTCTTTTGTCAATCTATGGCAGCAATAGCGATGTGTCAGTGCCCATGGCCCAAAGCTGCTCTGGGCAGGGTTCATAATCACTAATAACACAGTTTTTAGGGTCTTTCAGCCATCAAGTGTGGCTCCTCTGTGGGCACAGCCAGCCTGGGCTGTTTCTCCTCTCCAGCCTGATGCCTTGGAGCTGCTGCAGAAGGCTGTGAGTGAGGTGCACAAGAAAGGCACAGCAATTAAGGGTCTTGACCTGGGAGGCTGCAGCTTGGACTGAGTAACACTTAACCCTGTGCAGGGTCAGGCTGAAGTGACCTGTAAACAACCCGGGGTGCTCATTACAGCTGCCAGGCCCGGGCCTGTTACATCACTGAAAACGCTGTGCTCCGAGTTCTCGGCACCTGCTGGAGCTCAGGGAGCGCAGTTTTGGACTTGTCTGATCTGTATTTTTTGGGGAGGCTTTTGTTGTGTCTCCCTGGTTACAGCAGGCAGTTTGCTGCCCTCAGTGGTGTCTCCAAGGATTCCTCTCCCAAGGTTTGGGTCTGTTTATGCTCAGGATGCAGCAGCAGGGCTGTGAAGCCAGTGCCTGGCTTCTCTTCCGATTAACACAGCCCTTATGACTCACAAAAACTTAATGACTTCAGCCCAAGGAGTTCCAGCAGTGGTAAAGCTGGGCTCTATGTGTCTCATCCTTCTGAACAGCACAGCACAACCACCAAAGCAGGGAGATGGGCTTTGCACCTGGGATATTCACACTGTGGAAGTGTAGGGCTCACCTGTGGTCCTGCAGCTGGGAGCTGCCTGCTGCTGAAAGCATGAAACCTGTGAAAAACGAGGTTCACGTAATTTTTATAGAATTTAAAAGTTTAATAAAAAAGACAATTAGGAGAAAAAAATACAGTAAAGTGTACAGATACGGCCGGGTGTCTCTGCATTCAGCCAAGAGAGCACACCTTACTAACAAAGGATTGTCTCTTAAAAACAGAATCCTGCTACATATCCATAAATTCTCATACATATTCATACATTCTTCTTAGGATCTTTGGGGTTCTTCTGTTTAGTTTTCTCTTGCCCCCTTCCCAATAGATCAATCTTCTTGGCGTTATTGAGATTTACATTCTCTGATACCAGAAATGCAATAAATTCCTCCCCCAGAGTTCTGGTCACTGCTGTCTTCATCTGGATAAGATAGTTTACAAATGCAGGAGTTCTCTAGCTATTTTTTTTTTCTCAGTCTTTGAGTTATACAAACAAAAGCAGTTTTTATTTTAATACTATGCCATAGCCTTAGATATATGTATTATACTACTATTTCTAAATTTCATCAATAACAGAAATAAAGCAAACTATATTAATACAACAAAATTTCTCATTCTTATACACATAACATTCATTTTAATATTTGTGGAAAGCCAACAATATAAAATGTATCTATAACAAAACCCCAAATCAGTAAATATGGCAATCCACCTGGAGTGCAGGCTGGTGAGATGGCAGCTTGGGTCAGCCAGGGGATGGGCACGAAAGGTGGTGTTCAGTTTTGTAAGAAATGTTTTGTGCGTGTTTGGCTTGAGGAGAAACAGCTGCTCCATCCCTCACCTCCCATTCTCTCCCACCCAGGGAGCGCATGGAGTTACTGGAAGAAGCCAGGAAGATGGAAATGGCCAAGTTTCGCTACATCCTTCCTGTCTATGGCATCTGCAGAGAGCCGGTGGGTTTGGTGATGGAATACATGGAAACGGGGTCCCTGGAAAAGCTCCTGGCGTCCGAGCCCCTGCCCTGGGAACTGCGCTTCCGCATCATCCACGAGACAGCGGTGGGGATGAACTTCCTGCACTGCATGTCCCCCCCGCTGCTCCACCTGGACCTCAAACCTGCAAACATCCTGCTGGATGCCCACTACCACGTCAAGGTACGCACTTGTGAAAAACGAAGCTCACTCCTGTAAAATTTTAAAATGGTTTAATAAAGACAATAAGAGACATAAAGTAAAGCAAAGAGTTATGGCCGGGTGCCTTGGCGCGCTGCCAAGAGCACACCTGGTATCTCAGGAACACTCTTTTTATCCCCCCCTGCTGTGAGGGGTTAATGCATATTCAAAGCGTGTCCCCTCCCTGGTTCTGCCTTCTTAGATCATGCTTTTGCACAACTTAATTTTCTGCTGGTCAGCACTATTTTTGCTGGTCATCATTATTCTTGCTGATGAGCATTATTTTGGAGTTTGGTTTCCTTTCTCTTGCAAATGGTCACTGTTGATAAGAGTCCGCCCCAACATCCCTCCTCTGAGGGTATCTGGGCTTCATATCTTTCGCTGATAACAGTTTGGACTCTATTGTTCTCCTGATAACAGCTTGGGCCCCACTGTCTTTGCCCTCTGGGATTTCCTTGCCTTGTACCTAGGAAATTCTTTTAAGCTTAAGACTTGTTAGTAAGAAAAAAGTTCATACATAGCTAAAAAGTATTTAACATATAAGATTCATCTGTGAAAGCCAATATCACAATACAAATTTATAACACACTGGATGCTCGGTGCCAGGGAGCCACCTTTGGATCTTCCCCCGTGGCTCCTGCCAGGTGCAAAAAGCCTGAGAGAAACCAGCAGCGTTCCTTTAGAATTAGAGAAATGCCCACTGACCTAACCCCTCCGATTCCCAACTTAAAATCCACCCAAAAAGAGCCCTTAAAAAAATCCACCTGGTTTATGCACCATTTTAGTACATAAATAGAGGTATGGCTAGATAACTCCTGAAATTTTAGAAGGTTGTAGCGAATTCTGCTTCTGAGACCTAATGGGCCCTGCTACAAATTTCCCTGCAGCAGGGTCATGAGAACAGGGAGAGAAAAGTAGTGTGAACCTCTACATCATCTTTGCCACTTCCACAGTTGCCATGGTTGTCTTGTTCTAGGTCTTGGCACCCCTAAATGCACAGGTCCCATTTATGGCTGGAGTCTGGAGAAGCCTTCCCAGAGGAAGCTCATTTCCATTTGCTCAGAGCATGTACAGGGATGAAGAATCTCTGTCCTGACTGTTCATACATACCAGAGGTCACTGAAAGGAATTTCTTTTGTGGCTGTCACAGCATGAAATTATTTTTGTTATCCATTTCAAGAGTAAACTTGGCAAACTTGTTAGCCTTCTCTGCTGGAGGTTCTGTGGTCAGCTGGACCAAAGAGGTTGTGCTTGCTTTCTCAACTTTCTTTTTCAGCACAGAGACTGAAATACAGGTTTTTTCCCTGGTTTTTTTTTTTTTTTTTTTTTTTAGTGTTTGATTATTATTTTTAGCAGTGCCATAATCCATCTGCTCCCTGTTTTCCTGGCCCCCTCACCAATCAAGTGCCTTTGATCTTGCCTGTATCGTTCTAAAAATGAAGTTTTCATTAAATAAAGACAGATTTCCTGATGTCATGAGAGGGTTGGAGCCATAAGAGGTGTGTGCCACCAATGCAATCACACTTGTGATGGTCTCAGCTCTTTTACTAGGCCTCTTAGTGACTTATTTCTTAGAAGGATTTTGTTTCTGAAGTAGGAGGCATCTAGAGCTGGTCATGCTATTATGACCAGAACATCAGGATTTGAACTGTTGAAAGCCTGTTCTCACACAATGGTGCTGAGAGACCTTTGCTAAGTATTTATTTACTTAAAAGTTCATGCTTGCTTGCATAACTTCTTAAATTCCTGATTCTTGACTCATCCATGAGCCCAGATAGCAAGGCTGTGTTTTTTCTCACTGTTTCAGGAGTGCCTGATGTTCTGCCTGCTGCACACAGCCTATATCTGGGCAGTGATGTAACACAAAGGGGCAAAGTGCAAAATGTACAAAAATAAAAAAATAGTCGCTGGTGAGGTCATTGCTGACATCCCTGAACTGTTGGCTTCTCTATGAAACACATCAAGGTCTTGAGAAACTTCTCAAGGAAAGCTTGAGAACTTCTGTGGAGTTCAGAAAGGAATGGTCTAATCCAAAACTTTTCCAGCCAGCAGTCTCTTACATCCACAGGCATCTTGGAAAGCCCTCCAAGAAGCAAAGCAGGCACAGGAACCTATATGCAAAATAAGAGATGAACATATTCTGTGAGGCGCCTTCACTTTGAAAATGTGGCCCCAAACCTTCTTTTTGTGTGATGTGAAATTTATAATTAAATTTCAGACCCTGCAGCTCGGTTTAATGTGCATTTTCTCGCTGGAAGGCTAATGGAGCTGCTGATTGAAGTGTTTTTAAATGTCAGCATTAATTTAGTATGTGACCTGTCCCTAATAGAGTCCTAAGGTGAGTGAAGAGATGTTGCAAACTGCAAAAGAAGAGTTTGGAGGTAGGGAGGACTTTTACAAACTGTTTGCCCTTGAGCCAGGAAACAGTCAGTCTTCCAGTGGAGAGCATTAGAAATGCTGCTGTGCCATCCTGCAGTTAAATGCAAACACACCCTGCTCCTTTTATGAGCACGGTGCTCACTGTAAAGCCCTGAGTGAGGCTGGTGACTCAGGCAGTGCTGCTGTGCAGAACTTATCATCAAGTGGGTGCCTCCATATCATAAAGCCTGGGCATTACATAAGTGTGTGCTGGATTGGGAGGATAATTAGGAGGATGGGATTAGTCTGAGCACAGATATAGATAGATATTAATTTTACCAAAGGCACACTGGGGGATTCCCTGGTGATTTTAAATATTTGTGTGTAATATGTACAGTGCAAGGTAAAGCTTTGCTGTTTTTTGGAAGGTGGATGCATCCATCCTCCATTGTGAGTTGGTGGTGGGAGCTCCCTTCCCTGCCATGTCCTGTTCCATCTTGTTTGCTTTTCTTGGCAGGATTATTCCATACCTAGACAGGGTTTGCTAGCAGGGATCAACCTGCTTTTCTTCCTTCCTTCATGTCAACATTTTACTTCTCTTTATGCCACCAAGATCCTCCCTTGCCCCTTTCTCCAGATTTCCTTTTGATATTTACATGCTGACTGACATCTATTTCTCTGCTCAACTGGACCACATCTTTTTGAGCTCATTCTTCAGCTCTCCTGCCCTGCACACACGTTCTGGATGTGTCCCCAGAGCTACTGTGATGTGGCAATGGCTGGCACAGGGAAGCAATGCCACATTCCAGCGCTGCCCTCGTGGGTTTGCTCCTTCCCTGCTGCGATGTGATCTCTCTGCAGGGCCCTTGGTAGGAGAATAAACACCCCACCACGTGCAGAGATCTCATGCCCAACTTGCTGCCAGCTACCGTGCCCTCATGATCTCTGTTGCTGCTTCACAGGTTTCCTATCTTCCAAAATCTCATGGTCAAGTGTGTTACTTTTTGTTCAGGGGTTTAAAATTAAGCCAACCTGCAATTTAATAGTTTTGGGCAGAAACATTATTTTTAAATTCTTGTTTCTCTCACTGTCCAGCTTGGGTTTTTTGTAGCTCCTCATCTTGTCATACATATGTTTGTACACATACATGTATATATGTGTGGGTTCATGCACACACAGAGACAAGCCTGACCAGTTGTTTTTCATCTCCTAGATTTTGGTTTTAAAGAACTTGAAGCAGAATGAGCTGCTCTCAGCTGTGCACTGCTTTAAGCTCTCTGTAGTTGCTTTTGTCCCCTCTCCAGTTCTCTGGTTTAAACCAGTGTGAAGTTTGCTGCTGTGTTGTACTGTACTGATGGTCTTACCATTGAAGTGGTCTTCACTTTTATTTGCTTCAGCTGCAAAATTTCTCAGCATGGAGTTGGATGCAGCCCAGTCAGATAGCAAATTTAATTATCAGAAAGCTTCTCCATGTAGGTTGTTAACTGGACATCCAAGCAATACGCACAGGCCAGGTTGGTAAAGAGCAGTTCTATCATTTTATTGGACAGACACTTTTTTATCAGCTGCAGTTGCTCTCCTGTTATTAGAGATGAGGAGAGCCTTTGTTTTGTGTGTCCCTTCTGCTTGTTTCCTACCCTTCCTGATCAAAGTTTCCATGCAGGGCTCTTGTTGCATGGCTCCTTAATCCCAACCAACAAATCTGGTTTGCACCTTGATCAATTCTTTGATTGATCTAATTATGGTGGCAGAGGGGAGGGAACAAAACCATCCCTGTTACAGTAATGCAGATTCATGATGGATTAAAATGGATATTTAGCTTTGGTTTGTGATGCTTCTGAAAAGAGGATTACAAATGTCCCACCTGAAACGGGTTTGGAGGAGTTAAAAGTTTCAGAGCAGGTTGGAAAAGGATGGAAATGCAGTCTATTTCAGAAAGGTTTCTTTTAGAAGCTTACTGAAGTGCATTCATTAAAAATCCTGTTCATAAAGACACAGGTTTGAAGTGCACCTTGTGTTGGTATTTGGAATTAATTTTTAGTCTTAATTTTTAGTAGTCCAAATCAGTGATCTGTGTAAATTTCTTTAAAATTTCAGATATTTCTTAAGAACAAAAATGTAAGCCTTTTTTCCCCTACTCCAAGAAAAAACAAACAAAGGAAGCGTCCCGCACCACCAGACACTTGAACACCCCACAGACAAATGTGGAGGCATTCTCAATATCCAAGTGCAGATACTTTGTACAAATACTGGATATTCTAGCAGAGATTAAAAATTAATCCAGTGGATTTGATGCAGAAAATCTCTTGGTGAGCTCTGTCCCTGAATCTATTGCAGTGGGTTCTTGAGTTTTGCTTTCAGAAAAATGACAAAGCATCAGGAGCTAAGTGCAGAGCTCAGGATATCAGGAGGTGAGAGCAGAGTTCAGGGCAGTCTGTCAGGAATCATCAGTAAAAAAAGGCACTTTCCAAGCACTCATTTTGTTCCTGGGAGCTAGATCCCTGCAGTGCTTGGGAATAGCTGGCTGTAGTAGTTTTGTAGTTATGCGAGCCTTTCTTCTAGTAAAAAAATAAAAAAAAAAAAAAAAAATCCAAAAAAAAAAAAAAATTCCAAAAAAAAAAAAATCCAAAATAAAAAAAAAATCCAAAATACAAAAAAAAATTCCAAAAATAATTTCTTAAAGCATCTAAAACTTTGCAAGTGAGTGTTCTTTGTACGAACTAAAACGGAAAAATCCACAAATGGCAGAAGCAGAGAAAAGCTGGAGTGCGTGAGTTAAAAAACTGAACTAAAAAAAAAAAAAAATAAAAAAAAATAATCAGAAATCTTCAGATCTTGGAATCCTTCAGTAAGGATTCAGTAAGGATCCTTCCTTGCTGGAAGTGGGCAGGAGAACACGTGCAGCTCCTGTCCCTGCTCGGTGCTCACGTGTTGGTTCTCATGCAGCGCTTGAAGGAGCAGAGCTGCCCGAACATGAAGCATCCCACCACCGCCTGCGTGGGCTTTGGCCAAGGCTCCTTTCTCTTCCTCCCACCTCCCCACCGCGGGTTTTGCATGGAGCAGTCTGTCGCCTCCGTGTCTCCCCTGCTGCTGCCACGGCTGCTTTTGAAGGGACCCACCTGAGATCACTGATGTGAGGAGCCAGGCTGCGGATTCCCTTGGAATTCAGGGGCAGGGCTGCAGGGACCAGCAAGGATCTGCAGGAAGGGGTGGGGAAGGGTTCTCCACTTCCACTGCCTTCCCCAGCAAGGGTGCTGCAGAACGAGGTGCCTGGCAAGCAATTTAAAGGCAAAACAGGCAAGTTAAATGGCTGTCTTCCACCCACTGCGCAGTTCCCACTGGTGTTTAAAGAACCTGCATGACTAAATACACCATGCAGCGTGGAAAATTCACCCTAGAGCAACTAATAAAAGCCACAAAAAGCTGTCTGCAGAACCTCACTATTTTGTTACAGCCTGCAAGATAACAATTCCTCAATTTCCACTGCTTTCTCCTTCTGGAACAGAATTTGATATGATCGAAGCCCTGCTCTACAGGTGATCTTTTATTAATTGACACAACGCCCAGTCCTTCACACTAGGTAGGGACAGTTCCACAAGGTGAAGTTCTTGCTAGCCCAGGGAGGGTGTATACCATGTACCTTAGCTGTTTTTTTGTTTGTAGGGTGGCTTTTTCTGTCTGGAGTGCTCAGCTCTGCCTTAGCCCCCAGCCTTAGATTCACACACCGTAGCTGGTGGCTCCAAACACAGGAGTGTCACCCTGCCGTCTGCATTTCATCTTTATTTCTTAACTCACACAGTAGGAAACACAGCATTGTTTAGACAAAGAGGGAGGTGTGTGGCTTTAATTATGGCTGGATTTCTTGAGGTGCACACAAGCCTCTGCTTCACGTTCATCAAAGGGGAGCAGCGCTTCACCACGTCGGATCCGTTCAGACTTGCAGCGTTCGGTTCATTTCTAAGCTGACACCACAGCCTGGTGTCATGCTGGGGTTGTGCTTTTGTTCTCCTCTGGAGCACCAGGTGCCCCAGACTCATGCAGCATTTCCTGAGGTGGTCGATTTGAATCTTCCCAGGGTGTGTTGACAGGGGTTTCCTATTTGCTGCTTTCCTGGGCTCCAGTGCTTGGCTTGCTGAGGAGTCCAGCAATCCCTCTCTTGAGAGTGTAGCTCTACAAGGATGAGTAACTATTCCTCCAGAGAACTTTGCTTTTTCCCTTTTCTCCCCTCTTTCTTAATTTTTTTTTAAAATCCTGTGTGTGGTTTTTTTGTTCTCAAGTCATTCCCACATTACCCTGCAGATTAAAGAGGGACAACAGGTTGGACATACCTGTGTTCTAGGGTGCAGGATTTCTCCTGCTTCTCAGAATGCCTCTGCTGAGCTCTTTGTCCATGGGAGAAGTTCTTGCTGAAGCTGTGTGGGTTGCTTTGTTTGTTTTATGGCAAAAGGAGATTCCTTGCATGGCTGTGTAACCTGCCTGTTCTCCAGGAGGCTGAAGCTGGCAGCAGTTTTCTCCCTTTCCAGTAATGGACACATGTTACAACTAGTTTTGTGGTATGTTTAGAGAGAAACTTCTCAAAGTGTACAGTAAAAAAAAAAAAAAAAAGCTTTTTTTAATTATGCTTGTTGTTTTGAGGGAAAACTTTCTCAAAGGAGAAGCTGTGAAGATCAAAAAGGGAATGAGTCATTGAAAAACCTGAGTATTTATTAGATAAAAAGAATGTATAAGTTAGGGGGAGGGGGAATCTTATCTGACATGTAGACAAAAATCAGTGTGCTCAGTGGTCCAAAAAGACTTGACTTTTCTTGACATTTCCACTTGGCATAATAGACATTTTTGTCCAGTGGGAAATTAAGTAAGACAAAGGAAATTCCTGGCCTATCTGTTTGCTCGATGATTGGTATGCCTTTGAGAGCAAATGAATGCATATTTGCTTGACACTTCAAATTAAAGTGGAGGTGTGTCCTTTTCATAAACTTGCTGTCACTTGTTGTGCTCATTTCAGCTGGGCTCACTGCGTCACTGCACCAACTTGCTGGATCTCCTGGCTGCCAAAAAGAGTTCCCTGTGTGGGATTTTGGAGTGTGTGTGCTTCCATTTGGGTTTTTGGAGCACTCCATGGCTCTGCTGTTTGGCTTGGTCAGTGAAGAGTGATATTTGAAAGAGTGATTCTCCAGAGTTCATTGGAGAGCAGGACGTTTAAACACATGGTACAGTGTGAGGTTATGTAGGGAAAGGGGTTGGCAGAGCCAATAATTACATTAAAGTAGTTTGCAGTAGCTAAATTCGACTGGTTTAAATTACAATAAATTGTCTTGACTGTTTGTTGTGTTTGCTGTGTAATGGGCTGGCATGTTGTTGCTTGCAAAAACTGCTTGCCTTTATTTTTTTTTTTCCCTTCTTCTTTAACTTAAGAAAAACCCACTGAAACATTATGCTTCCAGAGATGTTTTACTGCCTTAGTGTTTCTGAACAGCACTTCACTGTATTTTTTGGGTCACCCTGTTGCATCTGTTGCTCTTTGCAGAAAATATTTTGTGAACACCTTGAAAGTCTGATGGTACCATGCACTTTTCTCACCTTCTTCCTCCTCCTTTTTTTTTTTTCCCCCCCAGATTTCTGACTTTGGGCTTGCAAAGTGCAATGGCTTGTCCCATTCCCATGACATCAGCATGGATGGCTTGTGTGGCACCATTGCCTATCTTCCTCCAGAACGCATCAAGGAGAAAAACAGGTGTTTTGACACCAAACATGACGTGTACAGGTCAGTGAACTATGAAAACACTTAAATGCTATTTTAGTAACCCTGTATAATGAGCCCTTTTTAATTTTTTTTAAGCATGAAACCCCTAAATATAATTTGAGGCTCATCTTGAAATGTGTCACATTTGCTTTGAGTTTTGCAAAGTCTTTGTAGGGTAGAGGCCTGTTAAAAACTGCAGGTGATCCTGGGTCTTGAAATTATTTGTTAGCAACTGGCAATGGGAGGCACTCTGCCCACCTTTAATTTCCCTTCTAATGGTACATCCTGACCTACTTTTCCAGTCTGTGATAAAATTCTGAGTTATGTTCAGTGGATTTCATCACAAGGTCTTTGGCTCTTCTTTCATGGCAAGATTATTAGGAAAAGGAAATCACAGCTTTAGATTTAAAAGATATCTCTTATTCTAAATTAAATGGATTTCTTTAAAGTCATCTTGCAGTGTAGAAGCATTAAATTAAATCCACTGTAATGCTTTCTCTGATTTTGTCAGGGTGGATGTGGAGTGGTTGGTAAATGCTACCAAGGACTTGGCAGCCTCCAGCAAGTCCCTCTGTCTGCTGCTTCAGGTTCCTCCCTGCCAAAGCTAGACTTTGAAATCATGACTTTTGTTGCATCTCTGTGTGTGTGTTCATCAGCTGAATTAGATACAAAAGTGGAGGGACAAGAAAAACAAATTATACTCCTCCAAGTTTTTCAGTTTTGTTTAAAAAAAAAACCTATAATTTTTTTTTACCTTTTTAATTTTTATTTTTTTTTGGTAGCTTTTCCATTGTGGTTTGGGGAGTTCTTACACAGAAGAAGCCTTTTGCAGGTAAGTTGTGCGTTATCTTGAATTTTTTTTTCTTTTTCCCATTACTAAGCACACTTCTTGTCCCACTAGCCCCAGCTTTTTGTGCAATTACCTCCAAATTCTAACAGTCTTGTGTGGTAGACACTTTTAAGCTCTCAAATTCTGAACAGAAGCTTAAATCCTCCTTTGTCCTACGTCATGAAAACAGAACCTGTGTTGCTGCAGGGGCCCTTGTCTGCACATTTTTGTTTCTGCTGGAGTTTGCTGCACAGCTTCAGATCAGAGTGTGGCAAAGCCAACTTGGCAGGCAGTTTTTCTGCTGTTTTTCCTCTGTAGAGAGGTTCTGCAGTTTGCTTGTAGATTGTGGGCATAGATTTGTTCTTTTTTTTAAAAAAAAGCAATAAAAAAAACCCCAGAAAAAAGAAAATCTGTCTGTGAGAATAAGCCCTGTTCCACCCTGCAGTGGATGCACCGCTCAACAGGCAGCTATTTATTCTTTATGACTTTCCTGTGTCTGTGAGTGGCCTGTGTGGGGCAAACACGTCCCAACAAGTTCCAGTCTACTGCTCATTCTTCTCCCAGTGATGGATTCCGTTTAGCCCAGTGGTTGATTTACAGTCAGGAGCTGCCTTCCTGCACCTCTTGATTTGTGTTCTTCCTTCACCTTTATCAACAGTTCCGGTGCCTGGTCCAAATAAAACCTAAGGTTCTGTTTTCTTACAGCAGCTATGGGAATCCAAAGTGAAGTAGCAAAGAACTGTTTGAGGGTTTTTTTTTTTTTCCTTTTGTTCTTTATCTTTAATAGGTAGAAAAAGAACACAATCACCTGCTGAAAATTGTTTTTAAGTGATACATTGGAAGCAGGTGTTACTGCATTAAAAATACCTTGTTGGAGAAGACAACCAACAAGTTTTTTGCCTATTGATAAGAAAACTAGAAAAAATGTGTAAAAACAAATTTTCCAGCCTAATGGACTCTTAATGCTCTTGGAAAAAAAGAGAAGTGATTTCTTTTGCCGGGACATCTAAAGTTGTGTGCTTTTGCTTTACAGAGGAAAACAACATTTTACATATTATGGTAAAAGTAGTTAAAGGCCACCGCCCAGAGCTGCCTGCTGTTTCCAAATCCAGACCTCATTCATGTAATAACTTGATCAAACTGATGCAAAAATGTTGGCAAGATGATCCTGGTGAACGGCCAACATTTCAAGGTAAGATTTCCTCGTAACTTGGCTGCCCATTTATTCTTCTATGAGTCACATTATTGCTCAGGACTCTGCTAATCCTTGGGGTAAACGCTGAGAAGCTCTGTGACAGAATAAATAGAGCACATTGTGTGGTGGAGACAATGATACAGGCCACTTACTCATTTGTGGAGGAAGGGATTATCTGAGGACATGTCTGACCATGATGATGTTATGTAAACACGCCAGGAATAAGCCTTGTACTGAACCAGTCAGTCCATTTAGCCAGAAATTATATTTATTTCTGATAGTGTGTGTCAGGACATAGGCCAGGCTGGAGTTGCTGTGGTTTGCAGTGCACCAAAGCGTGGAAGGAACTGGCTCTTGAAATTTGTATTGTTATATGTTGAGAAAGTGAATTTTCTTGTAATGAAATAGTTTGTACAGTCACTTCTGTGCCAGTAAAAGGTCTGAACTTGTCCAAAGCACCTGTTATGAATTCAGGTGTTGTGGTAGTTTGGCACTAGCAAGTGCTGTCACCAGGTAGCTTCATTTAGGATTAATGGGAGAGATTAGCATCTTCCCTCTCCTCCTTCTCCTGCTCAAACAAGGAATGAGGACTGAAGAGGTGAGGGATTCCATCTTTTAAAAAAAACCATCTGAATCTGCCAGCAGTGCAGTGGTTCCCATTTCACAGCCCTGCAGTGTGGCCCCTGTATAACACCATGGGTGCGAGTGAAAATGAATTGTTTGGGCAGCCCTGTGTATTACCCTTGGCTTGGCTGCACACTTGTGCCCACTGAGGGGGTGCTGGATGGAATGGTCAGGACTGGAGTCCTTCTCCCTCAGTATCTCAGAGATTTTAAGTTCTATTGATAGAGAAAGGCAGCAGGGTATCTCAGAAACTCTCCTGAAAAAAACAAGCACTAAAAATTTCTCTTGTTTTCTTTAAAGAAATCACTTCAGAAACAGAGGCCCTTTGTGAAAAACCAGAAGATGAAACAAAAGAGATGGTCACCCAGGACCTGGACACCAAGAATGCCCCAGAGCAGCAGCCTGAGGTATTTTCTCTTTCACTTCTTGTTCAAACTTGCAGGGTTTTGGGAGGAACAGGCTTCTTTATGACCTGGAAGGTTCCAAGCAACCTTTTCTTTGCTGCTTTTGAGTACCACCTTGTCTGATGGAAGTGGGTCTTGGTGAAGGACTGGAATGCACAAATGACAGCAGGGACATGGATCAGCTCAGGAAAACCTCAGGGCAGATCCAAATGCAAAGTGCATCTTACTCTGTGGAGGGGGATAGCAGGACAGTTAGGAAATAAAGGCTGGAGCTGTGTGGGTGTGACTGATCTTAAAAACCATCGTAGACAGAAGGGCCACGTGGCTTTAGTGGTTCTGTGAGTACTGATGGAAGCTGCCCTCCTGCTTCTGAAAAAGTTCAGTGACCTCATTCATAGGTTTCATTTAATACAAATAGTGTTTAAAAGCTACCTGCAAAGTAACAAATTCATGTTTCTTCTGTAGGGCCTCCTGCTCAGTTTTGTTTGCTGACCTTTCTAAAATGCTTGTGTGCTTCTCTTGAAGGGGATTTGTGCACTATCCCAGAAGAAACAGGAGCCTGCTCTGCCATCAGTTAAGGATTACAGTCTCTCAGAGTTGTTGTCCCAGTTGGATTCAGGGATTTCACAGACTATGGAAGGCCCTGAGGATCTCAGCCGCAGCTCTTCGGAGTCCAAACTTGCCTCCAGTGACAAGCGGCTCTCAGGAGTTTCATCTGTAGATTCAGCTTTTTCATCCAGAGGATCCCTTTCCCTTTCCTTTGAAAGGGAGAGTTCAGGTAATGGTCACGTTTTCCTTTGTAGCTGTTTGGACTGGGGCATGGGAGTCAATGGGCTGGAGAGTAGAATAACATTCTGGAAATTACTGTTAGCCTTGCTTTCTCTTGCTGTCAGCACTACAAATTTATTTACTGGAGGTAGTTATTTAAAAGGAAAAAATACAAATAGAAAAATTACGTGGTTCCCAAACATGATCTAATGAGAAATAATAAATCTCATTTACTTTTGTAAAGGAGTAAACTCCCATTAAAGCAATTACAGAATCAGTCATGTAGAGTTTGGTTGGAAGGGAGGTCACTACTAGTCCAGCATCCTGCTTGACATGGGATTAAAGCCAGTGCCCAGTCAGGTCAGCTGAGTCTGTGGCTTGCACAGTTAAACTAAGCCTAAACCTGAGCACCTTAGTTTTTAAGAGGACTCAAGCCACATTCTCAGCAGCCCCTGGGACCATTGTGATAAAGACCCCCTCACTTTTCAGTCCAGTGCTGCAAACCCCAGACATCTGTTTTCCAGTCAGGTAAACAAATGGTTAGTGCAGGGAGACCAACCACAACATCCTTTGGTCTTCGTGCCACAAGAAATAGAGTCAGTGGGGGTCCAGATCGGACTTGAAAATGTTCTGGGACTCCTGTGGGGCAAGGGGAGTGGATTGTACAGCAGGCAGCTCATTGTTGAAACCATGATCAGGTAAGGTTTGATGGGCATCAGAACTGTGATGCTGTCTTTTCCACAGAATCTTAGAACAGTTTGGGTTGGAGTGGACCTTTAATGAGCAGGGACATCTTCAACTAGATCAAGGTGAATGTTTTCAGGGATGAGGCATCCATCACCTCTCTGGGCAACCTGTTCCAGTGTTTCACCACACTCATGGTAAAATTTTTCTTCTATCTATCCATTTAGATATTGGTACTACCGACATACAGAAGAGGAAGCTGACGGAGGCAATTTTATCCGGGGATACCAGCAAGCTGATGAAGATCCTCCAGCCTCAAGATGTTGATATTGTTTTAGATGGGAACTCCAGTCTTCTGCACTTGGCTGTTGAAGCAGGTCAAGAAGAATGTGTCAAATGGCTCCTGCTGTACAATGCTAACCCTAACCTCACCAACAAGAAAGGGTCCACCCCTCTTCACATAGCCATCGAGAAGAAGTTTAAAAGCATCGTGGAGCTGATTATGGCCAGGAAAATCAACATCAATGCCAAAGATGAGGACCAGTGGACTGCTCTTCACTTTGCTGCCCAAAACGGGGATGATTTCAGCACTAAAATGCTGCTTGACAAGAACGCGTCCTTAAACGAGGTGGATTTTGAGGGCAGAGCCCCCATCCACATAGCCTGCCAGTACGGCCAGGAGAACATCGTGCGCATCCTGCTGAGAAGAGGCGTCAACGTGAACATCAAGGGGAAGGACGACTGGGTGCCCCTTCACTACGCCGCCTGGCAAGGCCACCTCCCCATCGTGAAGCTGCTGGCCAAGCAGCGCGGCGCCGACGTCAACGTGCAGACCGTGGACGGAAGGACCTCGCTCCACCTGGCCGCCCAGCGGGGTCACTACCGCGTCGCTCGCCTCCTCATCGACCTGGAGTCGGACGTCAACGTCCGCAACGGGCTCCTGCAGACTGCCCTCCACATCGCCGCTGAAACCGGCCACACGAGCACCTCCAGGCTGCTCCTCAAGCACGGGGCAGACATGGAGGCCACCACGGCAGAGGGATACACGGCCCTGCACTTGGCATCCCGCAGCGGCCACTTAGCCACAACAAAGCTGCTGATGGATGAAAGGGCCAGCGTTCTAGCCAGAGGGCCTTTAAATAGGACAGCGTTGCACCTTGCCGCGGAAAACGGGCACTCTGAAGTAGTAGAAGAACTTGTCAGTGCAGAAAATATCAATATTTCTGACAGCGAGGGGTTCACGGCTCTTCACCTGGCTGCGCGAGGGGGGCATGCGAAAGCAGTGGAGGTTCTCCTGAAGCACGGGGCTCACACTGACATGCCGAGACCCAAGTGTCAGACCCTGCTCCCGCCTGCTCAGCAGAGCAGGAACAGCTCATTTACCGTGTTGTTAAGTGACACTTAAGCAAAAGGTGCCGAGTGGTGCGTTTTTAACCTGGTGTGAGGAGGCTGCTGGCGCTCAGGGCTTTCTCCAGCTGTGCAGGGATGCGCTCACCAGCACTGGCAGCTGGTGGACTGAGGTGTTTGAGTGTGACTAAGGCCAAGAGCTGGAGTCTGCCATGGTCTGTGTCATTCATTCTGTGCCTGCCCACCCTGCCTGGATGCAGACATTCCCCTCCCAAGGACGTTGTGAGAGAAGGATGCGACTCACCTGTTCCCCCTGCTTTTTTTTTTTTTTCCCCTATGTGCCAAACTAATTTAAGAACTAACATTGTGCTTTTTTTATTTTCCTCAAAACAAAAAGAAAAAAAAAGATGGCATAGATTTGTGGTTTATTGCAGCGATCTATATTTTGGGCTGAAAGCCTCCGGTGTAGAATAAGCACAACAGCAGTCTGCTTGAAATTAATGCAGAAGTTGAGGAAAGGGCTATTTAAGGTACAGTTAATCAGGTTTCTGTTACATTTTTTAATGGAGACATTGATTACAGATTTCTATGTACTCAAAGTTTATAAGGCAGACTTAATAACAAGGCAGGATTCCAAAAAAAAAAAAAAAAAGCAGAAGTAAAAGCTTAACACTGCTGTCTTCATGTACAGTACTACCTTGTATGTATCCTGAAATCAGTAAACTGGACTAAGTGCTTAGTGGTTTGTCTTAAATGAGCAAGTCAAGAGCTGAAATTCATACTGGACTGGAATTGGATGGTCTGTTCTAACACCAATTGTTGTAGCAATTTGCAAAACACTGTTTGGAGGGGCTGATGACTGGAACGGATATACTGTGTATATAGGATTTCTATCTGTTGTATGCTTTTTTTCTACTGAAGAAAATAGATTGCTTAGAGTGGGTATGTTTTAATACACCTTTTAATTTCACTCTTTTTGAAGTACAAATGTGGCCTGTTAATAATAAAAAAATGTGTTCCACAACTTGTCTGTATTTTCGAGTCGATAAAGCAACTGAAAACCCATTGACCAACAACAGCAGAACACAACTATCATGTGTTAGAAGGGACCTTAAAGACCCCCTGACCTGGGCAGGGACACCTTCCACTAGATCAGGTTGCTCAGAGCTCCAGCTAGCCTTGTCTTGAATGATGTTGAATCCCAAACTGTTGACATGTAAGGCTGCCCTCAGTTTTACATTCCCTACGGCTTTACAGAAAGTCAGGAGCTTGAAGGAATGGGAGGTGTTTGTTATTTACAGAAAAAAATTGTAGAATAAAGCCTCACATAACCAAACCTTTAGGTGTGTAACACATTGATGTACAGCTGGGATGGTTTCTTCTTATGCTGTAGATGTTTGTGAAGAATTAAATGGTATTAAAAAGTAGACGGTGAAGCCATGCTCCTGCCACTACATGGAGTTTACAAAGCAATGCCACTCCTCGCAGAGCATGGCAGTCCCAGCAAGCTCCTAAAGGTGCTGACAGTGAAACTTCTCATTCAGCAAACAAAACTGTCATTTTCCTACTGCCTCCTTCCACTTCTTTGGAGACCAATAAGGTGGCCATGTTTCATTAAGCTGCACTTAATCACTGTCTCAATATAGCAAATTCAACCACAGACCACTTGGTCTCTCAAGCTTAAATGCTTGGCTTAGCCTAGCACACACCATTCCTTTCTATTTCACAGTCTCCTGAGCAGTGAGATTAAAGATACTTAAATTCCAGCACTTGCCTGAAGTGTAAAAGAGCTGTAAGACCAGGTAACAGCAGTCTTGCACCTCCTAATAAAGGTGGTTCACACCAGCAAGACAAGGGGAAAGTACACTTATAAAATGCTTTTAAAACAGCTCAAACACTGCTTCGCCAGTACATTCCTTCAGTGCCTAATAATAATAGTACATTAGCGTCTAATTAAACATGAGGCCACACTCATGAGTCCTTATTTCCATGCTGTCTTTCACAATAACAGGCACCAGCGATGCATTACAGAGAAGGCAACACAGCTGGCACTAGAGAAAAAAAACAACAAAGGATTGCAATGACATGCTGCCAGGATTGGAGTGGGTATTTTTGCCTGTGGACTAGCCTGCCTTGGGGGCAGGAGGGGTGAGTGGGGGTGCTAAATTGGCAATAATACAGCAATTAGGAAGTACTGTTTTGTAAAGGTCTCCTACAGGTGACTTTTCTAGTTGTATGTACACTCCTCTGACTTAGCTGAAGTCTCTGGCTCTGACCTAAAGCTTTTAGGCATTTCTTTGTCTCTTCCCAAAGTCTGGGGTGTGTTCTTTAAAAAAAAACCCTGCAGGCTTGGGAGGTGGGTTTGAGGTTGTGTGTGATACAAAGGGCTCCATGGAGCTGAGCCTGCTCCAGGTCCCCAGCTGCTCTCTTGCAGGTGAGAGGGCTGAAAGATGAACATCAGCTCTTCCTGCTCACCTCCAAGATCAGGCAGAGGGTGCTTGCAGGCCTTCTGCAGACTCTGTGCCCATTTGCTTCCTCTGGGCTGCTGCTGACCATGGCCCCAGGTGGCTATTTCAACTCAGGGAGAAACATAAGAAAAAAAAAAAAAGATACAATGAAATGATGTTCGTGACCATAACCTTCCCCTTTTCATCTCTAGATGTGGTTTTTCTGCCTGCACAGCTCCGGTGGCACAGTCTGGGTGCCTGCCAGGCCCCGCTGGTGCCGTCTCCCCGTGCAGGAGCTCCAGCAGCGGGGAAGGTGCCTCACACCATCCCCATTCCTGACTCCTCTGCCCCGGGGGACAGCACAGCCCCTGCTGCATTCATTACCCGTCTTTGCAGCAGTTTGTTCCCAGCACCAGGCAGCTTTATTTACCTGCTGCTCCGCGCCGTGTTTGTACAGGCCTCGGGAGGACTCGACAAGCCTGCGGTTCAAACGCGGCGGTGGCGGAGAGGGGAGAGAATTGCTGGGTGATTGCAAAGAGGCCCCGGGGCAAACCTCAGCCCTTTCATTCCTGCCTCCTCTCCTCTCTTGCACCACCTTGGCTCCACTCAACATCGGGCTTGCAAGAAAAACAAGGCATGTGGGAGCTGCTCTGCAAGGCCTCCCTTTAGCAGAGAGGTCTGGATGTTAAGAATAATTCGAATATTGTTACCATATTACTGTTTGTAAACCCCTTACTTACCTTGTACCCCTGTCCCAGGTTTACTTACCTTGTACCCCTGTCCCAGGTTTACTTACCTTGTACCCCTGTCCCAAGTTGCCTTGTACCCCTGTCCCAGGTTTACTTACCTTGTACCCCTGTCCCAAGTTGCTGTACCCTGTGTTTCTTGTTCTGTGTTCAGCCAGGCCCTGCCCCCTCTCCCAAGTTGCTGTACCCTGTGTTTCTTGTTCCGTGTTCAGCCAGGCCCTGCCCCCACTGCTCCTAGACTCCCACATGGCAACATTGTACCCCTGCCCCAAGTTGCTGTACCTTGTTCAGTTGGGCCCTGAGGAGGAGGATGACATAAGGACTTTCATGTAAACGAGAGAAAGACCAGAGACTCATGGGACGCACCCAGACTGGAAAAAACCCCGAGACAACGAGACACACAAAAGGGAAGGAATAAAAACAGTACCATCGAACAAGGAAGGCCCAGAGGAGTCCCCTGACTTCCCTCCAGAGGCCGACATAACCACGAGGGGACTCGACTGGGATGACACCCTAGGCTACGAGGCCAAGAGAACGAGTCTTCCCGGGGACTCCCGTGAGGAAGGAAGGCCCAGCTCTGCCCTAGTGACAAAGCTGCACGGATCCTCCTCTTCTGCGGTGTCCAAGTGGGAGCAGTGGCGGTGTGCGCGACCCCTCGGGCCCCCACCCCAGAGCTGTCCTGTTTAATAAAGGCCTTTTTAAAAGGAGCTGGTCTCCTGGCCCGTTCATCACAGCTTGGGGGCTCGTCCGGGATAGCCACGCCCCGAAGAGGACCAGGGACGGGACGGCCGCCCGCCCTATCGGGCCTCCGGGGGACAGCTGGCTATACTGGACCAGAAGGACAGCCTGGGATCAGCAGCGCAGAAGAGCGCCGGATTGGGTAAGCCACCGGTGGCGGGAGTAGGAGGCGAACGAGTGTGGTGTGAGTGAGACGGGGGCTGGCAGCTCGGACCCCCGGGGCGAGTGTGGACTGCCCAGTACCGCGGTTCCGGACTCCCGCGAGGGGGCCGGCCGGGAACGGCAGGAAGCGAAAGAGGCCCAATTGGGCCCAGAGAAACGAGTGAGGCGTCTCCTGGGGATAAAACCCCCCCTCTGAGTGTGCAGAGGGTACCTAAGTGGATGAGTGGCACACATAGGGGTAGGCCCCTCTACTGAAAAGGGCTACACGCAGGCAATCTAGGTAACTCCCGGGGTGGTGTGTGGGGGTGCCTAGGTTAGGTGTGAGTGAACACACCCCCCCCGCTTGGGGAATTGGAAATCTAGGTAACTCCCGGGGTGGTGTGTGGGGGTGCCTAGGTTAGGTGTGAGTGAACACACCCCCCCCGCTTGGGGAATTGGAAATCTAGGTAACTCCCGGGGTGGTGTGTGGGGGTGCCTAGATTAGGTGTGAGTGAACACACCCCCCCCGCTTGGGTACTCAAGACGACCTGACCGGGGAATTGGAATTGGGGGTCCCCAGGCCCTACCGGCACCAGGCGGTCAGCGAAGGGCCCTCGCTTCCCAGGGTCTGTGACACAGGACGTGCTGAAAGGCTCTAGTTGTCGCGGCTCAGTCTCGGCTCAGGGGGTTCCTGGGAAGGGAGGTCGTCAACCTGCTGCCGGAGAGCACAGGGGCAGGTAGTCTGCGCGGGCGGGCAAGGCAGCTAGAGTAAAACACTCACGCATCCCTTAGCCGAAGCCATTCCCTGGTGGGCGGTGTGGCTAGGAGGCAAGGGGGAATTTTCCCACCACTCACTTACACTCAGCCCTCGCGCAGAAGCTATTCTCACTGGGGAAGGGGGATAGTCAGGGAGCGGAGGGGCAGGGGGTTCCGGGGTGAGCCCTGCTGACCAAACCTTGTGGACGGCACTGAGACAGGGACGGGGGAAGGTCCCAGGAGTGTCTAGTGCTAGGGTCCCCTCGACGTCGACCCAGGAGTGCTCATAGTCTTCGCTGGCAAAGGGGTCAGGGAGGCGAGGCGCGAGGGGAACGTGATTGGGGTGTAGGGAGGGGCAAGCGGAGCCTGCAAGCCCCGTTGGGACCTAACCCCAGGGGCAAGCGGAGACTGCAAGCCCCAGAAAGTTCGAAGTGTGAGTGGAAGGCCGGCCGAGTGTAAGAAAGGGTGCAGATTCCTGTGTGAGATTGAGTGTATTCCCTAGTGTGAAAGGAGAGAGTGAGTTCCTGGAGTGTAAGTGGTTTTTTTTGTTGAAGTTTGAAAGGTCAGTTGCCCGTCATTACAGATTTTCAGTTTGAGTAGGGGCACCTTTATAAAGTATAGTTTAAGTAAGGGCCAGTTTTAAGTTGTTTAGAGGTTGTGTTGCCTGTCAGTTCTAGTTTCGTTCGGGTAGAGGCACCGTAAGTTTTAAGTTAAGGCCCATAGACAAAAGAGCAATGGGACAGTGTCTAAGTAAGAGTGTAGGTCCCAAGGAAGATGAAGAGGCCACCAGAACCATTGCCCCTGATAGCCCACTAGGGCAAATGTTAAATTGCTGGGATGCACAAGAGGCCGCCAAGGGCCTAGACCGGATCAAGATGATCCATTACTGTATAGAGGTCTGGCCCAAACTAGAGATGCAAGGACAATGGCCTTGGTATGGTACTAAAGATCCTTGGATGTGCTCCCAACTGTACCAGCATCTGAAAACCAGAAAAGGCTCGAGTCCAGAGGAGATCAGTTATGCAGCCATGTGGCTGAAAGAAAGAGTGGATACAGAGATGGTGAAGGTATGCAAGTTAAAGGAACAGAAGGGAGAAGGGAAAGAAAGTAGGAAGCAAGAAAAGGAGGCTAGCGAAACAGGTAGTAGATGGGACCCCCTAGATCATCTACCCCCTCCTCCTGCATACCCAAGAGCACCCCAGACTTCTCCTCCTAATTCCCTGACTTTTTCCTCTTCTGCATCATCCCCACGAGACCCCTGTATTTCCAATTCAAACCCTTTCCACCCAAACCAATCCCCCTCTACATCTTCAGCCTCCTCTACCATCCCGATACCCTTCTCCTTAAACCCACCACCATTGGTGGCCCCAGTTCCTTCTAATCTACTTGTCACCTCTCCCTTACCTCCAGAAACCCCTATATCAGACCAAGTTTCTTCTCCTTCGCCTAGTACTGTCCCTTTGCCCCCTCCCAACTGGGAGCTGAGTACCCCCAAGGTTAATCCTCCTCCTAACAACCAGCAGGTCCCTATGACTCCCACCTCTAGTCAGGGACAGGATCTTGGAGATGGACCCTACTGTCACACACGATCTAAGACAACTAAGCTCCTTCCCCTAAGAGAAGTCCCTATGGGAGGAGTAGCTGGAGGGGTAGGGTTTGTCAATGCCCCATTGACAGCTTCAGAAGTCCGGGGATTTAAGAAAGAGCTAGGGAACCTAGTTGAAGACCCAGTAGGGATAGCCAACCAGGTAGACCAGTTCCTGGGTCCAAACACTTACACCTGGGGGGAGTTAAACTCTATTTTAAACATCTTATTTAACCCTGAAGAGGTTGCCATGATCCGTACTGCAGGGATACGGATCTGGGAAAGGGAGAATAGATCGGGACTCCCAGGAGAGTATAAACTCCCGCAGGTAGATCCAGGGTGGGATCCTAACAGGGAGGAGGGAAGGCGGAACATGAGGGACTACAGGTCCCTAATAGTGAAGGGTATTAAGGAATCAGTTCCCCGTGGTAATAACACAAAACTAGCCTTTGATGGGACCCAAGAGAAGGACGAGACTCCAGCCACCTGGTTGAATAGGTTGAGGAGAAATTTTCAACTATATTCAAACATAGACCCCGACAGTCCTGAAGGCCAGGTACTCTTAAAAGTCCAGTTTGTCACTAAGTCCTGGCCTGATATCAGGAGGAAGCTAGAAAAATTAGACGACTGGCAAGAAAAGGGGATCAATGAGCTATTGAAGGAGGCTCTAAGAGTCTACTTGAGGAGAGAGGAGGAGAAGACAAAGACGAAGGCAAGGCTCATGGTGGCAGTAGCCAGGGAGATTGTCAGGAATCAGGCAGATAGGGATCAGCCAGGTGATGGAAAGCCAAAGTCCCAGTTGGAGGGAGATAGGAAGAAATCCGTTATGCCTCCATGGACCAACCCTGGGAACCCTCGAGGGAGTGGGAGGTGTTATTACTGTGGAGAGACTGGGCATCTCAAAAGGGACTGCAAAAAATTATCTCTGGATGAGGCAATAGCTAGAGAGCAGGATGTCATGGAGAAAATCTTGAGGGGAGAGGAAGCTTGTGATTAGGGGTGTCAGGGGCTGTATGTATTAGGGGACCCGATGAAACACCGAGAAGAGCCCCTGGTAAACCTTGAAGTAGGTCCCCAGAGTGAGGAGGTTGAATTTTTAGCAGACACGGGAGCAGACCGTTCAAGTTTGAACAAGCTCCCAGCTGGAATGTTTTTAAGTAACAAAGTTTGTGAAGTGTTAGGAGCTGAGGGAAAACCCTTCATGGCTCCTGTGATAAGAAATGTTGAAGTAAAGGGAAATTCTCGGCAGTGCTATGCAGACTTTGTGTATCTACCAGATTTGGAGACTAACCTGCTGGGAAGGGACTTGCAGGTGCAGCTGGGGGTGGGAATAATACCAGTGAACGGAAAGATGGTGGTCCAGATGATGAAGCTAACAACAGAAGATATAGAAGAGATTAACCCTGAGGTTTGGGCAGAAGAGGGAAAGTTTGGGTATTTAGACATTTCCCCAGTAAAGATAGAAATCCAGAAAGGAACCTCTCCTATCAGAATCAGGCAGTACCCAATGTCCCTAGAGGGCAGAAAAGGACTGGCCCCTGTCATTGATCACCTGTTGACAGAAGGCATTTTAGAGCCATGCATGTCCCCCCATAACACCCCGATTCTGGTTGTCAAAAAGGCAGAAGGGAAATACAGGTTAGTCCAGGACCTGAGGGAGGTAAATAAGAGGACTGTTACCAGGCACCCAGTGGTGTCAAACCCATACACTCTCCTGAGTCAAGTGCCTAATGAGCAAGGTGTTTGCCTCTCGCCCTCCTGAGAATCAGAACCAGGCCACGATCTGACCTTGGGGCCTCCCAATACGAAATGATGTCTGGGCTCCCCTTTCTAATGACCCCTTATAGCACTGGAGATCATATAGAAGGGGAAGAAATGGCTAAAAAGTACCTAGAGACAATTTGAAAGACCCTAAACAACTTAAGAAAGAGAGGATATCTCCCCCAAACCTTCCCACTTGACACAAACATTCACCAGATCAATCCGGGGGATTGGGTATTGATTAAAATCCTGGAAAGACACCCCCTTAACCCCAAAATCTGAAGGTCCCTTCCAGGTCCTGCTGGTGACCCACGCTGCTATTCGGACCCAAGAAAAGGGGTGGACTCACGTCTCCCGTGAAAAAGGACCAGTATCACCCCCTCCTGACTGTGGACAAGACACAGAAAAATACTCCACGAATTCCCCCAAGTGGACTGCCATTACAGATCCTACCAGTCTAAAAGTGACTCTTAAGAGGCAGCCAGAAATAGACTGAGAGAAAAAGAATTGAAACAAAGACTGCAGAACTCTGCTGAGTGTGTTGGTTTAAGCCGGGAGTGTTCTTTAAGTTGTTGTTGTGGTTATTGCTGTTAAGTATTTTGATGTTAGTAAAGTTGGTTTAATAGGAAACCCCCCCCATTAACTTCTCCCACAGAACATTCTCCAAAAAGGCAACTAAATTAAAGAAAAGGTGGGAAGAGAAGGACCATACCATCTCTCCTGATCCCCATCTCTCCCGATCCCCAAACCTAAGAGGCAAGACCGGGTGAGGCTAAAAAGGAGGTGAGCCATGAAGCTCCCTAAAATGAAACTAGCTCATACCGGACTCTTAGGTGGACTAATATTGGTCCAGCTGGTGAGCCTTGGGATAGGGGGCGGTGGAGAAGCATGTACAAAGTGCTACTATCCCCTATATGATGGAGAGGATCTAGGATCACTGATGAGAGTCCACACAAACATCAATCCCACCTGTTTTGATCATACCCAACTGGAAACCTGCCAGGAGGAGGGAAAGACATATTGGATTACTAGAAATACTGCCTCATTTAGGCAACGCCTGCTTGGAGAATGCCCTGTAGGAGAATCCTGGCTCTGCTTTGAAGAAGAAGGACTGAATGATATATATGAGCAATATCAAGAATTAAGAGAGAAATATTTCCAAGAGCCAGAAGTTAAAGGTTGATGCGGGCTAGAGCCCGATCAAAATATAAGAGGGGGGATATTGTTAAGAATAATTCGAATATTGTTACCATATTACTGTTTGTAAACCCCTTACTTACCTTGTACCCCTGTCCCAGGTTTACTTACCTTGTACCCCTGTCCCAGGTTTACTTACCTTGTACCCCTGTCCCAAGTTGCCTTGTACCCCTGTCCCAGGTTTACTTACCTTGTACCCCTGTCCCAAGTTGCTGTACCCTGTGTTTCTTGTTCTGTGTTCAGCCAGGCCCTGCCCCCTCTCCCAAGTTGCTGTACCCTGTGTTTCTTGTTCCGTGTTCAGCCAGGCCCTGCCCCCACTGCTCCTAGACTCCCACATGGCAACATTGTACCCCTGCCCCAAGTTGCTGTACCTTGTTCAGTTGGGCCCTGAGGAGGAGGATGACATAAGGACTTTCATGTAAACGAGAGAAAGACCAGAGACTCATGGGACGCACCCAGACTGGAAAAAACCCCGAGACAACGAGACACACAAAAGGGAAGGAATAAAAACAGTACCATCGAACAAGGAAGGCCCAGAGGAGTCCCCTGACTTCCCTCCAGAGGCCGACATAACCACGAGGGGACTCGACTGGGATGACACCCTAGGCTACGAGGCCAAGAGAACGAGTCTTCCCGGGGACTCCCGTGAGGAAGGAAGGCCCAGCTCTGCCCTAGTGACAAAGCTGCACGGATCCTCCTCTTCTGCGGTGTCCAAGTGGGAGCAGTGGCGGTGTGCGCGACCCCTCGGGCCCCCACCCCAGAGCTGTCCTGTTTAATAAAGGCCTTTTTAAAAGGAGCTGGTCTCCTGGCCCGTTCATCACATGGAGGAGGGGATATCTCCTCTCCTCCATGCTCCTTTAACCCCAGCTGGGTACCATGAGGTGCAGAGCAGCCCGTGGGTGTCTCCAAAAATCCCAGGCAAAGCCTCCAGCTGCCAAAGTGCTCATGGGGTGCAAACCTGTGTTACCTCCCTGGCTGGCTGTGGGCTCAGCTGTTGATCAGATCCCGTTGTCCCTGTGCCTTGGGGATGGAGCATCCAGCCTTTCCCTTCCTTGACTCTGGATGTGTTTCTTTGGAGGAGACCCCCACAAGCAAGGAAGGCAGAGCAGTGGGCTCTCCAGACACCAGTCCTGGGGCCAGGGGGTTGAGGGAAGATGTCCAGCTGCACTTTGTCTGTCCTGTTCTTTGGCCAGAACCACCTGAAAGTGCGCCCAGGTCTCTGCATGAAGCCCGTAACAACTTGGGCCTTACCAGTTTGGTATTGGAGAAATATGGATCATTCACAGCACTGCTCCACTGCCTCCCCTCTCAGTTCTGCGATGCTCTTCCATCCAGGGCTGTGGTAAAATGCCAAACCCAGGCACTCCTATGGAATCACAGAATCGTTTAGGTTGGAAAAGACCTCCAAGATCATCGAGCCCAGCCATTTACCCAGCACTGCCATGTCCACTACTATTGCCAGCCCAAGCCAGGGAGAGCCTCACGCCCCAAGGCGAGCGCTGATTAAGCAGGGCAGGGTAAGAGCACAGGAAGCCCTTTCCAGGGGAGGTGGCACAGGCAGATCCCAACACGTCGGGCTGAGCGTCAGGGGCTGTCGGCAGGGAGGGAAGAGAGCTGTGATGGAGAGAGGGTGGGGAGGCTGTGCCCCGGGGACACTGTCACCCTGGAGAGGCTGGCATGACACCCAGCTGGGCTGGAAAACCCTCGCTGCTGCACCAAAGTCCTGAGCTTATAGGGAAACGCTCAGCAGGCACATGAGGAAGAATGGGATTTAAAATCAGTGCTGCCACTACCTTATTTACCTGGTGTTTTTGAAATATTGCAGGAGAGGCTTTCAGGCTTTGCTCTGCAGTGATGTGGAGCTAAGCCCATTTAAGAGCTAATAAAGAGCAACTTGTGATCTACACAGAAACACCTTGTCTAAGAGACTCGAGTAGAAACACGCAGAAGTGAAAGACAAACACTACAGCCGTAGTTCCCAACGAGAAGGGAAAAGATGTTCTGCACTCTCCCCTGGAAGAGCAGGCAGGAGCCCGTTTGCTCTGCCCTAGAGGCACAGAGTAACCCTTGACCGTGACAGGAATAAGGGCCGTGGGCCAACCCAGAACATGCACGAGGAGAGAAATTTGCCTGAAGAGTCTCCCCCACCCCAGTCTCCATTGCCTGATCGGATCAGAGGAAATAAATCCTGGCAGAGCCAGTTTTCACAGGAGTTCATGCCCTGACCCTGCCTCAACAGGGACCGGGTCCAATACGTTTCCCTTTTATCTATTTAAATAGGATTGCTTTTCTTAGTCCACTAACAGGCAAAACATGCCAAGTCCTGTGCTGAATTACTGATGTCTGCTATGTTTTAAAACCCCCAGTGAGGCTGGCTTTGCCCCAGCATTGCCTTGCTTTTGTAAAGATGCTTAGCTAGGGGCATTGTAGGAGGTTTAGCAGGCCACAATTATAACTGACATTGGAAACTTCTATCACAGTAGCTACATCCAAAAGCACACGTGCAGTGGGGTTTAGGCATTTGCAAAATCAAAGTCTAGACGTTTGTGGTGAATATAAAGGCTGACTTCAGTCTAACCTCTACCAGTCTCCACAGCTCACATATGACTTCATCTTCCCTTAAAAAAAGGTAAGATTTAAAATCTATTCAGCAGATCAGGCCATCCCAGCTTGAAGAAGATGCTGGATGCCCTGAGATTAATTTAGCCTGACCACTGACTTCCCAAAGCAGAAAAGCCTTTATTCCCCAGGTCTCGACATAAATCCAGATCCTGATGGTGATTTATTAAAGAAAGGTCATACTGCTCCATTGCTCACCAAGCCAAACTGCTCTCAGGATCATCTGTGTTCTCCACTTATCCTCTGGGCTCCTGACACATTTCTCACTGTGCCAGTTCCCAAGGAAGAAGTTTGCCTTAGTGCAGCAGACCAGGGCAGCCAGTGCAGATGCAGACAAGCTCTCTGGCCACAGGTACAGCCCCACAGCCTGCACCACCCTCCCTTTCACTAGGGCAGTGTTTTCTCTGCCAAAAAGGCCCCAAATCGAGGTAATTTCCAAAGCAATAATCTTTGCAGAGTTGGAAACTGAGGGGCTCACTTCCCATCCTTGTCTCTGCCAGCTTTGGGGAAAGAGAGAGCTGCAGAACTGCTCCTGGCACCCCCACAGCGGTGCCAAGGACACAGCCCCAGACATGCTTTCAGCACAGCACCCTGTGTTTCCTTCCCAAAGGCCTGGCAGGATGAGGCAGCTCTGCAGCAGCTCTGCAGCAGCCCTTTGCCCCGGGTGGCAGCCAGCTCGGCGTGTGCCGGCAAGCGCCGCGCTACAGGTGGCTCCGGCTCACGGGGCTGGCTGGGATTTGCCAGCCAGTTTTTGGCAGGGAGGTGGCGTTGCAGATGCCACTGGACTCCATCCATTCATTTCTCTGCATTAGTAACCAAAACAGCCACTCGAGCCAGGGTGAAGCCCGATGGTGAAGGTTGCTGTTAATAAGCAGAGCTGGCAAGCACGCCCAGCAAAGAGAAAGGGCTGGGGAGTGATCGTGGCTCAGAACCAGCCTGTGCCACTGGGGAAGCACACCTGATCCTCCCCCTCCTCCCTCTGAGCTTCCTTTGCCTCTCAATTAGTTGAGAGGTAACTCCTCCTTCCTGGAGGAGTTAAAAGAAAAAATAAACTAAAAGGCCAACAAATGTGGAGGAATACACCGGCCTCGCCCTGATGGCAGAGGCGTGTGCCTAGAGGGGGTTCCCTTTTTCCCCCACTGGGGTGGGTGCTGGCAGCTGGAGGGCAGGGGGGAAGCAGGGTGGGGGTCAGGCAGAGGGTGCAGTGGCAAGCTAGCCAAGCTGACCCTTGGAAAGGGACTGCTCTGCTTCATGGTATTTTCAGGTCTGTGCTGACAGTCTCTAGCCTGAAGCGAGCCAAGAAAAGGTGCTCCAGGGGAGGCTGTCACTCCTTTAACAACAGCAGCCTGTTTCCAAGGGATTTTATGCATCTGACTCCCATTAAAACCAGAAGGACGCTGACCTAAGGGACTTGGCCAGCGTTCTGCTTGACGTCTGCAGACATCTGGAACTGCTCTTTCAAATCCCACCTTCTCTGCTCCCTCCTGCCCCACACCGCAGCACCCTGCTCCAGCCAATGCTCCACAGCGTCCAGAAAAACCTTTCAAGTCAGGTTGTTTCCATGTAAAATTCCCAGAACTGCTCTGAGGTGTGCCACAAAGGCCCCCAGGGTGCACCAATACTTTGTCCCCTCTGTGAGCTTGCAGGCAGGGCTCCTCCAGTGTCACAAGCTGGCACAAGGGTCACAACAAGGCAAATCAACAGGGACACAGGACAGCGTGAGGCTGGGTGAGGTAGGAGGCGACAGGGATGGGACCTCGAGCCATTCCAGCTTTTTGGCATGGCTCTTTCCTCACTGGCCTCACAGGGACAGCCAGGTGCCCGTGCCCCTCCCTGCACAGGCACACACGTGTCCGTGCTCCTCCTGCACACCTGCTCACTCACACAACGCTCATTTCTCCTTTTTACACTGAAAATTAGCCACTTCTCGAGGCAGGGAGCTCACAGAGCACTACATCCACCAAACTCCCCCCAGCACAAGCTGCTCACAGACAGGGGCATCACTCTTTGCTTTCAGGGGCAGAATAAAACACGAGGATGGAGACAGCAGTAACTCATCTCTGCTTGTGCAAAGCTTTGCTGACCTGATCTCACCGACTGCTCGGTCCCACAGCAGTTTGCAGCTCTCCCCTTTAGCTGTTCCCTCCCAGCTCCCTGGGAGTCTATCAGAGCATCCATGTGGCTAAAAGCTGCCTCAGGGTGTGTCCCTCGAGGCTGGCAAAGGTTCAAGTTAATCCACTCCCGTGGGGCACTGCTGCTGTCAGAAAGAAATCAAATCCTGTCCGCAAAGAAAGAGGAAGAAACATCCACATCCTCAGCCATGAGCATCAGTATGGCTGTTCCCAACTCAGAAAGCACAACCTGGGTCAGACCAACATTCCTCAAATCTGGTTTTGCCTCAGAGTTTCCTGTGGTAAAAGCCCAAGGAAAAATCAAATCATAAGTCCTCTCTGAGCAGTTAGGAAACAGAGTGCTCATAGGGAGAATGCCTTCCACATCCCAGTCACTTATTACAGTGTCCACTTTCTCTATAGTAAATATTTAAATATTTCCAGAATCCTACACTGTTCTTCAGTTACCATTTTAAAAAATATTAATAGATACATACCTATTGTTATGCACATTCAGACACATAAATATATGTGTCTGTGCATATATATTTTCCCACACATAAAAAGAAAAAACAGACCTTGAAAGCATTTATTTGATCAGTCTAAAGTAATCCTGCCTTTGGATTCTGTTTCTGCCTCCTCTTGTGGCAAAATAAGTCATCTTTATCTTCTTTTTAGCAATCACACAAGACAGGATACAAACTAATGCTGGTTCCCCTGCAACACTTTTTGTTGACAACAGCTCCAACCCATCCCAACAACCCAAATCCCAACCCAGGTGCAAGGACCTGGGTCCAGAATGGTGCATGAGGCTGCTGCTCCTGCATCACCAAAAACTAAAGGACCTGCAAGTAACTTACTTTCTTTTGGTCTCATTTTTGAGACCTCCTCTTTTCAGATGTTTATTTGTTTTTATTTATTTATTTACTATTTATTTGTGCCAGGTTGGGTGGGGCTTTGAGCAACCTGGTCCAGTGGGAGGTGTCCCTGCCCATGGCAGTGGGGTTGGAACTGGATGATCTTTAAGGTTCTTTCCAACCCAAACCATTCTATGACTCCTTCCCTTGTCCCCCTGCTGCCTTCTTCACAATATTTTAATAACTGTTTAATAACTGTTGCTCCTCTAAGGGTCATTCTTTGGTCCATAAAGAAGGGATTTGCCAAGTATTTCTTACATCCACTGCAGATACACATGTGCACACGCAGATTAGGCAGTTGTAGAGCTACATTGCTTTTTATCAAGCCTCTTCCTGCCCTTCTGCTGTTTTCCCAAGATCTGCTTGTTTCCCCAGGTTTACTCTAAGGCCCTGAATGTATCCCAAATTAACAAAATTCACCAGAGACCAAGATGTAAGGGGCAAAATCTTCCAGCCAAGGGGATGAAGTCTCCCAGCAAAGTTAGGTTTATATATCTCAACTAAAAATGTCTTCTTGCCCCCTTCCTATGCCTGGTGAGTGCCAGGGGCTCTGTGCCAAGCCCTGGCCACTCCTCACCTGCCATGCTGTCATGCCAGAGGATTATGGCTTCCTCGAAGGCCTCCTGAGAGGCTTCAGTTATCTTCCTTGATCAAATACCAGAGCTCCTGTGCCAGCAGCCAGCAGGCCCAGCTGCTGAGAAGATTCGCTCCTGAGCGGGGTGTCCTGCAGGGAGGGTGAGCCCCAGCATCTCAGCTCCACAGAAAGTTTAATTACTTGAGAGGTCTGTTCTGGGAGAGGCACAGCCCAGCCCTTGAGAGATGTTTTGGGGGCAGCTCTGATGCTCCCCAGTAGACCACGAGAGTTGAGTGAAATGGAAGGGGGAAATCATTGGGGCTGCTGCAGAAACCTGCCAGAAGGCCAGAGCCAGCCTGAGTTTTTTTGGGTTTGGCTCCCCCTTGCAGTGCTATTAACTCCTTAAAGCTCTTCCTGAAGAACCAATCCAATCCTCCAGCTTTGCCCAAAAGGAGTTTGGCTGACAGCAGGGAAGTTGTCAGTATACAAACACATCTGATGCCAACAGAGTTTGGCTGCAGATCCCAGTTGTAACACGATTAATACCTAATGAGGATGTAAATATTATATTGTGACACACATAAGATCACCAGGTTTCCACAGAATATGTTGTTGTGGAGGAGCCAAGAAATAATCCTTTAACCATGGATTAAATTTAGTGCTATTTGACATCCTATCCTTCAATCAAGCCATTCAGAGATCCTGGGACAGGAACATTTCCTCACCAGAAATACTCATATCCGGGTGATATATCTTTTAGCATGCATGGAAATAAGAAGTGATGAGGCTCTCCAAGGAATGGCTGCTCCAATCTAGTGCCTGCTTTGTGCCTAGGCTACATTAAATGCTGATATCTTGTCAGAAAAAGGTCATTAAGCTGTATCTGTTCTTTCTTTCAGCTGGGTCTTGCCCCCAAAGTTCACCCACCAGACTTTAAGCCAGCTCCCAGCTGCCCACATTTGGTGTCCCTTGAAGCAGCACTTGCAGGGGTGCTGTCACTGCTGGGTGACCCAGCTGTGCCTCCCAGGCATGGAGCTGTCACCACACATGCCGAGGGTCCAGCCTGCCCTTCCTTTCCTCAGGTGTGCCAGCTGCCACTGGAAAGGTGCTTAAGCCTCTCTTCATCTCCTGCTCCTCTTCTGGGCCCTGCCCTTTGAGTCTCACAAATCCAGAGCTGAAAGGTGAATCCTCAGTGACTCACAGGGCAGAGAGGGAAGGGAGGGAAAGGAACACAAAGGACAGCCCATGTATTTCAGCCCTCTGCAGAGGAGATTTTCTCTCCCCTCTGTATCCTGCAGGGCTGCAATGTGATTTCCAGAGGCTGGAGGTGTCTGCTTCCCTGGAGCAGCAGTTTCAGTGTTTTGTGGGAGCACAGCTGCCAACATCCTCTGTAACTCAGCCTGGTACCCTGCACAGTCTCTACAGCTTTCCCTCTCTCTCCCTGACACCTACAGTGGAGATCCCCAGGGATCCACCTTTCATTTCCTCCTGTCTTAGCTGAGCAGAGTTATTAAGGATCTCTCTCTCTCTCTCTCTCTCTAGCAGCAGCAAAATGGGGACAGACATGGCAAACTTAGGAAATCAGTGCAAAGAAAGCCAACTCCTGTAACAGAAATGTGGAAGAGGAACATCAAGAAGAGAGGTGGAAATGAAAAGCACATTGTGGAATTATGCAGCATCCCTGTAACAAAATCAGTTATACAACTCTTTGTGAGGACACCTATTTGCATTATTCCTGGGGTATTAATTACATAACTCTCAACTTTTCTTTTTGAGACTTTGCCATTATAACTCAACACCTGTAGCAGGTAACCCAGCAGCACTTTTCTGCCTCCAACACAGCCTATTCAGTTTTTTCCTCCTGCCTTATTATGACAATTGCTTTCTTATCCTCCTCCTTTATTTCCCTTGACTCCCGTTGTTTGAACCAGCCATTACATCTCTAATGTTCCTGTACCGAAGTTGTTTTCTGCAGACCCCACCCAAGACAGCAGCATGATATCACCTGGTGTCAGGTAACAGCTGAAATCAGCTCTCCAGCAGGTGTTTTTCTGACAGCTCCTAACAAAAAGGAGCCTGTGGGTTTGTTTTGTTTTCCTCTGACTTCTGCATCTCTCCCTAGCCTCCTCTTACCATACATCCCTGCTCAGAACATGCTGGATGTGTGGTCTCAGAGGCTGTCCCAGAAGTGACAGGGATCCCAAGGAAGGGCTCAGCCCACTGTCTAAGCACAGCTTACCAGCTCCTCAGAGCTGAAATCCATTGCACTGAGGGCATGAACATCCCCACGGACTCAGAGAGCCCACAGCAGCACCAGGCAGCAGTGCAGGGTCTCCTCCCACACATCCCAGGTCAGGGGCTGTACTCAGACCCCAGCAGGTAACATTCTTACCAATGAATTAATGAGAGCACCAACAGAGGACCAAAAGAACTCATTTACAAAGGCTAAAAATAGGTGACCGAGTCAGAGACTTCTGTGAGAAGCTGCTAGAAGCTTCCTTTTTGATCAAAAGAAATAACCTGAGCAACATTGTCTAGAAGATGATCATCAATTGGCAAGCCAATGGTCATCATAGGAGCAAGAAACTTATTCCAGCTTTTCCAGTAACACTCAACATCCATTTGTCCTAAATGAAGGTATTTGATTCAGCACTTAAGGCACCAGTAATCAGCCAAGTTTGACACTCACTTCTCTTCACAATGAGGAAAACTGCTTTTCTGAGACCTAACACCCATCTTGTCCCTTATCTTAAGCCTAGACCACAACCCTGTTTTTACACTGTAGTTTTCTGTTCACGAGGTGTAAACCGTAATACTTGTTCAGTATATATATATCTATATCTACATATATATATATATATATATTTACAATGAGTTGAAGCTGTCCCAGAATAATCAATGCTGGATTACACAAGGAGGCATTGTCTCTTTTAAGCCTTACAGTAAAATCTCATCTGCCTTCTGAGCCAATCAAAGACTATTTGCCTCCACGAAAATCAGCCCTTATCTTAGCCAGACAAGCCCTGCAGATGCTCATCTTATATCAAACTCTTCAGCTTCTGCTCTCAGCACTCTAATCCAGTGATGTTGAGCTGAACCTAAGTGAATTATGACCCTTTTGCCCCAGGTGATGCTGACTCTTCAGTTTTACGGGGCTACAAGAACCAAACAGAAATTACAGCTTTGTGAGCAGCCTGAGCCCTAATGATGGGGTGATATCCTTGCTTACAGGCCCTGAGCTGGCACAAAGTGAATTAGGATTCTTCACCCACAGGGTAGCCATCCTATTTTTAAATGCCCATCAGGACACAGCAGAACATAAAGCCCAAGAGATCTTCAGCCAGTGATAAATCAACCCCTGACCATCCTCCTTTCTGCCATGTTTTTGTTTTTTTTTTTTTAAACAGCCCTGAACAAATCACAGATCACTGTTTTCCCTTGGGATGACACCCTCACTTTGGCTTGTTTGGCCTTGCAGGCACACAGACATATTGATCCATGCAATTCTTTAGTCCCTTAGTTTTCCACACGGTCCCTCAGACACAGAGTCTCAACTCCCCACCCACGAGGCACCAGCACTAATCTAAGCCCAAAGGCAGTGGAAACACCCCAGAAAGCTCAGGGCAGGGCCAGGGCTTCATTCAGGAGGAGTTTCCTGTTTCACCACGAGGCAAATCCAGGAGCCTGGGATGAGAGCCTGCGCAGCGTCCTGAAGGGATTAGTGTTTTTCATAAGGATGAGCTCCCAGAGGTCCTGTGCTAAAATGAGGGCCAAGATTAGGAACAGCAGGGTTGGTGGAGCCCAAGTGATCCACAGAGCTCCCAAGCAGGAGGAGGGCTGGCATTAAAACAAGCCAATGACTTTTGGGCTATTTTGGGATGAGGCAGGGTCTCCCACATTAGTGTCTACAGGCACACACTCAATGCTTGGGTTGGCAGAGCCTGTTTTCCTGCTGTGATTGGCCCAGTGGGAAGGCAGGGTGGAAGCTGGAGTTGGGGTTATTTAGCCCTCCTCACCATCACTGTCTGACCAAACTCATCATCAGCTCCACCCATGGGGCCTTCCCAGCTCCTTTTTCAGGCCACAGCGACTCCACTTTGCCCAGTGCCACCAAACCTCCAGCATCTGGTGCCTCCTAATCACCCTTGGCAAACAGCAGCCCTCTGTTGCATATCAAAGGAGGAGGACCTGGCAGGATTAGGGATCAAAACAATGCATGGGAGATCTCAGCCTGCTTCTGAATCATTCAGGGCTGGGAGGCTGGGATTAGAGATGGTGCCACTGGAATTCAATAGCTCCTGTTTGGTTTTTAGTTTTTTGTTGTTTTTTTTTTTTTTTTCTGGGACTGGGATGCTACTCCATGGCATGGTAGTTTTTAAACACAGGGTTGGCACTTTGTCCCAAAAGTCTATGCCAAATGATAAATCCTGGAGATTTGCATAAACACTGGTGTCAGTCTGGATGGCTTCTATGTAACTGTGGGGCATGTGTGGATCTACTGGATATACAATAGCAGGAGCAAATAACTTAATAGGTCTGTTGTGAGTAAAGCTTGCATCAAAGGCTGGAGTTGAAGTCCTGATTAAGAAAACCGAGGGATGAAAAGCTAAGCTGATTTACACATTTTGCAACACCTCCCAAGGTAGAATGAGGGCTGCTGGTAATAGCAGCAAGCGTCTCCTGGTTTGTCTTGGGGCACAAATTGTTCTCCAGACAAACACAGGCAAGCCTAGAACTGGGCTTAATATTAGGGAAGGAGACAACTGGAGACCTCTTTATTGTTGTTTGCACTTTAGCTTAGAGCATTACAGTGGCTGCTGTCCTGGCAAGAGATTATCAACATGCCCAGCACTCTCTGCCTGGCCGGTGCCTTGGCTTGGTCAGGCTGCTGCAGTCAGCCCTCAGACAGCGGCACCTTTCTGCTCAGGTCCAGGGATCAGTTCAGGTTAACACCAGAGCCACCTGCCCTCACCAGCAGCACCTTTGCTCCTCAGTCCTGGCAAGAGAAACCATCTCAGAGCCAGCCCCACAGCTCTCATGGCACCACCCAGCCAGGCTCTGTGTCCCTTGCTCCCTCATCATCCTGTGCTATTCTGCAGCACAGATGTGTCCTGACACCCACCAGACAAGATATATCCAGGGAATATATCCAAATCATCAGGGGATCTGCTTGGGAGTTACAAATTCCAGAGAACACATCCTGCTATCCCCCCATGCCCCACTCCCCCAATAGCAGATGTTGGCTTAGATGACCTGAATTTTTCCATTCCTAATTAATTCTCTTTAAAAATGCACATCTTTTTTTAAAGTTACTAACTGAAGATGTCTTCTTTTGAAGGTCATTGTTATCTATTAGAGCTGGAGAACCTCTGTTGACTCTGAATAACTGCCTTTCTATTTCCAGCTGACGTTACTGAAAGGGCTATTGAACATGAAGCAATATGAACTTCTGTTTATAAAATTTACATTTTATTACAATAATCTTTTACATGACAGCTACCTCTGCCTCTTTTATGTACCCCTGTCCACCTTCATGTGCAAATGTATTGCTCACAAATTTTAATAGATATTGGAAATGCTCACTGGAGTGAGAATGGTCTTTTTCACTGGCCACAAACACAATATGACAGCACTAACATTTCTTTCCACCCTGCTCTTTTTTTTTTTTTTTTTGATCCTGGCTTCTTATTTAATAATAAACCAGGCTGTGAACACACTGACTCATCTCTTGTTTTCTCAAAATAGTGAGTTTTATTTATTTTTTTTAATCAGTAACTACCCGAGAGAAAGGAATGCCTCATAAGATAAAGGCATTTAATTAGTTTGTTTGCTGTTAAGAAAAATATGTAGGTGGATGTGGGCAGAACGCCAAGCCAAAGTGGTCTGGCTTTGCTGACAGTTCAGCAAAAGAAAAAGATTAGACGTCATGGAAAAAATTACTCCCTGAACAGGAAAAGCTGGACACGGCACATATTTCTCTTCTTGCTCCAGCTTTGTAACAGTAAAAGGAACCTCTAGCAGTAGCTAACAGAACATATTTAGTGTGCAAGAGGGCTGCAAGACAACAAAGCTGGCTGATTCACAGGGCTTTGGTAATTACATGAGATTTCTTTCAAACCTCTTGTTCTTCATCAGTATTATTATTAATATTATTCTAGCAAGAGCTATATCCCTTGTCTCCCCAGACTGCACGAAGGCCAACACGTCAGCATTGCTCAGGGCACTGTGAACCTTTGGCTTCTCTGTGCACGTTTCGGAGCTGACCCAGACATCAGGATACTTTCATTTCTAACTCAGAGCACACTACAAAGCGGAACAACCTTTTGGAGCCGGGTTAGCAAACAAACAGCACCGCATCAATCACCCTAATCTTGATTTTAATGCTGTTCACATTCCTGTGGACACGAAACACTCGAGGTACAACGTGCTGGAATCCCAAAACACAAACAAATCCAGGGAGCTCATAATGTAGCACAAGTCTGTTTAGAGTTTGGCCATTCTTGCCAAAGGCCAAATTTACCACTGGACATCCTCTGTACCCTGTTCACAGCCGGGTCCTTCTGGTCTGCTGCTGCCAAGGAACTGCTCCCCACACTTGAGTCTGTGCCACATCTGAAGCGGGGTTGCGCCTGTCTGTACCAAACTCATCTCCAGAGACTGCAGGGCATTTCAAACAAAGCTTTCCAGCTGGCTGCTGCATCAGGAAAGTCTACCAGCATGTTTTGTATACAGGAACATAATGCCAGTCATCCTTTATCCTTTAGACTTTTGTCCCAGATAGCAGCCAAACAGCTCCATATGTTTCCTGAAATCCACAATTCTTATCATGGTGACCTGGCTTTTTTAATGGTCACTCAGGTCACTCCCACCTTTGGATTGTTCAATCCATTTCTGTTAACTAGGAAGGATACTGAAATAGCCAGTCCATTATTAGCTGCCTCCCATTTCTGAGATGAGTTGTCTCTCCCATGTTGGAGGAACCTGGCCACACAACTCCTTCTCCTGTTGACCTTTTTGTCATGACCTTTGGGAGAGTGAGATGCCTGTTTACCCCATGGTCCCACCCTCAGACACTCATGATAGGGACTTTTACTGTTTTTTAAATCACCATGCATCCCTTTTTGTAACGTAGATGTCTTTAGAGATCCCCACATCACGTTACCTTGGTTTTCCCTTTTATAATCAAAGGGCTTGCGTGCTTGACTTGTAAGGAACCTTGTGAGAGTTTCCTCAGAGCCACCCAGTCCAGGTGTGTGTAAAGGGCACATTTGTACACATCTCCAGGAGAAATTGAACCCAGTGGGAGGAATCTAGTTTTGAAGAGCAGGTCTGACACTTCCAGCAGCTGTTAGTGGGGGCACAGGGACCCGCTGCGCACAAGAGCACGGATATAGAACAGATAACACAGGAATTCACATCAATGAATGAGGAGCAGATTGAGAATGAAAAACAATCAGCAGGTGAATGATCTGCTCCCCAACCAGCAGAGAGAAACCTGGCTGTCACCCTCTCTTCTCCCACGGGATCTTGCCTTGCATTCACTTATCCCATTTCAACTTCCCTTTCCCCCCATGCCCCACCGAGACTTCCAACCCGTGCCCTTACGCAACTCTGATTTCTCTGCGAGACGGGATGGGAACCCTACCCCAACAGCACCTGGCTCAGCACTTGTGGCTGCTGAGGCAGTAACAGCGAGGGCAGTGCCCACACCAGAGGCTAAAAGGGTGGGACTGTGCCTGGGAAGCCACAGCTCGGGCACCGGTGGCAGCTTTGTCCCTCAGCACGGCACCAGCAAATCTTCCACGCTCCCAGGCAGGGTTTGCAACTGGTTATTTCACCCTGCACTGCCATTGCATCAGGACTGGTGTCAGGCACCTTAAACCTCAGCTGGTTACTTTTCCTTTCAGGCATGGCAAGAGTAGAGGGGAGAGAAAAGAACAAGATGAGTTCTGAATTTTCTCCTCCGGGAGAAATTATAAATTAAATCCTGGGTTAATAAATTTGCTTTACTCAATCTGGCTCTCTAGAATGAGGCTAAAGGCAACAAGTTCTGCCTCACTACATCCACGTGGCTTGGCCAGCTGCTGACACAACTATAATTTTGCAACACCTTGCCTGTACACACACTGGTGTGGGCCTCCTTCCTCTCCTGCCATTACCCTCCCCAAAATCATGAGCTTCTCCCTCTACTGCAGCCACAAGTTCTGTTTCCACCAGGGAATATCCCTGTGCACACACAGCTCTCATTGCACATGGCTAGGGGCTGAGCTGTTTCCTTGCTTGGCTGAATTTGAAAGCTGACTCTTGAGCACGGAGGTGTGAAACCTCCACCCTGACGGCAAAGTCCCACCCCTGTTCCTCATCCTCTACTGAGAGGATCTTTTCCCACTTTTTTGTCCTAAAGGATGCTCCTGGACTCCCATTTCCCCACTCACAGAATCATAGAATGGTTTGGGTTGGAAGGGACCTAAAAGATCCTCTTGTTCCACCTCTCTGCCATGGGCAGGGACACCTCCCACTATCCCAGGTTGCTCAGAGCTCCATCCAACCTGGCCTTGGACACTTCCAGGGATGGGGAATCCACAGCCTCTATGGGAAACCTATTCCAGTGCCTCACCATCCTCACAGGGAAGAATTTCTTCCAATATCTAACCTATATCTGCCCTCCTTCAGCTTTAGGCCCCTTTGTCCTATCACTACACGCCCTTGTGAAAAGTCCTCCTCCAGCTTTCTCATAACCCCTTTAGGCACTGGAAGGTGCTCTAAGGTCTCCCTGGGGCCTTCTCTTCTCCAGGCTAAACAAGCCCAGCTCTCTCAGCCTGTCTTCATAGGAAAGGTGCTCTGTGATCACCTTCGTGGCCTCCTCTGGGCTCATTCCCACAGTTCAGAACCTCGTGCCCCAGAGCTGGGTGCAGAACTCCACACAGGAGCCATGTGGGGGCTTCAGGCTCAGCAGGATGAAGGATCCTGGTGCTGTGGGGCAGGAAGGGGCACAGATCCCACTGCCTGCAGCTGTGTTCTCCCCCCCAGGTCTGGGGGAGTCTACAAGGTCTGGGTGATAAGGAAATACAGACTGGTGAGTGCCACTGTGAGAGACACTGGTGCCTGGGAACCCTGCCTGGCCCCAGGTGAGGAAAAGGTTTCTCACCCCACTTCAGCTGGAACAAAAGCCTTTCCCCTCCACTTTACTTTCTGCACTTTCCATACTCAATCCAGCTTAATCTTCACTGCACCCACAGAGAGCATTTAGCCTTGTTATTAAGCCTTTGTAGGCTGCAGCAGACATACACCACATTATGTGAAAAATACAGGAATTAATGTAATTGTTTTTGAACAGGGCACAGTCTCCAGCATCAATTAAATACTTAAAGAAAAAGGTATGCATGGGAGATAATGGTAGGAGCATAAAAATGGCATCAGGCAAAAGAACATGTATTTCTGGTTAAGAGAGAAAAGGGCATCAAGAGAAGAAGCCTGAAAGAATCCTCACCATATTAAACATCTCCAAAATAATGAAGCTTTTCTTGTAAAAATTAATACAATATATAGAGATTTGAGGACTTAAAAAACCTTACCATTCCTTATTTTTATCCATTTAGCATGTTTTGGTGCACATGGAAAATCATATCTTGAGAGACCTTAGGTAGACAAATTGGCTGATCAGATGTTGGAAGTGAACAGAGTGAAAGGAAAAGAATCAAAAAGTGGGAGGAGGCACAAAGAGAACATGTTTTTTTTTTGCTATCACACAGTAGGATATATTAGAAGTTCCAATTAAAAATGGAACAGGAAGAAGAACTTCATGAAATTAATATAAATTCTGAGCAGATGACAGGTTTTGCCCTTAAAATAACCATCCCAAGCCCACTGTAGAAATGTAACTCCAGTGCCTCACATCATCCTCAATACTTCTGCTCTTCCTCACCCACAATGATGTGGAGGTGAATGGGGAAATTTCTGGCCACAAGAGGTGTGGGAAGTGTTTTAAATGTATGAGGAGGCTCCACAGGAATTGCAATACTGAGGGAAGGAGAAATGAGAGAGGTGAGAAGACTGGAAAATATATCCCTCAAGAGAGAAACCTGACAAAGTAACAACAAAAACGTGCTGGGGATTGGGAAGCTGACTTAAGCTGTGAGCAATGATGACCATTTCCAAGGCCTGGCATTTCCAGTTCAGGCTCAGCTTTCACTCCAGTGTCTGTCTCCCCATCTGGAAACTGAGTGAGTAAAAAACCAGCACATTTCCTGTACAGTTCACTTAGGAGCAGCACTGGTTACTTATCACCAGAGCTTTTATTTAGACACCGAGTAACAAGCTTGTCATGTGAGTGGGTCAGAGGCACTACGTGAAACACAAGTATTGATCCCCAAATATCCTCTCCCTAAAATTTAATAAAATGATTTAGTTAAATATTATAAATATTTATATCTAATATATAAATATTATAATATTAACAATAATATAAATACTATAAAATATTTAGTTAAATATTGACATATAGAGAAAGAAACTGAAAAGAAGCTGAATCTGGGACATTTTTAATTCCTTAAGTTGCACACCATTCTTTTCATCCCTTATACCACTTTCTCACTGTCATTGAAATACACCTTTTTTTTTTTAGCTCATCTTTTGCCTTAAAGGCCAGCTTGACTTCTCCTGCCTGTTCACATGCATCCACTGACTGGCAGATGATAAAAACCTTCTTCCCTCCTCTGCTCACTGACAGAATGACCAGGCTCCTCTGCACATCGACAGACCTGAGTTCAGAGGAGGAAAAAGAAAAAGCAAGAACTATTATGAGGACACAGCATAATGGCACTTGGAGAAGGTAATTTATTTCCAAATTGTGCAGAATGAGGCCAGTTTGGGCACCAAGCTTCCTGAAGAAAGGTCAGTTTGACAGTCCTGATTTCACAGAGCAAAGAATGGAGGAGTGAGAAGGGTAAATGGGAAGGGACATCCTGAGCCATGACTGAACCACATCAGAGTCCCCACTACCAACAGCAGGACGAGAAAAGCTTTAATTCTGACAAAGAGATGAATTTCCCCTCCCTTTGGGGCTGGAGTGGTGCAGTGGGGAGCTCTGGTGTCTCTGTGTGCACACTCAGCCATGGAAACACGCAGCTTCCTCGCCAAGGGCAGCTTATCAGCAAGGCAGCCATGAGAAAATGATAAAGGGCAATATAATTACACCTGCTTGTCTCATGGCTGGGTAAATATTGTGGGACTCATGCTCTGCTGTGCTGAGTCCCATAAAATCCATCTGAAGCCACCCTGCAGCTCCCAGGGGAAACACTGGGCACTCCTGTGCTGAATAAAGGTGATCAAAACATCTGAGGGAAGAGTTTTCCACTAAAACAACAACAAAAAAAGTAATTTTAAATTTTAAACATTTAAAGATTTGAAACAATTTTTCAGGATTGGTTTGATGTGTCATCAAGAAAGCAAAAAAAACCAAACAATTTTTCATATTAACAAAATATTAATGAGAAAATTGTTTTGATAGGATGATTTTTTTTTTTTAAACTATGATCTCTCTATTAAAATCTGTATGAAAGTAGAGTATAAGACACCTGTACTATAAAAATGAAAGGTTTCTGGAAGATTTTCATTAGGGATAATTGAGTTTTGTTTTGCAAGAAATGCAGGCTTTTTTATTCCCACACAGCATTTAAATGTCAACACTGGATTTCAGAACAGAAGTACTAATTTCTTAGCAGCCCCACCACTAAAAACAAGCTTCCCCTAATTAGAGTTTTGTGGTAACTCTGTAATAAAGGCAGGAATGAGATAAAGATACTTTTTGTCTAAGAGAGAGAGAAAAATCTGTAATCCATACATGCTTGGAAAAGAATTAAAGTGATTAATTCTTTCCACAATGGTATGTTCCTTAGACTGGAAAAAAAATTAAAAAAAAAAAATAAAAAAACCACACAGAAGAGTCATGCAGCACATACCAAGCCCAAGTAACTTCTCGCTTTCCCACAGAGAAAATTGGCCATTGGGCATTTTCATCTCTGCATCACCAAGTTATTACATCCCAACCACTCTCAGGATAAACTTCAGCTAATTAGATCACAGTCTCCCAGGTTTTAATCCTTGGATATAATTTAACTTTACACCAAAAGATCCTCAACACTGACAGCTTAATTTGGTGTCGCTGATCGCCCCAGTGCCACTTTAATCAGATCTGCTGCAGTGTCAGAGACCCACTGAATTACAGCTGTGGGGCAATCAGGGGTGTGTAATACTGAGTTTTATATTTATAAAGGCTGATATCACCATGATGCACTCCTGAGGCAGATAGGAGATGCTGAAATGAGTGCAGTAATAAGGAACCCCACCCTTTCCATATATACCTGTTAATAGCTGGTTTCCCTTAACAAGACTCTCCCAAAGGACAGGCCTTTTCCTTCCCAGCAGCCACGCTTAATACCCACACAAGCAGAAAGGGAGACATTTCCTCCCAGAGCACTGCTGTTACACAACATCAAAAGCTACATCTCCATCTTCTCCACTGGAAGGTTCCCTGCCCATGACAAGGGGTTGGAAGGAGTTGATCTTTAAGGTCCCTTCCAAGCCAGACCATTCTGTGATTTTATGGTTCATCAAGCCAGGGGCACATAAAGAGAAATACAAAGAGAAAACCACCACTGAGCACCAGACAATGAAGTCAGAGTGAGAACTGTCCTGTCTGTGGATGAGTCCTGCTAACTGGCCCACAAGTCCAACTTGCAGCCTCCTTTTTTTCTGTAAATCAAATCCTTTTTCCCTTTGCTGTTGCCACAGAGCAGGGCATTTTCTTCCAAGCCCTCCCTATAACTTCCTTTCCTTTTTGCTGTGCTCGCTTGCATTTGGGCTAACTGGGGACAGATCATCAGCCAAGTGAACACAGTTGTGTGTCATATCTCTGTCTGTCTCTAAAATAAAGCTGGGTGGGGCCCAGGGAGGAAAGGGGAGCAGAGGGGAGCTGGCCTGGGGCAGGTGTGAAAGATCCACAGCTCAGGAGAGGGGGCAGGTGCAGCTCCTTGCCCAGGACAGTGAGTGGCAAGCAGTGGGAGGATGATGAGAACCCCTGGTATTTAAGTTAGGAATACAATCCATTCCTGCAGGGAGATGGCAGAGGAAGGGGGAAAAGGATGCAGGGAACTGAAAATCCCTGAAATGGAAGGATGGGGACAGTGTGACACTGTTTAATGCCTAGTAGTGCTTGTTACATTGACAATAAAGGTTACCCAAGCTACAAAAAGGACTGCAGCCACCAGAGTCCTGCCCCTCAAAAAAAAGCACACCCACCCTCTCCTGCCCTGTGGAGATCAAAAACTGGTCCAGATCCTGAAAACTGACCCAGAATAAGGGAACCAGACCAAGCCATGGAGTAAAGACAGGTCCTGGAGGTGGGCTTTGAGGAGTAACACTGATTCAGGGAGAAGTGTGAAGGGGGTCTGTCACATCCAGGATTTTGACCAAAAATACCACAGCTCTACCATTACAGATCTCAAGAGAACACAGGAGGAATCCCCAGTGCATACAAACCCCAAAAATGTACAAACAGAGCAAAACATACACCTGCCTCAGGACACTGTGAGGCCCAGGCACCAGCAATCCTCCCTCAGCACCCTGCAGTGGGGAAAAGAGCAGCACAGCTTTTGGGGAAGAGTGGATGAAGGGCATGGAATGGAAAGGCAGGGGAAGGTGATCACCCCCACAGGCAGCACTGCCTAATCCCTGTGGCAATTTGGGTAGGCACAGGGGTGGAGGGGCTGGCAGGAGGACAGTGAAGCCCACGAGGTTGTGTTTCCTGTCGCAGAGGATGGGTGATGCTCAGGTGTCCTGCCAAGCCTTGCTTTGAGTCAGCAAAGCCCTGAGCTCCAGACACGCACCCGGCCGAGAGCAGAAAGTGCCTGGAGCTCCTCACATGGAAAGCACCGTGGCAACTGGGGGCAAGCACAGCAGGGACAGATCCTGAGGTGATTACTCTGACCTTACTCAGTGGGAATTTTTGCCTGAACAACAACTGAGTAATCACTTTGCCTGTTGGCACACACATGACACACCATTGCGTTTTAGATGGGAGTTGTCTAGATTTCTAATTAGTTTGCACTTGTCCTGGTTGTATTTTGACAAAACAGCACTAGCCAAGTCTATTTTCTTCTTCCCCCTCCTGTGTTTAATAGCACCTGTGATGCACCTGGGAAACATCTGGGGGGTCCAGCTCCCTGCTGCAGCCTGAGCACAGCTCTGAGGTGCACAAGTGCAAACTCACTGCAGGCTTTGGGTGTGCTCCAGGGATGGTGGCAGGAAAAATTCAGCTTTGCTGCTGGACTACAGGACAGACAGGGACTTTTCCACCAGGCACAGGCAGCGTTGTTCATGGCTGGGTTTCATCCACCATCTCCTGTCCCGTAAGGTGCTGTGACTTCGACAGCAGAGTGCAGGGATGTGACCTTGTGCTGTCCTTGCTGAGGGCTGTGGGGCAGCTGGGGTTCATGGGGCAAGGAAAGCCCTTGAACACCCTCTGCCCCCCTGACTTCAGCTCTGCCCACATGCAGGCATTCACCACCTAGGGCACAGGTCACAAAGCACCTCTCTGCCCAGCTCTCAGGACAGCCCTCTCCAGCACTGCCCATGGATTGCAGCTGCCCCATCCCCTTTGTGGTTCAATGCTTCTCCACAATCTGAGTGTTTGGGAAGAAATCCCAAAGCAGCAGCATCTCCAATCTGGCTCTGCTCCAAAATTCCAAGGCTGCCTGACCTCCTCCCCACCACACACCCTGACACAGGCCTGACCCATGATGACTCTTCTCCCCAGCCCAATTTCCTGGCCAAAGTGCTCCAGCTCCTCCGAGCACACACTTAACTTGTTATATAACACCCTCTAAGTGCTGGAGAGTGTTTCAGCATCATCACAACATCATTTCTGAAGATGAAAAATAAAACCCTGGCACCTCCACAGACCTCTGCCACCAAAGGTAATTGCAGAATTCGTTCCAGCTGTGGCTGAAAGGAGAAACAAGGCAAGTGTTACAAGAGGGCTCTTATTTGTTTCAATTGATAGAGGTGCCCCTTGCAGACACCTGCAATTTTATTTCTAAACCCAAAGCAAGACATGTGTGTGTAATTACACAGCAACGTGCTTTTAGTTGTGGATTTAATAGTAAGGCACAGGAAAGAAAAACACCACGTGTGTCCAAGTAAATGTTGTCCTTATGAAACATGGTGATAACAGCCCAAATCAGAGACCAGAGTGCAATGCACACTGCAAAGAGCCCCAAAAGTCACATCTCTGAACAGTGCAGGGGTTCACATCCCTCCCACAGCCTCCCTGAAGCTGAAGGGAGTGCAAAGAGCAGCCAAGCCCAACATTCTGTTCAGTCTTAAACCTTCACCTGTTGCAACAAATGTGTTACAGGAGTTATACTGCCAGCATTTGGCACCTTTAAAATCTATTTTGATCTGCAGATAAGATCAATTTACTAAAACAAGCACAGAGATTGCAAAGGTCTCGTTACCAGCTTAAAGGAGAGGAATTCCAGCAAAGCTTTGCAGGGCATGGGTCGAGCAGGCAATGCCAAGTCTAATAGCTGCAATTTGGGATGATGCTGCTGCCTGCTGAGGTGTTTGCAACCCTGGCCATTGCACTGCAGAGCCAGCCAGCAGCGAGGCTGTGAAACAAATCAGGGCTGGGCTCAGGCTGCTTCAGACCCTGTTACTGGCAATCCCTTGGCACCCAAACAGCCAAAGCACAGGTGCACAATCTCTGCCACTGAGGGCAAACTGCTGCTGCCAAAAGTCACATTGACTCGAGACACCGGGGATATTTCTGGTCCAAATGAGTTTTTTAACCTCGTTTAACTGGCACAATTAGAAGTGTGCTCAAATAAGGAAATTGGGTAAGAACCCAAAAGCAGACTGGCATACAGCACCTTTCCAAAATGTGAAGAAATTCAGATTTCCAAACTGACCAGATGAGTTGACATAAGGCTCCTGCTCACTTTGAACAGTGGCCACATTTGCTATCCAGCCTGAGTGCAGGATGACTACAGACCTGCTAGATTTTCATTTTTTGCCCATTACCATTGGTTTTACAGAACTTGCTGTGTAATCTGGCATTTTACTGAATAAGTATGTTGACATATATAAGTTTCCTTAACTGGCAAGGAAATTCACACCAAATCTATTTCTGAAGTTACCACACAGGAGAGCTCATTGCAACAGGATACACAAATCCCTGTACACAGAAGCCCTTAAGAAAAAACCCCATTACTCACTTGAACTTTGTCATTGTGTGACTGCTTTGCAGACTGCACACAGAAGGCAACAAGTGTACGTGCAGAGTTACACAAAAATAATCTCTGCCATTTTCATATATTTTCATACACAAGCTTGAGTTTCCTGACAAAAATATTTTTGAATGAAAAATTACTCTGACCTCAGAATTTTTTTTTTTTATTTTTTTTTTGGTGTGGTTTCAGGTTTTTTCGGGCAGCTTCACACCACCTTTCTAAAATCACTCACACAGGACAGAAGTGTCCTTATTGTTTCCTAATGAGCTGAATTTCTTAGAACATTCAGATTTTTCTGCTATATTTTCTGCCACATTTTAAACTATATAACATTTCCTCAGTGGAGATGTTTTTCAACATAGAAGCTTGTTCCTAAAAGAAGAGAGGACGTGACATGCCCTATTTCCAGTTCTAACTGGACACCTGCAAATCCAGTGGCAGCAACCAACAGGCTGTAATCTGAATAATTTATAGACCCTTCATTTTTTTTAAGACAGTTTTATAGTTGGCATAAAAACATATAAACTTTTCAACAGACAGGAGTTCCAGGTTTCATTCACCTGTAAATATCTCCTTATCTACTCATATCTGTACAGATACAGAATATCACCTGTCCTAAGCACTGACCTCTGTACATTTTTCAAGCTATTCCTGTGCTTGCAATGAACTTGTGCTTATATGATAGGGTCCCTTTGTTCCACACCTTTATGCAACCCAGTACTGCTGATAATCAAACACTGTGACAAAAAAAACCCCAAAAAAACCCAAACCAAAAACCCAAAGAGATTACTCTCCCCTCAAAAAAATCCCAAGTATTTTAAGTGTGGATGATTACTTCGGGAAGTAGGAAGATGATGTGTCAACAGACAAGTTACCATCCCAAAGCATTCATGTTTAGGGCAGAAACGAGGCAATAATAGTTCTTTAGAGGGCAATTAATTCCTGAAATTCAGATGAGACTCTTGTCAATCAATGGATCTGCTTAGTGTAAGTCATCTCCCTCTCCTGAAAAAAAATTTAGCATGAAGAAGAAAAAAAAAGTAGTAGAATGTAATGAAAGAATCGTCCCTAAAACCATTTAAATTAAAAATATTTCCTTCCTTTACTAGTCGAAAAGTGTCCTCCTAAGGTTTTTTGGGCTTGCTTTGTAAATATACATATTTTTTGTCATTGTGGCTCAGCACTGAGGAGGTTTAGGAAACAATGGGGAGGAGGAGTGGCTTGTTTGGAAACATAATGACACAGCCGGACACACTCAGTGTCAACAGGGATTTCAATGCACTTGCACAAGACCATATTGTGGGAGAGGTCTGCAGGGTAACTGGGTGAAATACTTCTTGTATCAATAATGTATCATCATCACAATGCAAATCTGTCTGTGCCAGGCTCTGCCGTGTGACATTGGGACAGACACCCTTGACCAAGTCACCCTTGCCTACAAGAAACAAGAGATCATTTCTTTCAGCATCCCACGAGTGACCTGTCTACAAATACCTGAATTCTCAGCCCCAGCACACAGCTGGCTCAGCAGCCTTAGAGAGGATTGCTTCATTTATGAAGAAAAATCTGTGTCTATTAATTAGCTTCCTGTGTTGAAAGGTGCATAGATTTTAGAATCATATTTCAGCAAAGTTACCAAAGGTTCCTCCTGAAAGACTTTGCTTGTGTGTGCCTCCCCCCAGAAAATGTTTCTGAAATAATTGTCCTGTCCTCCCAAGAAATCTGGAGTTTGGAAGATAATTTCTTTAGTGAAGGTATTTCAAATAATACCATGAAAACAAAGACAGCCTCAGGAAGAAAACACAGCTCCTTTTTCTGAGCATAGGCTGGCATCTCCTCCCAGATCTTCCTGTGCAGGTCACACCCAGCCCCATCCTCAGCAGCCCTGGCTGCTGCCCCTGCTCTGCCCCTTGTGCTCCATGCCCTGCTCCCAGGTAGGAGCTCATGGCAAGGCTCAGCTCCACAAGTGGAAGCTCCTGCTCTCCTTCCTTCCTTCCTCCTCCTCCTCCCTCCACCCACACCACGGCAGGGAGCCAGGCTGAGGACACTGGGGTGTGCAGGGAGAGGGCAACCAGGGTTTGGCCTCTGAGCAGTCACCTCTCCTCTGCTTGCTTCATGCACACCTGCTCTGTTCTCTGCTCGTTCTTTGCATGACAAGCCTGATGGTCACATCCAGCTTCTCCTGTTTAAATGCCATTTTCATTTTGGTGGACCTGATCTTGCTGCTGACGCAGGTGGGATTCGACTCAGGTGTGCCACTGCCACTCACTTAGTTTAATTCTATATTAAAATATCCTCAGTCCAAATGTTCTTCAGCTTCTGGTTCATGCTGCCCACTTGGTATAACTACACCTGTAACTGGACTTATTTGATCTAGAATCCACCTGGCATGCAAGCAATCCCAAGCTTTGTGAAAACAGAGATGGATATTTTTCTATATCTATTCCCGTGGATATTAGAGCTTAGGGGGACAACTAAATATCAATCTCAGTGCCACTCCTAGAGCAAAAGTAAAGCTCCACAAAGATCAGGAGATGCCTGTGCAGAAAGACAGCAGAACATGTGGTTTGTAAGCCTGGTTTGCTCGGGGTAGAAACCCAGACATTAAGTGCGAGTTGAGGGTTGCTTTGCTTTTCACAGTTTTTAGAGGACAAGACTCCAGCCCTTGTTTGTCACAGAGGAGCCCTGCCAGAATAAAAAGAGCCAAGCAGAGACAATCCCACATGCCCAAGCTTGCAGAGGGCTCCAAACAATGACTCGGCAGCCAGACCTCCCTTGGCCACCTGGGCACGGCAGAGTGACAGCGGTGATGGGGCAGTGCCAACACTGCCTCTGCAACACCCCATCTGTTCTGGAGGTGAAGCAAAGCCTGCTGTAGGTGTGAGGATCAAAAACCCTGCAGGGAGGGAAGTGCAACAAGAGGGGAAGGAAGGGCCCAAAAGTGGAAATCAGAGGGTTGGAGCATGGAGGGAGAGAAGGAGGAGGCAGCAGGGTCAGACAAATAGCAGCAACCTTAAGGGCTACCTGTGAAGGAACCATTCAAAAATCCCACTAATTAAAGACCAGAGAAAAATTGCATCCTTGCTCCCTCTATGCTTCTTGATAACAAGGTTTCTTCTACCAGATGAAGCCCTGACCTTAGAGGTAGCTATTCCTATAAAGGAGCTACAAATAAAAATTAAAAAATAACAAAATCTGCTGCCTGTGAGGCCAGAGAAGAGTCCTGGATCCCTCCTGAACTGCACTGTCATCGATGGGGAGCAGCCACAGCCCACCTGGTCTGCCCTAAAAGCTGCCATGTCTTCCCAAAGCGTGCCTTGGACACAGCAGAGCTCCTGGAGACAGGTGATGTGCCAACCTCCCCTACCAGGGGAATTATCCATGAGCTAATTCCCCCCAGCAGGAATGGTGGCTGAGCTTCCTGCTCCAACCTGATGTTTGCTGGGGCTTTCAAAACACCCAGATATGTGATAAATGATTTATCTTTTCCCTAGCACAGGTCGGCTCCCCTCCCACCTCACAATACCCCAAGGGCACAATTAAAGCCCTTCAGGATAAGAGGAACACTCCCTGGAGTGCTAATCATGTCGGAGAGATTGCTGGAGCATTTAGAAACCTAAAGCTTATCTTCTGCCCAGTACAAAAGAGGATCTGCTTCTGCAGACATCCTAATCCGCAGGATTCTATTTAAATTTCAGGTGATTCCCAGTGCCACACTGGAGAATAAGAAAAGGCTGATTAGAAGTCGGGTGAATCAATATGTGCTGAATGGCCTAGAGAAGCAGGAGCATTCATCTTGGCAGTAATAAAACTGGGAAAGCTGTGGGTGGATGACTAAAAGGAACAAAGGGCTGCTTAGCAGCATTGAGCTAGGGTAAAAAGGCCAGGAAGAAAAGCACTCATAAAACTTTATGACTAAGATCAGAATGAGATGAGAAATGCTCTGGAAGAAGTGTTGGATCAGGAAACATGTCACTCAAACCTACGGTGAGTCACTGGGCTCCTGCCCTGCCTCCTGCCTCCTAGGACAACAGGTCTGCCTTGCTGAAAGGGTCAAGTTCCCCTCTTGAATGTCCCCACGAAGGGTCTGGTTTCCTTCAGGGAATTCATGGCACTTCTCAAGGGAGATCCAACCTCCCGTTTCAGAGCAAGATAAGCACGAAGGCGCCAGAGCCTCCCGCCGGCTGTTCCAGACTTCCATCAGGAACATCAGCATTAGGACAAGGGGGAAAAATTACCCAGAGGAGCTTTCCAGGGCCACAGGTGTGCCCTGAAGGACTCAAAAGAAGGAGAAAGAGCAGCAGCCCTGGGGAAGAGAGGCTGAGCATTCAGCCCAGCTGGAAATGGGGTGACCCGCGGCCAATGTTGCAGCACTTTGTCAGGGCCTGTGTTTGTTCTGCCCTCGCTTTATTTGCCCCAGGGCTATGTGGGGAACTTTCTTCTCTCCAGTTATCAATTTGCAAGTCTCATGAGCGCTTAGCTCGCTTAATAATCTGGTTTTTGCTAATGTGCATTTTGAGCTTGCAGTCTCTGTTCATTAGAAACAATTTTCTTGTGGAAATACAGGGTAGTTTCAGTATTTTGAAACAGCAACATGTGAGGTCCCATGGAGAGCTGGTGTTCAGACTTATTAAAAAGATTACTGAACCATTCAAATAAGATTGTTTCCTATTACGCTTCAGAAACAGAATTCAGTATTAAAAACAAATGTAGCACTGGGATAGATACCTAAGGGTGCCTGGGTTTGTGCCTTTTAATGGTTTTGCCTTCTCTCTCATCCCCCTTAAGAATCTAAAGCCCAGCCACCTTTGGCAGTGATGTGTAGTAGACCATAAACAGCACTGAGCACAGATTTGTAATTACAAGTTTGGTCATGAGGTCACTGTGCCCCTCACAGAGCTTCAGTCCAGATTTTGATTGATTTTGAAGATTGTTTACAAAGCTTATTTGGGTACACTAGCACAAAAATGCCAGGACTACACAGAAAATAATGAGTGGGATTTTTAGTTTGGGTTTTGAGGTTTTTTTTAAGTTTAGCAAGGTTAAATTTGGGTTGCAGACACTCTGGTTCACAGTCCTTTTCAGCATGCTAATTTTCTGCCTGAAAGGCTTCAAACACCTCCACTTTCTACAGAGATTTTGAACTGCTGCTGTCCAAAAAGGCAACCCAAAAAGCAATGAACGAGATTAAATGTGTTTCACTGAAGTGAAGCAGAGATCCACCACCTCCAGCAAAGCAAAAGGAGAGGTCTGAGGCAGCAGTATCACAGCAGTGCTTGGAGTATTCCCAACCCCACAGCAAAAAATGCACCAAAAATCTCAGGAAAAGATCTGATTGCCAGGTGGCCTTCACTGACACGAGAGGATTGCAAGTCCAGGTAAAATCTGGTTGCTTATACACACACTTGGGTATTTCCACAGTGATGCTGACAAATATTGAGGTTCTGATCTGTTCCAGTTGGATATCTGATCCTCTTCTAAGCACACAGCACATCTACAGTGTGCATGTGTGAAGTCACATCCAGAGGAACACACACTGAAAAGTCTCATTGCAGCATGGAAACACTGATGGGTGCCTCACTGGTGACATATTCCGAGGATCAGAACCAACTTTAGTGCTGTTCCTGCGGCCATGAGGAGGAGCAGGAAGCCCAAACTCTTCCAAACCTCACCAGGCTGCTCCAGCTCTCCTCCGAGTAATTCTGACAGACGGGGGACACCTAGTGGGGTTTTGCTTAAATGCCAAAAAACCTCTCCTATCAGAAAACAATTCGTTAAAAAAATATTATCACACAGATTTTATTTTTCTTTTAAATTCAGTTGCTGATTCTACAGGGAAAAAACCCCAAAAATCACAGTCTATTTTCTCAAAAAGTTTTCTAAGCTTGGTCACGCCACCACAAACTATTTCAGTTTCTTTCCCTTTCCACAATCTTTGCCTGGTGTTTCTCAGGGTTTGAAGTCAAGAGATCACTGCCACATTTTGAAACTGTTTCATGCCCTAAACCCAGAATTATTGGCATTAACAAGCTCATCAGCATTACAGCTCCGTGGCCAGCACAGCTCCAAACTACAGGACTGCAACCAACAATTTAAACTGGAGAAAGGCAGGACTCTTCATTTTCATCCCCTTGTAACAGCCAGAATATTATCCTGTCGACAGAAAAACGAATACTTGCCTAACATCTTTTTGCTGACTCACTAATACATTATCAATGCAGTTAGCAGGGCTTTTACAGTGGGCACTGTAAAAATCAGTACACAATTTCTATTTTTATAAACAGGAGTAACAACATGGAGACACTGTAGAATCTTTGATCCTTGAGATTTTTTTTTTTTTTTTTTGATGGGCTAAAACATTTCTATCCTCTGGATTTTTCTAAGCTGAGCACTTTTGTTTTGGATTACTGCAGCTGCATGAGGAGTTTTTTTTTAAAAAGAGCCAAAGCTGAGTGCTTTGTGTCACTTCAGGATTCTTAGTCCATCTTCTGCTTTAGTCCTAAACTTATATTAAGCCAGAACTCTAGAAAAGTTATTTTCTGTTTTTAGCTCTTCCAGAATATTGATTTGGAGCACTATCTGAAAACCACAAGACATTGAGCAGGTAAAGTAACAACTTTATCCACTTCATTGCAGATTTAGCTTAAAGAGAAATACAAAGCAATGCCCAGACAGCCCCTGTTCTGTACCTGCAGTACTGAATGTGCTGAGTACCTACACAGTTCTTTCATGTCTCCAGGTAGATCTTGCAATGATTGATAACTCAGTCTGTGCTCCAGCCTGCTCCTTAATTGCTTTAAATACCTGTTTCATCATAATTCCCTCTGCTGGCTCCCAAATTTGAGAGGCAGACAAAGTCAGGGGAATGATGTTTGATGGTTTCAAGGTAAAACAGAGTCAAACAGAGACAGGAGAACCTCTTCCCACCCCTCCCAATCAAAGCTAAACATACTTTAAGAGGGGACTGGCTGTGAAGGGCCGTTTCTCCTGTTCTCTCTGATGGTAACAAAGCCAACAGCTTCCCAAAAAAGCAGCACAAGCCTCAAGCAGGTCAGTGAATGTGGGGAGGGGAAGATGAATGGAAAAGCAGCACCAATACAGTCTAAACTCAGAGAGAATTTCAGTTTTTCATGCTAGGAAGATGCCAGTGTGAAACTGGCAACTGAACCACTGTTTAGTCTCTCTCTGGGTGGATTCACCAAAATGTAGAGGACAGTTCACTGGTACAACAGTACTGTTAATTATTTTTTATTGTGTGAAATCAAACTGCATGCATTTTAAGTTTAATCTCTGAGTGAAGAGAGGGTACAAGAGCACACAGACCACAGCAGCACGAGGGACACACCAAGGTGAGCCTCTCACACCAAAAAGCAGGGTCGTGTCCCTGACTACCCAGCAAGCTGGAGATAAGGACCCTGCAGGGAGCTAAGGATGACGCATTTCCCATCACCTGGGTGCCAGGTCAGCCTTTCTGAAGGAGATTTCCCTCCTGCCCACACTGGGTTTGGTGCTCTTGCTGAATGAGCTTCCATTATCAGATAAGAGCTGCACAGAGGCTCCGTTGTTCCCCCAATTCTTCAATTCTTCCCGAGGGGTTTGTGTTACACTGAGCACACAGTTCATGCTAGGACACTCTCTGGCCATCCCTCCAGAATGACAGGCTACAAAATTCAGAGCTTTGAGAGGAAAGCAGAGGTGGGATGAGCTGTCAGAGCTTGAGTTAGTACCTCTCCACTCTGCTGAATGCAGCGAGCCCTGGTGCTGTTTCTCTGACCAGCCGTGCTTCTGTGCTGGAAGAGGAGTCACAGCAGTGAGGGTCACCCCTGCTTTCCCCATCACCCAGGGACACCTCAGCTGTGGGACAGGAAAGCTCCCCTGTAATTACACCACAGTGAAAAACCAGAGGCCTGCTGGCTTATCTCTTTTCCAGTGCTCTCTAAGCCTTTGTTCAGTGCTGAAACATCACTGACAAACTCGTACCATTGTCCTCTTTGAAGGCCAGGACTTTTCCAGACTCTTGCTGTTGGGGATGAGGGTCCTTCAGGTAAAGTGAACAAGCCTTGCCCAGGTCCTTGCTCTGAGCAAGTCATGAATCATCATTTAAACCACAGTGACTGATAAGCAGACAGTCACAATCTCTGCTTTTGCCCTGAGCCTTGGGGATCTGCCCCAAGCATGCCCTTGGCACAGGGCAGAGACCGGGCAGAAAAGTTCCTGAGTTTCAAACATTTATCAGGATAAAGAAAGATTACCAAGAGATAAGGAGCTGGGGAGGATTAGCCTAGCAAAGGCCATGAATACAAGGCAGACTCAATGGTTGAAGATTCAAGTTTTCCTGTACTTGCAGTGGGTAGAGTGAACTATAATCTCTGCTCTGCATCCTCTGGCCACTCATTATTCCGTGGGGTTTCATCATCAGGAAAATGTCTCCTGCCAGGCTCTTTTCTTCTCATTCACAATGTTTCCCTAACTGGCTTCAAAATTTAAGAGTTGTCAGTTCTTATGATTTTATCACAATAGGCCCATGTTGTTATTTTTTTTTAACTCAGATATAAACTCCCAAAGGCAAGCTGTTATGCAGGAATCCAGGTTTCATTTAACAACAACAATAATATTTAAATATTTCCAGATGTCAGAAACTCTAAAAAATATTCTGAAGATTAACAATGTAGCATAAGACACAGAAAACCAAACTGTTTTAAAAAGAGAATGAGATTGTTCATATCCCAAACTTTATTTTTTTTTCCCCCCAAATAAAATTTTTTTCCCTTACATGGAGGGAATAAAAGAGGATAAAGCTTGAGTCAGTGTTGACTGTCTGTGATTACTAACACTGAATTTTACAAATAAAATCTGATTAATCTAAGGTCAAATCCTCATATACAAAGAAGAGGGACAACTCTAAAACTTATTTATTGTTCTAATCCCTGTTACAAATGCTGCAGATTAATTGAAAATTAATTCTGCTCTGTTTTTGCTGTTGTTTGCACAGCACTAGGAGAACATCAGACACTTTACAAATGCTGGAGGCTGACTTAAATAACTTGAAATATGAACACATGACTTTTATATGAGGGGTGGAAGCTGAGAATTCTTTAATGATGGTCTCTGACTGGTCCCAGGCTGCACCTTTTGCTAAACTGAATAGCATTAGAGGTACAAAAACCTGCTTTGTGCAGCCCTGGCACCAGAGGAAGGCAGGCAGGTCCAGGCCCACAATAGCTTTGCTGTTCCTCCAGGACAGCTGGTGTCTTCAGCAGCAAAATGCTTCAATGCCATCGGTTCCTCGCGTGTGTCTCTCACACAAATGCAGCACTCAGGTTACCTCACCCGAGGGACTCTTTCAAAGAGTTTATTTATTGCAGCCCCATAAAGGCACTGTGAACCTTCAGGTGAGGGCACAGCATTGTACAAGGCACCACAAAGACACGACCTTCCAGAGAGGACACAACACTCACAGCCTCAAACTCAGGCAGGGACAGCCCAAAGTGAGAAGTGGACAAGCAGGACTAGGTGGAGAGAACAAGTTCACACACTGCTCCGCACTCAGTGGCCACTGAGGAGTTTGGAATTCTATTTATTTATGTATTTAGTTAATTAGGTCCACTGAAGAGGTGCATTTGCAAACTAGCACAAGTCCTGAACCCCTTCAGCTCTGCCTTTTAGTGCATAGCATCCAGAGGAGAAAACACAGAACTGCTCAGGGCACAAAATCAGGCTCTCAGTGTGAGACCCAAAGGAATTCTCATCCAGGAGATGCCTGAATAAGGCACAATTACAAACTCAGCATGGCATTTATTGAGGTGAAGTGTCTACAATATTCCATTTGCCTGTTAAGCAGTTATGCACTAATACTTGAATAGCAGACTTTTAATGACAAAGGAACACTGGAAGCACGTGAAATCCACCATTCCCAGGATATCTGTTGCAACCTTTAATCTCCTCCAATCTATGTAGAGAGAAAAAGCAAAAGACAAATACTTGAATTCATGAGTCTGGACCCTACTGGGGTGAGCTGAGGGCATTTATGGCCCTCAAACCCTGTTAACCAATGCTCCCTGTCAGAGTCTGGAGGCAGAGTGCTCCACATCCTGCTTTCCTCTGGCTGCATCCCCCCTTCCTGCAGCTCCCAACAGCCAGGCAGAGCCACCAGCCACACTTTGATCCCTCAAAGCCAGCAGCTTCCTTTCACTAAAGCAAATTCAACTTTTTCATCCCCCACCTTGTTTTGAAAGGTGCCCAAGGGCAGGTTCATGGTGAAAAGACAGAAAGCAAAACCAAGCAAACAAAAAGGAGAATAGCACTGAGCTGCTTTTATTCTCACCTGCTGTCTCACAGAATAATCTTCCCAGGTGAGGCTTCTCCTGGCACAGGGAATTTGCAATAATTGCATCTCTTAGCCCAAAATGTACATCACCTTTTAAGAAGACAGCAACACACACAGTCAAAAACAGCTGAAGAAAAACTCCCTCCAACCTCCTCACTTTATATAGGCTCTGAGAGCACTGAAAGGGAAACACAGAGCACCTGGGAAGCCTTTAAAAATCACAGCTGCAGGAAACCTCCTCGCATGATTGATCTGTAAAGGTCTGACTCTGCAGAAAAACAAAAGTGGTTTCAGCTGTGTTTTAAGGAAAGTCACAAGCTTGAACAGGGGTTGTTGCTGCACGGCAATTTTGTTTTTTCTGTGCTGAACACTGGCATTTTGCAGTAGAGGAACAAGTCCAAGCATCTCTCAGGATTTGTCCAGACTAGCACGTGGCCATGCAGTGTGTGTCCCCTCCACACCCAGTGCTCTGTCTCTCTTGACACAATTAATGAGACAATTAATTAGATTGCAATTAATAAAGACAAAGGAGCAGCTGGGAATTTCCTGTGGCAAGTGACTGCTATGAGGTGGCATTGCAGCCTCTTGCAGGCAAATTGAGAAGGGGATGCCCCATTCCTGGAAGTGTCCCAGGCCAGGTTGGATGGAGCTCTGAGCAGCCTGGGACAGTGGGAGGTGTCCCTGCCCATGGCAGGCAGCGGCTGGAACTGGATCATGTTTAAGGCCCCTTCCAACCCAAACCATTCCACATTTCTTTCTTTTTTTCTATCATAATTGTCCATCAAACATCACTTACAGAAGTTTGGGGTATTTTGCCTCGCTGAAAACCAGAGTTGTGCTTGATAAAGTATTTGGTTCTGTAACCTTTCAGTACTGGTAAGGCAAATCACTCCCTTGTTTGAGAGGCTGAAACTCTGCTCTGGCTTTAAGCAATGGTTTAAGTTCTCTGTTCCAGGTCTGCTCCAGAGGGAGCTCTTTGACTCTCTTGTTCTCTTCTTTCTTCTCTGCTTTGCATCACAGCCACCCTTTATGCTTCTGTGTCCTTTCCCAAATTCTGCCTCCTTTAGAGTATCTTTCTTCAATTCACCTGCTGCTGCTCCTTGCAGCCACCTTACACACAACCTTGGTGCCCTGGAAATTCTCGTGTCTTTCAGGCAAAATTGTCTTACTTGCTCCTCTATTTGCCCCTATCATCTCTGCTGTTTCAAACCCCTCAGTGTCCAACCCTCATCCCCTCCCACTCACTCTGCAGTGCTTGTGGAACTGAAATATTTGATTATATAATGATGTGATCATATATTTATATATATTATATATATTATAAAGGTATAAAAACATTATAAATATAATATATTTTATATAAATATATATTACATAAAATATAAATATATAAAATATATAAATATTACATAAAATATATAATATAAATATATTATATTATATATTTATTATATATACTAATAATATATATTATATTATATGTATTTTATAATATATTATATTATACTATATAGTATATAGTATAATATATATATTAATATATACTTATATATTATTATATATATACGGTATATATTATACACTGTATTACATATAGTATATAAAGTATGTATATTACATAATACAGATCTAAAATATAGAATGTAAATGTATAAATATGAATATAATAGACATCTATCTAATGATATAAATATATAAATATTATAAGTATATTTAATTTGATTCTATAATGATATATATTATATATATAATATAAGATTATAAGGGTGCTCCACAGTTCAAGGCATCTGGGAGCTGCTTCAGTCAGATGAGGGCAGTGTTACAAAACAGGTTTGGTTCCCAGAGTTGCACTTCCCTGCTCCTCCTCCCTGTGCAACTATTGGTTGGCGTTCTGAAATCATCTAGGCTGCAAGGAAATAAGCTAAATAATAAAAAGAGAAAGGAAGAGATGCATGCCAACTCACCCCAAAGTTTACATCAAGGCCACACTGACACATCTGCAGAGGAGGCAGCAGATGCTGTGGCCAGGGAGGGACCAGCCAAGGACAAGGAGGAGTTCTGAGGCAGAACTTCTCTGCCAGAGGCAACCTGTTCCTGCAGCCCAAGATTTGTGTGTTTGTTTTTAGGCCTGAAATTTGAAATTGGATTGATCTGGCACTTACTGCAAATTAGAATTTCTTCAGGTGTTCATCACTCTTTTATTTGAATCTCTAGCCCCTTCCTCTTGCAATTTGCCACAGGTCCTTGGAGCAGTAATTTCGTTCTTTGAATAGGCAAGTGACAAAGATGACAATTCCTGCCTCAGTGTAGGGGTGGAAGCCAATCTCTAGAACATGATAAATGCAATGTATTTACTGAACTTCCTTGGAGAAGAGAGGGAGTTGGTCAAATCTAACAGAGCGATGTTTGCCAACCCAGAAGTGAAGTCGTGCATATTCAGGATATTTACCTTTTGAAAAAGCTCATTTATGACCAAGAGTTCATTTTCAGTGCAGTACTCCGAGAAGCAGCCATGGAATTGCTATTGGTGGTAATATAAAAATTGCAGCTAATTTCACAGGTAACGTTCTTATTCACCAGGTTAATTCAGGCTGAGGATATTTAATTCTGCCAGTCTAGTTCTCAAGTGGCTTATTCTACAGGGAAGGAGCTGAAAAATACTCAGGAGTGCCCTCAGGAGCAGTGGGTAACTGGAATACCAACTAAGGAGAATGGTAAAACTCATCTAGCAATTCTGCAATGGACTACAAGTTGGATTAGCAGGGTCCATCCACTAGGGATGATCTGGTGTTTAGGCTGAGGTTATAGGCTGGACATTACCACAAGCCCCTGATCACAGTTTCCACAGACATGAATTTAATTCAGTAATTGAGCAAAATCACTTTCTTCCTCTTTCTCCTTTCCTCTACACCCAGACCCATGCTCCCAAGTTCAGTTCCAAGCCATGGAAGGAAACAGTGCTTGAGTTTTAATTTTTATATTTTAATGTCAAACTTCATCTCAGCATGATTTTTCTTCCACGACAGCAGCTACCAAATGCTGGAATTGAAATACTCAACTTATAAAATGGATAGGATTAATACTAACACAAATAAGAAATGAAATAACAATGTGGTGGTTAATCAGAGGAATTTTTACCTGACAGTTTACTCACAGGCAGAAAGTTGTATCTGTAAATTACATATAGGCAATCCATTAGCAATATCACCTCCATGAAATATTGATTTGAGATTATTTCTCCATCATTTCCCAGGTGGTGGCCTGTCTCCAAAGGCCACCTTGGCAGTTGCTAGGGAACAACTCCATAGCTCGGGGAGGGCAGCCCTGACCACTGTTCACGTGCACAGTGACATGATTTGGGGTTTTTAAACATTTATGCAGTTTGTGTGCTTTCAAAAGCAGAATTATTGATTGAATTCTGTTTGGTCTGCAGATCGTGTCCAGGATATGTAGATGAAAGGAGAAAAAATGAACAGTGATGCAGAAACTACGACACCTCCCAGCTTCTATGCACATGAAGAATTACAGAATTTACACTCCTCTTTGGCTTCAACTGCTTTAAGCTGAATGAAACTGCAGTAATTCCCTGGAAGTTCTGGGAGGGGGGTTTTGCTCCTGGTCTTTCCCACCTCTCTCCTTGGGGCTTTCTTGAATTGTGCTCGTTCAGTTCCTGAATACAAAACTCCAGTGATGGATGGAGCAGGGAGGAAAGATTCCTTCCCCCATTTGCAGGCACTGCTCTCATTTATACCTCCAGACTGTGTTTGTTGTATTTTCATAAAACCATGGCATTGCTGCCTGATGCTACTCTTTTGACCTCCTGTAGACCTAGAAGTCCTTTCTACAGAATTTGCCACTGTTTTGACAGTGAACCTCTGCAAACTGCTCTTGGGGCATGGCTGTCCAAGCAAGTTTTTACTCCCTCTCTGCAGCAGTAGATTTAGCAAGATTAAAATATTTTAATGGGTTCCCTACAGAAATGTAGTCAAATCAATGTTTATCAATAATGCAGATATGAAATTGTCACGATAAAGCAGTGCTGTATCTCTGCCTGTAACCTGAAGTAGAATATTAATCTTAATAGAAGAAGAAAATATGAAAAGTGTAGCATCCAAAAATTATTTCAAAAGCTTGACTCAGGTTAGGATAGAATATTAAAAGGGGGAATTAGTCCCAAATGTGGGTGTCCCAAACTACTTTTATTAGCTAAGACTCCACTGTACAATGTGCAATTCAGCTTACCCTGATGTAGAATCTTAGCTCACATGAAGTCACCTACATGTCAGGAAACTAAATTTAGGCATCTGTATCTGGAATCATGTCCAACCCCTGTCATTCTGTCTGTCTTGTCACTGTCCCCTCCAAAAAAACCTGCCCCCCAGTCATGAGAGTTGCCATGCAGATCTCACAATTGTTGGGTTGAAAGGTGGAATTCTCTTTCCTAAAGACCCAATCCCATTCCCTGAAAATGCCAGACAAACTAAACCAGTACTGAGCCAGAACGGAAACACAAAACCAGCAACAGAAACACCACAAGCTGATGTATTTTTATTTAGACACATACCACCCCCATTCTTCTGGCTGCAGACCCTTCCCTTTGTTCAGATCTGGAGCAATCCCCAATGGGGATGCAAAGGGCAGCAGTGTGGAGGCACGGGAGGAGGTGGAGAAATGCAAATCCCCCGTTAACCCTCTTTTGGGAGGAGGAGGGAAGGGGCTGTGTAGGTTGAAGCAGGAAGCAGGATTTATCACCTCAGCTAAAATTCCATTAACCATTAACTAAGGAGAGAATCCAGGCTGTGGAGGCTCTCCAGAGCCACAAAAAGAGAGAAAACATGGGCCCCAACACAGTTATCCTCCAAAGAGCATGGATATGGCTCCACACAGAGCTGGGCAGAACTGAGAAAATGAATGGCATTTTTTAGCTTTTTTCTTCCCCAAATATTTCTATGTTATTATATATTTATAGTTACTGTTTGCAGCTATTTTTATAGCTTGCCTGCTGTTTAAGATAACATGTTTTACCCATGCTTCAGAGATTATAAACTATGCTATTTGTTCTCCCAGCTCTGACCAGAAGATTGAGCAACACAGAAGGAGAGGAAGAAAAATGGAGCAGCTCCAAAAACCCCGATGCCAACAGTCCAAATGTGTGTGATAAAACACAGCAAGATATCGCCAAGGCTTTTTCTTACCCATTCTCCCACGCATCAATTTAGATTAAAACACAGGGGAAAGCAAACTTGATGGATTTCTCATGTTCTGGAGAGAGAGAGCACTGCCTGTACAGCATTTCTGGATGAGAGGTGCTGACATCAGTCCTGTTTGTTGGTGCACAGTGGAGGGATGCAAACACCACAGCACTGCTGTGTACAACACATGGTGTCAGGCCAAGTGTAGCCAAGTTTCTTCAGTCCTTATCTTTCCCATGTTTATTTTTTTGCTAGAAGGTCTAGCATTTCCTTATTTGTATAAAAGATAATCTACCTTTCACACCTTGGTGTCTGGATCCTGTTTATTGTGCATTTCCTCACAAAGCCAGGCAGGTAGCTACTGTCTGCTCCCCATTTAACAGCTGAGAGAAGGAAACCAAATAAGAATGAGGTCAAGACTCATAGAACCAAACTCAAATCCCAATTTTTAGTGCCACTGAAGCCCCTCCAGGCCCCCATCAGCTGGCCCCTATGCCTCTGTAGCTCTTTGTGGTGTGACCTGGGGCCCTTGGTCATGAGGAAGTGTGGATGTCCCCTGCCAGTTCCACATATCCCAGCACCTTCTTCCTGGGCCAAACTGAGTTTTGGCAGATAATCTCATCCAGGTCAGTGAGGTGGGAAGTGCTAGCTGGGATGTGGACAGGCACAAAGGCTTCAGCCCACCTGCAGTGTGATTTGTGGCGGTAACCTGAATGTGGATTTTCCCTGTGCCAGGATGGTGGTTACCCCAGAGGTGTAAAGAGTGCTCATTCTCTTACCCTTAGGACATCTTTATCCTCATATCCCATGTTTCTTTCCTTTAGATTCCTGCAGAGTCTAGGAGATTCCAGCTGTAGCCACCTTCCCTCCTGCTTTGCTGTGAAAATGAAGACAAGCAGTGAGGAGAGGAGGAAATTTAGTCTGTACCTAACACCCCTACACTGGAGCACCTTGGCACTCACACCCACTGCTAGAGGTGTCTCCAAACACACAGTCCCACGTTTGCCACTGATATTTGTGCAGTCCACTTGCACACGTGACCTCCTAGAAACGACTTCACTTTGTTTGAAATGTGCATCAAATTTGTTCCCTGTAACTTGAACTGCTGAGATCCCCAAAACCCAGCACGTGATGGGCACAGCTGACTGGCAATGTGCCTGAGAGGAACAGAGTTGTTGTGCAAATACTAATTATAAGATTATAAAATAAAAGCCCTTTAGTAGCAAAACAGCCCAAAGGAAATGTCACTGTTCAAACTTTTGATTTATTCATATGACGCAGCACGAAAGGGCACCTTCAACTCAGTTTTATGTTTAACTGTTAATATTCTTTATCATGTTATGGTAATTCCTCAGGCAACCAGACAGATATGAAAACCAGTTCCCTTCCTTATGGCTGATGGTGAAATTTTGTTCTCTAACAACAGCCCAGCAGCAAAATTACTGTATTGAATGTGTAAGATAATACGCAAAATTATTTTATTATAATGAGGTTTTTGCTTAACTTTGTGCCTAAACTGGGCTGCTAGGTGCTTTGCTTCCTTAATTAAATTAATTTGGACAGAAAACTGATCAGAAAGAAAACCCCTAGAGAGATTATATGCTAAAAAGAAGAAAGATCAGCTTAGGTCCTAAACATATAATAGATAAAGGAAACACAGAGAAAGGGATTTGCTATTCTCCCTGAAACTCAGATTAAGTTTTCCTCCATCCTTCCACAGATGTGTCCTTGCACCAAGATCTGCAAAGAGCTCCTGTCCAGGCCTTTGGTACTCTATTCCCTTGTCTTCAGATTTATGCTCACTTGAATCCATTAATTGTTGGGTTGTTCTGTGCAGGGCTGGGAGTGGGACTCGATGAACCTTGTGTGTCCCTTCCAGCTCAGAACATTGTGTGATTCTGTGAAAGGCAGGCCACTGAGTATTGCCCATTGCTCATGGGAGGGTCAGTCAGCCCTGGCTGCTCAGGGCTTGTGTCAATGGGATTTTAGAATCTCCACCTCACAACCTCTCTGGGCCCCACTCTGACCAGACTCATGCTGGTATTTCCTTTCTCTGGTACCTACTCAGAGATTCCAATGTTTCAGCCTGTGCCCACTGCCTCTTGTCCTGTCACCCTGCCCTTCTGAGAAGAGCCTGGCTCTGTCCTCTGCAGCCTGCCATGAGCTAGGCCCAGACAGCAACAAATTCCCTTGTGCTGGGAATTTAAATTCTCTTCTGCAGTTTGAACAGTCCCAGCTCATCCTGGCTCTTCTTGTATGTCCTGGGCTCCAGCCCATTGCCTGTTTTGGTGCTCCTGTGCTGGACTTCCTCCTCAAAGTCCAGATCTTGTATTGGGAGCCCCAAACTGGACTCATGGCCTCGCTAGTGCTGAGCCATTTGCCACAGCCCTTCTAAACAGCAGCCCCTTGCACTGACTGCTTCCACAGTGGGAACATTTATTGCTCTCTGTCCTGCTGTCTTGGTCATTAATAAAGGCTTGAACCACTCCTGGTGTGAGTATTGATCCCCCAGACACGCTGCTGGTAACTGGCCACCGTTGGACTTTGGATCACTGATGATTTACAAACAATGCTCTGAGCCCAGCAGTCCAGCCAGTTTTCCACCCACCTAATCATCCATTTATCCAGCCCATATCTCACTAGTTTGGCAATAAAGATATCGAAGGAAACACTGTGAAAGGCCTTGCTGGAGTTTAGGAATACGATGTCCACTTCTCTCCCTTTGTACACAGAGCTTGCCATGCCATCACTGAAAGGGCACAATTATCCCTGGGCACATCCATCTCAGCTCTTCCAAATCCACTTCTTGTCCTTCCTGTGTCCAGAAGTGGCTTCTTAGGAGGATTTGTTGTGTGACATCCCCGGGGACTGAGCTGGGGCTGACCATCCTCTGGCTCCCCAGGTGCTCCTTGTTCTTCCTGCGGCTGGGTGCTTTATTTGGCTTTTTCATTGGGATTCATTTCACTGTGATGACTTACAGAGAGTGGCCTTGCAGTGACAGAGGCCACTTGCCCAGCTCCATAGATGCCTCCCATGGTCCTGTCCATGGCTAATTAGCCCAAGCACTCACTAACTCTCTTCTCTGGCTGTGGTTTTGCTCCCACAGGCTCTGCTGAAAGCCTCAGACACCTGAAGGGCCAGAGAACCCACCTGAGCAGTGATAAACCAGGCAAAAAATGGCACCTCAGCCTATTTTTTATCAGGCACGGGGTCCTGAGCCCCAGAGCAGCATCCTCCTGGATTTTCATTGCAAAATGTACTTTAAAGGAAGAGCCCTTGTCCCTCACATCCTTTGCTAGACTCAACTCCAGCTGAGCTTTGTTTTTGCCAGCCACATCCCTGCATGCTCTGCAATGCCTTGTGGCACCAAGCAGCCTGTCCCTGCTTTCTCCTTCTGTGTACTCCCTTGTTTTTTTCTGGTATCTCTCTGAATTTTGATCACCATACAAAGGATTGGAGCTTTAAACTATTTTACACAAGCACCCCACTGCAAAATCACACAGTCATTAGACCCTTTTCATCCCAAGCTCCAGAAGAAATAATGTTTTCTGATTTTTTTTTCCCCCCATTCCATTTCTGGTTACCTCCCATCTTAATTTAATTCTATTATTTTTAGTTCTTGTCTTCATTTTCTGTAAGCTTCCTAATATCACCTCTCCCCTCAATGTTTTGCTCCAATTTTGCTCCTTGTATAATTGCATTTCTTTTGACTGGTTACCCCTGGGGTTCATTTCATCTGGTTTCAAGCAACATGAATTCACTACATTTAACTACATACATCAGTGTTAATAAATATAAAGTTTTAAAAGCTCATGGTGCTATCCAGTCTGATAAGTCTTTATCAGCTGTTTTCTTACTATATAATTATTATTCCTCAGCGTAATCATTTCTGTAATCTTTGCATTTTGGCCTTATAATTTCAAAGTTTCTGAACATGTTACTGAATGCAGGTTTTGGGGGAAGCAGGAAGATAAAGTCCTATTTCCTCCTCCCAAAATCATATTTCAGTGTTCCCTCACACACACCCATAAAATAAAGCAAAATCTCTCCTTCCACTATGGCCTACAGTTATTATTCAGATGCTTGTGATTCATTCAGTTTACTCATGCAACAGCATGCACATGCATTTGAAATGTAAATTTATTAATCTTATAAAAAATATTGCTTGATAATTTAAGGAATTATGGCCAAACAAAGGATCTACAATAATAGGAGTGGTAATAGGCACTGTACTTTATGCATACAGCTTCATTTTCAAAGAGCCATAAATAGTGTGTGTAACAACAAAAGAAAAACTGAATAATGAATGAGAAAGTTCACACCCCTTGCTGTCATTTTGATCATTAATTTTTATTTGCTATCAGGAATTAGGTGGAGACAAACCCACATACTTTCATCCTTTCAATTTTCTTTCTGGTATTAATTATATTATGTATATTTATGCAGAAAAGCTCTTTCACTAAATAGTATTGAGCTATTAGAATAACAAAAACTTTGACAATAAACCCACATACTTTTTTTCTTTCAGAAATCTGGATCTATGTGTCTACTTTAGTATCTATCTAGGATTCAAACATGTAAGTATTTTGTCCTCTCTGCAGCCCTTTTTCATATCAGTAAAACAACTGACTTAACTCTTTTCTAAATAGCTTTCCAGTTTCAGTTTTTAAAACCTTTTGCACCTTAGGTAAATCTTAGTACTGGTAAGTCAAACAAACAAGAAGTAAATTTCAGTGAGAAAAAATGGAGAAAATTCTACAGTGTTTATTTTGATATTTAGTAATGAATTAAATTATATTAAAAAGTTTATATTTCCCAATTATACTATTGGGTTTTTAATGAAATTTGACTTTCTGAGATCCATTTTCTGAGAGCTGAATCAATCTTAAGGATTTTGATCAGAATCCAAAGTGGACAAGGGAAAAGTTGAAGTTTGAAGATGAAGTTGACATTCTTAACTTTGTAAATTATGTTCCACCTTCTAGCACTTAAGACACTTTTCTGAGAGTTCTTAAATCTTAAATCTGATTTTTTTTTTTTTTTTGTTATGGCTTTAATTAAGCTGTGTCTGCCCCAGCTCATTAGTCACAGAACCATCAAGGCTGGGAGATCCCAGGGGGATTTTCCAGTCCCACTGCCAGCCCAGAGAGGTCTGGAAAATTTGAGGAGTGGGACCAGAAGAACCTCATGAGATTCAACAAGGCCAGGTGCTGCACCTGGGATGGGGAATTTGGGAATCATGGAATCACAGGATCATCGAGGTTGGAAGGCACTTTCAAGACCATCCAGTCCCACCATCAACCCCATCATCACCCCTAGAACACGTGTCAAAGCACCACATCCAGAGCCTCATGAGCACTTCAGCAGTGATTCACTGCATCTTTCACAGGGATTCTGTGCTGAGCACCTTGGATTTTTGCTTATGTTCAACACCTGAAAGGCAATACCCACCAGTCTGGAGCACAGCACTTATCCCAAACTCCACATAACCTGTGCCAGTAAAATCCCAGCACGCAGAGAAGGTCCCTCAGTTCCCGTCAGAGGAATGTCTGGGACCTTATCTACGCCGTGAAAAAATTCCCGAGGCTGAAAGCAGAGGTCTCTGCCCTCTCACTGCATTCCCAGGCAGCCCAGAAGGGCTGTCCCCATGTCCCCACGGAGCCCCTCGGGGGCAGCAGCCCCAGCAAAGGACCCGTGTTTGTCCTCAGAAATTTCAGCTCTCAAAGCCAACAGCCCGGGCCACGTTGCAGGAATTAACTGTACTCCACCTGTGTTGCAATCAAGGGCAAAAATGTGCCTTTGCAATCCTAAACTTGTGCTTTTAGGCAAGATGTTCCACCAGATTACCTGCAGGAGGAAAGGGTCAGTTATAAACTATGCATGCTTGTCCTCACTGAGCTATGTAAGGTCAGCCTTTGCTGATAAGGATGAAGATACTCTGTATTCCTGTAAAAATGGGGTACCTTATGAAGAAATAAATTGGATTTCGAAAGGTCTGGCTGCTGCCATTTGTTTTTCAATGCGTTCATTGCTGTTATTTCAGCATGACCTATGAGAAGCTTAGTGCTCACTGCAGTTATACAGCTGATGATAGGAATAATCGCCAATATTTAATATTAAAATGTTGTTATATAATGACAAAAATGGGCTTGGCAGAAGTCCACAACAAAATGCAAGTGAAGAGGGTTCTGAAACCCCTTCTCCAGTGGACACCACACTCAGAGAGAAGGTTTTCCCTTTCTCTTGTGTTGATAGGTGGGTTTTTTTTTTATGGCATTACATTTTTAGAGGATCCAGAATAGAGCAATGGTCTCATAAAATTAAGATCAGGAAAGCATGTCAGGAAGAGAAAGAGGTGGGTCAAAAGAGGAGGAAGCTGGACAATTCTCTGCTGGTTTTGTTGGAAAAGCAAAAGGTGGCTGTGGGTGACACAGACAGGCACACACAGAAATGAGGGAGGTGTTCAGGTAGTAACTCATGTCCACATCCAGGCAACTCCTGCCAGCACCTCTCAAGCTCTGCTAACACGACCAAAACAGCTCCTTTCTAAGGGATGAATGACACAAAAAACCCCAAAGAACCAAAGGGATGCTGGCACCAGTGGCACCACGTTGTCCTGGCATCTCTCACCCCCAACAAAATCGTCAGAAGAAAACCCATACAAGAGGGTGTCCTGCAGCCTTTTGTTCACCAGAATAGGTAAGACATGCAAAAAGAGCCCACACTGGCTTTAGACACACTAACCCAGATAAAAAAAACCAAAAAAACAAAAAGCAAGCAAAAATCCCAAGCCAAAAAACCTATCACAGGACACAAAATAACAGCTTTTCTGTCTGTTTCACACGTAGCTCTACTGAAACGAGTCTTTCAAGTTGTCTGGAGGCAGCCTGTTTTATGCAATAACCCATTAAATGTTTCTTGTCTTGTTTTTGTCTTAGTTGCTGCACTGCCAGTATGAAGAGCCTGTTGTAGCTGCCTGCCCCTTTGATGCTGATAGAGCCAGGAGCAGATCTGCCCATCAGTCAATCTCTGGGAAATGTGGAAGATTTTTTGTAGTCAACTCTTTATGTCTCCCATCCCTCAAACCATCCTGCTGGAGCCTGTTCCCTAATTTCACTCTTGTGTATCGTTTTGAGGTCCTGATTTCACTGTTGTGCGTTTCTTTGAGGTCAAATGGTCTGGGACAAAACAAAACAGAGGGCACAATTGATGCAGAAAGTGTCAAGAGTCATCAGGGCTCTTCCCTGGAAAAAAAAATAAATTAATTTTCCCCTCCAAGATCCTGAAAGCTGTAATTTTTTTGCAGTGCTGTCCTCCATGGAGTCTGTCACTGCAGCTGTGAAAGGCAGCACAAAGTGAGAGGGACCATCCATGAATATCCATGGGGAAAAAGAGGAATTCACCTGCCTCTTTATCCTGAGGAACTGGGCTTTAAACCAGAAAATTATTTGAAAATTTATTGAAAAATAAACAGGTTGTGCTTGAGTGTTCCCTTCAGGAGATCTCAGACGTAGCTGTGGGTCTCTACACACTGAACAGCACCTGTGAGGAGAAGAATATCAGACAATCTCTTAATTCAAACAAGGATCATGATGTACCTGAGCTTTTCCAGGCATTTCAGTAACTTCTGAAGTCAGGCCTGAGTAAATGTCAGACTGGCACAAGGTATTGACATTCCTGAAGAGCATGGAAAAGCAAACCCAAGGATGGAGGAGGATGCCAGCTCCACACTCCTGTCAGACTGAACACAGCTCCTAATTTCTGGACACACTCCTTAAAAAGCTTCAGGGGCTTTACAGTCAGTGTCTCAGAGCTTCCCTGGTGCAGTCATAAAAACATTGGCAGAGGTTTCACGCAGGTACAGTGAGTGCTCTGTGTGCACCAGGAAGGAGAACCAGCTCCTTCTTGATTTGGTGTGGATTTATAGCCCTGAATAGCTCGTCTGTTCTCTTTTTCCAGGCAAGGTTTCAATAGGACCCATCAGGTAGTTGGCAAAGTTCTTTAATGCTCAGTCTTGGGAGGAATGGGTTAAAAAGCAGAAGACTGGAGGAGGGTTGTAAATCAGCCCAAGTGACCTTGCAGCTGGAATAAGCCTTGATAAGCCTGTGCAAACAGCAGGGCCAGAGATCCCCTGGCATGGGCATGAGTTTAACAATGTCTGTGTCTCCTCTTGAGTGCCTCTGCTTTGGGGATCCCCTGGCTGGAGAGGTAATGGAAATCTCTTTATTATTTGTGTTTTAGTCATGAATTCGTGGTTCTCTGTGGTTGTTCTGGCTACCTGCCTGTGCTGACTCACACACACACCCTCCAGCTGACACAGCCACACTAGGGAGGAGAAAGCTCTCAGCTTCAGATTTAACATCCACCTAACCCTGAGCTCTTCCATAGCACTTCCACTGGCTAAACCAGGCTTTTTACACATCTAGCAGGCCTCTCCACCATCCTTGGAACATACCTGAATCCCCTTTGGTGCAAACTTCTGTTACAGATCTGTTTTTGTTAGTGACAAACCCTCCTGGGTGGGAATCCCTTGGAAGCCTGTGCCATTTCCTAGCGTGACCAGCATCAGTAATGCCATTGCTACACACTGTGCCCCTCAAACTCCTTTCAGCATCTATTTTATAGTTCACTCAAACCTCCCTGCTGCCCCAGAACCTGTGGGTGGCAGCCAGTCACCCTGGGTGGCTCAGCCAGGAGGCTTTTGTGTGTTCCATGTGGAAGCCAGGAGGGAAAATCAAGCTCCTGATCCATAACCTCACTAGACAATAGTCTCAATGGAAGGTAATTTGCAATTGCTCTGCTCCCAGGGGACAGAAATAGTGGCCTGAGAACAGCATGTGCTGTGAGGACTGGAGTGTTATGCATAACTAAATGTGCATTTCGAGCCCTGGCTGGGACATTGCTCCTTGCAGGGACTTCAAGGGATGGCCACATTTAGGAGGCAGCTCCAGACAGCCTGCAGAGTGCAACCTAAAAAAAGCATCAGTGTTCTTTGTGGGCACTTGGCCAGAGAGGAAAAACAACCAAGAGAGAACCTCAAAAGCATCAGAGTGAAATCAGGGTGCCTCCACGAGGTTTTTTTTTCCTCCCTAAAGACCCCTGCCTTACACAGCTGCTCCTCTGCTCTGCAGTTTCATGCTTTGGAACCACTTTGCTCTGAAGCCGAGCCAGCCCCTTCTTTATGTATCACAGCAACCTTTTTTCTGAAAGCCACACCAAAAAATTGCCTTCTTGCAGGTTTTAAACCAATCTGTGTTCAAGCAAGCGTCTAAGGAAGACTCAATCTTTCAATCACATTTGAGAGGGACGCAGGTTTCCTTTTTCAGCCTTTTATTCTGTTCACTTTCCTTTTATTCGGGCGATGGGAGAGCCATTGTGACATCTCTGTGAAGAAGACAGCAGTGTCAGGGGTGTAACCCCACTGCTTTCACTTTTCAGTTTCAGCTTTGCGTGTGTTTCGTGCACTACAGCATCCACAAGAACGGACACATCATTTCAGGGCTGTTTCACAGGACTGCTCACCTTCTGCCCTGGGTCACTGGATGTCCCCAGGGCGAGAGGATTGTCCCTCTCTCACAAGATAAGCAGGCTAAGCTCAGCTGGCTGCAGTCATTTCTGCTCTCCTGCTGCAGAGGGGAGCACCTGAAGGAGCTGTTAAGGGATTATTGCTGCTCCTCCTGGGAGCCCTTTGAGGATGATGATGGTGATGACTCCATGCAGAAACACTGGCATTAGGCTTCCCTGTTCACATGCAAATAGCTGAAATCCCACCACAGCTAAAACCCGCTGTTCTTGCCCCATTCCGAGCCTGATCTCCCACCTAGAGAAGAGCCAAGGCTGCAGCTTTTGCAGCCCCTCACACGGTGCTACGATTTTTGGATTTGTGCGGGCTGGTTGCATCCGAATTACATCAAATTTACCTACTCTGAGTGCACAGGATGCAGGAGACCCAGTGGCCTCCTTCAAGTCCTTTCATAAGTGACTAACTCAGAGTGTTTGAATGTCAATCAGTGCTGATGAAATAACTCACCGGCTGATTTGTCATCTTTAGCATATCTAAGACAGAAATTCCAAGCCTTTCAGTCAGGGATCAAGCAAGTGCTGAAGTACCGACACATTCCTGAATTGTTAGCTCCAAGCCTGCCATTCTGGGGCGTGTAATGGGATGCTAAAATCTGGCTATTTTGTGAATTCTTTGCCTTAAGGTCTTCTGACAGTTCCCAACACTTAAAGGGTAACTTCCTCTCTGAGCAGCAGCTCTGATCTCTGCAAGGATACCCTGAAAATCCTGTTTTTCGCGTGGAATCCCACAGTCTGCTTATTTTAAGGGTAGTCCACTATTAAAAGACTATGTATTGACTAGGCCTTTCCAACAAATCTGACTGGTATCAAGACACACGAACCTTATGGATTAATTTTAAATACGAGGTTTATTTTGTATTTAAAAGCTGTAGGAAAAAAAAAAAAACACATTAAAACGCACCCAAACGTTGCCAATATTTATGACAGGCACTGTGGTGGCTGTGGCCATCCTGCTGCTCCTTAAGGAAGTATCCAACCCACACCTTGGGAATTATTATTATTTTCCAAGGTCTGACCCTCCCATCTTGGGCAGTGGGAGCCCTGATAAGCCAGTGTCCCTTGGGAACGAGCCTGGAGAGCTCAGGAAAGGGCAGGACAGCCAAGCACTGAGCTCTTGCATCACTCCTGAGCAGGAATCTGCAGCTCCAAACTCTCTCTGCCACTTCAGCCAGTTCAACAAGAGGTGAACTCCTTGCTTTCCTTCTACAGGCACCTTGCAGCTGTGTTGAAAGCTGTGGAAATCCTCTTTATCCGGCTGGGCGAGTTCAGTAGGACTAAATTCATGGGAAATGGGGCAGAGGATTGTTTTGTCTTGAAGATACAAGGGCAGAGAAAAATAAAACACAGTAAAAATTTCATTACTATAATTATATAATATATAATATATATAATATAATATAATATAATATAATATAATATATATAATATATATACTATGCTGTACTATGCTATATTATAATATATGTTATATGTTATATAATATATGTTATATATTATATATTATATATTATATATTATATATTATATATTATATATTATATATTATATTTTATATTTTATATATTATATTTTATATATTATATTTTATATTTTATATATTATATTTTATATATTATACTATATTATATATAGTATATTATATATAATATATATATATATATAATTAATATTAAGTTTCCACAGGTACATAGGCACGAGCAGAAATTACAAAACCAGAGCCATAAGCAAAGGGACAAAATAAAGGAAAATTTAAAAAATAAATCATAATATGCCTTCCTCAAAATCAGATAGGAGAGGAGGATACTGAAGTAGACTTGAAAAAATAACACAGGGAATGGAAATACAACTGCCCCACAACAAATACAACTCGTTATGTATTAGGCAGCATGTGGCAGCAAAAAAGAAAGTGGTAAAATAAAATAAAATAAAATAAAATAAAATAAAATAAAATAAAATAAAATAAAATAAAATAAAATAAAATAAAATAAAATAAAATAAAATAAAATAAAATAAAATAAAATAAAATAAAATCCCTGACTACAGACCACGTTCATAAAATTAACTATCAGCTGGTCAGCTTCAGTTACCTGACTTCCATTTATGCCATCCATTCTTTATTTTTTTCCTTCAAAACCTGCTCACACAGACAGCAAGATAACCAGTATTTTGCAATGCCTGACCTGACCAATTAGTACCAGTGGTAAAATGTTAAGATCTAAAGCACAGGCTTTGGGTGTTTCTGGAAATTCTCATTTCTTAAGGCCATTTTCCACAGTGCCCATGCAATGTTGTCAAGTGGTTTTTATTGCACCTGCACTTTGAGCAGTTTTCTGTACAGCAGCAGTGCAGGTGCCAGCCCTAGCTGGTATTTATGAGATTGTTGCTGTTCTCCACACAGAAATATTTAAGAAAACAGGCCCATCACCAGCAGAAACTCGTATCAACCAGCTTGTACTCCTTCCCCGGGATGGGTTCAAATTACCCTTTGAAAATTACTCACCTGCTGCTTGTACAGGAGTCTGATGACCAATGTCCAACCAATCCCAGAGAAAACAAACACTTCCAGCTAACTGCCTTTACCTTCATGTGAAGCTTTGATATCTTTCAGCCTGCTTGGGTTTTGATAACAAAGGAGATCTATGAACTAAAAACCTGGTAATCAATTTGGTCAACCTAGCATTGGAATTTCCTCTTGGAAAATTTCCTTGCTTAATTACAAAGTGTTGGCAAAGGTTGAATTAAAGCATCAATCTTGCACCTCTTAGAGGAAAACTGTAATGCCACAGCTCTTGTTGTTGACCAGAAAGGATCTGCAGGATAAGAAGTATTTTGGCTTTATTTGTGCCTTCAAACACAAGGCTTCTTCCCAGAGGCAGCAGGCAAGCAAACAAATTCTTTCTTAAGGAATTCAAGCAGCCACTGAACCAGAATAAAGAGTCAGACCTAAATTAAGACTGATGAAGTAAGACATATTTTAGTCATTAACAAGGGAAATGAAGCAAGAGTGACGAGTGTGTGACACCCTACTACAAGTTAATAATTTTTATAGCAAGACATGGAAGAGTGGTAACTGTGGTTCAGAAATAATTTCAGAAATCATCATTCTCCCTCCAATTAAAATTATATTATCATGCAAACAGGGTTTCACTGAGCCACTTCAGATAAAATTAGAAAGAAAGGTAAAATAATTGAACACAGGGGAATCAAAGTGTAAAATCCTGCCTTAGTCACAGAGAAAGTTGTCTTGACAAAAGTTGTGGACAACACATTTGGCTGCTTCCATGGAAAGCACAGCTCCTTGAAAACTGCATATGCAAACAACATTTTCTCTCACAATTAAGTATATTCTGTCCCAAGTGAATTACTGGCTTGCTGAAGAATAGAAACTGCTGAAACTGAGCTGCATTTTTCCTCCTTTATAACCAATGAACTGGATCAGTACTTTGTTGGTGACCAATCAGTGATTTACAGTTTTCTGACTTCATCTGCTCCATTTATCACGGAATTAAAACAATGTCCAGTTGTTGATAAAAATCAAGTACTTTTATACCTGATGCAGGAACAGGCCATTAAAGCTTGTCTAGCTGCAGGTAAATATAAAGAGGACACTTTATTGTTACCCTTTTATAACAGGTCAATCAACAAACCTCCAAGCACTTTTACAAATATTTGGTTAAATGTGAATATAGCTGACATTGAATACCATTAATTCCCTTTTGCAGAGCAGGAAACACAGGCAGATAAAAACAAATTTGCTGAAGTTATACAGCAAATCTGGAGCTGAACTAGTATGGAAAGTGAAAAAAAAACCCCTTCTCTTTATTATTCAGAGGAACAAAAGGCAATTCTTTTCAGATGGGATTTATCTCTGGTTATCTCATGCAGGTATTCGGAAAATTCAGCTGTTCAAAAGGTCTTGTTCATTTTTTTAAATCTATCTAGCATAGAATTATTACCAAATAAATGAAAAACACTGTTCTTTCTGGAGCTATAGAAAATAAAGTGGTTTTTTTAAATATGAGATGGCATGGTTAACAGTCAACATTTTAAAAACTTATTATGATTAAATGATCAGTTGAGAAAATCTGGTTCCATTCAATCAATGTTAATTTTGTCCAAGATTACATCCAAAACATTTTTTGTTTCTAATTCAGAAAAAAAATCTAAATTTAAGATTTCTTGTAATTTGTTTCTTTTTATTTTACTAATCCATATTTTTCTGTATGAATCAGGAAGACTAAATTATTCTAATTTATACTGAAACAGTTATTTCTCTGGTTGTTTGAAGCCAATCACATAAGAACAGGGTAGTTTTTCTTTTGCAAATAAAAAAAAAAAATGGTAAGTTAAAATGCATTTTTGTAATTTCTTTTTGTGAGAACAGTGAGATCATTCTGCATCGAAACTCAAATTTACTGATGCATTGTGGTTGCTTCAGACCAGGCTGGCATATGAGTAACTAAATCTGGCTTAATTGGCTGAGCAGTTTGGATTTATTGCTGCTTTGTGCTAGACAAAGCTAAACTATTACATCAGTGAAAAAAACAAAACAAAAAAAAGCCTCAAGTGTCAGGAAAAAAAAAAAAATCATACTTTAAATGAAAGTTGTCATTCAATTTTTGTGCCACAAGAGTAGGATTATTTTAATGTGGATAGGAGGTCAAATTTGTAGGTCGAATTCTCTTCTGATATGGGAAAATGTAGCTGTATTTACATGATACACCCAGAAAAATCCAAGAAAGAGCAAGTATTTGAATTTTTATTCTCTCTTGTTATACAGTAACAGGAGAAACTCAGTGAAACAACATGCACCTGAACTAAAGTGAAGGTCACTTATTATTCCAGTCTTCCCTCTAAGAGACAGCAAAGATTTTAATTTTGTAACCCTGAAACTTTGCCTCTATAGTAGAAAACTGAACTGGGGGGAAAAAGGAAAAAAAAAATAAAAATTGAGAATTAATAAGAGTCTGGGCAATTTTATGGGTTTCCACCTGTGTGGGGCTTCAAACTCTTACAATATTTTCTGAAAGGCTGGGAGAGAAGTGAGAATGCTCAGAAGGACTCACCTTTCTAATCTGCAGGCCCATGAGACCCTCTCTTGTGTCCCAGATAATGGGTAATTGGGGTAAGGAGCTGTGTTTTTTCAGCACATTTAGTCATACCCTAACAAAGGATCACCTTCTGCTTCATTCAACAGCTGGAATAAAATAAAAAAAAAATATTATATTTGAAGATGCCTGCCTGTTTATTTTGATTTTCAGCTATACCTGCAGCAGGTAAATTTATGTGTGTGTGTTCATGGTTATACCAGCCAGATGCAAATGTACTTCCAAAGTCAACATACATTCAGTTTAAGCTTAGTTATTAAATGACTAATTATGTTCCCAGGTTTGGTGTAGTTTTATGGGTGAGTGGGTACCTGTAGTTTCTATCAACCACAGAGATCTTTCATGGTACCAAGGGAAGAAAAAATTCAGAGGACACCCCCATTTGAATATTGCTGGGTTTTTGTTCCCCCAGTCCTGGGAAATTCCCTGCAGATGGCTCTAATTGTAGTTCTTTTGGAATGGTAAAAGGAAGTTTTGTGCTGTAATCCCAAAGTGTCAAGGGCAAGCTCACCCTGAGTGTTTGGATTTAGGGAGACTTTATCTCCCACTGCCCTGAGTTTTTGATTAGACACCTGAAACAAGGGCAGAAATCAGAATACAAGAGAGCATATGGCAAGTTGGGCATTGAGTGGGTGGGAAATGAACTGTGTTGACAAAGTGCCCGCAGAAACAAAGGGAATTATGACAAATGACCTCATTGTGGTCTTGGGAATCCGAGGGGCAGGTACCAATCTCTCCACTCTCATGACCACTGAAACATCACAGAGCAGAGTCTGGAGGTTTAGGCTGGGTTTTAGGGCAGGGTTCTTCCCCCAGAGGTGCTGGCACTGCCCAGGCTCCCCAGGGAATGGGCACGGCCCCGAGGCTGCCAGAGCTCCAGGAGCGCTTGGACAGGGATGCCAGGGATGCCCAGGCTGGGATTTTTGGGGTGTCTGGGCAGGGCCAGGAGCTGGACTCGATGATCCTGATGGGTCTCTTGCAACTCAGGATGTTCTGTGATTCTAAAAATAGGAGGGAAGAGCTATAGAACAGGGCTGAGGAGGTGCCACAGGAAGCCAAAGGTATCCCGGGGTAGGATGCACAATGTTTACTGTAAGAGATACCTCGGGGTGGACGGTCCGGGACACTGCAGAGACTTCTATAGTCGAGTGAGATGTTTGTAGTTTATTTCAGGGCGTGGGAGAGAGAGACAGCCCTGCTAGGAGGCAGCAGATAGAGCTCAAAGCAGGCTCAGAGGGAACAATACAAAAGGGGGTAAAATATGAATACATGAGCTCAAGACCTAAGATTGCTAAGAAAGAGAGTAACAGAAGTGAGAGAGCTGGGAAAAGAGCAGGAAAAAGAGAGAAGCAAGAGAGCGAGCTCTCCTTTACAATTGCTTATATAATCTATACATTGAATATTCTATTCCTTTACTAACCAATCTTTATAAGTATACTAATACAGTAACATTTGTGTGTGACCTATAGAAATCGCCACTTTTGAATATTTTTAGTTATCTCAGGGGTCCTTTGAACTTTTCTTTATAAGGCTGGGGAGAGGGGTCTCAGCTAAGTTTTATTGGAGGAATGTGTTCTGGCATACCAGCCCGGTTTATTTGAATTATTCAAACAGTGCTTTCATTTGTATTTCTTCCAGAAAGACTAAGGAGTCATATCTATAATTCCTTTCTGATTCTACCTTTCCAACAGTTAACAATGCCAGACACCTGAAAAAGAGCAGTTTATTCATCAGTTTATTTATTTATTCAGATGCTTATTCTGCACCAGTCCGTGGAAAGGTTAGTTTGCTTTCCTGTGAAGAACCAGAAGATCACATCCAAACATCGTTTTGTGGCAGGAATACGGAGGAGGAAGCGGTTTGCTAAACATTTAACTTATTAATAACTTTTATTATTAATACCATTGAACTTGCTTATATTTAAGCGCGATGAAGGTGTTTGGAGCAATTGCTGGGTCTTGTTGAAGTTCTCCACACCCCGAATTCTGAGTAGCAGTCTCTGCCCAGCAAGACCACATCCCTCTCCAGCAGACACTGCCTGCTCCTCCCAAAACATGCATCCACCCGGAAAAAAACCCGACCCTGCCCTGATTTAGAGGTTGTTTATAATCCATTAATAAAACGAATGCTCCGCATCCCGCTCCGCACGACTTAAAGCACAATTACACGCTCAGGGAGCTATTTGGGGTGAGATAACAGGGCCACGAGCTCAGCCCTGGACCAGGGAGGACAAGCTGAACAGACCAGGCAGCTTCTGCTGCCAAGAGGAGGCAATGACCCCCTCCCCACCAGGCTCTCCTGTTCCTCTGACCTTTGGCAGCAAGCTGAGTTAACCTCGGCGAATATTAACCCGGGCTGAAAGGGGGAAAAAAGAAAAAAAAAAAAAAAAAAAAAAAAAAAGAGCAGCTTTTACTACTCCCGCAAAGCCCTTCAGTAAACCAGAGAAGCCAGGAGGGGAGGGAATAAATGGGGAAAAGAGGGTGGGAATGCGCTGTTGGCTGACCAGCTCAGCCCTCTCCGAGAAGAAAAGGTGTTAACAGAGGTAATCAACGAGCTGCTGGCGAACGCCCAGATCTTCAAGGCTGTAACTAAGCAGAGCTCCATTCATTTGAACCGAGCTGCCCTGGATCTCTCCCCCAGCACGTCTGGTTGTGTTTCCTAGCGCACAAAGTAACCCCGGGACCTCGTAAAGGGTTTAAACTCCTTCTGCCCAGCTCTTCTTGTGACACCTGAATTGAGGTCGTACCTTAAAAGCGTATATTTTTAAAAATCTCTCTCCTTATGCGTAGGCATAGAGCAAAACATCTGGACAAATCCAAACTGAGCTCCAGGATATTCTAAACTCAAAAGAACTACAGTTTTGGATTATAACTTACTAGGTTATGTCTTGAGAGATGAACGGGACACCATCAGTACGGCAGTACATAACCTCCAAGCGACTTTCAGAGGAAAACATACGTGAATTTCCAATGAAAATAAGTGTGCAGCTTCTCTAGTAGAAAAGATCTTGGGGGATTTTTTTTTTTTTTCTTCTCGTGGCCATGATGCCAAGTATCAATTAGCAGGGCTATTTTCCTCCATTTTGGTAAGGAAACTTAACAGGGAAATCTAATGATCGGGCACCCTGCTTCAAATTGAAAACATCTGTAAGGTCTGAAGGCCACCTATTGCTGTGAATTAAAGGCAAGGACACGCCACACAGGTGGGCATGTTAGAGAACCACAGACGGTGACACTTCAGTGTTTTCCTTGTGTCTGGGATGATTTTTACCTTTTATTTCAGATTAAATTTGAGATCAAATTCCTCTAACTGAATCCATACTGGAAAATGACCGAATCTCGCTGATTCATTTTGGGTGCTCAGGAGCAGAAGTAACCCCCAAAATGGTGCAGCTTAAAAACTCAAGATAAAGTTTAAAGATGTTTTAGACAACACTCCTTATGTTTTTGTACCAAGGGGTCTGCAGATTCACAGTTCTCTCTGAACAAACACACGGACCTGGAAAAATACTGAAGGTATGATCTTGGTGCTCTTGATAGAATTCCTTGATATGCATTAGGAAATATAAACAAACCCCAGACACTTGCATGCCAAACTTGTGTACTTTGCCTTATCTGCAGTCCCCATACAGAGATGTTAAGAGTAGCATGCAGGAATATTGCCGCTAAATCAGGGCTGTTATTAACAGTAAGTGGAATTTCTTCATTTCAGAACTCACTTTGCCAGTAGTGCTCTGAAGTTTTGGGATGTGAGTAGATTTATTTTTTTATTTTTTTGTTTGTTTTTGTTTTGGAGCTCAGCTTTGGCGGAGAAGAACCCTCTCTCACTTTAGGTCTGCTTTACAGGTGGCACCACAAGTCACCAGAGCGTTGTAAGTAACGCGACCATTGAGACGGCAGTAATTTTCCAGAATGCCCCGTTATTAAATGACCCTAAAAAAGTCCAAAGAAAACGGAAGTCATTTGCCCCGGCCGGTATTTTACGAGCAATCTTTATCAGGTGCTGACCTGCCCTGTTCGGGGAAGTGTTGAGTCCTTATTTGCCTGCAACACCCTGAAACGGAGGCCAAAAGAGGGACCCATGGGCGAGTTCAAAACACGGGGCGCAGCCACAGCACGCTGGGCTGGAGCGGGGAAAGCCAAACCCGGGGGAATTGGGGGGCGCAGCCACCGCCTCCCCCTTGCCGGGCTCCCTTCGCTTCCATCCGGCGGGAAGGGAAGGGAAGGGAAGGGAAGGGAAGGACCCGTGTCCCCCCGGGGGCTCGGGGCAGCGCCGGTCCCGCCCGCAGCGGGAGGAAGGGGCCGGGCGACGCATCCACCTGCGGCCACCTGTCCCTGTCCCTGCCCCGCTCGGTGACTCCTCCCCGGCCGCCCGCCCGCTCCCGGCTCCCTCCGCCGCCTCCCAGCCGCTCCCGCAGCCCCAGGTAAGCGCTGCTCTCCCCGCCCGCCGCCCCTTCGCCTCGGGAAGCACCGCGCAGGGGGGGAATCGCCGTCCCGGCTTCGTTTGGATTTAACTGAGCAACTTGGGCTGTGCTCGGGGGGGGATGAGGAGGGACCGCGGCGGCGCCTGGGAACCCCCGGCCCGAGGGTGGGAGGCGCCGGGTGATGGAAACCGAGAGGGGACGCGGCTTCCCCCGTGCTCCCCTGCCTTTCCCCGTGCTCCCCTGCCTTTGCCCGTGCCCCTCTGCCTTTCCCCTGTGCTTTCCCCTGTGCCCCCGGTCCGCAGCCGCTTTCTCCAGCGGGGGATGCAGCCCGGTGAAGTTGCGCTTCCCCGCGGGCCGGGGTGTAAGGGAAGCCGGGAGCCAGAGGCACACGGAGGAAGGAGCAGGATGGGATAGCCGGGAGCCAGAGGCACTCGGAGGAAGGAGTAGGATGGGGAAGCCGGGAGCCAGAGGCACCCGGAGGAAGGAGGTGGATGGGATAGCCGGGAGCCAGAAGCTCACGGAGGAGGAGGAGGATGATGGGCGCTGTGGATTCTCGCGGTCCGAGAAGGTGCGGAGGGCTCAGCCAGCGCCGGCCCGTCCCGCACCGCTCCAGGTCGAGCTTGTCCATCTCCTGCCCTGGTGATGAAGGTTAAGATTGGGCAACTTCCTCAAGGTCACCGAGAGAGCAGAGAGAGTAAATCAGAACGACGTTTAGTTCTGGGGACTCTTCGGTGTGTGTTAATGCATTGGGCTTTAGCAAAAGCGCTAATTTCGGGTGAAAGTTGGCACAGCTCGTCAAGCGATTTTGGAAAAGTAACTTTTTTTTTCAACCCTACTGTTAAAAGTTCAGTGCCAAAACTCTGCACGCTGAGGTGACTCCAGCCCACACCTCCTCGCTGGTGGCTTTATGTTCATTGCTTACCTGGACCTCCAATCTCACCCTCAGCTTCCTGGGTGGGTGTCTGTGAATTTAAGGGAGCATTGTCAACACTGAGCCTTTGTCCTGAGCAAAGTGACACTGCTGTTTCCAGTGCTTTAGAAAAAGCTAAAGGAAGCAGCTTGGATTATTTGCATCATCTAGGGCAGCATTAGGTAGGGAAAGAGATGGACATTGTGTATGGCACAGATCAATGTACTGGGAAAATGGCAAGTTGTGGATTTTACCTACAGGTGTAGATGTAAAGCCAAAAGACAGGTGGGCTAAGATAAATCTTGATGTCAAAGCGGGACTTCATGTGCCTTTTTGTCTTCCTTTCCTTCTTAAATCTGTTAAAATTTATTCTGGTTTATAGGACAGTCAACCTAGAGCAAATCTATCAGGGTAGCCCAGCCTGAAATTGGAAATAAGTCGGAACTACGTTCCTGGATGTTGATGGAAAAACAAAGTAACACATTATTCTGGGATGCTGGTCAAAATATTTGTCTTGGAGTTGCCAGTCCTGTAGATATGGGCTTTTCCTCCTGTGCCAGTCCAGGGCTGGTCCAGCCTGAGTAGGAGCAGTGGTGGTGGCTCAGTGGTGCCTGTGCTCTGCAGCAGTGCTTCCCCCACGGCTTTGATGTGTGCACCCTGAAACCTTTCCTGGCAACACGAGCCTCCCCGTGGAGTGAATTCAAACCTCCTGCCAGCAGGATTTGCTTTTCACTCTTATCTGCCATAGACCCCTTAGAAGTGGTTTGCAGCTCCTCAGGACCTGTTGGTCACAGGTTAAAAATCGCTGACCTGGACAGGTATCTAAATAAGTCTGGTTTGTTAACATTGCTGGGCTTTATTTTCCTGCAGTGTGGGTACCTAGTGCTACCTTATACGTATCATATTAATTTGCAGCTCAAATATGGTGAACAAGTGTTCTTAAGTGGTTTATTTCCTTGCCAGCGACTTTCAGTGACGTAGACAGACACTTGAATTTAGCCAGAAGGTAACAATCAAATATGAAGATGATTGGCAAACATGCTTCTGCCAGAAAGTTATTTGCTTATGCCTTGGAAGAAGGGCAAGGGCAGAACCTGGGATGTAGGGTAGGGGAATTAAGAACCCAAAGGCCAAGCTGGCTGTTGCTGCATCCTCCAGCTCCTCCTGTGATCTGGCAGTGGGTGCTGTGGTTTGCAGTTGTTGCCTGAACAATGGGTCCATCTCTTACCATGCCAGAGCCTCTGGTTCTTCTGGGCTCTTGGTCCTTTCTGCTTCAGAAATGGCTGAAAGGCTCTTGTGCCACTCACCATCCGCTCAGTGAAATGAGAAAAAAGGAAAGAAAGAGCATTTCAGCCTCCTTCCTCACCCCACTGCTCCTAACAAAGCACGTGATGTACTTGTGACAAGGCTGAGCCTGAAGTCAGTCTGTTTCCAGACAGATGATAATAACAATAATAATAATAATCATAAATGATTATTTGTAGTATGAGTATGGCATCCTATAACTTTTTAAAATGTTACACTCAGAGATTTTTTAATGTCTCCTTTTTTTTTTTTGCACGTGAAAGTAGAAATAATCTTGGTTTCCTGGCCTGGGGAATACTGCTGATAGTGCTTATCAAGAGGCACTGTGTTTTAACACCTCTTGATAAGTAGTTGTACAGTATAATGGCATTTTAGGAGCTAATCTAGAATAGCTTCAGAACTATTTCTCAGGAGCTGTGAGAAGGACTAGCTTTTATTTGTGGCTGCCTTTCATGTAAATATTTGCACAGTCTCACGGAGTTCTCTGAAATACTTGTGATGTATTACAAGTATTACTTACCTTACTGCACAGGCATGCCAAGTAGAGCTCACCTCTGTTGAGAAGGTTTGTTGAAAGGCCAGGACACTGTAGGACCCTGATTTTAATGACTTTGGGACATTCGGTCAATTTGTCTTTGATCCCTGCCAGAGGACAAATGGAGTAAATTAAAATCACTTTTTTTAACATCACAATAAAAATATTCAGTGCCACCTCCTGAAGAAGTGTCAAGGAAATCTTGTTAATGAAATGGGATGAAAAAATCTTATTTAGCACCTTTCCTTTTTCATTCATAACTGGATTATTTTTAACCTTTCTATACTTCATTTGCAAGTCAAGATAATTTTTGTTACTGATTGTTAAACAGGAATCTTGACTATGTTTCTTTCCTCTTGTCCAGGAGACAAGGCAGGAACTGTCCTGTGAAATTGCTCTGTGAAAAGGTCATAAAAATGAATCTGGAACCTCTTTGCTTGTTTTTCCCCTTTTTTTTTTTATTTTATTACCCCACTAACCTTTCCTCCACACCATCATTTCATGGTTATATTGTGCTCATGGTTATGTTGCTGAAACTTCCAGGTGGTCATAAAATGGTTGGAAATTTAAAAAAAATGAAATCATGTTTCCTTTCTGCTGTCATCAATGCCATAAGGATTGGCTTGCCCTTCTTTATGGTTGAGCTTTGCACTGAAATTACTCCTTTGCTATCTCAATGAGTTGAGATTGTTGGTTTGCTCGATACAGGGAATGATTTGGATGTGATGCAGTGTGTTAGGGTCATGTAGAATATCTGGATGCTTTTATGCTTCCTCCTTTTAGAGGGTGAGCTTCATTCATTTGATTTTTGACTGTTCTGTCCTCTTAGATCTTTCTGTTTACATGTGGTTGCTTTTACGTAGGTCTAACTGTGACTAGTTTGTTTTTTTTTATTTTGTTCTGGGGTTTCTTTTTCAATTGTTGATAGCTATCAAACAGCTGATGTTGTTTCTGTTTCAGGAAATAGCACAAAACGTGTGCTGGAGCAATATGTAAATGCAGGAAGCAGGCTGTTGCCAATAGAACTCTGGTTTCCTTGGCCAGTTGAATTCACAGTGTTGAATTGGGGTATCTGGGGGCACTTATTCCATCCTATTGGCTTGGGCATGGAAACAGCCTATGGGGATCTCTGTGTGAAAGCTTGTGGAAGCCAATTAACAATTACAGCTTGGTGAGTGCTGAGGAAGTCCTGTCATTTCTTGCAGGGACAGCCAGGGTAAAAGGCAGCAGGTCTGCTGTCATGACAAAATCCTGCTTAGACCTTTAGGGTTTCTTTGCCTTTCATTCTCTCTGTTGCCTTTTTGGGATGATCTCCTGGCCAGCAAAGGACACAGGAACTGTGAGGGGGCCATGAGCTGTAATGAGGCAAAAGCAGAGTCTCGTTTTTGCCCAGAATTCACCAAAATTCAGCGAGGGGTGTAGAAGCACGTGGTGGTGAGGACCATGTACAGCTGAGCAGCACAACTCTGTGCTTGGTGTTTCCTGTCCAGGGCACAGAGGGACTGTTCCTGTGGTAGGGAGGAAGCCTTTGTGGTAGGGATCCAAGCCTTTGGAGGGCTGAGAGTCTGGAAAGTCCATTCTGGATTAAATAAGACGTCATCAAATGAAGTACAGACCAACTCTGCTGCAACTTTTACTGAAAGACCTGATTTGCAGAAATCTGTAGAAAAACTTATAAAAAATCCAGGAAGCTGTTGGATTGAATTTGTTTTGAACTAATCTAATACTTTTATTTTTTTGTATTGTTGTTTGTGTTCCTTTTTTGTTTTAATTTTGGACAGATTTACTGGAAATAGTGATACATTTCTTTAATCTTAATGAACCATGATATAACATTAACATGCTTAAGGTGTATGTAAGAAGCTCAGATACTTCAAGTAGCAGCTGTGAGGAAACACATTTTGCTTTATTTTCAGTGAACTGTGTGTCAGTGGTGGCTTTTTACTCTTTGTCTCTCATGTCATTAGAAACAGTGGCTTTATTCCTGAGTTTTGAAAGAAAAACACACTCAGTTTTGGACCTTCTGTGTTGCTGGACTTCTAAATGCTGGTTCTGCTCCATCCATACTGGAGGTTTTGAAATTTAGGGGCTTGAGTGTGTAGGACTGAGGGATCCCTCTCATTATCTGGGTGCAGTTTTGCTGGAAGGTGTTAGCAAGCCAGCCCTCAGCCCTCTGCTACCCTGTGACACCTTGAAGCCTGCTCCATCCTCTCAGTTCCCTGTCTGAGGTCTCCAGCTCCCTTTAGAGGACTCCTGAAGTTTGTTTTTTTTCAGATGCACCCAGTAAAGCACTAGACTAGCTCAGCAGACATCAGGAGGAATGAGGGCAGCGAGAGGGAAGGAGAGTTGTACATTCCCACTGAACTTCTCTGCATCATCAGAGCGAGTTTATGACACTTTTAAATGGTTTATTTAAATTTGTCTGATGAGTGAGGTGAGTTAGAGGCCAAAGCACTGGACTGAGCTAAGGCAGAGCAGTCCCTTCTAGCTCGCATCTGTTGGGATGGGGGGAGTGTTTGACAGGTCAGTTTGGTTCTCCATGACCCAGCTTCCTTATCTGAGAAGTTGTTGCAGTTCCCTTAATGTGTTTGTAAAACATTTCGAAGTGTGGGAGTAATGTGTGCTTAGGAAAACCAGATTGTATCATTATTGGATGCTACAGATTGATTTTTGCCTTAAACATTTGCAAAACCAACGAAGAGTTCAGTGGTTTTGGTTTCATGTAGATTTAAAAGACTGGAAAATGTGTATGTGTAATATGTCAGTCTGTATTTACCTATGAGTTCCTGTATTTTATAACAGGGAAACTCTTATTAATCAGAAGCTGGATAGGAAATAGATTAACAAGAACTGAGTTGGGAGTGATGGTAGAAAACCAGCTAAACAAGAGAGATATTTTTTCCTCAGTTCATTTAAAAAAAACAAAAAAGCAAACCAAAACTACTCCCAGAAACTTCCAAAAAAGAGGGAGGAACAGTTTCCCTGTTAATTTGCAAAGCCTTTTAAATGGTAATGTAAATAAAGTTTTTGGAATTTTTTGGTCATAGTACCTGTTGGCTTACGTCAGAATCACCACTTCCCTCTGGTATCACTAAACTTCCTAACCCTTTTTATCCCCCTCTCCTTTTCAGAGAAGGAGGAACAGAAACATCCTCCTGTGATTTATTTGTCCCTAAGTCTGGGCAGAGCTGCACTTCCCAACTCCTGTGAAGAGCTGGGCAAGGATGGATGGGACATAAATCAAAGCAGAAGTCCTGGAGCCTTAGTCACCAGTCTGATGGGCTTTCAGTAAGTATGAGTAAGACTCCTTTCTCACCTGTCTGCCACACAAATAAGTTCAGTGGTGCCTTATTTACACCTCTTTGCCAGCACTGATAAGCAAACACCAGCATCAGCCTTCCTGAGGTGTCCCCAAGAACTGGCACTCTTGAGGTGCCAAGCAGATGTTGGAATCTGCCTCAGTGACATTTGCAGTTCAGTTTTGGGCAAAGTGATGCCTTGATGGAGGTTCTAAAAAATAACCTACTACTTTGGGCTGAATTATACCGTGTCCTTACTGCAATGTGCAGGGTTTTGCTCTGCAAGGTAGAGAAAAGTATTTCTCAGTGCAGGACTGAGGCACTTTCTAGGCTTTTTTTCTTGTAGAGCAGCATGAGAGGACTCAGTAGATAGCAGCATTTATTAGGATGCTTGTGGAGGTGTATAAATGCCTGTTTTAGATCTGCACCAGCAAAACTTTTTGTATTTCTCGTGTCTGTGGCAATCAGTGGTTTTGCTCAACGTTAACGTTTAACTTTAAAATAAACTGCTGGATGCTTGAAACATTCAATGTAGGATTTTACCCTCTCTTTGTTTGCAAATCTTTCATATTATTGTGGCACAGCTCCCCTGCCACGCTACTCTCCCTGGTTTTAGGACAACTACACCACACAGCCAAGAAAGCAGAGAGTAAGAGTGAAAAAAATGTGCCCGGTGGGGGCTATGAGTTGTGCTGTTGAATTTGTATTTCCTGATGCTTTGCTGGTTTGTGTGTCACAAACCTCAGAGTGACACACGAGTAAGTGCTGAGAGAGGCAGGAGGGCCTGAACACGGCACTGACACCGAGTGGGTCGCTGCCAGGATATTCTTTGGCTCTCGTTCTGCCAGCGAGAGTGAGCACTGACTTGACCTTCTCAGTTTTTGCTGCCCTCCTGCTAATGAATAGTTGCCACTGTATAATCCTCTGGCTTGTATTGAGAGGCTGCTGAGATCTGATTTCATGCTGCACCTTAATTTGTACCCTCTCTTCAAGTACTTCCGCTTGGTTTGGGGTGGGGCTTCTTTTAAAAATTTGTTTTATTTTCCCTCTCTGCAAATCTGGCCTTTTTCCAAAGGGAAAACTGACAAGAAAGCTGGACAAAGCCTCCAGTTGGGATTGTTCTTTTTCGTTTGTTTGTATAGGTTCACACTTTACTCCCTGAAACTTGAATTGTTTCTGTACTGTTGACAAAAGAAAAATGGCCTCTACTCTAGTAAGTAAACAAAATATTCACAATATTCCTCTCTGGTTTTTTTTTTTTCCTTTTAATGTGATTTTATTTCTTTATATGCAACAGCCCATTGAGTGATGTCCTGATTAACAAGTCTTTTGAAACATGGAATATTCGTTGGCCAAAAGGGGAAAAGATGTTGTTAGGCAGGTGTCAAAGGCTCAAATTAATCAACATTTCAAGTGCTCAGATACTTAGAGGGGAGAATTATGCTTTTGAGCACATTCTTTTGATTTATTTAAGCTTGTTTTGGTGAGATAAGTTAGAATGGCTTCCAACTAGTTCTTAAAGCTCTTCCAGGATAAGTATGTGTGAAAAACGAGGTTCACATAATTTTTATAGAATTTAAAAGTTTAATAAAAAAGACAATTAGGAGAAAAAAATAAAGTAAAGTATACAGATAGGGCCGGGTGTCTCTGCATTCAGCCAAGAGAGCACACCTTACTAACAAAGGATTGTCCCTTAAAAACAAAATCCTACTACATATCCATAAATTCTCATACATATTCATACATTCTTCTTAGGATCTTTGGTGTTCTTCTGTTTAGTTTTCTCTTGCCCCTTTCCCAATAGATCAATTTTCTTGGTGTTATTGAGATTTACATTCTCTGATACCAGAAATGCAATAAATTCCTCCCCCAGAGTTTTGGTCACTGCTGTCTTCATCTGGGTAAGATAGTTTACAAATGCAGGAGTTCTCTAGCTATTTTTTTTTTTCTCAGTCTTTGAGTTATACAAACAAAAGCAGTTTTTATTTTAATACTATGCCATAGCCTAACATATGTGTATTATACTACTATTTCTAAATTTCATCAATAACAGAAATAAAGCAAACTATATTAATACAACAAAATTTATCATTCTTATACACATAACATTCATTTTAATATTTGTGAAAAGCCAACTATATAAAATGTATCTATAACATATTCCACGAGCTGTTGCAGGCCAGGGTATGTCAGAAATAGCTTCGGTGTACCTGGTGCTGTCACAGCACGAAATGGGGCAGTAAGCATTAATCCTGGACCTGGACAAAGGCTGTTACTTGTCAGCATTTCTTTCTGTGCTGGTGCTGCCCACAGCTGTCCTTGCTGTTTATTTCTACCCTGTCAGGCATCCCAGGGCAAGCGTTTGTGCAAACATCTCGGGAGGGCTGGGCTCAAGGATCCTTCTTGGGCTGGGTTGCTATGGATCAGGAAACGGATCTTCTCAGGGGTTTTCCAGCCTCACAGCTCTGTGTTACATTTATTATTCAAAACGTGAGCTTTTAGGCATGTTGTGTGAATCTCTTGGTGCAGACTGGAGTCACCAGTAAGCGCTCTGTGTGCAGGGGTTGTGTTTTACCGAGTGGGGCTCTGCAGTTTGTCCTCGTTCCTCACCTTCTCCTGTCTCCTTCCTCCCCACGCCACCCCTCAGGGCCCACCACCGCCGTACTACGAGAACAGGGGCTTCCAGCCAGAGCCCATCTACGCTGCCAGGCAGGCAGCAGGTGCTAGTCCTTACCCACAGCTCTTCTCTCCAAGCGCTCCCTCCGTGCCAAGCTACGTCCCAAGAGTTGCCACCCACCAGTCCACCAGGCCGGTAGCACACCCACCCAGGAGAAGCTGTGCAGCCAGTAAGTTCTGGGGTGGTTTCTCCTGGAGAACCTGTGCAGCCAGTAAGTTCTGGGGGATTTCTCCTGGAGAACCTGTGCAGCCAGTAAGTTCTGGGGTGGTTTCACCAGGAGAAGCTGTGCAGCCAGTAAGTTCTGGGGTGATTTCTCCAGGAGAAGCTGTGCAGCCAGTAAGTTCTGGGGTGGTTTCACCAGGAGAAGCTGTGCAGCCAGTAAGTTCTGGTGGATTTCTCCAGAGGAGAACCTGTGCAGCCAGTAAGTTCTGGGGGTGATTTCTCTAGGAGAACCTGTGCAGCCAGTAAGTTCTGGGGTGATTTCTCCAGGAGAAGCTGTGCAGCCAGTAAGTTCTGGGGGATTTCTCCAGGAGAAGCTGTGCAGTCAGTAAGTTCTGGGGGATTTCTCCAGGAGAAGCTGTGCAGTCAGTAAGTTCTGGGGTGGTTTCTCCTGAGGAGAAGCTGTGCAGCCAGTAAGTTCTGGGGGGTGATTTCTCCTGGAGAAAGGTACCAAAGCAAAGGGACCTTCCCTTCCAAGTCGTGCATGGAAGGAGCAGCTTCCTTGTGGATGGAGAAGGGACAGCTGGCTGGGGTGCTGGTGCATCTGGGTGCTTGGGGGGGGGAAGGATGGTGGAATGGAGAAAAGTCTGGCTAAAAATGACTGGTTTTAATGTGAAATAAAATAGTGCTGGTGGGTGAAAATTACTTGTGAACCTAATTTCTCTTTTCCTCCTTGCTTTCATTTCAGGTCTAAGGAAAACCATAATCATATTATTATCTATATTAATAGTAATTTGTTGTGCAATTGCTGCTTTCTTCATCTGGTATTTTGGTAAGTTGTTTTGGTTTTTTTTCTGTTTATTTATTTACTTTTAATGTATTAAGCTTTTCAAATTAGAAATATCTCATTCTCATTTTATGCTTTATGCTGAATTAAGGACAAAGAAGTCTTTGTTCCTTTTCTCCTAAGAGATGGACTAATATTGCTTCTTAATGGCTCAGTTTTGTTTGTGGGTTTAGGTGTTAGTGTTTTGTTTATTTCAGGTTTTGTTTTTTTTTTTGTGGGGGTGGTTTTTATTTTGTTTTCTTTCTTTGTTTTGTTCTTTCATTCTTTCTTTTTAATTTTAATGCTGTTATTACTCTCCAAATTTGAGCTTCACTTAATTTCAGGTGAAGGGAGGAGTTTGCAGTAAGTGTGTAAAATTTAACTGCAAGACTGTAAATGGTCAAGATGTGTTTTGTTTTGCTAAAGTGGGATCTCTCTTGGAGCAGAAGTCATTTACATCCATTTAGTTCTTTCTGTGGGGCTTTTGTGTAAACATTTCATGAGCCCAACCTGTCTCAGCACTCTAAGTTGTACCGTGGATGTTTGCCTTGGAAATCATCCCCAGCTGGGGTGGCTGAGCTCTGATTCTGGGCTGCACCAGTTCTGTTCAGCTCAGGTGAAGTTTGTCTTGAATTTCCCTTTCATCGAAAGATGCTTTGCCAAAAAAGCAGGAAACTAAAAATTTGCTGTTTTTAGGAGCCTCTCCTTTCTGTTCTGCTCACGAAAAGAGGAAGAGAGATTTAATGGAAGATGTCCCAGCCAATTGCATTTGGGTTTGACTAAAATGATGTTCAAAGACCCCTTCCAAACTATACTATGAATTTAAGAGAGTTAATTTAGAACTATTAGAACGACCCTATGAATGATTTTTTTTTTGACTCATTTTGATTTAATCTTGTTTTAAATGAGAGTAAAAGTACTTAATCGAGGCGTTCACTCTCTTCCTCCTTTTACACATGTTAACGCTTTGCCAGTGCAAAGCTGACTCCTTTCTGACAACTTCCCGGTGCCTGATTACTCAGGGGAGGCCAGTGGCCAAAATCAAATCAGCTGCATCAGAGACTCGATCTGACAAGCGATTCAAAGGACAGAGCAATCCATCTTCTGCTGTGGCAGGCTGGGCTCCCTCCCACCTCCCGCTTTAAGAGCCGCTTCCAGCGGTTTGCTCCATCCAAGTGGGAAACTCTTTGAGAGCTGGGCTGATGTGCAGCCTCCTGGCTGTGTTTGTCTCCCTGCAGTAGAGAATCACTGTCTCAGCTCCCTGATCGAGTGTGGCTCCTCAGGGGTGTGCATGTCCCCCTCCCAGTGGTGTGATGGAGTGAGCGACTGCCCCAACGGGGAGGACGAGATGCGCTGTGGTGAGTGACACCAACCTGGGCTGGGGGGGAAAAAACCTGCAGCAGCTGCAGGATGATGGTCAGCTGGAAGCAGATTGCCTTGTCCAGAGCTTGCCTACAAGTTGCAACAAGGCTGTCTTAGCCTAAAGTCTGTTTTTTAAAATGGTTTAGGATGTGTGCTATGTATAGATGTTCAGTTTGTTTCCTGCCCGATTGAAAAGCTGAAATAAAACACTTGGCTCAGGGGTTTGAGCTGCCTTGACTTTGAGTCAGTTTTATAAATATTACCTTTTAATTTGAGTGGGATTTGTGCAGAACTGAATCTAGCACTGTCTCTGGATGGAGCAGTCAGTGGTGACTTCTCAGTAAGCTTCAGGTGAAAATATAAAGCTGGTGGTCTTCAGTCAGGCTTGTCTTTTTCCATGTATTTTGTATTCCTCATTCTTCCCCCTTCGTTCTTCAACTACTTCCCAACTCATTTGTGTAAGAAAGCCTGGCCTAACCATTGCTTTGAACTGAAAAGATGCCAAGGGAAGAAGCTTTAGTGCAAAGCTGAAGGTAGAAGGTGGAAACATTGATTTGCCCATTCCAGAGGTTTGGCATCTTGTGTTGTGCCAGTGCCACACTGGAAAACTCCAGCTGTGCTTTGAATTCCCTCTGTAAACTTGTATCCAGCACATTCTCATGCAGGGCTAGCATTTGCTTGTAGCTGTTCCACTCCATTTGGTTGAATAATGGGTTCTTGGAGGAGCCTGTTTCAATCAGTTCTTTTGCTTCAACTATTTTTTATTAAATTCTTGTGCAAGCAAATACATAATGGGAGGTGGAATGCCAGAGCTAATTGCTCCTGGTTACATTCTTGCTCTACAAAGGGCTCCTCTGAAGAAATTTGGTGTATTAAGAGATAATAGTATTTTTCAATAGATCATATTTTATTTATAGACAGTATGTGATTAAGAAATATATGGTTGCATAGAGAAAAGATCAGAAAATTTTCATTATTGCAATCTTAGTGGTAGAATATAAAAGAGAATTTTGAGTATAAAAGCTGAATGAAAGGATGAGCTCTATCTTGTACATTTGCATTTTGAAACTGGTAGTTCTTTGAGATTGCCTTACATGAAAAGAAGTCAGTCATTTCCATATTCCTGTCTGTTGGATATTTACTCAAAATTTGAGTAGAAGGGAGCATTAAATTAACATCAGTTCATACATGAAGTGGATATTATGGGTAACTACTCCCAAGCAGAGAAAGCAGTAATAACAGCATGTGGTGTTCTTAGTTTCTTTTTTGTTTTTTCTTTTTCCCTTTCTTCCTTTTCTGGCAGTTAGACTTTTTGGACCAAATTTTATCCTGGAAGTTTATTCACCTGTCAGCAAATCCTGGTATCCTGTTTGCCAAGATGGCTGGAATGATGATTATGGGAAGATTGCATGCAAAGACATGGGCTACAGTGTGTAAGTCCAAACTCTGTCAGCCTTTGCTCAGACACAGAAAGGTTAAAATTTCCCTCTTGCCATTTTTTACGTGGCTGAGACTTTGCTGTGAAATTGTACTGGCAAAAAGAGAAATTGTACTCTTCATCTTGCCCTGCTCCACGAGGTGCATGCATATCAGATAGAAATATTATTTTAACCTAGTGGCTGGTGGGAAGTGGAACTTGACAGATGTTTCAAGAATCTGAGGCTCTGGCTGGGCTGCATTCATGTGAAAACAAAAACAAATATTTCTAGTGTCATGCCAGGAGCTCTGGCTTGGCACAGCTCATTGTTATCACTTGTTTGAAATCTGAAACCACTACTGGGTTTCATAGTGGGCTTTCTGTTTTGCAGGGATACATATTTCCACAGTCAAGGGGTAGTGCCTGAAGTCAGCTTTAAGAGCTACATGAAGCTGAACACAAGTGCTGGGAATATAGACTTGTACAAAAAGCTGTACAGCAGGTATCTTTGTTTAATAAAAGCCTCTCTCCTTTCATCCAGGGTCTCTCCAGATGCTGTAAGAGCTGTAGCTTCTCCTGCAGCATAATGCAAGTGTGCATCTTCCAGTGGGGATTGTTGGAGGGAAAGAGACTTTATTTTTAATCTGGTTGCAGCAACTGTTCTTCCCTCTTTTTAAAAACACAGCTGCCATTTTTCACTCCTCCCTGTCCTCTGCTAAAAAAAATTGTCCTACCTTCTGTGCTGTGTAGAATGTTGCCATGTCAAAGGTATTTTTCTAAAGCCCTCTGACCATCAGCAGGAGTTTGTGTATGGTGACAGAAGTTACAAGCTGCAACACATTCACAGCAGCTGGCACAGCCTTTTTTTCTGTCACATGGACACACAGCATGCAAACATGGATCTTCACTGTGGAAAGCATCATTTTTATTATCATTAAACCACTCTGAAGTGTCCAGTTTCAAAACCTGTAGACTGCTGTGCCTCCCTTGTTTAATTCTTCTGCAGTGACTTCCTAAATCAGCTCCACTTCCTCTCAAGCTGTTCTTCATCTTGCTTCTCAATAGGCTTGCACACCTTCTGTGTCTGCATTCTCCCACAGGACAGTTCTGGTGGATGCAAGGCATGGTGGAGCCTGATGGTTGCTGGTGGGATAGCTGGAGAAAGTGAAGAAAGGAGGGAACCCTCCACAGGAAGATGAGGCTGAGGGCAGGGCATATAGCTGGAAAGGATAGAAAGCAGCTGGAGGGTGGACTTTGCTCACCATTTCCTTCACTGAGTGCCTAAGATCATGTTTGGTTATTTTATTTCTCCTGCAGTGGTTCCTGTGCCTCAGGAAAAGTGGTTTCTCTGCGCTGCATAGGTAACTCACTGGCTTTTTCAAACTTCTGCTTCTCTGTGCTTTGAAATGCTCTGGTTGGCAAATCCTTTTGGACCTGTGGCATTAACTGCACTTTTTGCATGGGCAAATGATTTATCTCTGGTTCCCAAATAATGCAGTTTTAGGAGCAGGGTGGGAGAGGAGACAAGGATGACAGTGGATCTGTGGTTGCTTTTGTCTTTGCTGCCACCAGTTCCTTTAAAGACTTGTGGTGAAGCTCCATATCTGTCCCCAGCAGCTGTGTTGGGATGTCTGTGGCACATTTGCTCTCCAAGATTCAGCAGTTGGGTGGGCAGTGCATTCTTGGTGGTGATCCCTGTCCTGAGCAGTCTCCTGGCTGCTGCTGCACAGCACAGAGGTGTCTGAATTGCCAGGGATTCCTGAAAGGTGTGAAGAATTTATGGTGAACCGAGGGCAGCAGCTGCCAGGTGGGGTTTGCAATTTAATGGGGGTCTGGGTGATGGCAGATCTGGGATTTGGTGTCAGGGCAGGGCTTTGAGCTGTGGTGCATCCAACAGGTCAGACACGGTGTGTGCACCCCTCTGCCAGGGAAGCCTGAGGTGCAGAATCCATCTCCCAGCTGACTCTCTGATAAACCTCTGTGTGTGTGACTGACCTTTCAGAGTGTGGCCTGTCCAGCAAGAGCGTGAGCATCATGAACAGGATCGTGGGTGGCAGCGGGGCCGTGCTGGGGCAGTGGCCGTGGCAGGTCAGCCTGCACGTGCAGGGCACCCACGTCTGCGGGGGCTCCATCATCACCCGCCACTGGATTGTCACAGCAGCACACTGTGTGGAAGGGTGAGCCCCTCTCTCCATGGCTCTCTCTGCCTTTCTTCAAGCTGAAATGCAGAAATTTTATTCAATTCTCTCCTTTCAAACTGGATTCCTCCCCCCCACCTGATGTGCAGGTGCTCGGTGCAGTATTTTGTCTCTGAGGGAAATTTGAAGTATTAAGGGAAGGTTGGTTCTGGGGAAGGCTGGCTGCAGCTCATCTGTCTGCTTTCTACAAGAAGCCTTATTTTATGTTTTGTCTTATTTACAAAATGAAATGGGTGATGTTGAGCACAGATACCCACCCAATTTACGATGTAAACTCAAGGCACCAAATTTAATGCCAGCCAGTACAATGTTTTCATGAAGATGTTGAATTACACTGTGAGAAAACCCAAAGGAAATTCCACCCCCACCTCCAAATTCTCAAATATCACACTGCTGTAGATATGATCAATTTAAAGATGCCTGTGCCATTTATTTCTTCGTATCTTCTTGCCACAGGGTAGTAAAGTCCAAGTCAGTATTAAATACAGATTTATATCTATCCAAGGAGCACTTTATGTAGCCATCAACAAGAAAAATAGCTGGTGCTTTGTACATTTTTAACCTATAAAAGAGAGTTGAGGGTTCTGTGGTACCCTCAGAAAGGGCAGAATTTGTTTAAAAGGTGGTTGCTTCTGTTGGAAGGAAAACCCACAAAGTAAAAACATTTTTAATGGTTGGTTGGCTGGATTGAAGTTTGAGACTAAGGCAAAGAAGAATATTTGTCCTTAACCTTGAGAAAGGAATGCAAGTGTTGATTTCTACCTGGAGATCTTATCCCTCCTTTGTTGTCTGGATTTGAGCTCTGTAGTGTGCAAAAGCTTTGGGAATGGCAACCAAGCTGCAGCTGGCACAAACCTGGTTTTCAGCCTGATCTGGGGTTTTTTGGAGCTGGGGTGACTTGCAGGCACTACTGCCTTGGTGCTCCTCATGGAGGGAGTTTGAACACTTGTGGCAGGTTTTCTGTTAAGATTTTGTAAACTGTGCTGGAGCACAAGAGGCTGCTTAAATAATATCTAGCAAGTGTGCTTAATATTAAAAAAAAAAACCCACCAAGACTCAAAACCAGCCTAAAAAAAACCTCTGGCATTTTCAAGATAGTGAAATTCTTTCACCAGATCATGTTTTTACTAATTCTGGCTTCTGCTGATACCACTGACATGTGAGACTTCAGAATTACCTGCCCGATCCCTCAGTCATGGAAATCAAAGGGCTTCAGTGTCGCAGTCTCAGACTTAATTTGTTGTGCTGAGTGATTAAGGGGATGGACAGTGATACTTAACCCACTGCAAAGATTTTTTTGATACATTATTGGAACTCTAACCAAGCTTTCCTCAAGTTACATGTCTGGCAATTTGTCTTATTCTTCAAAAAGAATACTCAGATGCATGTGCATTTTTGGTCACACAAACGTTTGACTACAGCTCCTGAAGACAATTTTTTGCAGGTCCTAATTCCTCTCTTGTCACCAGAGAAGAAATCCTTCATGCTTTTTCTTTGTTCTGTAGGCGATTTTCTGACCCACACAGCTGGAGGGTTTACGCTGGCATTCTGAATCAGGATGAGATGCTCTTTAGAAGTGGATACAGAGTGCAACAGATAATTTCTCATCCAGATTATGACACAGACTCTAAAGACAACGATGTTGCCCTTATGAAGCTGGAGACACCACTGAGTTTTACTGGTAGGTATTCTGTTCTTAAGGGGAAAAATCCAGTGCCAGTGAGCACACCTTTTAAAACTTCTGAATTTCATCAAGCAATTCTTGTAGAGACTTACTGGAAGAACACAAAATGACCCTAGAGACAGGGTATAGAGACAGAGGGCACAGCCTCTGATTTCCTAAGCAGGATTTATTTAAATCTATTGCATGGGTAGGTACTTTTATCTCAGAATGCTCTACAGTTTAGCCACTGCTGTATGTGCAGACAGCTACAGGTGCAGTGGTGGAGCAGCTGATTAAATCCCAACTCAAGTCAGGTCAAATGATGGTCAAAAAACCCTTCCAAACTCAACATTACAAGAAGTTCCTTTCATGAAAGCAGATGTAGGTTGTTTGTAAGCAATCAGTGCAAAATAGAGAACAAGCCATTATTTAAACTTGAAGTGCTTTTTTGTGTTCAGGCCCTTTGTGTTTCAGTGCATCAGTTTAAAGCTACCAGGAGTAATCTGAAAGGGATTTTCTGCTGCTGAGAGCAGGGAGATTGTCTGTTCTGGTGCTGCACACTTCTTGTGTATATCAGTACTGAATCCTGCTTGTCTTGTGCTTATTTTCAGCAGAGTTTTGCAAAGAGAATGCAGAGCTGTAGTTTTCAGAATTTTTTCTTTGTCTTCTGCTGCTCAGAGGAGCTGGTGTTAATTGTTCTATTTAAGCTGATGAATTAAGGTAGAACCATTACCTGTTTGTTCCTCACTTTGAGGTGAAGATCAGGTAGATTTGAAGTGAAGATCAGGTAGATTTGAAGTGATGGTCAGGTAGATTTGAGGTGATGGTCAGGTAGATTTGAGGTGAAGATGAGGTAGATGTGAGGTGAAGATGAGGTAGATGTGAGGTGAAGATGAGGTAGATGTGAGGTGATGATCAGGTAGATGTGAGGTGATGATCAGGTAGATGTGAGGAGATGATCAGGTAGATTTGAGGTGATGATCAGGTAGATTTGAGGTGATGGTCAGGTAGATTTGAGGAGATGATCAGGTAGATTTGAGGTGATGATCAGGTAGATTTGAGGAGATGATCAGGTAGATTTGAGGAGATGGTCAGGTAGATTTGAGGTGAAGATCAGGTAGATTTGAGGAGATGATCAGGTAGGTTTGAGGAGATGATCAGGTAGATTTGAGGAGATGATCAGGTAGATTTGAGGTGAAGATCAGGTAGATTTGAGGAGATGATCAGGTAGATTTGAGGTGAAGATCAGGTACCCCTCAGGGAAAGGGCAGCTGGTAAACTTTCTGCTGCCTTCTGCGTTGTCTGCCTGCAAGGAATGTAGAGTACAGAGGGAATGCATGGTGTGTAAGTGGTGGCAGTTTAAATTTATTTTGCTTTCTGCCTGGACATTGGTTATTCTGTTTGTTTTGCAGAAACTGTGAGGCCAGTTTGTCTGCCCAATCCAGGAATGATGTTCCAGCCTAACCAGCAGTGCTGGATATCAGGATGGGGAGCAGAATACCAAGGAGGTAAAAAGTACTTTTGGAATATTTTGATTTTTTTCCATAAACTAGTCCTCTTCATCCTGTGAATATTGTTGCATGGGCTGATGGGGCAGTTTGAATTAGATCTGTTCATACACTATTTTTTCACCCATTTTACAGCCCCCAATATTTACCCAGGGCATTCTGTCTCAAAGCAAGTTGTGATGTGTTGCATTCAGCAGACTGCAAAGGACCCTCAGATCAGTACTGGGGGCCAGAAATACCCAACCAGGAGATAATTCTCTGCCCCTGCTGGCAGGAGCTGCTCCTTTCCACCACCTCAGGCTGAAATAGAATTGTGCAAGAAAATTTGCAAGACTGGAGAAAGGAAAGGGAGGAAAGGGGTTTTATTTGCTATAAGAAAGGTACTGGGAGAGGTCCTGTTGACCTCTTGCAGATTTCTTAAATCTTAAATTTCCATCCTGCTGCTTCTAGGAAGTTTAAGTAATGTGATGCTTATTCTGACTTTATCTTTGCATGTTTGTGCATATTTAAATTCCAGGTAAAACATCAAATAACTTGAATTTTGTTGCGGTGCCCTTAATAGAACGTTCGAGGTGTAATTCTGTTTATATCTACAATGGCATGATTCTGCCTACAATGATCTGTGCTGGAGACCTAGCAGGGGGAATTGATTCCTGTCAGGTAATTATTCCTAATTAATAGCTAAATATTATCTGATTACTTTTGTGGCCTTGCTAGTAGGCTGGCTATGTATGTATGTATCTATCTATCTATCTAAAATAAATTCTATGCCACCCCAAAATTAAAAATTTGCATTACATCTGGTTGGGCTTCTGTTTCCTTTGATGGTGCATCCTTTTAAAGAGGAGAGCTTTTGTTTCATTGTCTGAACGGCTGCCAGTGCTGAGTTCTCACTGAATTCCCAAGGAGGGTGAGGCTTCTTTTTAATGCTTCAAGGATGGTTTGTTACCTGGTACCTGAAAGTGATCAAATGCTCCTCTTAACCACAGCATTATTATCATTATTGTATTATTAATCACAGCATTGTGCTTGTAAACAAGACAGTCAATAATGCCAATCTTACTTGGAGGGCTCTGGGCAAATTATTTTCATCCCTATTGGAAGCAGACATCATTTAACACCAAAATTGCCAGCATATCTTGTTTTAGTGACTCCCTAAATGGCAGGCAGGTTTATATTGGACCTAAAGCTGCATTCCTGGAGTGAAATGGGTCGGGTTTTTCCTGGCTGCTGTGTCACTGACCAGGTGTTTGTGTCCCCTGCAGGGTGACAGTGGAGGTCCTCTGGTGACCCACCACCACTCTGTGTGGTGGCTGGTTGGAGATACCAGCTGGGGCACTGGCTGTGCCACTCCCAACAAACCTGGAGTCTACGGGAACATGACTGTGTTTACAGACTGGATTTATAAAAATATGCAGGTAAAATATTTGGGGTTTTTCATAAATTTTAAGGCCCCACATCCTGAAGCGTGGGGCCTCAGTAAATGTGACTTGCATGATAACAAAGCTGTCGTGTTGGGAAACATCCAAGTGATTGTTAAAACAGAACCTGAACCTTTGTTTTCTGTTTTGTTTTGTCTTTAAAACAGGCAAACAGATGACAACACTCTCCTTGCTCATCGATGTTCCTGAGGACAAGAATTAATGAAGCCATGGGGGCCTGGGATATTTATTCACTTTGCAGTTGATTTCATCTCTCCTCTTTGATTTTTCTTTTTAAAAGTAACATGAAGGATTGCACACTTGGTTCTGTGCTGGCTACAGTGACGGATCTTAATCAGTGAAGGATTATCACAGTGAGCACCTTTCCTCTCCTTGTGGTGCCTGGCAGAGTCTTTCTGTGAACTGCTTGCTGAAATTTCTCTCTTTTGTTGAGTAACTTTCGCTCGATGATCAGGCTTATAATGACAATTTAAATCACGATTTAATTTCAGATTTTCCTAGCAGGATGCTGAGACAGTTGGTTTAGTAGTTTTTAAATTAAATGTTAAGCAATGTGAATGTTGAATCTCCGAGCTGCTGGTTGGCAATTTAAAAGGAAATTAATGTTTTTTTAGTATAGAATTACAAAATGGTTTGGGTTGGAAGGGACCTTAAGGATCATCCAGTTCCAACCCCTCTGCCATGGGCAGGGACACCTCCCAGTATCCCAGGTTGCTCAGAGCCCCATCCAGCCTGGCATTAAACACTTTCAGGGATGGACCATCCTCAGCTTCCCTGGGCAACCTGTTCCAGTGCCTCACTATCCTCACAGGGAAGAATTTCTTCCTAAAATCTAATGTAAATGTGCCCTCTTTCAGTCTGATGTCACTGCCCCTTGTCCTGTCACTCCATGTCCTTGTCCAAAGTCCCTCTCCAGCTCTCTTGTAGGCTCATTAGGGACTGGAAAAGGTGCTGAGGTCTCCCCAGAGCCTTCTCCAGGCTGAACACCCCCAGCTCTCTCAGCCTGTCTCCATAGCAGAGGTGCTCCAGCCCTTGGAGCTCCTTTGTGGCCTCCTCTGGACTCGCTCCAAGAGGTCCATGTTGGAGATCCCAGAGCTGGATGGAGGATTCCAGGTGGGGTCTCAGGAGAGTAGAGGGTGAGGGATATATATGAAGGGAACTTTTCATGCACTACAGTCCAGGCACAGAAAATAAAATAAATATATATATATATACTGTATATTCAGGTAGTTAAAAATCCTCAGGATCTCAACACAGCCGTCAATCAAAGCCAGGCTTTGCAGTCTGGCTGCCTCAGACCTTACAAAAAGTGCTGTTCTGCCTTAAGCTGCTCTGAACCCAAAGTGGGCACTTTGTGGATGTGGGATTTGGGCAGGGATGTCCCAGAGCTGCAGCAGGAGCAGTCTCAGCGCAGAGGCCCCTGGCTGAGCACACTGAAGGTGACTCTGGAGCTGCACACACAGCCACACACACAGACTGGATGTTTTGTACAAGGAAACACAAAGCTGCGTTTCTGCAGGACGAGATGAACTACCTCATTTGTTAAATTTGGCTTCTGATTCCTTACAGCTCTCCTTTATGTGTCTGCCTGTATGTTTTTAGCAAAATGTTAATTCCAATCCGAGTGCCACCTGAATGAGGGTTTTGATAATAATTTATAATCGTGGTAGAGGATCAAAAAGCCATATCAAGTCACTTTGTTAAGAAGGATAAATCTTTATTGAATGAAATTACTCCACTAGTCTTGTTTTCTCTTTTGGTACTGAAATGCAATTATCTTACATGTAAACACTGCACCAAATAAATTGTTTTCTTTTTTTTTTTTTTTTAACAAACAGTTTTCTTTAGTCGTGCTTTATATCTGTTTACCTGGATTTTTTTTTTTTAAGCAGTTGCTGGATTCAGTGTACGAAGTGCTTTGAGTGTCTAATTAAAAAAATCAAAACCAACAGCAAACAAACAAAAAAAAGGAGAAAAGCAACTCAAGAGGGTGAGCCAAGAGATTATTTTAATTCTGATATTTCAGGTCCTTGAACAAACCCAGGGAAAAGAGAGCAAGATGTCCAGGAATGCTGAGTGTCTTTGGTGGCTGTGTCTGATGAAATGACTCTGAGTTAATTGAATTAAATAAGGAAGTTTAGCCTGCAGGCAGTGGCTTGAGGGAGTCACACCCTATTTTGTCACTCTGCCTCTTGCTGCCTGCAGCAATGTGTCTCTCCTCTCCAGGTGTGAGATGGGTGTGTTTTCAGTAGCATTTGTGCATCAAGTGCCCCTTGGGGGATGGGGGGATACTGTGCAATAACCAAGGAGTTTAAAGTACTTTCAAAACAGAAATGAAAAGATTGAGTTGTTACAGGTATGAGGGACATTTTCTGTGGCTCCTGACCTGCAGCACTGCAAGTCAATAATAGCAAAACAATGTACTGGAAGAAAGGGGTTCAACAAGGTTAAGGAACATGGATGTTGGGGTGAATGCTGTACAAAAATGTATCAAAAAAAAAAATACCAGCTGCAGTTCCATGCCAGAGGGACAAACACTTTCTGTCACAGCTACCCTGAGGGGAAGGCTTCTCTTGTAAGAAACCTGGAAATTCCTGCATCACACACTGGTATAAGCACATTTTTTCTAGCTGGATGCAGGCATTACTTTTGGTGTTTTTGGTTATTAAACCAAATCTCCCCTGTGAAAGATGTCATAAACACAGTGTGTGATCTATTTTGCATCGGCTTCCATGAAATGGAAGAGCTTTTGGAAAGGTTCTCCTTGCCCTGGGGAGGGAAAGGAGGAAGGCAGCAGAACACATGAGACACTTGTGTAATGTTTAATGTCCTGGAGGTTTCTTTCCTTTTGGACATCTAAATCCTGCCCTCTAGTGAGTTGCCTGTCAGTCCTAAAATTTCAGATGATGCTGCAGACATCTGAGGCATCCTGGCCCTTCTGCAAATCAGACAGCTGGGAAAGGAGACTGAACAGAGCCAGTGGCATCCTCTGGTCACATAAAGTAAATAAACTTTCCTTTCTTTCTAGACTGGAATGGTTTCATGTCCACTGTGTTTGCAGAGGTGTCTTTTAGGTGATGGCAGGAAAGAGAACAACCCCAGCAAGACCAAAACACAAAGGGAAGTGGGATATCATGAGTGTCGTGCACTAAGCTTCATTGAGGAAAGCTAGATAATTTGATTTCTACAGTTTGTGAATTATACAGCTTCCATCATTAAAAAGAGGAAAAAAACCCCAACAAACCCCAACAAAACATATAATCTTAAGTGTGTTAGCTTTTTAATAATTATTCCAGTGGTTGCACAGAGTTTATAAAGAAAATGTTTAAACATGGGATAATGTTTATTTAATCACAACTCCACCTGTGGAACTCTATGCAAAGGCATCCGTTTGCATATAACTGATTATGAAAAATAAAGAAAACTGAACACTAGAAATTATTATTAAAGGTCTCGGCTGACATCACATTTTTATGGGATTATATTAAATTCTTCAGGAGTGCTGGAAGATAAGGAGAAAAAAAAACCTCACGAAAAACAAATTACAACAAACGGAAATCTCTCAGGTACTGGCAGGCTGTGGTCAGACGATCGATTCTTTGGCTGAGGTAATTCCTGGTTTTAGCAGCTTCAGTGTCCTCGTCAAGGAGGAAGTTCAACCTCTCTTTATCTTGTAATAGTTGCAGCATTGAGGTCTGCACATTTTCTCCAAAGTCATGAAGGACAGAAGATATGATGATCAGAGGTATCTGGTTGGAGAGGCGTTTACTTGCTCCCTGCAAGATGGGGAGGAAAAAAGGCAAAACACTAAATTGGTAAAAAAAAAAAACAATGAAGGGGCTATAGGTAATCTGGTAAAAAAAGTGGTTCCAAGGTTTTGAAGTGTTGAACTGAGTTACTGTTCAAGAAGGGAGTGCTGCTATGAACTAAAAAATGTTTGCAACCAATGTTTTTGTGCCTGAAATAGAAAAATTAATAATTTTTTGATTGGAGTCATGGGGATGTCAGCTGTTGCTTCTCTTGCCTCAGCAAACTAAAGCCAAGGCAGGCTGTTCTCTGCTCAGCTCTGCCAGCTGTCACTGGGACAACTTAGAGGAGGACATTCCTGACAAACAGAACTTGTGCACAGTTTCTGGTGTCCATCTTCACTGAATGCTAACAATAGGTTTTGATGCAGGAAATCAGAGAGTGATTTTTCCTAAAGCTGGTAAATTCCTCTTTTAGATGGTATTTCTGATGTGGTTGTTCTTTTAAGTTTCAGACAGCTTTGGAGGAAGCTTTAGCCTTAAGGGGAAATGTCTTCAGCAGTAGAGAGACCAGAGTGCCTACATTACATTTATTAATATCTCCATGAGATATCTTCTGTCTGACCTGACCAACTGCCTGGTTGATTTATGGATGGAAACTGAAACAGGTTGACCCAGAAGAGCTTGTGCAGCCCTTTCCCCATGGACATCCACAGGGTTTGGGGGCCCACCTGGTGCTTTTGGGCAACATGAAGTTCTAAACCTCTCCCAGCTCTGGCAAGTGGCTGCCTCCAGCCCTCCTGGTGCTGGGTGAGCACTTAGACACAAGTGCCTGGTTGCAATTGAGAGGTTCTGCCTTTCTTTTTTGTAGTATGACTTGAAAATGGCATTTATAAGGCAGCCATGGACACTTAGGAGCTTCCATCTCTTTCAAACTGTATTTGGCCTTGAATAAGTCAGTCCCATGGGGCTATGATGCCCTGGCACTTGGGGTTTGCTGAAAATGGCTCCCAGGGCCTTTACAAAAATATTTAACTGCAGAAAAAACATGTAGCAGAGTGTGTAACAAGATGGGATGGAAGTGCTTTATGCACTTCTGGCTTTGTTTCTTGTTCTAAGAAAGCAAATGATTTTCTCTTCATCAGCCTGAGCAGCCTGGCCATTTAATTGCAGGAATTTGTCACAAAGCCTGCTCTTGGAATTCAAAGTGAGCTGCTACCTACCTTCCTGAATTATTAATATTGAACTTGTTGCTTTCAGAGAGAGTTTTATGATTAAGCAAATCTTGATAGTGTGTGTTCTCTTTTCTTTCTTTAACATGATCCTTTATTAAAACACCCCATTTGTCTTCAGAGACTTCACTTACACGGTGCTCTCTGCAATACAGCAGATGCACTCTGATCTCTACAGCCAGCTGATATGTTTTAATGTAACATTTTGTCATTGCTCCTCCTGCTGTAGTAGTTCAGGATCCGACTGCAAGCCACTGACACCGCTCTCTGCTGCCTGCAGGAATGTGCAGAGTGGCTTGGGGCTGACCTGAGCCAGACTGGCAGGTAGCTAACAAGTGGTTTAGGAGCCAGCTGTCACTTTGGCCCCTTCAGGCTTTTCTAATCACCATATCCTGAGTCCTGCTACCTGCTGATACAGCCCACACTCATCACTGGTCAGAAGCTCCAAGAAGTTTGTACAGAAGCTGAGCATGTAGCTGAATGAGACACTTAGCCAGCCCCTGGCTGTTCCCTCCACAGTCCCAGTGTGGTGTACAAGGCTGGACTGACTCCAGCAAGACCTGGCTGAGGGGAAGCTGCTGTAGCGTTCAGGGAGCAGCAAATCTGCTCCATCACAGCCTGTGAACTCACAGAGAAATAGGCACTGGTGTGAGAAACCATCTCCGTGGCAACAGAGGGCTCGTCTAGATCCATAAACTGCAGATTTGTCCCCAGGAATGCATTTGGAGCGTTTTCTGTCTTAACAGAGTTTAAATCACCAATGTAAAGGTCATCCTGGCAGTACACGATCCTCTCCATTTTAAACTGTGTCCGGATCTGTCTTTCGGCCTCTGCTGCTTGATTCTCCCTAATGTCTTCAATTTTCACCTAGAAAAGAAAGGAACAAGAAGTTCTGAGACATTTGCTTCCTTTGGGAAGGTGCCAGTGCTCAGCAGTATCCCCAGGGAATGGCAAGGTGGGCACAGTGTTTAACTGCCCTTGTGCAGCTCTGTCTAATCTCAGAAGATGGGAACACGGAGTAATGGTTCAGATTGTGGTGTCTCTGTTGTGAAAGAGCAGGAAAATGTGACAGTTTTGTCCTCCCCTTACACACAAGTGGAATCAGTCCAAACCTGGTGCTTGAAACCCAAAGGAAAATATCTGTTGTCAGCAAACCAACTCCATCTAACCCCTCTCTGTCTGGTGCTTTTATTCCAGCCACCTGATGCTTTGTGGCCTTCTAAAAGTCTGTGGGGGTGGCAAAGTTCCCTCAGATATGTTCAAATTACCTCAAAATGCTTTCCTAGCATCCCTAAGAAAACACCCCATCTCTTTTCTCAAGTCCAGTGATTGCCAGAACTTCTTCCCTCTTCATTTCTCTCACTGTGGAGCTCTCTAAAGACCCTGCCTGAACACCTCTGTGTTTGGATGAAATAATTTATTTCTTCACTGGCTGGCTGGCCTGGGAGCTCAGTTGGGTTTGACCATGGAAGTGAAAGAGCAAACCACCTATTACACTCACATTTGCCTCTGAGTTTCCTTTTTCAGCAGTACCCTGTGAGTGGACTTCCAGCTTTGCTTCTCATCTTTTTCTCAAAGCTTTTTCTGAGAAAAGGCCTTCAAGGATCCATATCACTGAACTCCACCCCAAAACATGCTAATACCCAAACTGTAAACAGCCATTTCTAGTTTTTTCGTGGCTGGATGATTTTTGGTTTGTCTGCTCCTGCTCCCTTTCATCAAAGATGAGATTCCTGCACTGGCTAAAACCCTGGCTTGCTTTCAGAGAGGTGAAAAACACCTAAAACCAGTTCAGCACTCTGACAAATCACTGCAGGACTTAAATCTGAAATTAATGATAAACTCTTCAAAGTAGCCACACCAGGTTTTCTTTGCATTGTGTTGCAAATGTCAAGAATGAATAAAGAATGTATGTACTAGATCTTGTCAAAGTAGTATAAAATGCACTTTATTTAGTGGCATTAGAACAATGCTATCATTTTTGGGATCTTTCTTATTTTCCTGCAAGAAATTCCCCACTTGCATAAGGGTAATGCAGTGAGGCAGGTACCATAAGCATGGATGTATTTACAAATGCCATTCTGTCTTTTGAGAATATCAGATTGTAGGTAGTGCCTCACCTTGGCAACTCTGCTCAGATTGTGAAAATTAGCAAAATTCTTGTTAGTAAGGTCCATAAATTTCTCTTCAACCAGTTCTAAGGGAAGAACAGAAAGACAAAATAAAGTCAGGTAAGTAAGTGAGGGTTTTAAGCTATTGTTAACACAACACTTGGGAGACTACTCATTTTCTGTATTCATTCAGAAATAGCTGTGCTGCTGGACTGGTGCACTCTGCCTTTATGACACATACAGACAAGTAAAAATTCAGATTTCCACGTCCAAGAAGGTGACCACTTAGCACCAGATGCTGCTGTACTGTTTCCTTGCTGTGTTATTTATGATATAGTTATTTTCTACCTCCCTTCCAAAAGCCACTGGGAAAAGTATTAACAAATGCTGGAGACTGTGTGTAGAGATTGAAGGCTCTAGAGAAGGAGCAGTCCACAAGCTGAATCAGATTTACTTCCACACTCTGAAGGACCCTGAGAGCATCAGTGAGAGCATCAGCTTCTCCTGGAAAATAAAGCTGTCAGGCCCAGCAGTGTCCCCCACACCAGAGCCTCCCATGGCCTGGGCCATACTCATCACATTGTTGAGAATCATAATTGCAGGCTCCTCCAGTTCTCTGATCTGCTCTTTTACAATATCCTCAAAAGTCCTGTAGTTGCTGAAGCCTGGGAACTCCCGTCCACGGTACTGGTCTTCGTATTTGCACACTCTGCCAGGGACAGCTTTTTTAGCTGTAATGGTAAAATAACATTGCTTTGTTACTAAATCACTCAGTGGATACACTTCAGGTTTAAGAAGGTAGTCTGTTTCTCCTCTTTGAGCTGTTCTTGAGGGGAAAAGGTACTGAGAGGATTTTTTGTTACCACAGAACAGAGCTAGCTTGTTGTTGCTCTCTGAATGAGCCATTTCACACATTGGATCAAGCATCTGACTGACAGAAATTATGATGGATCACAAAAATTCTGGTTCTTGGTATTTTTACCATTTTTCACAGAAGTAGCTGGCCATTACCAGTCACTTCCAAGTTTAAAAGAAAACCTGAACAAAACAAACCCCCAAGCTCACTAAACATTTTTTTCCAGGGAATCTACTGTTGACTAGTCATTCCTATTTATTATCACAGTCAATATTTCTTTGTTGATATTATATAAATTTGCTATTTTTTTTTTATGAGGTATCACCTTAGCCCAGAGCTAAAGTAGAACAAACCCCACTCAGATTCTAAAATATTAATAGCAATAAATTAAAAACATTAAGAGTAATAATAAAAATTATTATTTAGATTATTATTATTATTATTATTATTATTATTATTATTATTATTATTATTATTATTATTATTATTATTATTATTATTATTAATTGGTGTTGCTGTTATTTAGAAGAATGGCTCAGAAAATCACCAACAAATTCTATGCCAGTGTCTTGATTTTGTTGCTGTGCTGGGAGAAGAAAGATAAGCACTGACCTCTCTTTAATGATAGCATTTAACAACAAACTCTGTCTGTGTCCCCAAAACACCACAACAGATGGATGCTCCTGCCTTCTTACTCTTAATTTTCTTGAAAAACATTTACTGAAGATGCTGTGTCTAGGTTTAAATAAAGGAGATGGTCTCTTGTTGGGGTCAGAAGCACAGAAAATAGACCCTTATCTGTGATGCCTGGCTCTGACACCCAAGAGAGCACTGAGTTTAGCATAACACCATGGAGACAGCTTTTAAAGTTAAGCAGAAAAACTGGGAATGTGAGTGTGTAAGTTAGAGTTTTCTTAAGTCACTGGGTGAGAATGAGTTTAGGGTTTAAGCTATATCAGAAAATAAGAGACAAGATGGAGGATTTAGGGCATTGTCCCTTTCTACTTTTTCCTTCATCTTCTTCTAAGGGTTTTTGGGTAACAATGAGTGATTGGATAGAAAATCTGCAGTGCAGCACACAGGTGTCAGGTCACTGCGTCACTAGGAAAAATTTGATTATTGGACAAATAGACACATAAAAGACCTTGGAGAGATTCTTCACTCTCCATTTCACACGTTGCTTCCCCAGTGTATATAGCTCCTTGTACTCTGCAAATATGTAATATAGATAAGAAAGAATAAACAACTGAGCCTGAATATGAGAAAACAAGTCTCTTCCTGGGAAAAAGAACCCAGCCACCAGTGTCACACCCTGCCAGGCTCTGTGCTTACCCCTCGCAGCACACTCCAGGAGGATCACGCCCCACGTGCGAAATTCCTTGCGGATCTTGGTGAACAGTCTGACCTCATCTCCAAACAGCTCCTCCTCTCCCCGAATGGTCCGACAGATGTCTTGGTTAAAGAGTTTGATCAACTGCAGTGAATCCAGCAACAAGCAGGCAATTTAGTGAAGTTTCATTTCTTCAGACTAATTTGTGGATGTTAAGTAAATCTGCAGCTGTTTGATGTTAAAGCACGGACACAGTTCATAGAAAACATCCCTTTCTTACATCTTTTATGCTCTTAGCTCCTGGTTTGTTTGGGTTTTTTTATTTTCCCCCCAAACTCTCATAGCTAGAGGAGAACAAACTTGATACTCTTTTGGTTTTCCCCCTGTAGACTTTTAGAACCATTTAGTAAATTTTAATAGGCCAGGCTCGTATCAAGCCTGATGAACTTCCATAAACACCTCTAATGCCTACTGAGGGCTTAATCAGGGAGTAACTCCCTGAGATGAGGAACTCAGAAGATGGACTTGCAAACCACATTTGGATATCAGGAATACATTTGATCTTATGAGTGCTGTAAACAATGGGAACACTTCAAAGTGTTGAGCAGGCAGGAGTTTAAGTTTTCCCTTGCTGAGATGCTTGACTTTGATCCAATCAATCAAGTTGTTTGGCTTTCTTGTCCCATAATCACAGGAAAAAAATTGCTAGAAGTGGCCAGGAGCTCCTGTGGTGTGTTATTTTTGCAAGTGTGGTTTGTCTACGTTACCCTCACTGAAATGATGGAAACCACAAACTTCCTGGTGGTCCATGCTGAAGTTTTGATAAGTTCAGGTGGTTTCTTTTTCTCCCACAGTTACCTCCTTGCTTTGCTCTGTGACCAATACTGATACTTACATCTGTGAGGAAAAACAGCTTCTCAGACTCAGTTTGGGGTGTGCCTCTATTGTACCTTTGCAGATCCTGTAATGTTTTATGCAGGGTGTCACGAATTTGGCTCTGCAGCGCTGGCAAAGATTTCTGGGGAGGAGACAGTGAAGAAGGAAACTGAGATAGGTTGAACCTGTCTGGTTTTGGAAGGAAAACAAAATCCCTCTAAGAGAAACCTACACCTGCAAGGGATCTTTGCTGTTTCTATAAATCTGAGAGCTTGCTGTCACTGTCCCATGTGTGATAGGGGGACAACATGGAAGAGAAAATATGGCCTTTATTGAGGGAATGCAGGAGCCAGGATCTCCCTGAGGGATCAGGCTGGACCTCACTGAGAGCTGGGAAGAATAGCTGCAGTCTAGGGCAAGATTTCACAGTGAGCCAAAAACAATGTCCTCACAGGTTGTGCCAGGAGAGTGATGACTGCTCAATTCCTGATAAATACCTGATGGAACATGGCTGTTTAGTTGCTTATTTTCTGTAAATTTACATCTTTTTTTTTTCTCCTCTGAGACGGAATTTAAGTGTTCCCTATATTTTAGCCTCTTCTCTTAATGGAATAAGATATATTACATACAGACATACTTATACCAAATAAAACCCCCCAATATCCTTACATTATAATATAAATATAATAGAACATCTGGATGTTCTGAAGACATTTTCAGTAACTTGTCACCCAGGTGATCAACACTGATAAAAAGAAATATCATGGCTGCTGTTGAAAGGGCAGGAATTATGAGTCACAAATAGATGAAATAATTTGCTTATTGTTGATCTGCAGTTAAAAGGCAAATCTGAGGACAGAGCATGGGACTTTTTACCTCTGCCTCTCAGTTCAGATTGTTCTCAGAGCACTGAGTTGAAGGATCATTAAGCATACAAAGATGAAATCCAGCTGCAGTCCAAGGTTGAAGGGTTGAACTTGTTTTTCGCTAGTAACTGACACAAACAGCTCAGTATGGGACCTCTGTTACTTACAATAATGTGTTTCACAAGTTCATTTGTGAGCTTCTCTGCCAGATGGGGGATAGTAGCCTTTCCTTCTTCCAGAAGAACCCTGTGAAAAAAAAAAAAAAGGAAAAGGTGTGTTTGGATAGCCAGGCTGTGCAGGGCAAGGAGGCAGCACTGATGCTCTGCCTTATTTTCACTAATTCTATTAAACAATTTGAGTAAAGAAAGGGTCTCTGGGCCATGATGGTGTAGATGTGGCAACAGCCCAGGACTCTCTGGGCACGTTTATTCAAGAGTTGTTTGACAGCTACTGACTGAGCAAAGGGAAACAGAAAAACCTGAAAAAAGCAAATTCTAACAGCAGCTGATTGCACTATTTTATTATTTCTTCATGTGTGAAGTTCACTGATTCAAAACCCTTGTCAGCTGCCATTCTCTGTGTTATGATTGATTTGTTGCTGAGTCATTCTGGGCAGCCTGTGCCCTCAGCACAGCCTTTCTCATGCTGCTCCTCCATGCTTTCCAGTGAACAGAAATACTTCAGTGCCTGACTTGAACTGCTCAGATGCTTTAACTCGAATTCTCTGGGACTATTCAGAACTTCTGAAGTTCATAGCACTTCCCCCATGTATTTTGCAGCCAAAAAAACACAACCCCAAAATAGACAAACCAAAAAAAAAAAAAATTTGAAAAAGTTTGGTGTGTAAAAACCATCTGGGTTACTGAAACACAACCTCACATGGGCAATGAGAAATATTGAGTATAACTAATACCTGTTTGTAACCCCTTAGTGGAATCTCAGCAAATCAACAGGAAGCTTTGAGGTGACTCTAACATGTTTTTGATGAGAACTTTTCCGTGAGGAGTACCTGAAATGTTTGTGATTCTCAAAGAAGCTTCTCTCCTGCTGGATTGCAGCAGCCAAGGTGAGTTTGTTGTGGATGTCCTGCTGCCCACGGCACTTCACGATCATGTAGCCTTTTTTGAGGGGGATTACCTTGTTTCTCAGTATGTTCACGATGGCCTCCTCGGTCCCCCTGTCCACCAGGTCGGGTTTTGTGAGGATTCCTGTGAAATTAAAAGAGAAAGTTAACCACCAAGCAGGACTACTCTGTACTGTGTTTTATAATGCAATTTTTTTGGGTATTTTCTCTCCTAGAAAGCTCTCAGTTCCTGGGCTGTAAAACTCATGCTACAGTTGGCCTCCTACCGTGCCTTTTGCATTGCAAACCTTTTTTTAACACTCAAAAAGCAAAGCTTTTTTACCATTAACTTCAGATCAACTACCATTAACTGGTAGTTACTACCATTAACTGATTTCAGCTTCCAGTTATTCATAACAAGAGTGCCAGCAAGACACCAAATGAAGGGATTATAGGAGCTGCTCAAGAATTGTGACTAGAAATACTTGCAAATATTTTCTTTAGGCTGTTTTCTTTTTTTCCCCTCTTTTTCTAGTAGCTAATTTCACATATCTGGTGCAGAACACAGAACGTCAGACCTCATGATGGGGGTGAAGATTTGGCCTCCTTTTTAGCTCATAGTTTAAAAATTATCTCACCTATTGTCCTTTCTCCAGTGGGGTCCACCTCTTGAGCCATTTTCAAAGCTTCTGTTGTCGCAATATCCACGTTACATGGAACCACTACCAAATTCACTGTCTCTTTGCAGCCAATAGTTCTTCTAAGTAGCATTTTGATCTGCAATTCAATACAGCAGTGAGGAGGTTCAGTGAAATCAGATGCTTGCTTGTAGGATGTGACAATTTCTAGCAATATGAACCTGATGACATTAAATGCCACATGTGCTGAGGACAGTGTTACATGCTGGAGGATGGCATGGAAAGGGGTCAGCAGAAGAATGCAGCCTCTTTCCTTATGTCAGGATTAATCCAAACATCTGGCATGAATGAGACCAGACTAATGTTGTTAAGCCTGTCTTGAGAGGTACGTGAGTTTAACCTCTTGTGCATATGTAATCTTTCATTATGGAAATATTAAAGGTATTTGATATCTAATCACATGGAAGAAAACCAGGTTCTGATGTGTAGGTATCCACTTTTGGAAAGAAAGCAAGCTCGATTATACTGATGAATCTCAAATTTGTATCTCTGAAAGGAGCACAAATGTCTTCGGGTTTTATTCAGTGGAATATTTATAGGAAAAAGCACCAAAACTGAAGTTTCACATGGCATCTAGTTGTCATTTTTCTATGTTTCAATGCCAAACTAAACAAGTTCCTCATAATTTGTGTTGTTTTGCAGAAGCTTCACAGGGCGCTACTGCATTTATTCCACAGTAAATCAATTCTCTTTTTTTCCCCCTGGATTTTGGTAAAGATGCCTCTCTTCTCTACTTCCCACCCATCCCAGTTTCTGACAGGCTGCAGTGCTGTAGACTCCATCTCTGGAGCATGCAGACAGCTGAGGACAATGGAAATGTTTGGATTTTATCACATCTGCTGCTTTCTTCTCAATACAATACAAAGATTGCTATCTAAGTGTGCAATTAAATTACCCTCCTCCCAGAGAGGAAAGCCCAGACAATCCAATCTTGTCTCATTTCTGTTTGGAATATCCAGTTTCGTTTGAGCTCCTCTTATTCCAAGTTCCCATTTAAAGGTGTTTTAGGAGAAACAACACACCCAGCTCCTACACATCAGCCTCACAGCAGGCCTTTTCCAATCAAAGTTTTATTTGCATTCCCCAGCATTTCTTCTAAAAGCAGCCAGAGGAAGAGCAGAGATCCCCTCCACTTACTCTGTTTACTTCACAAAGGGTCTGCTGGCACCCATTAAGGGCACAGACTGGCACACGAGGCTGAGTTTTACCTGGTCCCCGATGTCTTTTGGCTGGTCCCCCACGGCCACCCTGGCAATTCCAGGAAGATCAATTAGTGTCAGGTCTGGGACATCAGGGGACCGAACTTCCAGGGAAATTAACTTCCCACTAATGGCACCTCTAGGACCGGCCACAACATCCTGGGCTGTGAAGAGAGCAAGGCAATGAATACAAGCTTCAAATGATGCATCAAACCAAAGCTGAACACAAGGACTTTGAAAAGTGCCAACTGCCACCTAAGGTTCTTTCAGGCTTGGCTTTTTCTTTCAGATCCAGCCACACACTTAAATCCATGTGTGCAAAAATCTAAGGAAATTATCATGCAGAACAAACTGATGTAATGTCAAAACAAAATGCATGTAAATAAACCATAATGAAAGGTATCAGGTAAAATACTGGTCAGTTGTAGAAATGCTCCCTCAACAACAAGAGACTTTGTAAGCATCAATTAATCCTTGGATGCCCTGAAAGAAAAATAGGTGTTGTTCTATATTCTTCACATTTTGATAGAGAGGTTGAGAGTAAATTGTCCCAGGTACTACAAGGCAATAATGCTTAAACTGTGAACACAGAAAAGCAAGGAAACTCCAGTCATTCTCAGGAGAGATTTTTCAGCTCTAATCACCTTACTTATTTCATACCAATTGCTTGGCCAGTTTTAAGAATATCCAAATAATGTATTGAAAAGCTAATTTAAAAAAATTAGGAAGAGTAACAATGTGCAGAGCTGTGCTAGTCAAGGAAGTAAGGACAATCCAACTTTCACACTTAGGACAAGTGCTTACTGCCCTTTGGGTAAAAACATCTCTTGGAAGATGATTTCTTACCCAGGATGAAATGCCCTAACACTAAAGGTGAGATAGGTGAAGGACAGTGACTGAGCCTGTGGTCACAGTACCTGGCAGAAGTTCTCTGTCCTCCACTCTGACCTCTTGCAATTTCCTCCAAAATAATAACATTTCCAGCCAGAGACACCTCAAGCACTCTCTGGACTTTTGAACTGATGACAGGATCCATTTAGGTTCCATGTTTACAATTTGACAGACAACCTCCCCAAACCAGGAAGCCACCACCCAGGTAAGGATATAGCCTGAGCCTTTATCATGGATCAGGATAAAAGGATCATGGATCTAGTGGGTGGCATCCCTGCCCAAGGTGTTGGAACTAGAAGACCTTTAAGGTCCCTCCCAATCCAGGCCATTCTGGGATTATCATCATAGATCATCTTCACCACTGAAGCACTGCTACAACTCCCTGGAGAGAGGGGATTTTTGCTGACCCAGCTTCTTCTGCTCTGCATCCAGCTCCTGGTGTTACTCCACAATCACCGTGGATGCTGCTCAGCCTGAGAGGAGGATTCAGAGGAGATGGAGCCAGCCAAATCCACTCACCTTCCCGTATTGCTCTGTCCACCTCAGAGGCGTTCTGGAGCTCCTGGGTTACATTTTGGTAGGAGATCTTTCCTTGCCATGCCTGGCCTTCAGGCAACCTCTTGAGTTTTAGTTCCAAGGGACACCGAGTGACAATACCTGCAGCAGATCCAAAGGCAGAGGTTGTGCATGAAACACGGCCTTGAGGTGTGTGGGGCACACAGGGCTGCCTAATGTTTCACACAAAAATGTGCAAATGTTCCAAGAGATGCTGCCAGAGGGGATTTGTCCAACTTCCTGCTCAGAGCAGGATTGTCACCAGTGCTAGGTGAGGTCAACCATGGCTCTTCCCAGACATGTCTGGCCCTGCAAACCTCCACACATGGAGTTTTGCTCCCCTCTGAATGATCTCTTCCAATGATGCAACTAAATCCTATGAAAAACCTTTGCACAACTCCAGCCTGAAGGACTAGATTATATTGTAAACTCACATGGAACTTGCAGAATTTGTGTGTGCAAAAATACACACAAAGCTGGAAAATGGATCTTCTTGAGTTGTAAAGTCTCCTAACAATCATCTTTGGCTTAAATGATGCGTTAAGTAAAGATCTTTGTACATTTTTTTTACATAATAATAATAAAAAAGATATCTGTAAGAAAACAAAAAACCTAAAACAACCCCAAAAACAATTTTAAAAACTGGTTTTCCATGTGAAATTAATACTCTGCTGCACTGCTGCTTTCTGGGAAATGCATAGAGTCAGCTGGGGCAATTACACTGCACTTCTTACTCCTGGTCTCTTGACCACCTGGAACATGTGCCTTGGATTTATCCTGTGGTGCCTCACTCACACCTCTATTTCTCAGTCATGGAGTTATCCGATTCTAGACCAAAAAATAAAAAAACCCAAAAAAAACCAAAACACAGAACCCTTCCACCTCATCAAAATGAAAATTTGAGGAATGAATTCTCACCATTGCCCCTGGGGAGAGCAACACCAGACAGGGCTTCGAGGACAGAACTTTTCCCGGAGCTCTGGTCTCCAATCACCGCAATCGCAGGCAAGGACAAATCCTTTTCTACCCCAAGAGCTCTCAGGCTGTCAACAAGATCAATGCAGGGTCGGATCTTTTCCTCATATTGGTTGTACAAGGTGTGTTCTGCAGCCTGCTAGAGTTAAACTTACAATGAATTTTCCATAATTTAAAACAAAACAAAACAAACACCAAAAAAACCAAGACGCATTTTCTAGTCGTCGTTCTTTAGTAAAAGTTATTTACTGGCATCAAGCTCTACTTCACATCACTGTGCATCCTTGCATCTCCATGTAATAAACAGGTGTCTGTAAATATGAAAGAAACAGTTGAGGTTGGCTCACAGACCATCCTTAGTAAAAATACCAAATTTTGGAAGCCATCCTGAGAAAGTAAAGAACACATTACTAAGTGTTTTATTAATTTCTTTTAATAACAGTTTTTTTAATAACTGCCATTTTCTTCTACTCATCCACAGATGTACTGAAGGATGTGCATGCAAATGAAGACTGATCCCAGAAATCACTGAATTTGGTAAAAAATACCTAATTAGATTTTTGTTTCGGAATTTGGAGATTTAGTTTGTGCAGAGACACCAAAAGAGTTCTGCTGTAACATTCTTAACAGGTGGCTGAAATCTTTTAGATCATCATGGCTCTTCCTTCTTTGCCTCATTTTAGGCTCACATAAGGCATGAATATGAGTGGGATGTTTCAAATGACTGGTTATTGTCATTTTCTGGGTTTGATACAGGTCCAGATATTAACATAGGCTCTTCCTTTACATGAAAACAAACCAAATAATTTTCAGTCTTTGGCAGAACTGGTCCATCTGCTGTTAAATATGCTCAGCTAAAGTATATAAAGATCATCTTGGTCTCTTCTCCCTGTTCCTCTCTCAATCTTCCAGTCTGACTGCTGCATTTGGAGATGCAATTTTGGGAACACCAATATGTTTCAGACATATTAGGCCAGGCACATTCAGACCTGATTTTCTGAAAAGAAAAACTAAAGTTTCCTCCATCGCTTTTATCCAAGAAAAATGCCTCCAAAAGTATGTCTATGGATCAGATGCACTCAAACAAAGCAGATTTTTTGGTTCAAGATGAGGAAGGCAGTGCACACTACTGGAGGCAGGGATTTTAAACCATTTTTGGTAGCCCCTGCCCACTCCTTTCACTACAATGTTTAATACCTAGCAAATTCTCAAAAAACTTCAATAACTGTGTCACAGACTTAAAACCAATCTGTGTCCAGTGTAAAATATCCAAGCAGGTTATTATTAACTTTTCTGTGCATTGCTTAGTGGCTTGAAGAGCCTCAAGGAGAAAAAAAAACACCTCAGCTTTTATGGTTTCTGTTCAACATTTGTTGCTAGGATCAAAACAGACATGTGTCACACATTAAATTGGCTTCTAGGCTGCAGCCACCTCATTTTTTTAGACCTGCATTATTAATGTCTGCAGATTAATTGCAGGTACCTCTCTTCTTACTTACATGAATAACTTCTAGACCTCACCCCAAAAGTTCTCCTTAGATCTATAAAGTGCAAATTGCCCAAAGAGACAAAGGAATTAATTTTGGGGTACAAAGTGAAACAACAGAGTGAGAGTGGGGAGGATCTGTTCCCTCTCCTTGCCTTACTTGCCTTGTCCTCTTCTCTAAAAACCTCTTTCTCCAAGCCCTCCTGTTCACAGCTAGGCCTTTTCTCAAACGTGTTCTCTGACATCTCAGCAGCTTCTTCTGGGTCTGGTGGGAGAGGCACTGTAGCAGCTTCTGGAAGTGGTTTCACAAAAGAAAATTCAAACCCCTTTTTCTTTGGGGTTTTGGTTCTTCCAGAAGGATTGTTGAATGGTGTTCTCATTTTATCCATGGCCTGCTAATTTACTGGGCTTCCACACAGGTTGTCCACAAATGCTTTGATCACTGCCTGGTCCAGCCACTCTGAGGTGCAGCTTCTGAAACCAAACATGGGGCAGTGAGTGATTCCACCTTCCAACAGGGATCAGAGCAGAGAAAATCAAACACCATTTTTATTTCCTGATCCAAACCCTTAGTAGGTACTGTGAAAAACAATGTTCACATTTTTAATATAAAATTTATAAAGTTTAATAGAAAGACAGTTAGGAGATAGAAATAAAGCAAAATGTACAAATATGGCTGGGTGCCTCAGCATTCAGCCAAGAGAGCACACCTTACTAACAAAGGATTGTCCCTTAAAAACAGAATCCTATTACATATTCATAAATTCTTATATGTGATTCAAACATTCCTCTTAAGTTTTAACTTTGTTTAGCTTCAACTCCCCCCTCCCCAGTAGATCTTGGCTCTGTTGAGTCTCACACTCCCTGATAATAGAGGTTCAATAAATTCTTCCTTTGGAGTTCCAGTCACTGCTGTCTTCATCTGGATAAAAGATTCTAAGAGTGCAGGGGAGGTTTCCTGATCATCTTTTCAGTCTCTGGGTTATATGAACAAAAGTAGTTTTTATTTTAATACCATGCTACAGCCTAACATATATGTATGTATTATATCACAATTTCTAAGTTTTATCAATAACAGAAATAAAAGAAATATTTATGCTAATATAATATGCTGTATATTAATACAGCAAAGTTTTCTAACATTATGCAAATAACATGAATTTTAATATTTGTGAAAAGCCAATGATTTGTGGAATAAAAGGAACCCTATAACTCGCAGAGTAGTTATAAGAGCAGGTATGAATTTATTCAGCTCTGAGGTGCATGGGGATATCTCCTCCATAAAGCATGCACCCTTTTTTGATTAGGTTTTCCCTTTTTCTCCTTTACAGACCAGGTTTACACGATACACCTAATACATATTCATTTCCTAACCCCGCCTGTCTTCATATTACAATTAGCCCTGTGCCCCTTTCAGTTCTTTGGCCGCCTTTTGGGGCTTCAAATCTGTTTTTTCTGGCTTAGGGTTCGAGGAATCTCCTTTATCCTGTGGTGCCTTTGTCTTTGCATCTTGTTTGTGTATTCCAGCTCCTTATGTTATCTTGCAGTTTGACCCTTTTTCCTGTTCTTGTGAATTAGGGTGTCAGGGTGTGGTTTTTGTCAGACACCCCTTTTAGTCAAGCATTTCTTCCTAATTCTTAAATTTTCTGTTTCACCAATAGTATAATAGGTATCTAGAACAGTACCAAGTGCCACAGCTCTTTTCAAATCACAAAAATTGGACTCAGAGGACAGACTTGGAACACTTCTTACCTTTCTTATGCCTTTTTTTTTAATTAAAAAAAGTGCCATGGAAATAAACAGTATTTGTTTTTTTGGGAAAAAAAAAGAAAAAGTTACACCTATTTTTGCAAAAGCTGATTGTCCTCTAGGAAATATTTTGCTGAATGGTGTTTGGAGAAGCTCAGTCAGTATTAGGGCAGGATTGGAGGGAGTGTGAATTCTTGACTTCCTGGGGTCAGGAGTGTAGGGCTGTGGGCTAGCTCCAATCCATAATCTGCTAAGTGGCCATCTCACTGTTATAAATTTGTATTGTGATATTGGTTTTCGCAGATGAATCTTATATGTTAAATACTTTTTAGCTATGTATGAACTTTTTTCTTGCTAACAAGTCTTAAGCTTAAAAGAATTTCCTAGGTACAAGGCAAGGAAATCCCAGAGGGCAAAGACAGTGGGGCCCAAGCTGTTATCAGGAGAAGAATAGAGCCCAAACTGTTATCAGCAGAAGATGTGAAGCCCAGCTGCCCTCAAAAGGAAGGATGAGAGGCCCGGACGGTTATCAACAAGTGACCATTTGCAAAAGAAAGGAAACCAAACTTCAAATAATGCTGACCAGCTAGAATAATGATGACCAGCAAAAAAAAAATATGCTGACCAGCAGAAAATAAAAATTGTACAAAAGCATGATCTAAGACGGTGGAACCAGGGAGGGGACATGCTTTGAATATGCATTAAACCCTCACAGCAGGGGGGGATAAAAAGAGTGTTCCCGGATACCAGGGGTGTACCTGGCAACCCGCCAGGGCACCCGGCTGTTTTAACCCTTTGCTTTATTTCTTTTGTCTCCTAATTGTCTTTTTGTTTATATTAAATTATTTTTATAATTTATTAAGTGAATCTCATTTTTAATATCACCTTTTTTGTGGAAGAAATACTTGTCAGAGGCAAGTCTGACACTGGTTTTTGAAGTTCTGTATCTTGGTTCCCTCCTCTATAGCTTAAAACCCTCTGCCAAGAGCAGACTTTGCTTCACATGTTGTTAGAGAAGGGAGGACTACAAGGCTTTTTATTTCCTTGGAGAAGTTTTATTTCCTTATGGAGAAGCTTTGTTTTCTGTGGGTGACTGAGGAAATCAGTGGCTTTTGGCATGACATTATCCACAGAAGGTGATTTCCAGAGAGAGTGATTTAAAGAAAAAAACAAACAAACCAAGAATTCTTTTTCAAAGCTAGATTTTTCTTTTCTCAAACAACCATCTGCCCCACCTAGCCCCAGGTTTGGTCAGCAGTCCATGTCTAAAGGGCTACAATAGGAGCCCTTTAGGTTCAGGTGGAAATGCACAGATTTACAATCTTTGGCCTTGCAGAATTCACCACTGCAAAGCAACAAAGCACATCTGGAGCTACTGTAGGACTCTATGTCTGTGTTTGGGTGGGCCTTGGGTATTTTAACACCTGTCCAAAAGCGCTGGAGCTGGAGGTACCTTGTGAGCATCCTGGTGGGGAGAGAAGGTGATGAGGAGGGGGGAAAATCGACTCAGAAACGTCCTGCAACTTCATGACACCAGTTTGTCCTGCTGGCCCAGTCTCCAGTAGCATTTTTTATCCTTTTTGTAGCCAGTGTGCACCAAAGTCAATTGCAAATAATTCATTCCAGAGATCAGGAACTGAGATAATTATGCAAACATCCAGAGCTCCCACCATACCCACCAGGTGTGTTTACTCAGGACAAACCCCATGGCCATCACAGAGGTGGAAGGGAGGTGGGGAGGGCTGAGGATGCCTGAGGAGACCTGACTATCTTAGGTCACCCTTTACAAACATGGAGATGGGGAGCAGACCCCAGGGTGCACACACACACACACACAACACCCCTGCACAAAGATCCTGCAGCCAGCCCGGGAATAAACGATCGTGTGGATTTCTGGGGTACACTGCTGCTCTTCCCTGGGCCTGGAAAGGGTGAGTGGGCTCTGTAACCTTTCCCTGTGCCACACTGGCATAGTGATTTCTTTGTGTACTGAGCTGTGACAACATCGGATGGAAGAAAGGAGGGGAGGAAAACAAAAAAAGCTGCAATTGTAAGAGCCCTACAATGGGCCAGAATCCACCTGTGAAACATGATGTGGGGTTCAAGCAAGGCTGGTACCCTGGCTGGAACCAGCACGGCAGCTAATCCCCAACTGCTCGGTCCATATCCCACTGCATCAATGTGATGGATGGCAAATATGGTGATTTATTGCAGGGAAATTGCTTAACATTTTATAGCTTGGGGTCACTGTGTTGCTCCCATCTGCTTACATCACACCTAGATGCTATTGGCTAATTGCAGAAGGTTTTACTATCCTAACAGAGAGGGGGGTTAGCTAACTTTCCGTAACATCCCGAGTTCTTCAGATCGCCAGGCCTTAAACTACAACAACATGACACGTGGATGATGTGACAATACTGAAAGTCTGCCAACAATTTCCTCTGACCAGAGCTGCCCTTGGCTCCTTTGGCAGGACAATACTGATTTCCTTGAGCTTTACCTTTAGAATTTGCCTGCTTGTGTGTGGGAAATCTCTCCCAGCAGAATACAAAGCATTCTGCTGCACACCCACATCTGCACAAACATCAACCTGCTGATGGTTCTGAAAAGGAGTTGCTTTGGATTTCTGTAATGACCCTTTGGCTTTGCATCTGTAGAAGATGAAAAGCCCCTCCTAAAAAATCCCCTCTCAATCCCAAGGTGCAGAGCTGCAGTGCTGAACCCACAGAGCATGATTTATCTGCTCTCTGCCCAGCCAGAGAACCACATGGACTTCTGGCTGATACATCCTGTCACTTCAGGATATTTGGGTAAACCTCACAGTTTCCATTATTTTTATTAACTCTAGCTGTGTTCTCATAAAAGAAAATGAAGCAATGCAAAGCTTATGATCCTCATAAATACTGCCAGCTAGATCATCTTGCTGAATAATGGCTTTAAAAGAAAATTAAATGCCATCTCTCAGTTGTCTCCTTTTAAAGAGGAAACAATACTGACATATTTTCTCTTTTTTTTCCCACCCCAGAAAGCAAAAAATCCTGCTCCTGGCAACCCTGTTTAATCACACTTACTTTAGACACTTTATGCAGCCTTTAAAAAGTCACATTAAGAGGAATGAAGTTAACAGTAAAAAATTGCATTACTCTTTTTAGAAGAAGGAAAGAAGAAACTTACCCTGGTAAGTGTCCTGTAGGAAGGAGAAGCAGTGGCTTTCTGAAACTTCTTCAGATGCCTTTTTCTTTACAGGCTCCACCTTCTGATTATGACACACAACAGGAGAAATGAAACTAATTCTCACAGGAGAAATACTTGGATTATGTGGAAATGACCAGGCTGTTTCAAAAGACAGAGCTGCCATGAGTGGGCACACACTTACCTTGCACCTGGCTCAGGTAAGGGCATGGATATCTTAACACATGAATTGTGTCCACAGTGAAGGGGGGGCCTCACAGCCAGAAGTTCAGAGAGACAGAGTACCCTAGAATGGTTTGGGTTGGAAGGACATGAAGATGATCTTGTTCCACCCCTCTGACATGCGCAGGGGCACTTTCCAATATTCCAGGCTCCTCCAAGCCCTGTTCAACCTGGCCTTGGAAACCTCCAGGGATCCAGGGGCAGTCATAGCTTCTCTGGGCACCCTGTGCCAGGGCCTGCCCACCCTCACAGGGAAGGATTTCTTCCTAATATCCAATCTAAACCTATTTTCTTTCAATTTAAAGCCTTGTTCTATTACTACCTGCCCTTGTAAAAATCTCAGTCTTCTCACTGAAACCTCTCAGAAGAGCAGCTACACCTCTGTACCACTATTCAGCAGATGACACCCAGGTGGAACTAAGCTTAATTATTGCTGAACTTTTAGTGACTTGTGAATTATTAATTAATCACTGTGTAGCCTTAGGATATTTAGCACTTATGCAGCAAATGCATTTATCAAAGGCAATTCTGCTACAACTCAAAACACAATTCTTGACTAAACTGTCTCCGTGAAAGTCCTTAGAGGGGCTCTGTCAGGCAAATGTGAAATTCATACTGTTAAGGTGACAGCTTTGTGATAACTCTGGAAATAATAATAATAATAATAATAATGCAATGTTCTGGGTTGTTTTCCTTTCATTTCCCTGTATGTTTAGTGAATAGCAGAAACGAAACTCCTCACAGCACAGCTAAGCTCCTCCTTCCTTGGCTGTACTGTGTAATAGGATGTCAGGGACAAATGGCAGAGGTACTTGGAAATAACTGAGCAACAGCTGAATCATTTCACTCACACCTGGGGCAGAACCTGCTGGTTCAAGCTGCTGTGCCCCACTCCCACTGCTGTTGCCTGATGAGGATGCTGGTCCTGTGCCATCCAGGGGATCCTTTCAGCCTCCTCATCCCTCCATGCAAAAAGCAAGTGGGTGAGGACCCCCTCCATAGGAGAAGTATTTTTTTCACCTCCCAGTGAGACTTTCCATCCCAGCCAGGGTGGCAAACCCTGCCATCACTCATGTGGGGCTGTGCCTTGGCTGCCAGAGGTTGTTGGATGTGGGTGACAAGGCAGCAAAGTGACACACAGTGTGATTTATGCACTGGTTCAGGACAATTCCAAATTGTTTCTCATGACCTTGAGGTGTTTTCTCAACATCACTAGGTCAGGATGCATGCTCTTCTGCTTCCCTTGCTCTCCTGCCATCAATATTTTGTGTTTTGGGGCTTTTTTCTTTGTTGTTAATAGGCTCTAAGCTGTGAAACAATACCTGTATACTTTGTTCAGTCAGGGGTTTTCCAAGCTGGATACAGGATCCTCCCTTGCTTCTCACTCCCTCTGGTTTTGCCCTTTGCCTCAACTGATCAGCTGGTCTCGATTCCTGGCTGTTCTGCTGGGTTTCAAACTGCCTTTCTCAGGTCCCTGGGTCTGGCTGCACAGCAGTCACACTTCTCTGGACCCAGCTCTTTTTCCTCATTCTGCACCTGGCAGGGACTCAGAGGATTTGTTCCAGGCTCTGGCTGTGGGTACAGAATGTGACACACGGTGGGGCTGGGCACAGGCTGCAGCAGGACACCACAGCTCTGAGCTCTCCTGGCCTCTTTCACCATCCCTGTCCTTGCACTTCATCGCACAGGAGATCATTCTGAAGGAGATTCTAAGTCATACTCTTGTCCCAAAATAGCTTTTTTCACCCTGTGTTCAAGAGGCTGATCCTCACATAGAGTTGAGTGTTTTGGTTTATTTACAGTTCTGCACAGAAACAGGTGCTGGGTGGCAAATCCACAAAGCCAGCCCAGCTACTATCAAAACATTTCACTATTTATACACAAACAAAGACTTTCATGTTCAATGGCTACAAGTCACAGAGTTCTCTTATAAACTAGTATTTTATCTTCTATTGATTAAATTATTCTCTCACTTCTTTTGCTAATTAGTCCTCATGCTCAGTCTTTCTCTTCTTTTCAGACAGTGAGTTTTTTGGGCTGGTGGGCGGTGAGTCAGTGGTTGTGATCTCCCCCTGCCAAAATTACCCATTCCTGATTTGATGAGCTGGCCTTGCTTTGTTCCTTGCTATTTGGCATTATCTTAGTTTATTCACCAAGTGTCCTTGCTGAGTTGTGTTGGTTCAGCAGTAAGTTATGCCTGGCTGCAATTGATACATTATCTCAAGTTTCTTCTATTCTTTTTTTTTTTTTTTTTCCTACAGCTGCTGCAATTATTGAGACACATTAAATATAATTTATCTTTTAGGGAGTTGTTCATCATTTCCTCCAGTTGAGGCTATGAAGCCACAACAGCACTCAAACCCCTCACTTCTTATGAATATCACACATTTTCCCGAAATTAATCACAGGGATGACTGGCAAGACAATTGCTTCATGATTTTTCAAATGCAAATATTCAGTGCTGCAATTAAGACAAAGCATAATAGGGTTGGCATTAAGAGAATGACATCAGGGTGAAGCAGCTTACTGAAAATCCCTGTAAGATGTTGTGACCATCTGAAAAGAGTGTCCCACCATCGATGTTCTGCAGGAGTGGCTGTACCTTTCTTCATGTTCTCAGATTTCCCCACCTGAACGCTAACATGGTCTGGCTCTGCTCATCCTCCAGAATGCAAAAGAAATCCAAAAAGCAGTCAGATAATTATTTGTCCATGATTAATTGTTTTATTGCTCTTAAATCCTATACCAGCCTATACTGCTGAGAGCGAGTCTTTGCTGGTGTCTGATTCAGACTGACCCTCGCCAAGCAGCATCCACGATATCATTCTCAGGTTCCTCTGAGCTCTGGTTCATTATTAAACTGATTCAAGCCTTCCATGCCTTTTCTTGTGAGATACACAGAGTTTCTGAAAAAGGTTTTCAAGCATTTAACTTGCAGAGTACATCTTGTCCTAACAATTCAAGGGGACATCCTGGCACACAGAAACTCATGAGCTAGTTTAGTGTCTCCAGCTGTGCATTGCGTGGGTTCTAAGAATGGCTGTGAGGCTCATTTTCCCACTACCCCAATAACCAGAATTGTAACTTTACTTAGCAGATCCTTGCATGAGTTATTACTGAATGTCTGGCTCTGCTATCCACTAGAAATGCCTGGTTTCAGTTGATGTATTGTCTTAAATTTCTGTCTTCTATTCTTTGTTTTCTATAGCTGCTGCAGTTACTGAGACATGTTAAACAATAATTGATCTATTTAGGAGCCATACATCAATACTAGTGATTAGCTCATGAATTTTCAGCAGTGCCTTTGTTACGTGATCAGTTTGGTTTTGTTTAATCACAGGACTATGTAGCAAAAAAAGGAGGAACTCTGAGCAGCATCACTTGCTGTGAATGGTGAAATCAGGGTTCTCCTTTCTCCACATGTCAAGAGTTTGGTTCTCCTATTTTCTCCCAAAACAGCAAAATAAAACTTGACCCCCTTAGTGGGAAATGTTTTAATGTAATGCATTGAAAACAGTTTTCAAGTTTATGTAATGATTTATAACACTTTGTTTCACTGGCAATAAAGTTCTACAGATTAACACAACATGAGATGTTTAAAATAGACTAAGCAGAATTTCATTCAAATCTGAGAGTGCAGAGTATGTTTTGAAATAATTTGAACGAACAGAAAAGTGGAGCACGATGCAAAAGACGAATGACCATGCATTTGTCAAAGCCATTTCACATTATAATTTAAAAAGAAATCAAAATACAGTGTAAATGTACTAGTTGGCACATAAAGCACTAGGAAAAATCCGTAATCATGAAATTATTCAGATATTATACTGGATGTTGTCTAGTCAAACCTTATAAATCAAATTGGTTCAGACTGTGTTGCCTCAGGCTTTATCCCAGTGAGTCTTGAAAACCCTTGGGTATGGAGATTCCACACAATGAAATTCATTCAAATTATTGACTAATGACTTTTTTTTTTTCCTTCTTCATAACTGGTTGGATATATCCCCCCCATGCTTCAGCTCCTACCCAGTGTCTCTTATTCCCCCACTGTGCATCTCTGCACAGAGCCCAGTGCCACCCCCTCAGCCAGAGGTGCTGGGGGGCTGCCACAGCCCCAGCCCCAGAACCATCCCCTCCCCAGTGCCCTGGCTGTGGCTGGGGCAGAGTTCATTTCCTCCTGGTGGCTGCTGCAGAGCTGTGCTTTGGAGAATAGTGTCAATACAACACAGACGTTTCATTTTTGCTAACTACTGCTTACCCTCAGTCAAGGACACTTCAGTTTCCCGTGCTCTGCCAGTGAGGATTAGCACAAAAATCCAGGAGGGAGCAGAGCTGGAATGGCCAAAGGCATATTCCATACCATGGAATGCCATGCTCAGGGTTTAAATGGGTGGAGTTAGCCAAGGGGTTCCCATTGCTGATCGGGGACAGGCATCAATCAACATGTGGTGAGCAACTGCACTGTGCAACAGTTGGGCTTTATTCTTAAAAATTTCAATTAGTAATTATTATGACAATATTTCACTTGTTCCAGTTATTCAAATGTTCTGATCCCAACCCAGAATTTTTTTTAATTCTCCTCCCCATCCCACTGTGGGGGTGATAGATGACTGAGTTACTGCCTGGAAGAGCTTTGCAGTTCCAGTGCAAAGCTGCTTCAGCACAAGCCAGTGGAGACAAAAAGCAGCATGTCCCATGTGGTGGGAAGGAGTGGGAAGTGATTTGAAAGGCTTTAAAATAAATAGAGGAATGGAAAAGTAAGGGATAAAATATAACTGGGGGAGGGTGCATGATAGGATGTGAAAAATACAACATCAGTGGGTAGAATGCTCTCCATGTATTCATGTTCAGAGCAGAGAGAGAGACACTTGAACCAGAGCCATTCTCTTCAATTCCAGAGCCTTGTTCTTCTCTAGTAAGGGATGAGATGTAGGGAATTGCATGATTTGCTATGTATGAACATTCCACCTCTTCCTGCAAATGTCTCAGGTGTATTTGTCTGCTGTTTGACTTGGCTGAAGTTTGGGTCACAGTGTTTGACATGCAGGTTTCATCCTTACAATGAGAGGGGAGATCCTGAAGAGTGTGAAGAGTGGGATGAAACCTGTCCTTGTTCATGTGAGTAGCCATCACTGTGTGGCTTCCTGTCAGTCACAGAGAGGGAGCCAAGAGTGCAATTTGTCTGCATGTGTTTGGTGAGGCCTGATTGCCTTATATAAACTGGATATTGTAATTGTAATCTTTTTCCAGTACAAAAATATGTAAAATTTGAGAGATCCAAATTACTTGAAGCAGTGGGAGCTGCTGCCATCACTAATACCAGGGAAATCCAATGTGCATTGGACTATCCAGATAATGGGTTTTCTGCAGTCTCAGGTCCTTCCTACCCTCACCTAGTTGTGTCCTCTTCAGCTGTGTGCAGAGAATTGGAGCTCCTGTTACCTACTCACTGCCTGGGGGCTTCCCCTTCTTCCAGCTTTCCTGGACATTTATTAGGCATCCAGCTCTTTGGGCAGAGGGGTGGTTCAGGGCAGAGGGAAACAGGGGAATCAGGTTGGACACCACAAAGAATTTATTCACTGAAGGGGTTGTTAAGCATTGGAAGGGGGTGCCCAGGGAGGTGATGCTGGTGTTCAAGAAATAATTGCATGTGGCACTCAGTGCCATGGTTCAGTTGATATTGTGGTGTGTGGTCAAAGGCTGGAATTGATCTTGGAGATCTTTTCCAACTGAATTGATTCTGTGATTCTGTGATTTGTTAGACTTCAAGCTTTCTGGGCAGAGTGGGTGGTTCAGGCTGTGCAGGGCAGGGAGTATCTCCTGTTTTTACTACAGTGACCCTTCCTCCCATCTGTCTGCCCTCCTTTCTGCCCACCCCCCCTTCCCTCTTCCCCTGTGTGATCCTTGCACAGTTCCCCGCACTTGGAAGTGTCCAGCCCACCTTGGAGCCAGGCACATGGAGCTCATCATCCTGGAGACCCTGACCCCTGATCACCAGAGGGAATCTGCAGGAAGCAAAGGGACCAGACCCAGCTGTCACCCCCAAGGGTGGTGTGTGAGGACTCCAGTGGCTTCTCTGGTGGACAGAAGTGTTTCCTGCATTTGAGTATTGAGCAGTGGTTTATTCCCTAGGAACAGGATAGTCTGGGGAACACGTGGATCTTCCTGGCCTCCTTTACTGCAAATTTTGTGGTCATCAGAAGTAATTGTAGTAATGGGTAAAACAAAGTGAAATTCAGATGTTCTGCTTCAGCAGCATGGAAGAGGCTGTGGTTTCAAATGATGCTTTTGCAGAGATTTTAGTAAATATACAAATCTAATGAGGTAGAAACTTGGCTTCAACTTTTAAACATAGACAGTTATGTTTCTTTTCTGCTTTAAAATAAATATTTCCTTATTTCTTGTAAATATTTATGGAGAGACCTGTAGCTAGTCCCAATCTCATATGAATTTCCAGGCTGGTTACTTTTGGCCAGAGCTGGATTCATCAACCAGAGCAATGATGTTCACCTGAAAATGCTGCAACTGTTGGCTCCATTCACAAATTGTCTGTGCTGGTGTGTTTGCCAAAACTGTTTTGCCTGTCTGGACACTGAATCTTGACCTCTTGACTATGAAAATCTCCACTCCCAGCCCAGGACTACCTTAAAACGATTGTGTAAAGCAAGGCAGTCTGAAGTCAGTCCAGGAAATGACATTTCTTTGCTGCTGTCCATGCTCTTGAGCTTGTTTTCAATTACATGTTGCATTTTTTAATCTCTTTAGAAAATGATGAAATTTCCTATTGCAGAGGGACTAGATTGTACTAGAATCACTGAATAAAGGAGTAAGGATCTGCTGAGAAGCAACAAAGAGCTTCACCCACCAACAGCTGGTAAGGTGAAATATTTTTCTGTCTCCAAATTTCAAGGTAATCAGAAGCAAAAACTGAAGTAATGTATCAAAAAAGAAAGAAGAGCTTTAACTGTGCAATGGATTGGAAACTTTCCCACAGCAAACTCCACACAAGATTCACAAAATTAATTAAATAACCCAAATATGTAGAAGCTATCAAAAAAGAGGAAGAGGAAAAAAACTGAAAAAAATATCCCCCCTCAAAGACAGGGACTATTTCTTCAGTTTGTATAGGACATGTGACTAAGAATTAAAACCTTGTTATCTAGAATATAAACCTATTTGTTCAAGGAGTACTGAAATCTTTTAATGATCATTATGATGATGGTATTTAAACTGTTGCATTTGGGACATTTGCAAGTAAATGGTCGTTGTTCCTGCAATTTACAAGTAGTGATATTTCACTCTAACCATTGTTCTACTTCCTTAATTTCTGAATTTAATTTAATTTAAAGAAATAAAAGAGTGTTATCTGTTACAGATAAGGCAAATAAAGGCAGTTCCTCACAGCTGTTAGCATTAAAATATTACAATTTGGGTGGGGCAGGGAGAGTCTGAAACTTAAAACACAGCATGTAGTGTGTTTGATTGTTCATGAACTGCTCAGGAGCAACTGGCTTTGCATGACCTTCCTCCTGTCTGTCTCTTTAATCTTGTTACAATAAAAACTACAGAGAGTAGTTCCTCAATTCATGTAAATTACTACTCTCAGCAAGAAATGAAATGGTAGCAAAGGATCTGGCAGAACAGTGGTGGGGGATTTTTGTATCCCTCAAGATGAATTAAGCACATATTTGTGCTAAAATGCAAAAAGACATAATGAAAAATATCCCGAGCAGAGTCCTACTGCTGTAAGTGGTTCTACAAGGACAATGCAAAGATGTGGCATGGCCTGATTCCTTACATTTGCCCTGCTATCCATTGTGTGAGTGTTGGCATAGGGCACCTCATCCCCGTGCTCCAGCCCCCAGCACCAGCTCTACTGCCCAAAGGTGGGCCCTGAGTGCTCCCATTGCACCACTGCCACCAAAATGCTGCAGCATTTCTTATCTCATCAGCCAGTGGAACATCACTCCCTCACAGGGAGCAGCCCTGCCTCTGGCAGGCAGTTACCCTGCCTCCAGCCAGCATAACTCTTTCTTGTCCTCTTTCCCTCCATGCCAGATAATTCCTAGGTCTGGAATGACCATTGCTAAGCCGTTACAATTTGAATTGTCCCTCCTATGCCATACTAGAAAACAGGTTATGGACTTAATAATGCTCGCTCTTTGCTATGAAATACATCAGTATCTCATGGACACATTCACTTCACTGCAGCAAAACACGAGTAGGGGTGCAGACACCAAGCAGTGGACTGTAAGAAAAGGAAAATGCTGGAAAATGCTTTCCCCATGGCATGGAGCTGAGGAATACAATCAGTGCAGCTGGCTCAGGGTGCAGCTGCAGGAGCTGCAGGTTGAGTTCTGGGGCGTGAGAGCCCCAGGCAAGAACTAGCACTGACCCTTTGCCCCTCAAAACTCACAGGCACCTGCAGCACCAGCCAGGGAAATAAGTTGCTTTAAGGATCCAGATGCCTGAGACTGCTATGGGAAAACTGGGGTTGAGCTGCCAAGTCCACAACTAAGCCATGTCATCTCAGGAATAAACATGGGACAACTGCACCATGAAATGTGCAGGGCCGCATCTGAATTGCACCAGTTGTGCCTTATAAATGTTCAAGAACTCCAGAAAGTCTTTTTCCAAGGAACAACAGTGATCCCTGACTGATCACATGTATGTTTCACTGATGTTTTCTGGCTAAATTACATATATGTGAAGCAAACCTTGTAAATCTCTAAATGCAAATTCCTCTATGGGAAATTCCTGGGGTATTCGACATCAGTATCAGCAGCATTAGAAAATGATGGCTGTAGTGCTATATCCATAAACAAGGAGTATTTATGCTCTGCTCAGCAGGGTGAGGAAGCTTTCCTTTCCTTTGTTTTACTGCATTCCTAATGGAGTAAAACTCCAGAGCCAGCCCAGACAGATAAGGGATATGTTGCATTCCTGCTGAGCTGCCCTGCAATAAAAACTGTGGGAAAGTACATCTTAGGTAACTCTTGAGCCCTCATTTTTAGTACAGTGGTATGAAAGTTTTAAGATAACAACAAAATAAAACCTTTTTTTTTTTGTCCGTGGGATTGTTAGGCAAAGGATCAGAGGAGTGCACCACTGAACTGGGGTCCTATCTGATGGGAATGTTACATAATCCAGAAGAGGAGAGCTGGGAAATTTACTTTGTTGAAGTTCTCCTGGTATTTAGGAAAGTCCTGTCTCCCAGAACAAGGTTTTTCTGCATCAGAGTCTGACCATCCCTCAGCCCCTCCTTTGCAGGGGGTTCTCAGCTGCCATCAGCTGGAGCTGTACATTGACGTGGGGTAGTGGTAAGGAAGTCATGAACTTTCTGTGATCCTGGACCGTTCCCTGAAATGACACAAAAAAAGCCCTTACAGTTTATCTATATGAGCTGTGAGAAGTGGGACTCAGTAAAGAAGGAGAGTTTGCTTTAAATCAGTTGCTGTTTATGTGCAGAGCTGCTCTGGGGCCAGTGCCGTAGTCGAAGTGAACAGGGATGCAGGGAGTTCTGGTGAACCCTGCACTCCAGACATTTTACATATCACTAATAATCACCAGTTATTTATTTGTGCAAGAGCTGTAGCTGTGTCCCTCAATCCTGTCTGTCAGATTGAGCAATCAGCTCCTAAACCAGGTCTAATTATAATATATTTGCACATGCGCTTATGATGAGCTGTAAGTGAAGGAAATGAAAAGCTCGATCAGGAAATCCTCCAGGTTAGGAGAAAGCAAGTACCACAATAAATGTCAGATTCCCTGATCTTTAATATCGGACAACCGCAGAACAACTTTGGGGCTGTGCCTGTCCCTGGGGAGGCCTGGGCTGAGCACGGGGCTACTCCCACCTTTGAGGAGCAGGTGCCAGCGGCAGGGACACAGAGCCCGGAGCCTGCCCCTGTGTCCTGGGGTGACTTTATGATACTGGTATCCCCAATCGTCTGGTTTATGTTATATATTAAGTTCTGCACCTTTAAGACTGGCTCTGAAAGCAAGAGAGGGGGAAGAAGAAGCGCGCAGTTTGTGTTAAAGAAAAACATCACTCCCACACATCTCGCTCCTGGACTGTGGTGTCTGCAGCACGGACAGACAGCGGGACAGAGCTTCTCTCTGGTTTTTAGTTAGTTTTAGCTAGCTGAGGCAGAGGAGTTCCCTGGACCTTTGTTTTCTCCTTTTTTTGGATCTGTGCAAACCTGCTCTGGACTGAACACCCAGCCAAACCCCGGGAGCTCACGCCTGCGGCCCACCGGGGCCTGGGCCTCGGCACTTTCCAGCGCCGGAGGAACTGATAAGAAACTGAGCAAGCCGAGCTACACCACATGAAAAGGACTTTTCTTCCTAAACTTGATCCCATCGAACAGCAAGAGGTTTTATTATTTAATATTATTCAAATTTCTGTTAAATAAACAGCTTTTTCCACTTCTCTCCAAGGAATTTTATTTTTTTTTCTCCTTTCCCAGACCAGTTGGTGAGGAGGGGCATTTCCCTAGGGAAATCCCCATTTGGAGTTTTCCTCCCTAATTTGCCCTAAACTAGGACACCCTGTCACACGGGCTGCCTTTGATGGCCAGGTGTCAGGGACATCAGGTCCTTGGCAGGAGAAGGGCCTGCCTGATGAAGAGATAGTAGTAGTAAATGACAATAATTATAAGAAGAAAAATAATAAAAAAACAATTAAATAAATAGAATGAGAAGAATAAGAATAAGAAATCATCGTAGTAGTAAAGAAAAAGATGATAAAGAGGAAGAAATAGTAATAATAATAATAAGAAGAATAGCAAAAAGAAGATAAGAAGTTGAATAAGAATTATGAGAATAAGAATACTAAGAATAATGATAAGAATAAGATAAGAAATAATACTAGTATTAATTAATAATGAGTTAGAAAAACAATGAAAAGAACAATTACTAAGATGAAGAAAAAGAATTACTAGTAATAGTAAATAAGAATAATAAGATGAAGAAGATGATGCAACTGTAGTAGTAATAAGTAATAATATCAAAATCCACACCTTCTAGAATCTCAGAATGAAGGGGAAGGCTTTAAAGACCATCTAGTTCCAGCTGATTGTCTTCTCTCTCTCTCTCTCTTTTTCTCTCTCAGACCTTTTTGCTATTTCTACCTCCCTAAAATCCATGTTAATTAAAATCCCTACGTTGTCCTCACATGGCCTCCTTTGCACCTTCATTCAGGCAGAGGCATCTCTCCCTCATGGGCTCCTAACACCTGCACAGGGCCCCTTCCAGCCGCAAGCATCCCGGGATTCTGTCAGCTCCTCGCTTCCCTTTTCTTCTTGCCTCTGCTTTCAGCTGGGAATGTGCTTGAAAATGCCCAGCAGAGAAGCCTTTGCTGTCTGCCCTGGGAGCCCACAGAGCTTCAGGACCTTGTCCCCTGCACCTGCACAGCTCCCTCGAGAGGCACGGCAGAATCAGCACCTGAGAGCCTCGGGAATTCCCTCTGTGGTCCATGGCACACACTGCAATGCTCTGGAATTCCAGCTCCCAGCAAGGATAAGATGCTCCTGTGCTTTAAGGCAAAGCTCTGAAGGGGCTGAAAGCCAAGTGGAGCGACATTTCACTACTAGCCTTTGGAATTTCATCAAGGGTTGCTTCAGCACGTGGATTGGGAAAAAAATCAGGGTAGGGTCTTTGGCTGGGAGGTGCCACATGTGAAGACAGACACTGGGAAAGAAACAGAGCAGCAGGCAAAGAGAGGGAGAAAGGAAACAAACAGCACTGAGCTGAGAAGCTGGCACGCTGAAAGCTCTGTATAGATCTCTGTAGCTGTTCCCACATGGATGTGAAGGCTGATGCCAGACCCGCAAGGGTCACATTAAAGGCTTCCTTCATGCAATTGCTGGGTATTGAGAGGCAGCACGGCAGTTTTATTCACTGGGCTTTGTAATTCTGCTACAAGCCAGGTGAGTAGGCCTTGGCCTCCTGGCCACAAAGATTCTGTGACCTTTCTTTTTTTGGAGGAGAAAGCCAGGCCCATTGGTAGCCAAAGGCCAGTGCAGGTGGCATTAGCAGGGATCATTATTGCATGAAACAACATGTGGGGCTGTTCACACAACTCTTTGCAGTTGTTGCTTAGTGTGCAACAGCTTGTAGCTTAGTGAGCATCACTCAGTGATACTGAGGGAAGGGGAAACCTTTTACTGTATGAAAACCAACAAAACTTCTGAATTTGACACTGGTGCCTTTGGCAGGCCACTGAACGCCTCTCCTGGCCCAGTCTCCCTAAGGAAAGTCCCCCTCACAGGGGCCTGGGCACATCAGGGGCTCCAAGTGCCCAAGTCTGGGGCTGCTCGGTGCCAGTTCCAGTGGGGTCGGCTGTGGAAGGGATGTCGGGTGTGGCCCTTTGTGACACAGGCGCTGATGCAGGACATGATGGTGCCCAGAGGCCTTTGTGACATGGCAGAGCCCTGCCCTGCCAGAGGGGTATATAAGGGGCACAGAGCCCTGGGTGCCCAGTCCCAGAGAGCCGCTCTGTCAGGAGAGAGCAGCTCCCTGAGAGCCTCAGCAGTAGTAATATATACTAAGTATATTAAGATGTTTATAATATATGTGTAAAAAATGATATTAAACATTACTTACATAAAAATATAACATCTAAATATATAGATATGATATATTAAAGATATGAAAATAATTTAAAAGAATTAATAATAATTAAATATTAATGCAGAATAAATAAATAAATAAATAAATAAATAAATAAATAAAATAATAAAACTGTAAATAAAATAAATATCTGAACTCTGTGTTTGGATCGTTTTCTTGCGCACGGGGTGAAAGGATCCATTTTGGGACAAGAGCTTTGCCATGGACACATTGATAAAAGATGCTGCTTTTCCTGCCATGCTCGCCTGTGCCTGCCCCATCTCGGGAGCCAGATGGGCGCAGGCAAAGCAGCAGAGACCTGAAACTCGGCGGCTGCGCGGTCGCTGTGGCCAAGACAATCCCATGTCAGCCACGAGAGCCTCTCTGGGAACAAGCAACAAATCCCAGAGGGCTCCTCTCCGAGCCGCTCCCCGAGTCCCTGTACCGAGAAGTTGTCGTGCAGGTGTTTGGGGAATCTCCTGGGGCTGTTTGGACCAGCTGTGTGGTGTTCCCAGTGCACACCCGGCAAGCTGAATTCCCCCACAGGGACAAGGGCGGCTGATCTGGAGGTGAACCCTGGTTCCTTAAGGAATCATTTGTCGGGGTCACTGCCCTGGTTGGGTGGCCAAGAGCATCATCCTACAAAACACTGCTAGGGAATTCCTAGGAGATAAAAAGCGCAACCACATAGGATTTATCTGAGAAGTACAAGGTGAAAATGTGTATTGCTTTTGGTTAAAACATAGATATTAAAAAATATATTTTGTTTTTAATGAGACCTGCAATGGACACTGGGACAGGCCAAAGGGTCTATTCTTTGGATAGACTTTGGAAGATGGAGTTCTTAGTGTAAAGTCTGCATTTTGGAGAAGATACATTTCTTATACTGCTGAAAACCTCTCTCAGAAAGAAAAACAAAACTAAAGCAAACAAAAAACCAAACCAAAAACAATCAACCAAAAAACAACAACCCCCCACAATCCAAACAAAAAACACAGCACAAAGCCCCAACAAAACAGAGCAGAGAACTGAAATCAAGACTTCTGATTCGCCAGAAATGAGGAACTGATGTCACTCAAATATTATTAAACCACCCATCTCAATCCCCTGAATTTTAGTTATTGTTCAGCATCTCACTGCAGCTAAGAAGAGATCACATAAATTACAGTCATGTATTACTTCTCTGCAGCCACTATGTTTAAGTAAAAGCTTCAGCTTCTCTTTCCTTGTGTAGGTGGATTGCTTTTGGTCAGAATTTTCCTTTAAGCACAGCCTAAGAGCATTTCACCTTTATTTTCCTGTCTTGAATTTTTCTTTTAAACATAGTAGAAACTTCCCACTTTGAGTTAGATAACACTACACAAAGAATATGAAAAAAACAGTTGCCACTGAGAAACTGAAAATGCTACCTATTATTTAATCAATATTTCTAGTGGCTGTCATCAAATTGGACTGCCAGGGATCCAGGGATTTTTAGGAGACATATCAGGACCCTGAAATACTTCTCATGCTCTTAAATGGAGCAATAAAGAAAGGAACTCTGCTCAGGTACTTAGTTCTTTATGGGACTGGTTGTCATGTTAACATATGAGGTAGAAATGGAAGCATGTTTCTACATGGAGGTAGGAGGGACCTCTTTGTGTGGAATGTTCTGCTGGGGATATTTGAAATGGGAGCCTGCCCCTGGCAAAGGAAGGTCTGGCAAGATAGGGGCAAAGCTGCTGCTGTCCAGCCAAGGTGACCTCCACCCATGTCTGTGTCTTTCATTGTCTGCCAGTTACCAGGACAGGTAAGCACCCAAGGTTGGGTATTTCTAGAGATGCAGAGAATCTGGAAAACCACTGCTGCCACCTGCTGTGCCATCCCACTTTTAAATCCACAAACCCATGCCCTGAGCAATGCCAAAGCCTAAAGCTCAAGGCTTCCCGTGGGATTTGCCTACGGGGATTAGAAAAAGATGGATTGCTGTGCAGGTTTTAACCTTACTGCATGATGGTGACCTCATGTGTGTAATAAGCACCCAGAGGTATTTCCCAGCACTTTCCAGCTTGGGAGAATCCTGGAAATCAATTCCTACCTGCTCTTTGTGGTTGGCAGCATCATCTGGCATGGAGAACATCGACCTCCACCACTGCAGCTGCTGTTTGCCACCCAGATTAATTTTTCAGAATTAGGATTCCATGAAAAAGCTTTTTACATCTTATGAGGCAGTTCCTTTAAAAGTGTTCAAATTGCGGGTGGTGCAAAGTCAAAATCCCGCTTTCAAACCAACTCTGCAAGATTGCTTCTAATCTGAAAAGTGATTGAAAAAGTGGCAAGTGATCACTTTTCCAGTTTCTCCAGATCAGAGGGTTGTCAAAGTACTTGAGAGTCCTCTGCTTGCCCTATTTAAGTATTGCGTCATGAACAAAGGAAAAGAAAGCTGATGATGACTATTCAGCACTGTGGATTATCTACATTTCAGTCCAGTCCAGGTGACTCAGCTTCATCTCTGTAAAAGTGAAAACACCATGGAGTTAAAGACCATTTTGCAGGAATTTTGCTGTGAAAGGTTGTCAGGGTGGTTTGATCTTTGATTTAGATGACAGAGGCGCAGCTTTTACTATTGCAAAGAGTTGAACACTTGCACAGAGTGTGAAGAACAGAGCAAATGGAAAGCGTGAGAATGCTGTACTTCATGGTAACTGCTAAACAGACATTGAATTAAAATTTAATTGCAATTGATGTGAGATTAATTGTGGCCTGGAGCAGGAGGCAGTGACTGTCAGACTACACAGAGCTCGAGGGCTGTCTCAGAGCTTGGCACTCTTGAAGACTGCCAGCTATTAGCACTGTAATTATGTTATTTTTATAATTCAAGCACTATGCAAAGGAATAAATGTCCTGCCAGTAACATAAGCACCACCTGAAAAAAAATAATATTAAGAAGAATGACTTAATGTGGAAAAACATTGAAACAGCTACTGAAGTACTCTGTATCCACCTCATCAGCAGCAAGGTGCTAAGGAGCTACCACCGAGTCTGCCAAAGTCAAATTGAGTCAGACTAATTTAAGTGGGTTTTTTGGCAGTGTCCCTGGGCTATGGAGCAGTTTGCAAACCAGTAGCAGGAAACTTTAGGGACTGGTGAGAGACACAACACCAGAAAGATGCTGGGAACACAGCAGTGACTACAAGTGTCAGCCACGGCTGGAGATTTGAAGCTTCCAAGCTTCACTTGAAGTTACAAAGGGGGCTTCAAGCAGGAACCACTGAACTAATGTTTCAATGTTGAGAAAAAATGTAAGGAAAGATCAAACAGGTGGGTTCAGTCGAGGGAGGAGAGAGTAGATGAGGACACTCATCAGACTGGTATAAAAAGAATAGTGATGAGTTATTCTCCATGTAATTGGCTTGGTCCTTTTGGGTTAATTCCATATGTTTGGGGAATAATTAGAATAACAATGGAAAACTGCAGGAAGCAACTCAGAGTTATGGAATCAGCCATATGGGAGACTTCTGAACCAGAGGGTTCAGAAACATCACTTAAGACCAGTCCAGACACTTGCTGTGCTTCAAAAAAAGGGAAATTGAATAAACATTTCTACAGCTTCCTTTCAATCATGTTAACATGAACAACACTTAGGCTTACATGAAGTCACTACATTTTTTAAGTAAGCTGAACTTACAGGAAGAAAAAATAATTAAATCAAACTATGTAGATTTGCAGCTTAAACTTGGCAAAATAATTCAATAATTGGATCTTTATATGTTAGCATTGCTATTCTGTGTTGTCAACATCACTAAAATCAGCTCAACAAATATACCTGCTTTTGCCATACTTTCTCTGAACAGAAGAAATGTTATTAATAAAATGACATCAAAGTCATTTGCTGTATTGCAAGTGACTTTATATTACAATTTAGACTAAGTTCTAATGTGTATTTGTATTTAAAGGGAACCAAAAGAAAGTATGTACTAAAAAGAAAGAAGTAAAACTAAATCTCTAAAATATTAATGACAATGGATACTCACTTTCAAAAATCCTGGCATTTTATGACTGACTTCCTGAACATTGCAATTCCAATTGCAAATAAAAATAAAATAGTAGATTATTTTATTTCCACTTCTTATCAAAATACCTATTTGTTTTCAGATTTGAATAAAACCACAGAGAGAAAGGATAGGTTAAAAACTGCACATTTGACCTGTTTTACAATTGGTGTTCAGAAGCTTATTGAGTTCTGGAGGCAATTTAATAAAGTCACAGATATGAAAATATAGAACTGTCTTTATTAATGAGGTATGTATTTGTTCAGATCAGGTTTCTTGGGATACAGCCTTCTATTTGGATTTCAGCTGGCCAGCCTTTGTATCTGTCCTTCATCTGGTCAGAGTGGTTTATCTGTAAAAGTAAAATAAATTCAGAAAAAAAAAAAATCTTTTAGTTTTTTTTCTATTTACATACCAGTTTCTCAAACCTTATACAAGAGGAGAGGGTAATGAAGGAGGACTGGGAAGCTGAGGAGAATCTTGCACATCTTGCTTAACATAACGGGTGAAGATTCTGCCAGTGTCTCTCTTATACAAAGTGCTTTATTTATTTCACAGATGGCTGTCATGATATAAACTAAACTGAATATCTTTGTCCAGCAGAAGCTCTGAAATGGGAAGAATATTGCAAAAATATTCGGCACCAGCACAAGCTGGGGGTGACCTGCTGGGGAAAAGCATTGTCCTGGTGGACAGTGAGCTGTCCCTGACCAGCAGAGGCCAAAGATGCCAATGGTGTCCTGGGGGGCATCGGGATGAGCATTCCCAGCAGGTCAGGGGTGATGCTGCCCCTGTGCCCAGCCCTGGAGGCACCTCTGGGCTGCTGTGTCCAGCCCTGGCTCCTCAGCACAGCAGGGACAGGAGCTCCTGGAGCTGAGGAAGGGCCTGGAGCATCTCCGTGCCCAGGAAAGGCTGAGGGAGCTGGGGCTGCTCAGCCTGGAGAGGAGCCCCAGCTGAGAGGGGCCTCAGCCCTGGCTGTCCCTGGGTGTCCCTGGGTGTCCCAGGCAGTCCCTGTCCATCCCTGTCTGTCCCAAGCTGTCCCAGTCCATCCCTGGGTGTCCCTGGGTGTCTCTGGCTGTCCCTGGATGTCCCTGGCTGTCCCTTGATGTCCCTGGGTGTCCCAGGCTGTCCCTGGGGTGTCCCTGGGTGTCCCAGGCAGTCCCTGTCCATCCCTGGCTGTCCCTGGGTGTCCCTGTCCATCCCTGTCCATCCCTGTCCATCCCTGTCCGTCCCTGTCCATCCCTGTCCATCCCTGTCCATCCCTGTCCATCCCTGGCTGTCCCTGTCCATCCCTGTCCATCCCTGTCCATCCCTGTCCATCCCTGGCTGTCCCTGTCCATCCCTGTCCATCCCTGGCTGTCCCTGGGTGTCCCTGTCCATCCCTGTCCATCCCTGTCCATCCCTGTCCGTCCCTGTCCATCCCTGTCCATCCCTGTCCATCCCTGTCCATCCCTGGCTGTCCCTGTCCATCCCTGTCCATCCCTGGCTGTCCCTGTCCATCCCTGTCCATCCCTGTCCATCCCTGTCCATCCCTGTCCATCCCTGTCCATCCCTGTCCATCCCTGGCTGTCCCTGGGTGCAGGAGGGGCAGAGCAGGCCCAGGCTCTGCTCCAGGCCCAGCAATGGCACCAGAGCCACGGGCAGGGGCTGAGCCCAGCAATTCCCCCTGCACAGGAGGCACAACTTGTGCCCTGGGCAGTGCCCAGCCCTGAGCAGAGAGCAGAGAGGGGCTGGAGTCTCCTCCTGGGGATATTGCAGAGCCCTCTGGACACAGCCCTGTGCCCGCTGCTCTGGGATGGCCCTGCTGGAGCAGGGAGCTGGCACCAGTGACCCACCGTGGTCCCTTCCAGCCTGACCGTTCTGTGATCCAGTGATATTCTGGGAAAAGAGCTGCACTGTGGAAGTTTGACATGGCTGGGGAGGGAATCAGCATCATCAAGAGACCTGAACTCTGCACTGGGTTTTCTCATTTCTGTCTGCCCCAGTCACACAGATGAGCGGGGCTGGGCTTACAGAAACTGAACACTACAAGGACACAGATGCAAACAGAAATCTCTGTGAAAAACAGTATCTTTAGTCCTCCTGTCCACTTGAAGTCCACTTACCTGTGGGCAAGTTATTCCCAAAGTTTTTGGTTTTGATATACAGACAAATATAAAGTGAAAATGAAACAAATCTGACCTTTTCTTTTTGGATATTATCTGGCAGTTTGAAGCCTTTGGCAGCTATAAAAACCCAACTTGATCTGAACTTTATATTCATTATTTCTTTACTTCCCAGTTCTTCCACTAATTTTTTGGTGTAATCTTTCAACCTAGGAAAACATAGTGAAAAAATGAGCGTTAAAAATTCAGGATGTGAAAAATAATGAAAAAGATCACGGCTGATTCATGCTTTATATTCAGCATTAAGCCTGCAGAAGCAAAAATGAGATTTAAATAGTCCTGAAAGTTGTGGTAGTAGCATGACATTGAATTCACAAAGAGAATTGAATTTATCAAATTTTTTCCTTCTCAGTAAGTTCCTGATATTAATACAACCTGTTTCTAACAGCATAGCAGAAAGAAAAATGTATCTCAAATGCTTCTGGTGCTTCAGTCCTTCCTAAATAAGGACAAGGGTGTCAAACATGGATTAAGTCTTTTCCTGGATAATTACCATATCATGAACTCAGCTAAAAACCCCCAAAGATTTAAAAGCACCTGACAAATCAGATTATGATGTTAGAAAAAATGGAAAACTAGAAACATCATAATTGGAGGTGTGGATAAATAACATTTCAGAGTAAAGAAAGCTGTGACCCAGACATAACAGCAGTGCCCTTTGGGGTGCTTTTAACCAATATAATATCTACCCATCTTATGGAGCACCAGCACACAGATGTGTGCAGTCATGGAAAAGATACAGAATTAAAACTTTTAGACAAGAATGGAGAGAACAGCTCTTAAGTGTAGAATGGAATTTGCCATTCCTTTACACCAATTCACAACAGTAATCCTCCAGCTTTTCACTGCTCTGCCCCTCAGGCTCCATAAACTCCTACCTGGTGCTCGCATCATCTTGAGTGGCCATCAGAAGGAGGGTTCCTTCTGGTGCCTTCTTGATGTAATCTGCCATCTCCCGTGAGTGGTCTGTGGAGTCAATCACACAGTTGGTTATTCACAGCCCACACATCACATTCCTACTCATGCACCCATGGTCACCAGCATTTTAAAGGAAATTCCTCAGGAAATCACCTTCCAGTGCCTTCGGAGCATTCTGGTTCTCCTCACGAAACATTCAACATGTAGAAAATGTGTCAAAAGCTGTTCTTAAAGTAGATAATCTTTCCAGCTATGTGGAAAGATGTTAAGAGACAGATTAGCAAATTTTCTATGCTGATTTTATAACTATGCTGATTTTATAACTAAAATAGAACAAAATATGTCAGGAAGAGGAATTTTGCTGAGTGAAGTAATCTGGATGTCATACCTGGTTAAGTGCTGTTCCTACCAGACTGAAATAATGGAGACCAAAGAAAAAGACAAAACAAAAAAAGGGAAAATAACAAGATAATATGAAAAAGAAGATAAGTAACTATCTCAACCAACAGAAGAAATCCAGCTTTTTAAGCAAAATTTGTCATCATATCTGGCCATAACATATTTTATGAAGATAGCAGCTGCTTGTTTCTAGCTGATCCCTGTTGAGAATACAAAGTCAAACAGGAAAGAGGAGGGTAATTACATGAATCTGGCTTTTCTTAATTCTTAAACATTAACAAATGCTCTATTGAACTCTTTTCCTTACCTGCTGCCCACATTCCAAAAAAATTTGTTGACATGTGTTGTCCTGTTTTATCTGTAATTTAATAAAAAAAGGTCTAAATATGAGCAAATAAAATATTATTTTATTCAATAGGAAAACATATAATTTTCAGCTAAAGCTAGGCATCCCTAATTTTGTGTATTTGGCTTCTTTTGTTTCAGTTCTTAAATTGGAAGAAATATAAAACAACAAGTTTAAGATTTGGAGAGAATATTTTGTTTCATGTAGTCTCTGAATCATTAAATGGGACTGAAAAAAAATTATTACTTCTTATTTTAAAGAAAAATTATTTTTTTTTATATGTGCTTCCATGTTTTTGTGTCTAAATATACCATACTAGGTCATAGATAGGAAAATTGGTTAAGCCTAAGACTATTTGAGTGAGCTTCATCCTATTCTGTGCAGTGTTTGAATGTTCAACCTTTCATCCATAAGATACTTACTGAAAACAGTTATTATCTTGTCTGATCTAAATAGTGCACATGTAAAAAAAAAACATGTTTTGCTGCAGACTGGTGCAGGATAATGGACAGATTTAGCTGCTCCTATTTGCCACCATCTTGCTTGTGCATTCAAGATGAGTATTTCCTCTCTTATTCTCATTTTTTAACTCATTTTTATATTTTATACCCAGTAAAGATTTTATGGTTGTTGGAAAAAAAAAAGGCAGCAGTTAACTAGGGAAAAATTTGGAACAGATTCTTGTCAGTGGTTAATTTAACCTTCAGCAAATTTATACGAGTTTAGACAAAGTCAAGAGCTTGCTTAGCAATAGTGAGACAAAAAAGATTTGAATATATCAAAACACAAGTGTTTCCTGATCAAAGCCAGCTTGACTGTGCCTGTGAACTCCCTTTCTTCCCCCTTCTCCACAAGATTTAGGCATTAATTTTTCCCATTATTGAATACACGGCACTTCATCACCGTTCCCATTCATCTAAATCAAAATTTAGGATTTAAACCTAGAATAAAACACACCTGCTGCTTACAGTGGCTTTTACTATAAGCAAATGGCAGCTTAATATTAATTAAAATTTGAGTTTGTCTTTCTGTACCCTGAATAAGTCCAGAAAATAAATTTGTACCATGGCTACACCTTGAGGCAAAACTGCAACTCTCAGTTCCTGCTTCCCCCTTATCAGTGGAGCAGCAGATATATTTTACCAAGGGAGTCCTACTGCTGGAGATCACAGATATTTTTGCTGTGCTACAAGTCTTTTGTCTAATAAAACACACTTACACCACATCTGTGTGCACATTTTCTATTCTATTTTCCTATATTGATTATGAACACGTTTCTTTTGTTTACCCAGAAGACTGTTTTTATCATGCAGATTTGTTTTTCTTACATTAAGGTGAATCAGGTTTGCAATGTTTTCCTTTCCCTTCCATAATATCTGGTGAAAAACCCCACAAAACAAACTACCCAAGCCCCCAAGAACACTCATAATTTATTGCAGTACAAAAGTATGTCTCTCTCTAACATTTTTTTCTCTTACTTACAATTCACAATGGCAATGTTTATACCACTTCCAGCTTCATTCTTGTCATTTATAAGCCTGGAATTGAAATAAATACAATATCAGTAAAATACATCTCTCCAGCAGCTCTTTACCAGTTTACCAGTGCTAAGTAATTTTCTGATATTTATGTTTTCTTTAGTTATTTAATTTAAAACTCTATTGTAAACAAGAGCTTAAAAATCTTGCACAGTGTATCAGCCAGTTTCCGTCAACAATGACTCTTTCAAAATGAGCCAGATCAAGGAAATATTTCATACAAGTGCAGCCAGAAAGATAAAGGAGGAAAAAAAAAAGCCAAAAACAAGATAAAGTGGTTTTGTGTCTGTACTGTCTGTGGCTTATGTCTCCAGGAAAGGTCACTGCAAGGTTTTGAAGTTATTTCACCTGTCCAGTTTGAAAAGCCATGAAAGAACCTGACTTTCAGAAGGTGCTGAGCAGTCAGCATTCTGCAAATCTGCTATCCTGAAAATATCCCATGAAAATTAAAAATCCTACTGGAAACTAACAGTTTATGTAGAAGAACAAAGAGAATCACTGGAGATTAGAAAAAAAACCCAACAATAAAATTAACAAACAAACAAAAAAACCCCACCCTGAAACAAAACAAAACAATCAAACAAAAAAAAATAAAACAGGGGAAGAAGAGTAAAATTCTGTCAGATAAATTCTGAAGTTTTCCAGCAGAATAGGAGGCCCTGGCAGGAGCTCAGTTGCTGCTGCTGAACCAAACCAAAGCACCTTTTCTCACACTACAAGGCTCTTGCTTAGGTGTAAAGTTAGAGTGGTACTCACTGCTCATCCTCAAAGCAAATTTTAGCCCTCCTCTGTTTGCCACCGCCACTGAGGATGCGATAGGCGAAGTTCCCAGGCGGGCAGGGAGACCAGTGGTCACATTTCTGCCTTTTGGGGACTGGGGCTGCAACAGCAAAGATGGAAAAATGTTTTATTGGATGCTGCATGAATAATTTCTACATGGGATGGATCCCCTAAAGTTAACGTGCTAAACTCAAACATCTGAACACAGAATCCTGGCAGTTCTCTGGGGTCGTGGCAGCTTCATCACAGGTTTGTTTGGGGGGGAAGTTATCACTGATTTCCAGATAGGTAGAATTGAAATAAGGTAATTATTATCTGCTATTCCATGTAACAGGAAACAGGGGCTACAAGGATGAAGGTTTCCCACCAACAGTTTGAAGTGAATAGTTATCATTCTTATTTTAAGCCCTTTTTTAATATAATAATTTAGTCATAGAATGACAAAAATATACACATTAAGCCACCTGTTCAGAGTAGAACTAAAAAATAATGAGAATTTACTCACAAAGTTTAGTTAGTGGTTCAGCTGTTTATCATAAATATAAAATACATGTAATAGAACCAAAGCTGCAGCTTTGCACTTTTATGCTGGCAAACAAATAAGGTGTTCTTACATCAGTGTTCAATGAATTACCTTTGTACCCTTGCAAAAATAGGCTGACATTGTGTTTCTTCATAAACAGTGTCTAAGAAAAAGTTTAGCTTTGCTTTAATTAACTTTACAGTCAACTTCATTCTTATAATAGCACATACCAAATAATTTCTTAGCTAACAAGCTGTTGGTCATTTAGCACATAAATTCACATTATTAGAAGAAGTATAAGAAAGAAAAAAAGGGAATAAATAAAACTACACACCCCTCAACACTGGTTTCTTTACCATCTCTTCAAGTGCAGCAATAGATAGTGTGTTTTGGTCTACATGATCAGCAATCAAATATCCCAAATACCAAGCAGCAAAAGATGTCAGGAGCAATGCAAATAATCTCAGAAGAGCTGTGAAGGGGGGAAAATAAAAATAAATAATTTTAAAAAAATCCAAAACTACAAAGACATAAAAATGTTTTCATAGCAACACAAAAAAATCCTGCCATTTTTTGGGCATTGCTACCTAAGCTGGCTGGTTTTTGGCTGTTTCACTGTGCTAATCACAGCCTTCAGAGATGTGGCAATAGAGTATTTGTTATATTCCTATCTAAGACAACTCCTCTTATTTCTAAAACTTGATCTTCAAGCAGAAAATTCTCCCCAACACTCCATTCAATCCACATCCATAATACCTCAGAGAAACACAAAGTTCAGCTCAATCCTAGTAGGATTTTGACTCTGAAAAGTACTACAGAGGTGTTCTGTGGTTACTATTGATTTTTTGAGGCATGCAAACACTCCAAGAATGGATTGAAACACTGACCAAACAGGGAATTCCCTGTGTTCTCAACATGCTGGGTTGAAACAGCAGAAGGCCCAAACAATCCCTTTCAATGAGCTCTGACTGCATTCAAAGAATCACAGAATTATCTGGGTTGGAAGGGACTCAAAGTTAATCCATTTGAAATCTTCAACTGCATCAGGTGGCTCAGAGCCCTGTCCAGCCTGACCTCGGGTATTTCCAAGGATGGGGCAGCCACCACCTTCCTGGATAACCTGTGCCAGTGTTTTACCACCCCTGTTGTGAAAAGTTTCCTTCTCATATTGAACATCTGCTTTTCCTCAACACCAAAAGCGCTAACAGGCTTTCCTGATGAAATACAACACCTAATTTATGATGCTAAATGAGGAAATATCACACTGCAGTAGTGGAACAGGCTGTTTTGGAGGCATGAGTCACTTCCTGATGTGCAAAGAGCCATCCTTGAAAAACAAGGGTCTGTTAAAGTGGAAAAAAAAAAAGAAATTTATTCGTTTTATAGTCCTGAAAATTGAGTTCAACAGGACCAATGTCCAAAAATATGCAGTATGCTTACTTTTCCAGCCCTCTAAAAATATATTATTTAGTCTGAATCTTCCTTATAACAATTTACACTCATAAGATACTTCTTTCCTTTCCTTGTTGGAACTGTCTTTTATAAACATTAAGATTTCTGCCCTACCCTTTCTCTAGAATAAGGCCAAATTTTTCACTTGTCCTCCTCAAGTCCTGTTCTGCGAATTCTGACACTCCTGTGAATTCTGCCCAATTGGTCTGCATCCAAATTCTGAAAAATTCAGAATGAACACACTGGTCCAACAAAGACATTCCTGAGCCTTTACTTCTGGTTATTCATGCCAGAAGGAACTTTGATATTTTTTTTTCCATAAGGGCAGACTTTATTCACTCAGGTTCTGTTGATAATCCACCATAAAGACTGAATTTTTCCTCTCTAGCTACTCCCTAGTTGTATTTGTCCATGTGGTTATTCCTGCATTCTCCCAGCTTTAAAAATAAAAAGCCCAATGAAACATTGCAGAAATATTTGTGTGACTACAGATATTCTGATAAACTCACTGTTTTCATCAAAGGATTAAGACTGAGAAAGTAATATAATGGATCTTCAGATATTATAAATTTCCCTAAATATTACCCATGAGAAATCTCCCACTCCACCAAGAGTAGTGATGCAAACCCACACTAAAATAGTACTGAAATTACTCTGACACTTCATTTGTGCAGTGATGTGAACAGAAACACTGACAAAGTCCACGTGCATAAACCAGGAAGCTGCTGGAACCAAGCAGAATGACCCCAACCTTTGGTTTATTTTTTTAATATTTAAAAAAAATACCAGATTTATACACAAAATATATTTAATTCATAAAGGAGGCCAAGTCACAAGTGTCAAAGACAAAACCCAGTAAGAATGAAGTGAAAATGACAATTTTATTGAGAGATTTCAGTGACTATTTCTGGGGAGGGGATGGGGTGTGGTGCAGTGCAAAGATCAGTGAGAGCACCAGTCAGGTTTTGCTCTGCTCATTCCACAATTAGCTTGGCAGGTTTATCTCTACAAGGTATTTACACTATTTTAATCATAATTATGGAGCAACTCTGTCGGAAAACGGGCTCAAGAGTGCAGCATTTTACCTAAATAAAAGAGAAAGCACAAATGGCTAACTGCTGTTATGCCTGATGTTATTCCCTGGTGGTTGGGAAAATCCTGGAACAGATTATCCTGGCACAAATGGGATCAGCATGGGTTTAGGAAAGGCAGGTCCTGCCTGACCAACCTGATCTCCTTTTATGACCAGGAGATGTGGGGAAGGCTGTGGATGTTGTGTCCCAGGACTTCAGCAAAGCCCTTGTCACTGTCTCCCACAGCATCTCCTGGAAAAGCTGCAGCCCAGGGCCTGGACAGGCACATCTTCCCTGGGTTAAGAATTGTCTGCATGTCCAAGCCCAGAGGGTGGTGGGGAATGGTGCCACTCCCAGCTGTGTCCAGGCACGAGCAGTGTCCCCCAGGATCAATTTTGGGGCTGGTCAGGTTCAATGTCTTTATTGATGATCTGGGTGAGGGGATCGAGGGCACCCTCAGTAAATTCACAGACAAAACAAAGGGTGGGAGTGTTGATCTGCTGGAGGGCAGGAAGGCTCTGCACAGGGATCTGGACAGGCTGGATTGATGGACTGAGGCTTGGATCAGTGTCTCCAGCAAGAGCAGGACCCACCTGTACTGGGCACTGGTGAGGCCACACCTCAAACCTTGTGTCCAGTTCTGGGCTCCTTGCTACAAGAAAGGCACTGAGGGGCTGGAGTGTGTCCAGAACGGAGCTGGGAAGGGTCTGGAGCCCCAGGAGGGGCTGAGGGAGCTGGGAAAGGGGCTCAGCCTGGAGCAAAGGAGGCTCAGGGGGCCCTTGTGGCTCTGCACAAGTCCCTGGCAGGAGGGGACAGCCGGGGGGGTCGGGCTCTGCTGCCAGGGAACAGGGACAGGAGGAGAGGGAATGGCAGGGGAGGCTCAGGTCAGACACCAGGAGGAATTTCTCCATGGAATGGGTGCTCAGGCCTTGGCAGGGGCTGCTCAGGGAGGTTTGGAGTGCTCATCCCTGGAGGAGTTCAAGAAACTGAATGCAGCACTCAGTGCTACTCTCTAGTTCACAGTGTGGTGATCAATCAAAGGCTGGACTCAGTGATCTTGGAGGTTGGTTTCCAACCTAAATGATTCACTAATTCTATAATATAGTCTGCATTTTATTTAGAACACAAGGTTTATAATTGTTTTTTGAAATATGCCTTTTAAGGCTCAAGGAATTAATTTACCAGCTCTCCTGCACAGTTTGTACTCAGTTATCAGAACTCATGGAATATTTTCACTGTCAACCAACTTTTGGTTTTCCTTTCTGGGACTCAGAAGGTATCAAGAGACCTCACTGACCTGAACTTGCTGGGTCCAGCTGGCTCTCTTAGGTTTACTGAAGTTATTTATCCTGCACAACTCCATTCATTTTTGGGTTTCTCCACTGACACGTGCACACCTATACACAGTTTAACAGCAAAGCTATAAACTGAGGTGAAGTTAAGATAGTGAAGAGGGCTTAATATTTGTGATTAAGCAATTAAGAGCTATAAAGCACAAAGTCTAGCCTGCATGCAGGAAAGCCAGGCTCTGCTGTTGTTGACACAGGAGGCTGTGGTTGCTCAGCACCAAGGAGCAGTGTGGGGATGGTGAGCTGCAGAGGTGCTGCTGTGCCTCCCTCACTCCATTTCTGCTGTGGAGGAGATCCCTGAGAGTCACAGCTGTGTCACTGTCAGGAGACAGAGAAGCTCAGCAATACTCACAGTGCTGCGAAGAGAGAAGCCAGGAGGAAGGACGGGCAGGATGGAGGTGTGGCAGGACATGTAAAACAGCAGAGAATAAGGAAAAGATGACAGAACCACAGAATATCCTGAGTTTGAAGGGACTCACAAGGATCATCCAGTCCAGCTTCTGGCTTACAGGACATCCCAACAATCCCACCCCGTTTCTGAGATGTCCAAACCATTCTTGAGCTCTGCCAGGGTCAGGGCCCCACTTCCCCGGAAGCTGTTCCAGTGCCAGACCACTCTCCGGGTGAAAAACCTCTCCCTAACATCCCACCGAAACCTCTCCTAAGAGAGCTTCCTGCCATTCCCTCGGCTCCTGTGTCAGCAGCCCCACCTTTCAGCAGCTCCCAATTTCCCTTGTCCCTCAGGTGCCTCTTGGCAGCAACTCAATCACTAAATGTGAGCCCAGGATGGGTTATTCTGCGTGATTCTGTGTGATTCTGTGTTATTCTGTGTGATTCTGTGTGATTCTGTGTGATTCTGTGTGATTCTGTGTGATTCTGTGTTATTCTGTGTGATCCTGTGTTATTCTGTGTGATTCTGTGTGATTCTGTGTGATTCTGTGTTATTCTGTGTGATTCTGTGTGATTCTGTGTGATTCTGTGTTTTCTGTGTTATTCTGTGTGATTCTGTGTGATTCTGTGTTATTCTGTGTGATTCTGTGTTATTCTGTGTGATTCTGTGTTATTCTGTGTGATTCTGTGTTATTCTGTGTGATTCTGTGTGATTCTGTGTTATTCTGTGTAATTCTGTGTTATTCTGTGTTATTCTGTGTGATTCTGTGTGATTCTGTGTGATTCTGTGTTATTCTGTGTGATTCTGTGTTATTCTGTGTGATTCTGTGTGATTCTGTGTGATTCTGTGTTATTCTGTGTTATTCTGTGTGATTCTGTGTTCGGCTGATTCCAAACCCCCACGCAGCCACACCTCACTAAGACACAAACCCACCCGCACGCAGCTGGGCTTGAACAGAGGAAAAAAACCAAAACCAAAACCAAAAAAGAATATATTTAAAGCTAGAGCATGAGTTATTCCAGACTAAGAGCCGGCATCAGCCCTCTCGCCCCTTCCCCTTGGCGTGGGGGGGTCTCATCCCACCCGGAGCGGCTCCGAGGCGCATCCTACTCACAGTGCCGGAGCTTCATTATTCCTCCTCCTCCTCTTCCTCCTCCTCCTCCTCTTCCTCCTCCTCCTCCTCCTCCTCCTCGTCCCTCTCCCGTCCTCCCCCTGCCAGCCCCGGGAAGGGGAGCGGCCGCCTCTCAGCGCCGCACCGCCCCGGTTAAAGTTAAAGAACTTTAAAGTATTCTCTGCAGAGAGCAGCCAGCAGGCTGGCAGGACTGAACCAGGGTTTATGTGCCACCCATCGCCCATTCGGAAAGCTGGACTTTTTCTTTCTTTTTTTTTTTTTTCTTTTTTTTTTTTTCCTTTCTTTTCTTTTTTCCCAATCGCTAAATGGTTTGGGTTGGAAGGGACCTTGAAGATCATCTGGTCCCAACCCTGCTACCATGGGCAGGGAATGTCCCAGCACATCAGCTTACTCAGGCTTTGGACACTTCCAGGGATGGGGAAGCACCCCACCACCCTCACAGTGAAGAATTTCTTCCAAATAGCCAATCTAAACCTACTCTCTTTGAGTCTGGATCCATTCTCCAGATGAACCAGTGATTTTTGAGTCTGTTGAACCCAACCCAGGGCTTTTTCCACTGGAGACCCCTCCTCCTTCTTCCACCCCTCGTCACAGCACTGGGATGACACGATTTCCACCAGGAGCTCCAGCCCACCCTTGGTTCATCTTTCCTTGTGCACCAGGTGTCCTGCACCATCACCTGGAGGTTTCCTCTCTGCTGGGTCACTAATTTTCATTTAGAAAATCGCTCAGACTGCTCTGTGATTCTGCACTGCAGTTGCCCTTAAAACCTTTCAGATTTAGTTTCCACTAAGCTCTTTCGTTCCCTCTCCCTCTAATTCTGCACAGGAATTACGTTTAGCTCAGCAAACAGATGAATAAAATCCTGCAGGAGGGTTCATATAGGAACTGCAGCCAGAGTGGGGCTTTTGCATTCCTCCCAGGATACTTTTGAAAGCTGTAAATGTTTCCATTCCCTGGAGGAGAGGTGTTTCTTGTCCTTGTCTGCAAGTGGTATATTATAACACCCAGTAAATTGCAGGTAAAACCTAAGGGAGTAATTGCTGCTGGTTATTTTCAAATGTACTGGAGCTTGCACATGAAAAAGCAATGCCCCATAAAACCTGTGTGTGTGAATAATTAAAGAGGTAACATGGGACAAATAAACTTAAGGAATGAGAAGCATTGGACAGAAAGGAAAAAGAGTTATGAGACGGCAAGAGGAAGTTAAGGGCAACATTAGTCTGGTATACTTTTTAAAATATGCAGTTATTTCTTTAGGAAGTGTCATCCTGCAAGCTGGCACATCAGAAAATGATGCTACTGTTAATAAATGATTGAAACTGTTGAAGACTGAACTTGTAGCCCTTAAAGTAACAATAATCCAGCTCCAAACCCAAAACACTGCGTTGTAACCAAATGAAAAATTCCTTTTTATTAAAGCAAGGAATATTAACTAGGATTTGGGATAATTTAATATTGAAATAAATTTATTGTACGAGTAGTGGTGGCTCACAGATTCCATAGAGAAAACATTTAAGCCCTTAGGAACTCGGTCACCACCTCAATACAGTGAAAAATCCACTTCACTGGCCATCAGTGTCTATTGAAAAAAAATTAAATTTTACCTGTTTTTACCCAAAAGAAAAGGGTAGCAGATTACTTTTCATTACTGCCTAAACTACATGGAACTACACCCAGGCATTTGCTACAAATCCTGGTTTGTTGGCCTGCCAAATCCCAGGGATTCAGTGGCTGAGGGGATTTTAAGTGCCAAAGAAGAGTAAACTCTAAAATGTTTTAGATACTTCAGATATCTCAGTTTTGTATCTGCAAAAAGCGCAAGCGACACTTCTTTCTTTAGTGATTAGTGGGGTGCAGAACCCTTCTGAAGGATCATTTCTGGTTTCATCCTGCAAACATTCATTCTGTAATTGGAAAGCTTAGAGAAAAACTTACAAAATATTAATATTAATATTAATATTAATACTGTGAGGCTGTAAAACCTTTTGGTGCTAAGCAGGAGAGGAAATGTACTCAGGAAACAAATGACACTGAATGGAGCAGGTGAACGCATCTACAGGGTCTTATTCTTGTCTCATCACCACAAAATCCAGCCAGCAGAGGAAGTTTATGGTCTAACACGGTTAAAACAACACCAGCAAGTTCCTGCTTGCTCTTTGAACCATGGCACCAACAGAGAGATTTTCTTCATCTGCCTCACTTGACTAATAAATGAGCAGAAGTGTCATTCCAGCCCTTGTAAGAATTTAATTTACATATTTTCTGCTTGCCCACAAAAAGCCAGCAGCGGATTTTCAATCCTGCCAGGACGAGTTTAAAGAACTTTAATGATTTGAAACGGAGGCAGAGTTTGCAAGGCAGGGAGACAACATTGAACTAGATCTTTGCTTGTGGAGCTCACAAGAACTTAAAAAAGTAGACCTCCTACATAAAATGTGCAGCTGATGTCTAATTTTACCTAAGACTCAGGGCAGACAAGAACATGTACAGGGACAACAGGGGCAGCAGTGTGGAAGAGCAGTTATTTAACTCACCCATAATTTACCACGTGCCTGGGCCATAATTTAACTCACCCATAATTCACCACCTGCCTGTGCTGTAACTCAGCATTCTGTGTGGTGGTGACATGAAGGGGAACATAGAGAAATAGAGATGTACATGTCTGTTGTAATAAAATTTTTGTTTGTTGTTTTCTGGTTTTTGTTTGTTTGGGGTTCCCCCCTTTTTATTTTTATTTTTTTTTTCCTTTTTTTCTTCTGGTATACCTTGCCTGTCTTTATGAAACCCAGGAACAAATACTTGAAACAAGATGAGAACTTTGAGATGCTTCTTTTGTGGATATAAAGGATTAAAGTCACTTTCCTCAAAGATCTGCAATAATGGATCATTTAACAAAGGGCAAAAAGCAAGCATTGATTACTTTCAGCTGATAAGCTGGAAAACCTGTAGAGCTTGTGAATCTGGGGCATTGCTGGCCTGCTAAACCATACAAAGGTGGGGCTACTTTGTGTGGTTTTCTTCTGCTTTGATAATCCAGAGAAAATCCGGAGAAAAAATAAATATATTTGCCTGCACTTCATCCAGATACAAGATGAATACATCAGCAGTCAAAAACGAATCAGCAGTTAAAAATCAGTATAAACCACCAGCCTGGAGAATGTTCAAGCTGTCCAACAATAAAAAGAATCTCATTCAGTAAGAATACAGAAAGCTGAAAGCAATCTTAAATCTACAATTAAAAAGCACTCGAGGGAAAAGTAAATGGTATTCCTGCTCATAGTAGTTCAGTACAATTCTGGGTGCATGAAAAGAAAGAATTTGAAGAATCACAATACCTTGTTTATTCATAGAAAACAGTCTCATCTAGCTAACAGCTTTAAAAATCCAATACTCTAGTATTTGTGTAGGCACTGGCAGCACAGATCCCCATATTCTTTACAATAACCTATATTTTGGGAAATGCTATTGAATTCCCCAGCCAAACAGATGATGAGTCAAGGTACAGGCAAGTGGTACTTGTCAGCCTCTAGAAGGGGGAAAAAAAGAGCCACAAGCCATTTATTTTTGAAGAGTTTGTTTTGGTGGAGAAAGGGGAGAATAGTAAATGTTTACTGTTTAAGTGGCCATCAGAATTACACATCGTACTGGAAAATTACACAGAGCACTTGCACTGCCAGCCTTCACGTATTTGTGTACACTTCACTGTCATTATCAAAAAAAAGCCATATTCTCGCAATGAATTCTTACTTTTGTGTTTCACACACAAACTTAAAAGCTGTTTTGTCTAGACAGGCCAGTTTTCTTGGGCAAAGATGAGCAAGGGAAGTGTGATTAAACAGTTTTACAGTTCTGGGGTCAATGAGCCTGAAGTCTGGAGGGTGCTCTGAAGATGATGGCAATTTCCAGAGCGTAAGAGAAGCTTAAGCACGAGAAAAATAATGACAAGCTGCGAGCAGAGCTGTGTAATAAAGGGATCATGGAATGGGTTGGAAGGGACCTAAAAGATCACCCAGTTGCCACCTCCTGCCATGGGCAGGGACACCTTTCACCAGAACAGGCTGCTCAGAGCCCCATCCAACACCTGGATGGGTGGATTACCATGGATAACCAACACCTGTGGATAACACCACAGGGATACCTGGGGCATTAATGGAGAGCCTTCACTGAATATCAGGACAGAAATAAGCAAAACCTGCCGCCTTTGAAGGAAAAACATTGAACAGTCGGTGCCACTCCATCTTACTTGACTAATGCCCTAAATTTACAATTTATACAATAAATACACCGTGCTGCCTTTAAAAAGCTGTGGGCTTAAAAAAAGGGGACTTTTTAAAGAGGCGTTTAGGTGGAGGGAAGAGGGAGATGATAAACCATCAGAAGACCTTAAGCTATGGACCTTAGAGGTCGGATATTCAAAAAAGAAAATGAAAGTAACTTTTAAGGGAATTCGGCCAAAAATATCCAAGAGTTGGAAAACGCCCCTTGGGCTCCACCTGGCGAGGAAAGAGCGCGGAGCAGGGGTTGGGGACAGGGATTTGTGTCCCTTCTCCATCCTCATCTCAGGGCAAGAACAGCCCCTAGGTATGACCCGATTCCACTCCAAACCATCAGCAGCTTCACCTTCCCAGCGTCATGCTTCCCCTGCTCCATTCTGCCCCATACTGAAATGAAAAGTTGAAGCAGGAATGTCTCTAATTCGGGAATAAGCAGGAAAAAAAATAAAATCACCTCGGAGCTAAACTTGGCTTCCTCCCCCTCCTCTGCCAGGGTCAGATGGGATCTACAGCAGCTCTGCTTTCTCTGCCAAAAGTTGGAATTGAGAGTCACAGGAGGAATTTGGATGGATATAATTTATCAGCTTTGAAGTTCGTCTTAGCAGGATTTAAACAGACACACAGAATAGGTTGAAAGAATTAATCATTTATTTTACGCAGCATAAAATCTGATTTTTTTACATAGTGTTTATCTGAAAATGGCAAGACCTGAAAGTACAAAGTATCAGTTTTTGGAAAATTGAGTAATGCGGCTTGACAGTAAGTGGGATAGAGATCCTAACATAACCTGAAGATTGAATTAGAAAGACTACACCCCTTTATTCAAAGTTTTGATCCCATTTTCTTTTCAGTCAATGTTAAAAACATTGTCTAATAAAAAAACCAAACCAAACCAAAACAACAGGTGAAGAAATGCCTCTCTAAATTGGAATAATTTCCTTAAAGGTGAAATCCTTTCCACACTTCCTGAATAACTATCAAGTAACAGTTAATGTAGTGTTAAAAGCCTTAAAAGATCTCTGCATCTCCATATAAAATTTGCAATAAAAAAAGTGAACTGCCTGTTTCAGGTAAGTCTTAAACACTGAACTTTGTATAGTTTCTGCACACACAGAGTACTGGCTACCAAAGCAATTTTTTCCAGCACATATTGCAATAATCCACACCTTTGTGCCATCAAGAAATTGTTGTCTTTTTATTACCTCTAAACATTCTCAACTCCATTTTTTTAAACCACAGAATTTTCCAGAGGACAGCCACGCTGCAAATAGAGCCATTTAAACATTCAGCTCTATAACCCCTCTCTGAGAACACAGCAATAAACATGCCCTGTGCAGGTTTGACTTGGCCCTGTGAAAATTTCCCTCAGCAGAGGGGGACGGGATGAGAGGATTGTTACAAACAATGTCCTTTACTCAAGTGTTTTGCCTAAATACACATTGCTGTAAAATCAGAGCAAATTCAGTTGCTCAGCTGGAGTTGTTTTTAGGACAAGAAATGCCATGGATGGAGCTCCCAGAGCTCCTTGTGGTCCTCCTCTCCACCCTGTACTTCCTGAGGATGGAGAAAAATGAGAATATACAGCACCAGGGTGTATTTCCAAGTGGGATGTGAAAGAAGTCCAGGGAACGTAGTCAATGCACAGAAGAGTCTTGGCACACATTAAAATTCAGGGACCATTGGCACAGGTAAAGTTCTGGCTCCAATTCTTCTCCTAATTGCACTGCAAGGATTTTCAACCTACAGTTAATTTTTAAAGCTACTTTAAAAATTAAAGTACTACTACTTTAATTAAAGAACTACTTTAAAACAGGTCTGTGAATGATAAACAAGAAAAACATGTCATTTGTTAGAAAGCTGAAATTGGAAAATGGAGTTCTTAACCTTTTAGCAACTTCTTTTGGGGGGGAATGAGAAGGGGTAAATGGCCTAGAAGACAAATCAGAAAAATCAGATTTACAACCAGTGAATTAGTAGGACAGCAACTACACTAAAATATATTTAAGTGATTGTTATCAATTAAAAAAAAAAATAAAAAGGAAGAGAACACTAATTGAGAGCTCCTTCTTTTTAAATTTTAAAAATTACCTTTTGTGTTTTACTTTTGTCTAGCTCACAAGAAATTCTGCATGTGCCTTCACGGTCTAATCTAAAATTCCCAGTATTTCAAAGACCACCCGACCACAAAAATCTGGCCAAATACAAACCTTTCTTATATTACTACTGCACAGGCATTGATGTCAGCATGTTTTATGATCTCCTGTCCTGCTGCTCACAAATGCCAGTGCTGGGGGTGAGAAACAGCTCTGTGTGCACTGTTACATGGAGAGGGGAATGTTCAGCAGCTGGGCAATGATCCAGTCTAAAGATGGTCGTGCCCTGTCTTCACCTGGGAGTGGATAATTCCCAGTAGCACCAAAAGGCACCTTGGAGTGCTGGTTTCCAGAATATTCAGGCAAGTGGGCCCTTGCCAAAGGAAATGGGGATTGTTGGATTTTGCACCTACAGCAGCTTCTCAGCAGCTGCTGTCTCACCGTGCCTTTTGTGGTTTGGATCCATCTCACCCAGGGGTTTGGCTGAAGCCAAGTATTTCTGCTAGCATTCCCACAGAGCCATTCCCAGGATGCTGGATTACTCACAAGCCTGGATTAGCATCTAATTAAGCCTCAAAATCCAGCAAATCTAACTGGCTCAGAAGAATGCTCGTATCCCATTACCAACCTATCTTCACTTCTCTCAACTGCAGCAAGGACTTCAGCAGCCAGAAGTGAACAATTTATCAATCAGAGAGTCAAGTTTGACAGGAACTAATGTCTTGGTAAAAAGTACAGCATTTTATGCAAAGGATCAATCTGTTATGCTCTTGCAATTTTTAATGAAGCTAAAGGCATCCTATTTATTTTTCTTTCTGCAATTCCCTTTAATTGCACCTCCACAGGTCACTGTACCAACACCTTTCATTACATCACTCATATTGCTATTTATATTAATGTCTGAGATGAGGATATGACAACCAACACCAGCCCAATTTCTGGAAACCCCTACAGAAATCAAAGAAACTTCCAGCAGCACAATCATTTTGTAATACTGGAAAATTTAAGGATCTCTCTTTCTCTCTCTGGAAATTTGCAGTGCTGTGCAACTCTCACAAGCCTTTTAATATTTAAAAGGAAATCCTTCAGTAAGACAAAGCCAGCCAATACACAAGGGTTGGGTACTCATAGGTTGACTTTCGCTGATAAATTTTACAGCTGCTGAGCACAAGAGATACCAAAACCCCTTGCTACATTGCATTCAGGTTGATGCAACATGCACATCCTAAACACAATCCTTCACCTTAAAAACAGAACAATCCCCTCCACCTAACTTCTTTCGCAGCCCCTGGACAAAAGACTTATTAAAATGCTTCATCTATTTCCCTCAGCATTTAAATTACGCCAAGAAACCCATGACAATATTTCTAAAACTTGCGAAGGCAGCGGGATAGAATTAACCTGTTCCCAGGGCTGGGCTCAGGTTTAACCACTCCAACTCAAAGCACACCCCCTGAAATCCCTGGCTATCTCACCGATGGTATCAGATTACCTGCGAGGCTGCAGCCAGGGGAACACAACTTTCTGACACTTTCCTGGGACGTGGTGTTGCATTCCCATCAGAGGAGAGCTGGGTCAGCAAGAAATATTGATATTTCTTACAAGGGATAGTTTGGAATGCTGTGATTTGGAGCATCCTGTCTTCCATAATAAATAAAAGATATTTTCCAGTATCATCTTTACTCAATGCTCTGTTTTTTTTTCACTCCTCTTCCCTCCTTTTTTTTTTAAGGTGTGGTTTATTCTTACACCTGAAGTTGGTTAACAGGAACATAATAATCTCAAAACATATACATTTTTTGAAATATATCAGAGAAAGAGATCACTGTGAGTTACCAAGTGACCACACATGGTTATAGTGTAGTCTATCACTGTGTTTCATCTTCCATACAAAACTGCTCGAGAGCATTATTTTTCTTAATGTGTTGTAGGCTAAAAATGAACTCTCAAGGGTTTCCATTGCTCTCCTTGTTGCCAGAGCAACAAAGCAGTGCTCACCTGAATTTCTGCCAGTATCAATTTACAAGCCCAGATGAAGTTTGTGATGTAAGCAGGTGTCACTCACAGCATTTTTACCAGGAGACACATTTTTAGTGTGAAGGAATGCCAGGAAAACTCAAGAATATATCAGTATTTCGTTTGTGCTACTTGGTTACCGCTCCTCCTCATTCAAGTGTTTCCCTCAAAATATCTTGGCCAAGGACATTCAAAGGGAAAGGGTAATACTTAAATCTTTTATATGAAATCCAGTGCACTAAGAAGACTTTGTTCACCAACTCAGAAGAAATCTCACTAAAGATCCTACTCAGAACCTTTCCTAATAAATTCCTTCCTAAAACTCTTTGTGGTGAGGAGATAGGAAGGTTCTGAGGTGAGGGGAGCAATGAAGTGAAACTTTTTAAGAGCATACAAGTTGTTTTCACTTTCTGAATTGAAAGAGGTGTTATTGTTTAACACTATCCATCCAAAATCCATACTGTGTTTTGGTTTGGAACAAGTGACAAAAGCATAACTTCTATTGCCATAGGGTAGAAAAAGAAGGAATACACCTCTGGAGTTGTTATGTGTTAAAACCAAACCCAGGAGGACAATGTGTAATTCTTAATTTAAAGATATTTGGAAAGAGCTATGGAAAGTAGAACACTGAGAAAACAGCTAAGCTCTATGGCTTATTTCATGTAATTCACAATTTTTCTCCTCTTAAAAACTAAGAGGCAGAGGGAGAAGGAGACAAGCTCAAAATTCCTTCCTGTTTCCAACTCCAAATTCCACAAGAAATCATTTTCAGACGTTGAATCACAGCATCAATTATTTTACTCTACTGAGCCAAGCAATCTGAAAGTGCAAGAATTGAAAAGAAAACCACAGGCACTTCCAGTTATGACGTGAAAGACATAAGTTAGTTAAAAAAAACCAAAAAACCCCACAGTGTTTTATTTTCACACACATGACGTGCATCTGTGTAAATGCACCATTCCTGAAAAAAAAAAGTTTAAAAAAAAATAAAAAAATCTTTCCTTGTTCCACACAGAGTCAGATACAGAGGCAGTGTGAATCACAGAGCTATATGAAAGGATTTTGGGCAGAAAATTGTCTGGCTTGGGAAATTCAGAGCTAAGCTTTTTTTTTTTTTTTTTTCTCCTCATTTCCCATACAGATAGCAAACTGCTCTGCTATCAAAATGCAAAGGAATATTTTTTCCTTTTTTTATGTATAAAAAAATCCTCAGCCTTGCACTGTTTATCTTTACAATCCAAACACTTAGGCCAGTGTTACAGAGAAGCCTGCAACTAGAGAAAAGAAAAAAATTGTCCTATCTGCAAAGAAAACACCTCATTCTGACCTCAGCATGATGATATGCATTTGCAGAATAGAAACCTGGTCAAATACATCCTCCCCTGCCTTCTCCCACTGTTGTTTCCAGTCCCACCACGTGTTTGTTTTCATCCAGGCAGGACAAACACACTTTTCATTTGATTGATGCCAAAATGAACACCTCCAACTGCTGCTTGAGCTGAAAAACAAGCCAGCATAAAGATTTCACTTCACAGCCTGTCCATACAGACAGGTACTTCTCCTCTGAATTTCAAGGTTGCTGAGCTCAGCCAAATTAAAAAAAAAAGAAAAAAAAAAAAGTTGTCTTTCTTATTTTGTTTTCTTTTTGTTACACCTTCCCTAGAAATACATCAGAACACAGACCTCACTTTCTTGTCTGTCCATACATATGCAGATCAGCCTTTTCTAAATATCAAACTCAGAAAAAATGCAACAAAACCCTACACAAGGTGGGGGAAACTGAAAGGTTTCTTTTTTTTTTTTTTTGTGCACCAAAGTGGAACGCCATGAAGTATTAATTTTTATAAAATCCCAAAAAAATTCAAAGCCAAGCCGTTACATTTGGTTGTATGGAGCATCTTTGTGCTTCAAGACCAGTTCTAATCCACACACTCACCAGTGGTAGCATCCTTGTAAATTAAGAGAGGTAGTCTTGTTTTACTCTAAGGCTGAACAAGTTTGTTTCCCAGTTTTCACCACCTTGGACTATTTTGTTACAGCTCTCAGGGAGGGTGACCCTCTCAAGTGGCAGCAGTGATCCTGAGGGAAAGAAACCACAAACCAACATTTCTTCTTCATCTCCCTTGCTTTTTCTCTGCTGCTTAAGTCTGACTTTTCTCCCTCCCCCACATCATAAGCACAGTTTCAAAATAAACTGATGTAAACAGAAAGCAGTATTCATTTAATGCAATTAATAAGAAAGAGTATTAATTTTTTTTCTCTTTTTCTACAGTCAGGCTCGATTAGTTAGAAAATACTGACAGCTCCTTTTTTTTGTGAAAGAAAGATGGGTAATTTTGTTCAGACAGTGGAAGAACATCATGGTGTGGTTTTTTATATTTTTTTTTTAACTTTTTTTAGTTTTGGTTTGCTTTTTTTTTTTTTAAAGAAGGTACTGTAGAGAGCATAAAGGCTCATTGTACTGCAGTAGCAAATCCAGTACCGTAGCACTTCAGAGGTGGCTAACAGTGCTTTGGTTCAGAACCAGTGTTAGAAAATAAAGCTATAAAAGTCACGATGCAGGATATTTGGTGGGATTTTCAACAGCGTTCTGCAGGAACGTAGAAAGGACTGAGGAGGCATTGGCTTCTTCCCCTTGGCAGAGCTCTTTGTCCTTGGCCCCGTTTTCAAGTCTGTTTTCGGGATCCAGCCTCTCATTTCCACCGGTGGCGCACGAGGGAGGACTCGTCGTTGACCACGTCATTGTCCGTGTAGCGGTGCTGGCAGCGGGGTGGGATGAGCAGCAGGACGATGAGGACCAGCAGGATGATCCCACACAGGCTCATCAGGGCGTAGGAGGCGATCCAGAGCACGGGCTCGTGGAAGGAAACGCTGGAGACGCAGTTGCTGGCGACGTCCGCTGTGGTGAAAGGGCCCTCGATCTCAGAGACGGGAGAGCCGTCAGCTTCTGGGGAGTTACAGGAATCGGGTCAGAGACACGGAGGTCAGGTCTACAGACACTGTTTAAAAAGTACTTGTGTATCCCTCTGCCCCTGTCACGGCACGTCTCGGCACCCTCGTGTTTTACCGCGTTTCTCATCGCAATAAAAATGCAAGAATCCCATGTTTATAACAAGGGGCTCTGAAGCATAAGGAGATCGTGACTTTCCCACACCTCCACAGGCTCAGAGAGAAGAGGCATTGCAGTCAGTCAAAGCCCAAACCACTGGATCACTCTTTTGCCTCTGCACTAATCTTTCAAAAATGCCCATTTAAATACCCTACAACACCCACCCTGGTGTAGGGCGGGGCCTGGGCAGCTTTTTGCTCGTTTCTGGCATTTCCAACAACTGGAAAAGCACCTCAGGTGATTCTATGAACTTCTGTGTTTGCTGTCTTCTTACTGAGCAGCAGGAGGGTTCATCAGCTTCACAGATACCTTAAAGGACTTTATCCTAAACACAAAGTGCAGTGTGGAGAGCAGCACAGACACTCTTGTGGATGAAAATCTAGAAGGAAGGTGAGGTGAGGCAGGAGAGCTGGGTGACAGCTGTCCACAAAAGGGGAGTGGAAGAGAGAAAGTCAGGAGTGAGGAGCAGGGACATGAAGTAGCAAAGGTGTTGGGCCAGGAGAGCTAACCCAGCAACTCAAGAAATGATGACAAAGTTAAGGCAAGAAGCAGTCATAATTCGCTTCTCTAGTCAGCCACTGCCATGACACATCTGAGTATTTTTTCATGAAGGCCTCAGTTTTAACTGTCCTGCTCGATTTCTCACACATTTTACATACAGGCACACTCTTGCCAGATGGGAAGTGATCCCATCCACTAAAAACTGTATCTCTAATTTTCACATATCTTAGTCACAACTCTGAAACCATGTTTAAAGAGATTACCATAAACTACACCCTTGGAAGGAAGAAGGGAGCCTGAATTTTGCAAAGGTGGACTTCAAGGTTCTTAAAAAAATGCAGAATAGGTTGGTTGCTTTATCTGCATAGATTTTGGTCATCATTCAGTCCCTGGCCTCATAAGACCTCATATTATTTAAAGATTTAGGGTTTTTTTTAGACTTAATTCAACTTAATTGTGGGCTGGTGTTGAAAGGGACAATCCTGCACCCTCACTCCTGTCCCTCACAGCCCCTTTCGTGTTGGTGGAGGGAATGGGAGGCTGCAACTCACAGATCAGATGGGAAACCAACCTTCACAACAAACAAAATGCCCAAACAAGGAATTTTCTGTGGAATCACTCATCTGAACCAACCCTTTCCTCACCCCTAAGTGTGGGAAGACTCCTTTAGCAGGAATATGCTGTGAGAGCGAACTGGGGGCACCCGAGGCTGCACCCACGAGGACCCTGGCACTGGTGAATAACCAAACACCCACTCCCCAAACTCATTAGATGGTAAAATTCTGCCTAGAAGGTCTGTGGCAGAAATAACTTTTGTCCAGAACCCCCAGGATTGCATTTTGTCCACTGTGCAATTATTTCTTCTGGACATCTCACACCCTGACACCACTGGTTTGTCTCTATGAATTTCTGCAGCAACACCAAACTCAACCACACTTAACACCAATTTGAAAAGCAAGGCCTAAGTATCATTACTTAGTTGTATTTTGAAGAAGTTGGGGGAAAAGAAAAAGTGGTACAATTTTGCACCTTGGAAATAGCTTTGAAAATAAACAGTCTCTAATTACTCATTATTTGGCTCCAGCACAATAATTACTCCTATTAAAGAAGACAACACAAAACTGTTGCCATAGTGGCTGACATTTTAAATTGCATTTAGAGAATGCTTTGATAGCAGCACAGCCTCTGCTTTCTTCCCTCCAAAAGGGAAAAAAAAAGTTTTCCCTCACACTCTTCCACCCCCAGAGAAATTGAGAGGAAATTTGCTTAAATTGTTCAAAGAAACAAAATAAACTAAGTCACACACACTCAGCATATTACACATTAACTGAATTAGAGTATTTTGATGTATTATTTTAGACTATCTGGTGGTACCTAACTACAGTACTTTTATAACTGTAGATTTTAAACTGAGATTTTCTTCATTGTTGATGATTGCAGGACAAAAAAAGGTGCCTCTGGAAAAATGCTATTTTCTAGCATTTGCATAGAACTCAACACACGCTAGCTCACCCACTTGGGTGGTTATAAAGGCAGTAAACCTGGAATTAGATTAAATTCATCATAGAATTGTAAAATACAGCTTGAAAGGGGCCCTGGAAGTCACCTAGACCAGGATCCTACTCAGAGCAGGACTGTCAGGATCAGTGGATCAGTTCTGCTACAGATTTATCCAGCCAGATCTGGCAAAACCCCGAGGAGGGGAATCCTGTTTCAGTGCTTTCCCACCCACCTGGTGAAGAAAAAAACCAACCTTCCTGAATGTCCCTGGTAGATGATGCTCTTACCTAATTTCATTTTCATTTACCATGGCTTCCATTCAGCATAAGGCCTTCCAAAACCCCAGCTCTTTTCCCATAGGACTATTTTTATTTATTTATTTATTTATTTATTTATTTATTTATCTATTTATCTATTTATTTATTTTTATTTTTTTGTTTGGAAAGGGACCTTAAAGATTATCCAGCTCAAACCCCCTGCCATGGGTAGGGAACTTTCCATTAGACCAAGTTGTTCAAAGCCCCATCCAACCTGGCCTTGAACATTTCCCGGTTGCTTCACTAAAACCAGCTTGTTGATCTGAACATCCTGTCTCAAGAAGGGACCTGATCCAAAAACCTGTCCTATAAATACTGGGTTATCAACAGGCATCTCAAAATTATTTGTCTGAATAAGTCTTCAAGGGTTTCATGTAATGAGGAAAAGGCGAATTTCCTGCTACAATGGAATAGCTTCCTGCAGCCATCTAACTTTGCTCATTCTTGGTACATCCTGGAGAACGAAAATGGTCCAAGAAATAATGTGGGATAAGCCAGTTCTCATCTCCAGCCAAGTCTGAAAAGTAACCTGGAAGTCCAGTGAAATTCAGGTTTTTAGTCCTGTTCCCACAACTGTTTTATTCATCATATGCAGCTCTAACAGCATACAAAAACACAGATTTAATTTAATGTTCACACTAAGACAGCAAAGGTCATTGCAAAAGCCGCTGAATGGCCTTTAACATTCCTCTGTTTCTGAAGACTGAGCCACCAGTAATTCAGTTTAATTTATGCCCACAGAAGGCTCCAAATAAATGCCACTGATAGAGTTGCTATGAGGGCATGGCTGGCCTCCACGGGAAGCCAGTTCTGCAGCTCCATCCCTCACCACTCACAGCCGTGGCTCTCCCATCAAAGTGCTGTTAAATATGGAAAGCACAGGCTGTGAAGAAGTGAAACTCAGCATAACTGGCACAATCCAGCGAAATGTCATCTGCCCCGCGTGAGTGGAACCCGACAGCTCCGCACGTCTCGTCTCAGCCGCTCAGCTGATTCCTCAGGGAGCCGAGTTCCCGTGATGCTGGGCTCGGAATATGCAGAAAACGTGGATAAGGGGACAGGGAGGAAATGTCTGGGAGCACCAGCTGGGTGTCACCACATGGCCAAGCTCATGGAAATTCCAATGGCAGCTCCATTCAGCAAGCTCAGCTCTTCCTCTCTGGCAGAACTGCACGAGGTGGTCAGACTATGCCTGCAATATTAACACCGAGGTGTTTCTGTGGTTCCCTGATTGTTTCTCTCAACAAAGAGGGGCTGGCAAAGCAGTTCTGATGCACAGCAGCTGCCTCGTGTCCCCTGCTGACCACATGTGCTCAATGAGTTCTGTCAGATGCCCCTTCCTCCCTCCAGGACAGGGACAGGAGGCAGCTCCACACTTGCTCCAGCTGCACTTCGGAGGCACCAGGAAGAATGAGACACAGGAAAACCTGACCTGCAGGATTTGTCCAGTTACACTCTCCTGCCAGATGCATTCAAAATGTGACTTTCATCACTGTGTGCCCATAAACCAGCTTGTATCAATATCCAGATCTCTTCTGGGAGCAAGCTCAAAGCTAACAAATCTCAGCTTTTTAACAATGGAGAGATTAAAAATAAAAATAAAAAAATAAAAAAGCTTTAAAGCTGCCCTAGAGCTACAACTCAACCAGCAGTATCTCTGGTTTTCCCCTCTATGACTGCATTAAGCACTCCAGTCCTAATTACCTTTACATTCTCTAAGACCTTGCAGAAACACTGCCAGTTCCAGTCCTTTTCTCATGCAAACCTCAGGTGAGACAATGTTTTTCAGTCCTGTTTTTTCAATGTCCTGTTCGGGACAGAGACCTGGATATGGGTGCACATCCTTCCCCTCCTCTTCCACTTGGAGGTTTTTGCAATGTCAAAGGTCAAAGCAATGTCTGAACAAGGAGAGGAAACACCAAAGCTTTTGGGTTTTAGCTACCCTTGGTGAGAAAAGAGAAATAAAAGCTAACCAGCACAGGAAAAGCAGCCAAAAATGATGAGCTTTTTCACATCTCCTCAGCAGCTAGTTAATTCATTAATGGCTTTCTGCTTATGATGAGAAAAGTAATTGTTTAGAATTAACACAAACACTAATGTGAGTCACTTAATGTGAGTCCCATTTTCACCTCAGCTCTTTCTCTGCAAATTTCTGAGGGGCTGAACAGGCTCAATTAAGAGAAAAGTGTGAGTAAGGCACTTCACACTGCAAGAGCTGGCTGAAGAATCCATTTATGCACAAGTCAGAGCAGGAACCAGCCCAAAAGGAAGCTGGATTAGAAACAGGGACTCATCTGATGGAACAGTTGGGGAAACTGCACACACAGACAGATGTCCCAGAAAGATCATCCCTGTGAGAGGGAAGAACCCAGCACACATACCCTGAGCTGAGGCTGATTCACTTCATGCCAAAAGATGCTGCAATACAGTTTTGGGTTTTCTTTTCTTTTTTTTTTTTTTTTTTTTTTTAAATCTTCCTTTGGAATGTGAATAGCTTGGAATTTCATTGAAATACACCCTTCACACTGTGGGAGTAACCACACTTTCCACCAACAGGTAAGTGGCAAAAGTGTTTCTCTGAGTTTTCCTCTCTCCCCAAATCCTGAGAGATTTTTCTCTTACCTGCACAGGGACTCACTGCAAAGCCCACTCTCCTCTGGGCTCTGTCAAAGATGACATAAAATCCTTCCATGACTGTAGCACCAATGACCAGAGCGTTTGTGGAGGAGGAGATGCCGAATCGGTAGCACTGCAAATTATCTCCTATCACAAGGATGGGTTGAATATAAAGCTGTTGAAAATAAAAAAAAAAAAAAATAAAAAAAAAAAAAAAAAAGGAAGCCAGAGCGTAAAAAGCAACACCTCACGGCAGTTGGAAGTTCAGAATTTTTCATTTTTATAGTTCAGGCATGCAAATTCCACTGGAAATGGAGAATGGATAGGGGCAAACAGATTTTTGTACGTGATTTAAAACTGGTCAAAGCTAACAGGCAGGTAAGAGGTAAAGTGGATTCTAAAATAAATTTGAACACAGTCAGTCACTACATGCAGGTCAACAGCAAATTCTCGAGATTCTCACTTTTCACCTTATTTTCCATAAGGGAAGGATGGCTGAGGAAGAACTTGGGAGATTAACTCAAATGAAAGAATAATTTAGTCATTAAAAAAATTATTAGGATGGAGTTGATTCAGAGAGCATTCAGTGTCAGCTTCAAGGTTCTTGATTTTATAAATTCAAGGCACATTTCACCCCCTGTCTCCTGTGGGAAGATGAATGATTGCCAAGCTACATGATCAATAGAGAAAAAGCTTATCATAAGGCTTTACTATATTTCAAGTTAAAATGTACTTAATAGGTTCATTCTTTCCTTTGCTCCTGCCTGTCCCTTGAGGTAAAAGAATGTATTAGTAATGTTAGAGGATACCAGCCTGTACTGCAACTTCTACTGGGAGGAGAAGGCAGAGAAGAAAAACAAAAGTGGCATATTGTATTCTGAAAGTTGGGATGGAATATTAATAAAAGATAAAGCAGGTGAGTTACAGAAACTGGTGAAGAGCTCACAAAGGGTCATTGCCAAGATTTTCATATTCAGAAGAAGTTCTCCAACTCAAAATGCCACGAGAAACAAATCAATTCCCTTCCCAAAATGAGAAGATCAAAACAAGCAGAGACATTCTGTATTGACATCTGATGTGGCCAAAGCTCATGAAAACAAAACAAAACCTTGCCTGTTTTCCCTGAAAAATTAAAAAAAAATAAATTCCCAACTAGATGGACTGCACTGAGAGAGAAACTCTTCTTTGTCCCTTTCTTTTTTGCTTTTAGCTTTCACAAGTTTGTTATTTTCCCTGTTTAAAAATTGATATTTAAAACTCGATTAAAAAAGGTTTTCCTTGCATGCTATAAGCCCTAATAATAATAATAATAATAATAATAATAACCCTATTACTGCTAAAAACAGCTCCTATTTTTAAGAGCATGTGCTTTATAATAATAAAAATAAATGCACAGATGAATAAACAAAGAAGGTTGAGACCTGTGGTAGGATAGAGATCCGAAACGACCTACTGGAGTTTTCATCCCTCAGGTAAATGGAGAGTTTGGGAAACAAGGACCAGGGTTTTTCAGTTCTATCCCAGCATGCAAGCTGTGAACCAGTCCAGAAACCAGAAGAGAATTCTTGTATCTGTAAAACAAACCGACCAAACAAAATTATCCTTAGACATTACAGACATTTAGATAGATTTTTGTGAGTGATCACGACCACTATTCAATACTTCTTTCATTTACATGGAGAAATTCAAGAACACAAATCTGAGCTGCTTTTTTAAGGGCCAAAGCAAAACCCCAAACCTCAGTGCCCAAAACCATGATCTGGAGAATGGGGAAGAGGCAAAAGCAAGTTTAGCTCTCCCTTCCCTCCCCATTTTTGTCTCATTATTTCCTCTACTGCAGTGAGCACATGTGGCCTCCCTGAGCAATCGCTTCCACAATGGGATTTTACTGCCTCCCTCCCTCCCTCCTCTCACCAAACACTAATGTTTTGAAGCAGCATTTTCCATTTTATAAAAACCACAAACCAAAATGCAATCCACGTGAATATATAATGAGACACTGAGGTCACCTCCCTTCCTCGTGCACCTACAGCTTCTCACTCAGCTTCAGAGTTTTGAAGCCAAGGGCTAAGCCAAAAATCTCCTGGCATCTAAGGCACTCAAGGTTTGTTGGAATGGAAAGAAACACATCCCTCTGTCTCTTCTGCTGCCCTGTCACTCCCTGCCAGTACAACCTGACATGCTTTTGAAATAAAACTGATTTCCAGTACTTTGTAATATATCCATGGAACGAACAAAACTAAAAGCAAACCTCTACAGAGCTTGTTAGGCTAAGACAAACATCTTGCTCAATGTTTCTGCTCCCTGAAGCTGACCTGCTGCCAGATCTGAGCAAAACCCTTCCTCGTTTTTCTGCATTACTTTGGCTGGTTCTTGTTCCCTCACCAAGCAGCAGTCAAGGGAGGAGCTTGGTCTGAGGCTGCAGAGCCAAAGCTTCCCATCTGGATGAAGGGAAAAGATGGAACCCAGCCTCTGCACTCTCCTCATTTGTATTTATCTGTGGTATGGATTGTTCTGTAAGCATCAGCTCATTCATTAAAATATGGCATTTTACAGGTGACAGGCGCTCAGCCCTCGCCACACACCTGCCAGTGAAGCCTTTGTCAGGGCTGCACAGAGATCCTTCACATTTCCAGAGCTCTGCTCTGCTCTTGGGCCTCAGCAAGCACAGACTCATGTGAACAAGGAGATTTATCACCACTAACAGGCCTTTTACCCTTAACTCTCAGTTGATGCTGAAGTGCATCCCTTGGCACGGGGCAGAACACTCTTCCCTCACAGCGAATTCCCAGGCCAAACCTGCTGAGAAATACAGTTCTCCTCTCTTTCCATTTTGTCTTGAAAAGCAGATCTGAGAAAAATTGCAAGATACCACCCAGCCAGGTCAGGCCAAGCCTATATAAGTGCTCTAAGTGCTTGCTTTAATTTCCCAGAAAGACTGCTTAATGCATTGCATTTCTCTCCCTTAATTCTGTGCAATGCATGTGGGAGATTTGAGTGCATGATAGCCTAAAGGCTATTAAAATAAAGACTTTATGATTATCTAAGCCTTCCTCCATTCAACTTTTTAACTTAACATTGTATTACTGCTGTCCTGACTTCAGCTCAGTGAGGTGTAATAGGTGCCCCCCTTCCCTGGCTCATCTCTGCCCACCTGCCAAAATCACCACCCTTCAACACCAAACTGCATCCAAACTGCTGCTCCCTGAAAGAGTTCAGCCCAAATAATGTGAGTTTTAAAAACCATCTGCACCACTAAAGAGCACAGAGCTCACAGCCTTGTGTTTTTTAACTGAGCTGAATAAAGAAATGTGTCGCACACAGTTATCCCAGCATATCTGAGGGGGAAATAACACCTGCCTGGGGTGCTCATAACCAGCAGGATGAGCAGTGAGGAGCAGGAACTTGTTAACCTGGCTCACCTGTGGTCAGAAAAGTGTGTCTGACTACAGAAGATGATTTTTTTTCTTTTCCAGTGGTACATCTCCTGCCAGAAGCACAGAGCTGCAGTGCAATTGCTGAAAATACCCATTTTCCTGACATTGCTCCTACACAGCTGGAATCCCATCCTTGCACCCTGTAACTACTTTCTTATTTGGTAGACTATCTCCTTTGTCAAAGTAAATTCTGGGGTGTGTGGAGGGAAAGGGGTACAGCATGAAGGTCCTTGATATTAAGAAGAACTCAGAAAAAATGCTACTTTCTGCATTTTTAATAGGAACAGAAAATAAACATTAAACAGAGCGAATGGTTCCCTTTTATTTTATTTTAATACTTTATTGATCTCTCCACTGTTTCCTTGTCAGGTGGAGGGCCCCAGTTCAAATGTCCTGGCCAGCATCAGAGGGGAGTGTGGAGCACTGTGCCCCACTTCCCACGAGGATTCCTCACCCACAGGGTGACCTTACAAGAGCTCTTGGAGTGGCTTCTTTCACTTCTCCCCCACATGCACTGAAATTGTTCCAGCCAACACTTAAGTGTTGTGCAAAGAGAAGAACTCGTAACTGGTACATTTATTTCAGATACTGGACATCTGCAGGCAGTGAAGAACACTTCATGCCAAATCTCTGCTCTCAATCAAGTGGGGAAAAAGGATCTCAATCTTGAATTATCAGCACACAGGCAAACACTCTGTCTTTGGGGCAGCTGCTTACTGTGTTTCCTGTGATTTGCATCAACAACCACTGTCTGATTGTGAGTCCATGACAAAAATATCCAGTTTGTTCACACTGAAATAGCTGGCGTTTATTCTCCCTCTTTAACCTTCTTGGTGCTGTTCCTTGTATTGAACAGAAATTTATGAATAGTTTTTATTAACCAGAAAATGCTGCTTCAGCCACTCCACACACAGAGAGCTCCACCATCCCCATGCCCTACTTCTAAAGCCCACTCTGTTTCCAAAGAAAGATGCTTTTGAACATAAATAATTCAATAATGAAGGTCAAAAGCAGCTTTATTGATATGAATAATCCTAATGAATGGCATTTATTCTAGACAGCACTAAGAATTATACTTGGAAAAGAACTGCTTGCAGCAGCAGGTTCTCCTACTTTATAAACACTCTGTTTTGAATGGAAAGACTGATTTTTGCATTCCCAATGCTTTGAATCAGAGCAACAGGGATTATGTCCATGTTTCTGAAACACTCAGAATAAAATACTCTGTCTATTCCCTATTTCTGATGCATTTCCACACACACACTTCTTGTCTGCACTTGTGCCCCCCCCACACCTTTTCCCTCTTCCTATTTCTCTTTTTTTTTCACTTCTTCCTTTCCATCAAAGGCCATCAGTCATTCCTCCTTTATTAACTGGGCTAGACCAGGGAAGGTTCTGCTCCCCTCAGGTGAAAAACCCACGACTTGCAGGCAGGCAGCAGAGATGACACTCCTTTCAAAGACCCTGTGATCCCTGTGAAAAGGAATTTCACATTTTTTTGAGCAGGTTTCATGGCATTTTCTTACCAGGGACGTGCGAGCTATTGCCTGCACCACGGCACTGAAGACTTTCTCTGGCAGTCGAAGGAGAGTGGTTCCACTGTCTACTATGGCTTTATCAGCATTGTACTGGGGAGGGGAGGGAAAAAAAAGAGAGAAGTTGTACGCTGTAGTTACTGTGAGGCAGATCCCACTGTCTCCTAACCAGAACAAAGCTGCTCCTTTTTGGCAGCTGCCTTCCCAGAACTGCATATCATAACTTGTCAGCAGCTCTCTCCAGCTGACAGCTTCAATTCCAGTGAAATCTGAGAGCAAAAAAAAAGAAAAAAAAGCAAGATACCATCAGCCTAGACACAAGAGTGGGTTTATCTGCACCGGTCAGGAAATTACTGTGTCACCACAGCTGGTGCAAATGGTCCCACTGCAGTAAAAAAGTGATGTCTGGCCCCTCTCAGCACTTTAATATTCAGTAGAGAGGTGTTAAACACTCTGATGCAGCTTCCAAGCCCTGAATCAAGGTCTCTGCTAGCAGGTAATTATAATTTAGACACAGAGCCTGTTTTAATGGCTGGCATATTTAATATAAGAATAACCAGAAAAAATTAGGCCTTATTACTTGTCTGTACTGGCTCAAGAGTACAAATGCCACACTGTTATCCCTTGACTGCTGAAAAGCCCTTACACAAAAAACCAAGAAACTTGAAGTTTTCGGTCTTGTTGCCCTAAAATCTGCACAGAAAAAATATAACAACACCCATAGCAAAAAGATCTGTTATTACTAAAAATTCAACCCTAAAATGAAGAGATTTCAGCAAACTTCAGGTACGGTAAATGAGGTATAAACTTTTTAAAGGGTAAATATTTTTTCATGAACTCCTTAAAAACTATGATTAACTGCAGGGATAAAAAAATGCAAGTAGCAGTGGCAGCTATTTGCATTAACTACTTTTGCTGCCAGCTTAGGCAGCAGGATTAATATAACTGAACTGTGACATGTTTATGGCATAATCATAAGACACAGGATGATATACAGCCTAAGCTACTTAGGAAGGGGTCAAACAGCAAGTGAATTTAAAATACACTGGTTTAGATGTTATCAAGTCACATGGAGTCCCTTTACAAAAATAAAACCCACCAAAAAAGTAAGAAAAGCTAACTCTGACAGTTATTTCCACGTTTCTTTTTGAAAGAGCTGCTATGGGGCTGCCACATAGAGCTGAGAGAAAAGCAAACTGGAAACCATTTACTACAAGCTTGGAAATACTTCTAAAGAGTGGAAAGAAATGCCAAGACATTTTGGAGTCCATTTTAACAGATCTGTACCACAAAATATGCAATCACTGGCAGCCTGGAGGGCCACCCTTGGAGAAAAAAATGGAGTTTAAAAGGTTGGCCATTGATGTAAACCTGTGCAAAAATCTGGGAGTAGCCAGATTGCTCACACAAGGGCTGAGCACCAGGTTTTGCCTTCTTGGCTTTCCTGGTTAATATTTACCAGTGCAAAGTGCACTGCTGGCAGGACTTCTCCCAGCCCTGGCTGCCAGGCTCAGGACCACAGCTCTGGGCACATTCCCAGCATTGAAGCAAGGAAATTCTCCCTGGCAAGGAAAGGAGCAGTCCCTGGTGAAGGCTGTGAGAAAGTGTTCCATTTCCTAGAAAACAGCAGAGAGGAGAGACGGCACACAGCTCCTCATCCCAGAGTGAATCACGCATCCTCTGCGAGCTCCTGGCCAGCCAAACTTTAATTGTGCTGCTCTGATTTTACTGCTCTTCCTCTGGGTTTCTGTGGGAAGGTCTCCTTTGATCCAGGAAGGTTTGATCCTTCTGCACCACTGCAAGCAACCCCTGGCTCAGAAAAGAGCAACAATTACAGGAAACTTTCCTGACACACCACTGAATTTTTCAGTGAGTTGTTTTCTGGCAACAGCATGCATTACACCACTGAAGGGCTCCCCTTCAAAAACATGTTGACTGTTTTTTAAGGCAAGAAAGAAAAGCAAACATTTACTTTAAAGGATCAGTGGTTTTGCTTTCCTAACAGCACAATAGAAGCATTTAAACAGACCTTGTTCTGCTTATTGAGTTGAAAGATGCTGCGACTCATTTTAAATAATTGATATGGCAATATGATTTCAATATTTTGCATGGAAATATAATATTTATGCACATGCAATATTGCAATAATGGATTTCAGTTAATTTATATGAACTATAATAACTTTAAACTTATCACGTCCCATTGATCTCCAACTAAGAGCATGAGAATAAAATGAAATTAGGATGTCCAAAGAAACTGGGGCATAAAAAATACAGAACTGAAACAAAAACAGGAGTAGCAACAAGCAAAGGTAAGAAAGAGGTAAAACACACACATACACATATATCCTCCACAAAAAAAAAAAGAAAAAAAAATGAAATGGCTTTGGAATAAAAATTGCAACAGCACAGTCTCATTAGACTGATTCAGATAGAGCAGAACATTATTCCTAATAGAAACAGAAGGCTTATCCATCAGGAATAATAACTGCCAACCATAAGAGAGCAAAAGTTGATTGCAAAAACATAAAATAAAAAAGGAAGCCTAGGATGAGATCTTTAGAAAGCAACCCAGGGTGACACCTGTCCACTGCCATCACGAGTTGTGAGCTTAGACAGCTCCACAGGGGCCAATCCAAAATCTCCCATTTCCTTTCTTTGACCAGAATTGCTTTAATTCAGCTCCCAGGAGACTGCCATGCACATCTGCTTGCCAAGACAAAACTGACCAAGGAGGGGCTTTTTCCCCAGGCAAACCTGGATTTCCCAGAGGAACACAGAAGGGCCGATACCTCTCTGCAGTCCAGCTCCAGGTTCTGTCCCCCGACCTCCAGTTTGAGGATTTCAACCTGGTAGTACCACTCCTCTTTGATGGGTGTGTACCAGATATCCCCCCTGTACAGACTCGGCTCAATTCCACCCAGCACCTAAGGGAAAGGAGGAAAGAAGTCACACGCTTTAAAATCCCACCTGTTTGGTTTTGGGGCACACAAAAAGGGGGATATTTAATTGTGATGCTCAGGGGCATCCAGGTTTTAATTCAACATCATTTATTAGGATTTCACTGTCAAGTTTTCTGTCAATAATAGAGCAGTATGAAACATTTAGACATTTAACAGAATACCCATGCTGGGTCAAATTATCAGTATTTTCACCTAGCACCTCACACTGATTCTGTTATGAAAACTCCACTGTTTAAAATTAAAACAGTATCTTCAGTGGTTAGAAGAAATCTAATGTATAAAAATGGGGCAGAATAATGAATTTACATGTGAAAAATCTGCTTTATCAGATCAGAAAAGCTTTAATACTGTCCAAGAAGATTTCAGTTTTTCTTACACATGTCCAAAATGGAATCCCATCCTGTCACTGCCATCACTGTTAGCTTCCATCAAAACCTAGGCTGAGGATGGCTTGGGAGCATTTGTGGGCTTTCTGACTCTGAACTAAACCTAAAAAATTTCTCTCCTGGTCTTCAGTTATATGAATAACATTTACAATATGTGAATTCTCTTCAAAATAAGTATTTGTGATCAGCTCCTGTGCTGAGATGTTTCAGCATCATTTGGGAACAGTCATTCCATCTCCCAATTCCAGATGCATCACGCCCCAATTCATGGTCCTGCTGAAGATGATGGAAAGACTTCCCAGAGTAAAAGCAAGCAGGAGATCTGATCTACAGATTTTTCCCTTTAATATGTTGTTGACAAAATAAAAAAAAAAAAGAAAAAGCCCCTTGATTCCTCTCCCCCTTTTCACATCATGTAAAAAAAAATAAATTACTGTAGCATTTTGATGAGATTGAACAAATTTATCAGCTGAATAAGGGACTGCTCAGTTTGAGAAATATAGCAGAATCTGCCCTGAGGAAACAGCACAACATTCATGTTTTTCTTTGTTAAAAGATGAAAAGTTTACTCAAACTTGAGAGAGAAAAAAAAAAAAAAAAGAATTGAGAATGAAAATAAATAACACTCAAATTTCGCCCAGGGGCTTAGCTTTCCTTTAAAAAATTAGAAAACATCTTTAAAATATGAAAACATATTTAAACACTGAATTTGGCAGGAGCAGGATAGTCAGAGAAAAGAGGGAGAGAGATGAACAAAGATACATCTTCCCTCTCCTATTGACAGATACCCACAAGACTACCTCCGTTGGTACCACTTCCAGAAACAGGGAGTCCAGCACCACACATCTGCAGGGAGAAAATGTTGGGGATCTTTGCCTGCCTCACGAGGGAATCAAAGAATGTCTCCACAGAACTCGAGGGCTTGAAGGTGTTGAAAAGCAAAACAAACAAACAGGGAAAAAAAAAAAAGAAAAAAAGAATTGCAGGGTTCATTAGAAAGTTTCTTCACAGAAATCAGCAAATCATTCAAACAAGACCACTTTTCATGAGTAAATTGAATTTCTGACAGGCAGCTGATGAAAGTTCTAGACATAATAAGCCATTAAAACCCCAATATCTGTCATTTTTCTGTTTCTGCTGTTTTTAAAAACATTTTTACTTTTGACCCATGTCAGCACTGCAGCCACCAAATCCCTAAAACACAGGAGTAATTTCCAATTGCAGTTTCCAAACCCAAACACCAGTTTCAGGCAGAAACTCCCACCGATAATTTCTGTTTGGAAAAGGCTTTGTGTTTTTAGAGCACTCAAACATACCTTGCCTTTCACACCTTTCCATAGTTAAAAAAGCAGGATTTTAAAGTCAAGATTTTCAGTTTTTCAACACTATTGAATTGTAACTCCTCCCTTCCCTTTTCCCTTCCCACTGACAGCCCATGAAGTCAATAAAAACTCCCACACAGCTCTGGAATAAAGCAGACTCGTCAGGCAGTGCTGAATCGTTTGTTCTGTCTAGGTAGAACTCACTTTGGGATGTGAAGGTTGAAAATTGTAACTTTGTAGTTTTCCAATCATGTTTTCAGTTTTAGATTTTGAAGTTATACAGTGTGGACTGTAAATTTCAGGTTTTAATTGAATCTTCTACCTGAATTTCCTGCCTCCAGAGGAGCAGGATGTGCTTGGTTCTATGTTCCTGGAAATCCTGTAGCTAATATTTGTTCTGAAATTATCCATCCACCTCAACTTTTACTTGATGAATGGAGAATGTGCAAGAATGAACTGCCAAGGGCTTTGCCTTGGACCAGTTTGGAGAAGTTATCCTCAGAGCTCTGATGCCTCCCTGCACACACATCCCACAACCACACTCTGGTTCTACAAGCTCTGTAAAAGCTCATTCATCCCAGGGGAGCTAAAATCAGCATTTCTGTCAGCAGAAAAGCCAAACCCCTCACATGGGACTGTGGTACCATCACAACCCAATTTATCCTTTCTGGAACAGAGACAGAAGATCCGTAGGAAAGGGTGGCTGGAAGGGTGGAGTCAAACATTTCTATTTCCTGTCCTTGTGAGGAGACAATCCGAGGGGCAGGGATGCTTTACCTTGGCTAAGGCATCGTAGGCAAGACCAAGGATCCCGTGCCATTTAACCCCTGGCAGGAAGAAGTTCTCTGACTCCAGGATGGTGGCAATGTTGATGGTGTAGCTGCCGTAGAGTCCCTTGGGCATGGTGATGACATCTGTGCCCAGCACCCCCGTCCAGCTGCCTTGGCTGTATTTCACTGTCACCTCAACCCCTTGAGATCTGTATGTGCTCGACCTTTAAAAGGAAAGGACACACTGAGGCACCACTGTTCATTTACTGTGCAAGACAGCAGAATATATTCGAGCTCAACTGTGCAGAGAGGGGGGAAAAAAAAAGTAAATTAAGTATGAAAAATATGTATTCGTACTGCTTGTAAAATCAGGAAAAAGCAGAAATTAAAAAAAAAAAAAACCAAACAAAACTCAAGGTCTCATTTTTATCCAGAAGCCATCAATAACTCAAATCTTCAGAATGTGGTTTTTTTTTTTATAAAATAAATAATCTAAGGTATCATGTCACCTAGGGCAGTGTCCCTGACTCAGACTGCTCCAAAGGAGCAACACTCTTTTAACTGGAGAAGGAATTTAATAAATGCCACTAGAAAATGGAAAGCTGCTGAATTCAAATCCAAAATTGAAATGCCAAACTAACTGAATAGCTGTAGACTAATTCCTCATTAATATTCCTGAAAGATCAGTTTTGAGTAAATTGGAATATTATTGTGAGTATTAGCAGTAAGACAGAGGTTTCCTAAATCTGCAGTTTGGCCTATCTGTGAGGAAGTAAGTAGAATTTAATATTATTAACAAATGATTTACTGACTTGGAGGAGGAAAGGAACAAAGTTTTTCTAGATCAGGGAAGAATGGCAAAGTAGCAGTGGAGTATGGCAAGCAAAGGAAGGAACTGAATCCTGTTTAAAAAAGGCTTAACAAAAACATTAGTAAAAGCTTCAGTGGATTTTTCATTTTAAAGATGTCTAATCCATAAATATTGTAATAATATCCCACCCACATCTCTACTGAAGAGCTACAAAAGTTCTGGATTCCCCCATAATTTACTCTGGGTCCTCTCCTTGGCACACAGCTTCCCCTTTTGGAGAGGCAGATGACCACACTCAGCTCATCTCAAGAGACTTTTCATAGCTTTTTGGAAAGTTAATTAAAGGGGAAAAAAAAAAAAACCATAAAATGAATTTATAACAGCATCTTTACATGTGTGTAGAGCAATAGAAAGTGCAAGGGTTTATCAGGTGTAGATACTTTGATCAATCCTGCTTTAATCTAGCAGACACATGAAGTGGCTCCACAGGCCCTGTGCCTGAGCTCACCAGCGTGAATTTGGGGTGATTTTTGTTATTGTGAGGAACAACCTTCAGATGGCAACGTGGACAAATTCCATAATTCAAACACTTTCTCCTGAGGGACATTTTGGCCATATGGACCATGGAACTGACTCTTCCTCACTGAGGAAGGGGAGGGGGGCAGGCCTAACCCTAAGCAGCTCTTGACACTCCCAAAGCCCAGCCCTTCAAGGGTTAACATCTAAATCAGCAGAAATACATGAGATAATATTTCAAAATGCAGGGGATTCCACAGATACTGTTATTACCTGCATCTGATCACTTCCTCTGCTCCTGTGTAATTCTGCATTTGTATGGCACTTACACAAAGGAACATCTCTGCTCAGGCAGGGTCTTCAGAACACCTCAGTGCCACTGGCAGTACATTTTATAAATCAAAATAGAGTCTGAATAATTAGCAGCGTGAGGGAAACTGGGGGGCAGGAAATGAAAGGGGAAATACAGGGTTCTTCATGTAGAAAAGTGTCTGGCTGAGCAGCAGAAGAGGAAATATCTGAAATCAGAGAGAAAATTGAGCACTGGGAGAATAAAGCGAAGCAAATCTGCAAATACAAGCAGTGCATGACCAGAACAGCAGCAGCACCCAGCTCCTCTTCCATAAGCAGGAAGAGCCTGATGGATTGAGCTGTGGACCGGGACACAGAAAGACTGGATTCATTTTCCAGCACAGCTGGTGACCTTTCCTGGGGAAATGCAAGGCAAGTCCCTTCCTCACCACTTGTGCCTCGGCTTCCCCACCTGTAGAAAGGGATACGAAGACACTCATCTCATTTGTAAAGTTCACAGATGTCATATTGAAGAAAGACTTTATTACTTCCTTCAAGGAGCAAAACTGGTAATGTGGGAAGGGATCTTGCAGTAAATTATATTCTGTTCTGCAAAACCACTTCCTGCCCCCTCCTCTTGCAGGTGATTAGCCACTCTGGTTTTTTTCACCTTTCCACCTCGCTGATCTAAAGGAAGAAAACTTTGGAGGTCAAAACTGGAGACTTGTAATTCATGGGCTGAGTGTTTTAAAACAAACACACAGCAGAGAAAAGAAAATTACAAACAAGCTGCTTTGGCTGGGATGAGAAAAGAAAAAATTCACCTCTTCCAGCAGGACAAAGTGTATCTTAGCCAGAGGAAAGGAATAAGGGCTCCTAGATCATGGTGCTGTAGTAACCCTACTCCCTTCTCCCTATCCTTCCCATTCCTATCTTCTCCCCACAGCAGCCACCAGAAACTCGGTCCTCAAACCTCAAACAGATCTCAAGCCCCAGCTGAGCAAACCAGCAATGGGGTAACTTTCTCTTGCAGAGCTAATCCTCATTACCAGCCCACAGCACAGGAGAGAACACAACCAAAATCTTATTTCTCATGTCACCATCCCTTTGCAGCAAGCTCAATGTGGCAACAGCAAATCCACCACGTGCAGGGAGCCCTGGAACACCGATCTCACCAAACAACTTTAAGACAAAGCAAACATGAAAATACAGCAGAAATTATTGATTCCTTATCAAGAAAGTCTCATCTAATCTGCAGGGCTTCCACAGAAAAGTTTATAATTCACCCCAAACCACAACCTGTACAGTGCACACAACCAACCTCGCAGGATAACACTGCAAAAACAGCGATTTCTTTTGTTTGGTGCTATATAACTTATTGTATTACCTCAATTTATGGCCTGTATTTCTATTACCTCCATATCTCTTGGAAAGATCAACTCCTGAGCAGCTTGCTTTTGAACCTTCAGATGGTGAGGCAGTAGTACTCTTTATTTATTTACTGAAATAAAACTAAATACTGCTCCTGAATACTGAAAGCCCTGAGCAGGTCAGATTTACATACTGCTGCAGAGCCATCACTGATCACTTGGGTTCAAGTGTAAAAATCCCTTTATATGTCTGTTTAAGTAGCTCTTTCATCATAAGTAGAGTGCTCAACAAAACTACCTGTTATTTTGAACAGCATGAGAAACAAACACCGTGATTTCTTTTCAGTTCAGGACAAATCAGGTCATTTTGCAAAACCTCATAGATCGTGGTGACTTACAGAGCATGATTATCACAGCAAACTCAGAACTTTTCACAGCAAAGGTTTGCCAGAGCCACTCAAAAGCCCAGGTTGTGAAAGGGTGCGTGGTAACAGCTTTACTCGCTTTGCACAAAAAGAGCCAGATAATTAAACAGCAGGATTGTATCACATAGATTATATGATACACAACATCATTTAACAAGTTAGTTCTGGAATTGCTCCAGGAGGGCTCTTACAGAAAAACACACTCCCTGGGTCCTTTGAAACAAAGATAACGCCTTTCCCATGCACCCCCCCTCAATTTCAATCCAAAAAGAATCATGCATTCAATTTCTGATTTTGATCATATGAATAAAATTAAATTAAGAGTGTGGCATCAGGAAATTAAGACCCATCACTCTCTCCAACACAACATGAATATTCTAATAAGCACACATCTATAACTCATAACCCATTAATTTAACAAATTGCTAATCTTTCTTTCCCCTTGTTTTCAACTTGCAGCTTAAGACGTCGGAAGCACTCCATGACAATATAGGGAAAAACTGCAGGAGTGATTACCAGATGAGAGATAACCCCTTTATCTAATCTTAAGTGTTCCTCCTAGGAAGGAAGAAAAGTGCCCATAGGTCGTTTTTCTCATTTACACGTGGGCAAAGGTCGCTCTTGGGTAATTTTACAGATCCAGCTGATGTGATATCAATGCCCCTGTTTACCATTCCTGCAAAAATCATGACAACCCAGTGCGCTGCTTTGGGCTGGGGACAGAGTTAATTTTCTTCACAGTAGCTAGCACGGGCTGTGTTCTGGGTTTGAGCTGAAAACAGACTTGAAGCACAGAGATGTTTTTGTCATTGCTGGGCAGCTCTTGCACAGAACCAAGTCCTTTTCTCCCTCTCAGCCCACCCTGCTACCGCCAGGCGTGGTGTGTACGAGGATTTGGGAGGGGACACAGCCAGGACAGCTGACCCCAGGGATATCCTCAGGGATATCCCACACCAGGGTGTCATGCTCAGCATATACAGCTGGGGGAAGGAGGGGGAAATGTTTGGGGTTATGGTGGAGGGGTGAGTGAGTGGCTGTGTGGGGCTGAGTTGCCATTGGGGTTTAAACCACAATGCCAGGGAAGCTGTTCTGACTGATGGGAAAAGTCTGTCTTAAGGCCAGTCTCAAAAAGAGACCAGCACCCAAGGAAGCAGAGGTGACTGGGCTTCACCTCCAGTCAGGAAAAGTCTCAAATAAAACCTCCTGGAATCTGTTTCCAAGCAGGTGAAGGACAGTCGTGCAGGCACAGACACTCAAGGAGGAATTTCACAGGCACATCACACCTGACCAATCTCACTGCCTCCTGCATCACAGCTGGATGCACAGATGAAGAGAACAGTGCCTGTGGCACACCTTGGCTTCAGTCAGGCTTTGGACACCGCCTCCCATGGCATTTCCATGTGGAAGCTGAGGATGTGGGGCTGAACAAACCATCCATGGTGTGGGCTGAAGATGAGCTGCACCCCTGGCTCCAAAACAGCCACGGCCTTGTGAGAAGCACAGAGCCCCAGGGGTTGTGAGTGGAGGAAAAACTGTTCCAGAGCCTGGAGAAAAGGAGGCTCAGGAGAGACTTTCTCACTCTTGACAAGTCCCTGGGCAGGAGGGTGCAGCCAGGTGAGAGTCAGTCTCTTCTCCCATGCAACAGGATGAGAGGACACAGCATCAAGCTGTGCTAAGAGGGGCTCAGGCTGGACACCAGGAGGAATTTCATCATGGGAAGGCTTGTTAAACATTGGAACAGGCTGCCCAGGGAGGTGGTGCAGGTGTCCAAGGAAGGCCTGGGTGTGCTCTGGGCTGGGGACAAGATGGGGAGTGGTCACAGCTTGGACTCAATGGTCTTGGAGGTTTTTCCCAACCTAAATAATTCCGTGGTTCTGTGCAGGTCTTCATCAAGAGCCTATGTGAAGGACAGACTGCACACTCAGATTTGCACGGATCAGCACTGAAGGGAGCAGCTGACATGCTGACTGTCACAGCCACGAGTCACATTTTTTGAGGTTCAGGTTGGACAACGGAATATTTCTTCCCCAGGAGACTGTGGCATGGCACTGGAACACTCTGCCTTGGACAAAGTATGGATTCTCCATCCTCAGGGGTGCACAGGACTTGGCTGGGCTCAGCCATGGCTCACCTGCTCTGGTGACAGCCCCAGCTCATTTGGGATGTGTGACGCACAGAGCTTTCCTGCAACCAACATTTTTTGAGTATCTACCTGATTTCACTGGGGCCAGGATCCCTCCAATTTATTTATTTAAGTGTAGTTACAATATTTAAAATGGAAGAAGCATGGTGTATCCAGGAGTCTGCTAATATTTGTATTCTGAGCACGCTGCAGGACTCCAGGAGTGCAACCCAAACCAGAAACTCTTGCTGCAATTGCTCTGGACTGTAATGACTTGATTTTGAGTAATTTTGCAAAGCACCCTTAACTAACTCTTCAGGGCCTGCACTTCAAGGTTTCATTATTAGCCTTATATCAAAGTTCTCCAAACACAGTGTCCACTGAGAACACCGATCACAGGCTGTAACCTTCACATGATTTCAGCCTGTCTTTCTCCACACACAAGCTCTGCTGTTGCTGTTTCTAATGAGAGAGGCCTTGTCCTTCCAGCCTCAATAACATCAGTTAAGAGACAAGGGAGAAAGAATGCTTGTGCTTTTAATTCTTGCAATTAACTTTTCTCTAGCCACTGCCTATGGAAGGCACGGAAAACCCTGCAGTAGTGCAGAAATAGCTACCAAGTGCAAATTCCCGATTTTCCAGACCTGTATCATATCAGCATGATGTGAAATACCTCAATTAACATCTAAAGATAAGACAGGAGGTGAGGCTACTCTAGTAAGCAGCATGGAAATAACAGATTTCCCTCCATCCCCAGTGCATCTGATTGGAAAAAAAAGTGTAAAACCCCATGTTAAAACACAGATGAGGTAGTGAGAAAGGTGATACTCTCCAGTTTCCCAGCACTCTTAGTATTTTTATCCATATGCTTCAGCTAAAGATAGACACAGCATTTTGGAGAATTTTACCTGAAATAATTGAAACTAGAGAAAGGCAGAAAGGAAGGAAGAAAAAGAGCAAGCGTGATTCAGACAGACAAAGCTGAGCTGTGATTAATGTCAGCTTATGCTAAACACAACAAATTTAGTGCATAACAAACACCAGAACCACCAAGTTGTATTTTATAAATAACCAGATTCATCAAGGACTGTCCAGATCCCTGACTGATTGAGGCCTGTGGCCAAACTGAACAACAAATTAGGTTTTGACTAAGTAATTTTGCTTCTGGATGAAATGTCAAGTAACTGATACAATTACCGGCTTTTAATTTTTTGTTTTCAAACAAAGGCAAAGCAGATTGAAACTTTTAATTCCTTGCAAATCTATTCAGGTAAGAAATTGGCTGAAATTGGTGTGATTTTGCAAACAATTTTTACCCTGTAATCAGCTTCTCTTTTCTCCAGTTCTAATTAGTGCTGCTGATGTTCACTCAGAGCTCAGCTGTGTGGGGCTGCTCACGGTGGCAGGCAGGATTTTGCCAAAATTCCCACCAAACAACCAACATCCCACTCCCATGGGATGTCACAGGAGCCTCAGGAGCTGCTTTATCATCTTGTCTTGCATGGAGGAGCCAGGAATCAAAAGACCCTCCCTAATTTCCACCATGGGTGCAGAACAGGTACTTACAGCTCAGGATTGAAGTAGGATGTGACATCAGCATCAGGCACACCTGCTACAGCAAAATTGCTGCTCCCAGTGTCAACCAGAATATTTAACTGCCAAAAAAAACAAAAAAAAAAAAAAAAAGAGAAAAGACAGGAGAGGTGATTTGCATATCCAATTAAACAAATAAACAACAACAACAACAAAAAAAATCACAGTTTTTGTCTAAATTGCCTCCAGTTTTAAAATCATGGTGAGCACTGCCCTGAGTAATAAATTTAGTGTCACTTTTGGGGAAATTGCTGCTGCAGCCCATCCAAAACAGCTGATCATGCTGAAATGCTTTAAAATAGTCCTGTTCCTGGAAGGGGGAAAACCCGCCAAGCCCACATTTGCACAGCAGATGAATTCCTGATCATCTCAAATTCCTTTTTGGCCTAAGCCCACATTTGCACAGCAGATGAATTCCTGATCATCTCAAATTTCTTTTGGCCCAACCCATGAGTGTTGGCAACCTGTCCAGGACACAGACTGAATTATGGACTGCTTAAAGCCCTGTTTGTCTTAGAGCTCATGAGATCTCACAGTAGGGGCTGAGTGCAGGTCTGGGCAGAAATAAGCAGAAGCACGCAGCTGCCTCGTGGATTGGAAAACACAGGAGCCATGCCCAGCTCATCCTGAGCAGCAGCAACCTTCCACAGCCTTTACCACCTTTAAAAATGAGGATTAACACCGTCATTGAAAGGTGGTCTAAGAGGGGGCCACTTGTTTGGTTAATTGGGAGGGTGATTTAGGCTGAAAATTTTCACATGCACAAAACAGGACGTGTCCTTTCCCCATCTAGCTCAGGTAACCAGGCTGGTCCATCACAGCTGCAGGATGGCAGAGCTGAAGGAAACTGCAGCCACATGCAGGATCACTTCTTTCAGTGGCACCTGGAAACTGCATCAGGTACAGAGCCATTAAATGGTAAATTTAAGTCAGTCAGAGATTCTGCTGCTACCAAAAGTAATGGTCACACTTCTCCCCTGCTCTTGGCTGGATGCTTCCCAGGCCTCCCTGGCAAAGCCACAGGGCTGGGATGTAAATCAGATCAGGTTCCTCACCCCCAGATACCAAGAAAAAATTGCAATCTGCCATATCAGACAGCTACTCAAATGGGTATGGCAGGAGTGGAAACCAGAAAAGGCTGATTCCCTCTTTTGATAACAACACAGTCTCAAACTGGCTTAAAACACCTGTTCCCCAGAAAAATATTAAAGAATTAAGAATTTTCCTGCAGGAGGGAGCGAGACATGAAGATTTGGTTGCCCATGGCTAAAGCCAGTTCAAACCAGCCCCCTTGATAGTCCCCATCACTCCTTAAGATGTGATGTAGCTTGGGATCTACAAAGGGAAGGGAATGTGGGGAGGGCAAGAGAGAACCTGACCAGGGAAACAAGCTTGGTGTTGACAAAGGAAGTGGAGAAAAAGGGCTGAACTCAGAAATGAATGTAAACACAAAGGAGGATAAAGCATTTGAAAAATATGTGCTGAATCCTTCTCTAATAAGACTGAGCATAGACAAAAAGTGTGAGTCAATGTTTAAAAACATCTTTAGTTTGCTCATGGAGGAGGAGGGAGGTGATGGTTACCCTCGTTTCACCCTTTTAATATAGTATGGGACTGATGAACTCTGAAATTTAAACAAGAATACAAAACCAACCAGCAATTTCTGAGAATCTCTTCTGAACTGGAGGCACACTCTGTCATTGGTATTCCCAGCCCTAATCTTGCAGAAATTTTAAGACTAAAAAGAAACAAACCAACAACCTTAGCCAAGTGCCTCGCTGCATCCCAGATTTTAGATTAAGCAAAGACAATACATTAAAATTTATTTTGTAACCACATGAGCTAGACAGAGACATCTAAGAACAAAAGGACATCCACAAGTTCACTTGGCTCCAGGAGCTGAGGCTTTAAAAGAAAATAAGAACCTCTGAGGCACTGCAATAAAATCCAAAGTTTGCTACATACTTCATTTCAATGATAGCAAAAGCCTAACATTTTTTCAACTACCTAGCAAGGTACAAACTATTCATTTCTCCCCCTTCTCTGGCATAGAAATCATATTAAAAATAAACAACAAAGAGATGTGCATCTATCAGGACCGACAAAATTTGCCTCAAAGGGGTGCTGCAGGGCTTAAATTAATTAGCCTTTCAGGCAGTCTGTGATGTTTGAGCAATGGGCACTTAGATCAGCATAAATACATGTAGGTGTTGCCTTAGCCTCTGTGATATGCATGGCACCATACACGGAGGAGAAAAAAAAAAACCAACCAAAAATCACTAAATACGACACATACGAAAGATATTTTACCCCCGCACCTTAAATACAATGTTATCATCACTGAATTCACAAACCATCGAGGGAAAGGGCAAATTTACTACCCACAGGATGGAGCAAATCAAGATTTCCAGGAGAAAACAGATATCCCCCACAGAGAAAGAGGGGAAGCACAAAGCTGGCTGGCCATGCGAGCTGCAGCCCACTCGGCCACGGCAGCGCTCACATGACAGATGCTATTGATGCTGACATTCTCCATCCACATCTCTGTGCATAATGAGGTGCAGGCAGCCAAGGCAGACACTGATTTATTGTAGTCCTCACAATAGAGCCAGTGATCAGCAGCTCATTTTGGGGTGGGTATAACTTACTGAGTTCCCTTTCTCTCCCCGCTACCCTTCGGCTCTGAATTTTCATCAGTGCCCTCGCGTCTCATGAAGAGCCACTTTGATGGTGTCTGCACTGCTCCACTCCACGCTGCCCACCGGGCTCCCAGAGCTGGGACAGCTTTGGGAAAGCTCTGGAGAGTCCCAAGGTGGCCCCTGAAGGAGCCATGGACCAGGGCTGTCCATCCTTACCCAACCATGGAGAGCAGCCCTGCTGAGAAGGACCTGGGGATGCTGGTGGGTCAGAGGTTGGACCTGCCCTCGGAAATGTCACCTTGCAGCCCAGAAAGGCAAATGTGTCCTTGGCTGCATCCAAAGCAGGTGGGGATCAGGAAAGGGATTGGGATTCTGTCCCTGTGCCCTGCTCAGATGAGACCCCACCTGCAGAGCTGCCCCAGCCCTGGGGCCCAGCCCAGGGAGCAGCTGGAGCTGCTGGAGAGAGCCCAGAGGAGGCTCCAGGATGAGCAGAGGGATGGAGCAGCTCTGCTGGCAGGAAAGGCTGGCACAGCTGCCATTGTTCAGCCTGGCCAGGAGAAGCTTTGGGCTGAGCTCAGGGTGGCCTTGCAGGGCCTGAAGGAGCCCCAGGAAAGCTGGAGAGAGACAATTGCCAAGGGCTGCAGGAATTGCCAGGAGCCAGGGAATGGCTTCAAACTGATAAAGTGTGTTTAGATTAGATATTAGCATTAAAACCAATGAAAAACTACTTTCCTTTTGCTTTTGGAAGAAGCGAAGACTTTTTTTTTTTAATTTTTATTTTTTAGTGTTTTGTTTTTTTGGGTTTTTTTCATGCTTTCCAAGTACAATTTCAGACCCACACAACAGAAACTGAGAGCAAATGCACAAAATTGTTTCTTTGCCCTGAAGGTCACCTTAACCACAGCTGTGAGACATGAAATCTGCACCTAGAAAAGTACCTGGAGATTATTTTGCTGTCTGCATTTCCTATATGCAAATGGTGTTGTTATTATTAACAGGAGGCTCATAAAGATCCCTATTTTACTGTAAGCAAGGCAGGAACATCCACCTCTGCCATGACAAACTCACAGAGGGAATCTGACACTATCTACATGCCATTAATTTGTGGTTATAAAAAGAAACTAATCCAAACGTGTTTACTCAAAGTCACGAACACTGAAAGCCAAAGCCTCGGAGGTCATGCATTTTACACTTTTTCTACTCTGAAGGGGTAGAGACACTGAAAAAATCCCCAGTCCTAATGATTTCTTTCAACTGGAAGTCAAACACTTTGTCAATACTTCAAGGATCCCTTAAACTTTCCAGTCCTTAACTCAGCACCAGCATGAAATAGCACTTACTGCATGCCACGCAGCTTCAACAGTTTACCTTACCACTATGTTTTTAATACTTTTAAGCCTTCCATTGCTAAATATTGTTGTATTTTGCTATCAGGAATAAACCAAAAAATGCCTATTGATGAGTTATCTTTTTCCCACTCAGCAAAGCTTTGGCTGTCTGTGGTTCAGGCACCTGCCCTGGTACAGCAGGTGATGCCAATATGACACATCCACACCAGACTGGTTGTTATTCATGCCTCATTTAACTGCCTGGCATAAAACAATTTGCAGTTACCCACCACACATTCAGAAAGTGAATTCCTTTACATTTTCAAGGGAAAGTGAGAGCAGCAATCATTCATTTTATTTTTTTGTTTCTCGTATCCCTTAGCTAGGACAGAAGTTGTTTCTTTCCTGCCCTGCTCAGGCTTTGTAGAAGCTTCTCTTCCCTGTTTGAGGTTGAGAGGTTTTGGTAACTTCCAGAAAATTATACAAAACAAATCCCACAGGCTGAAAGTGCCAAATGGATTTCTTTGAAGCAGGTGTCTGCATGATTTGGAATCCACAGACTTTTCCAGGTGTGGAATCCTAGTGCTTGCCTGCAAACCTGTCACACTGAACTAGGGATATTCTTCATCCCCACGAAAAGATTGGTACACAGAAAAATCCACTGCATTTGTTTTTTCCAAGTTCACAGGTGTGAACAATCCTTTTGGGTCAAGCAATAAAGTTCCACCACTGGACAGGGTAACTTTCTACAACTACTTGAAAGGAGTGAGTTGGTGTCAGTCTTTTCTCACAGATAGCAAGTGACAGGATGAGAGGGAATGGCCTCAAGCTGCACCAGGGTAGGTTTAGGCTGGATATTAGGGAAAAGTTTTCCTTGGAAATTGTTGCAAAGCACTTGACCAGGGAAGTGGAAAAGTCATCATCCCAAGAACTGTTAAAAAACCATGTGGATATGGCATTTGAGAATGTAGTTTATTGGTGAACATGGTGGTGGTGCTGGCTTGATGGTTGGACTTGATCTGAAAGGTTTTTCCCAGCTTTAACTATTCCATGATTCTGTAAAGAAACCAGACTGCAAAAATGTATTTGGCTCTTTGCTCCTGCTTCAGCTGAAGCACAGGGAGTGGGGGGGAAAAAAGGAATAGGATTTGCACATAGGGCCATAAATACAGTAAAGAATCTCATTCAGCCTTACATTTACTCTGGGGTTCAGTCAAAACTGAATAATGAGAGTTGATAGTTTCCTTCACAAGGCAGCAGAGCAAAGAAGCTGCTCTGTAAGAATTCATAGAATCACAGAATGGTTTGGGTTGGAAAGGACCACAAAGCCCATCCAGTGCCACCTCTGCCATGGCAGGGACACCTCCCACTGTCCCAGGAGCTCCCAATGTCCAGCCTGGCCTTGGGCACTGCCAGGGATCCAGGGGCAGCCCCAGCTGCTCTGGCAATTCCATCCCAGCCCCTGCCCACCCTGCCAGGGAACAATTTTTTTCTAATATCTAATCTAAACCTACTCTCTTTTAGCAATGATACCTTTTTTCATGATGAAAACTACAAGCCATCATGCCTCCTCTGGGATTTTAACTCGACCCAAGGGCGCCCCTTTCTCTTCCCTTTTCTCTTGTCCTCAGTGAAGAACACAACCATTCCACACCAGTAACATTCATGTGCCACTCAAAATCTTGTCCTGCTGTGCTTTCATGGTTTCTCCCAAAGCACCCACTTAAAAAAGGGCTTGTAATTCCACTCTGCTTGCTGGAGCATGTCACACAGTGAACTATGACAAAGTGAAAAAGTTTTTATCCCCATGCAGAGACCAGAAATAGGAATCATCCCATTACGTGCTCAGGAGCTGTTACCACACATCATCTTCTACAATGTAGATGTAGAAGTCCACCCCATCTCACCCCTGAGCGTGTACCATCTCTTAATTCTCTTCCTTATTTTGTCTCTCACTAATAAACCCTTCAGAAAATAATCTGCTAAACAGTGCTTAAAAAAAAAAAAAAAATTAAAAAAAAAATAAAAACAGGGGGTTCAAGGAAGTGCTGCTTCTTGTTAGGGATTAGCAGCTAGAAATCATTTGGGTAACAGCCCTTCTTTTTCAAACTGGTTAATAGATAGGAAAATTAGTTGGCAATTTAAATGCTGCCTCATTTAACACAATGATTCCTAATTACATTATCAGCCCATCTGGCAAGAATTGCTTACAACCATCACACAAAAAAAGAAAACACCACTAGCTATATGCTGTGTTTGCCCACAGTTATTACGTGTTATTATTGGCACTGACTGTCAGTCAGGTTACTTCAGCAATTTGTTTCTACAAATTTGTAATGTTACAGTATACAGTGGCTTTTTAAGCACATACTGTATGTTTTTTTCCTCCCCTGTGTTACTTAGAGTTAGCATTTGCAGCCTACTTTCTAATAAAAAAAAAAAAGTATCAGAAGGCTGGGCTTTAATATAGATTCTTCATCTGTTCCTCTGAAGGTGCAGAAATAAAAGCAATTTAAAAGATGAGTTAAGAGAAAGTTTTGGAAGCAATTCTAGATGTAGAGGACTGCAAAGTCAGACATAAACTTGAAAAGCCTCCCCAAAGACAGATTCCTGCTTGCAGAATAAGATGTACTTTGTTTAAAAGGTGAGACTGAAAACAAAAACATGTAGATTTGTTGGACTGGCACACTGTCCCTGGACTTTGGGGCTGGGATGGACTCTCCCATTTCTCACTGCTCACAAGCAGTCCCTGTACTGGAGGAACCCCACACCCCAAGGCTGGGATGGAATCACACTTCACCTTGGAGGAGGAGGAGGAGGAGGAAGAGGAGGAGGAAGGCAGACCCACATTTTTCACCAAGTCCAGCAGGAGTATTTCCAGTGTTGCCCTGAGTGAGGTCACCTCAGCAGAGAATCCAGACCTATCTGCTGCTGCCTCCAAAAAAAACCCCTCCCGTGCTCACAAGAAGGGTTCACCCATGCAGCCAGGATAAGAGAGGCATTGTGAGGAAAGGAAAAAAAAAGGTAAAAAAAGAATGAGATTAATTTTCTAATGATGTTTGTTCAGCAGGTGGTGCCCACATTTTGCTGCAGCTCCGGGGATGCAAAGGAAGGTGATTTATTGCTGCACGAAAACGTGGGCAAACCAGAAGGTCAAGTTTATCACCAAAGATAATTCCTGCTTTCACAACAGCAGAAGTTTGTCACAAACTGTGCTGTCTTTGTAGCCTGGGGAGTTAACAGGAGAAGAAGTGGCAGACCAAGCTCTCCAGAGAGTGTTTGGCCTTTGCTGCCATTCCCCTCGCTCCATTCCCAGATGGTGCCAGAACCTGGGATTTACATTCACTCCCTTCACATTCACTCCCTTCACATTCACTCTCCTCCCCAGCCACGTAAAACATTTATTCCCAAACACTCTCACACCCTCACTGGGCCCAGCAGAAGACCAAGAGTATTTCCCCTCAATCTCTCCATGGTCTGCACTGCTAGACTGGGAGGGATATTTCTTTTTTCCTGCCTGAAAAGCAATAATCTCTTTCTTTACCAGAAGATTACAAAGTGCTATCTGGATTAGCCAATCTATCCGTGTTTAAGAGCACTGCCTGCTTCTGTAGTGGAGATTTGTATAAAAACCACAAATGCTAAAATGACAGATTGCTCTGAAGTATAAACTTGCTAAACTAAATTGTGAGTTGAAATACGAGCATCTGACTGTGGGACTGATGAATAGTCATTTTGAAGAAAAATATTACAGGAAGTGCTTTATATATATTATCATTTTGACAATAAGGGAAGGCTATTATGGTTTAAAGACAAAAAAAATAGTCAGCCAATCAATCCTGGTAACAAAACAAAATATCTATTCTTCATTTCTGCGCTCTCCTTCCTGCCAATGCCCTCGGTTCCACAAACATTAGCATTCTTTCTGCACATGCCATCTCATGTGCTATCTTATTTTTCAGGCTGAAATTTATTTGCTGTGTCTAGATTTATCATACAACACATCCATCCTATTCATGCTACATGAACATGCTTTGCTGTTGAACATGAGCCATTACTTGCTTATCTTTGAGCTGTGTGAATCGTAGCAATTTTGTCTCACTGCCTTTTCAGAAAAGATTAACCTTTTCCCCCTGTTTTTTATTTTTTCCCTCCCTCAGATACGAGTCTCACACCCTGTAGCAGACAAAACCAGGTGTGTGAAGCAGCTCTGTAGTTCACATAAACCAGCTGCAGCTGAAGTCATGCTCTGCTCTAAGGTTTTAAGGAAAATCTGGACTAATTAGAGAGTAACAACAATAATCTAGAGGTCTAGAAAGAAACCACCTGTTGACAGGCTTTAAATGGCTCGAGAAGACGAAGGAAAAGTGTGATAGGGGTTGCCACAGAGACCCCCCAGGGAGCCAAACCTTTCAGAAGGAAGGGGCTGCATGGAAGCCAAGAGGTGCCTTCATCAGCCTTCCCCAGGGTAGCCACCAACACTTAACCACAATGAGAGTTAGCAGAAATCCTCCCAAATCTGAGTGAGGAAAATCTCTATATTTGCTGTACTTGTACCACACACGTTCTTGAATGGAAAGATAATGAGTGCCTAGATAAATGGGGGATTAAAAAAGCCCCCACAAACACTCTGAAATTCAAGAACGAATGCATGAGACATCAGCTATTCGTGCAGAAGCGCACACAAAGCTCTTGTTAAATCCAAAAGCCTGTTTCCACCTCTTAGTAGGTGTAAAGGAACTAAATTAATAAATTTCCTGGTAACTGCAGCGCAGCACTGACGAGACAGGGAGGCTGTAAGCCAAATGCCATTGGGAACAACTCTCACATTTAACTGCAAGCCTCGAGAGGAATCCCAGTGCCCACGCAGCCTTGGTTTAGAGGCAGGCTAAGTCTAAGCCCTGTGCCGTGTCCTAAATTAGCAAGAGTCTCATCCAGAGCCCTGCCCTCCCTCCCTGGAGAGCAGGGTGACTTAAGGTGCTGGAGAGACAGCTATTAATTCAATAATTCCATAGCTAAAAAGAGCTTAACTCTTGGAGATGTGCTTGTGAATGGCATCACCCATTTCACAGGCTCCTTCTCAGCAGAAAACCCTTCCTCACCTGGAAACCTCAGAGTGCCACCAGCACAGGGCAGACCTGCAGGGCACTGTCCAGCAGGACTCTGAGCTCTTTGGGATGCCACATCAGATGGAGCTAAGGATTCTGTAGGAGGAGCTGAGGAGGGGGAGAGTTTCCAGCTGCACAGTAAAGCAGGGCACTGTGGTTAAATGTCTGCTGTGGCTGTTCTGATCACCAGCACTACTTAGGGCATGATCTTTCTAAAAAGTATAATCATTTCAAAGAATTTTAGAAGTTGAGCTTTTTTAAGGGAGTTTAAAAAAAAAAAAAAAAAAAAAGGAGAAATCATGCTACTACATTACCTTTCAGAATACAATATTAAGGAGGGCTTTTTGCCTTTTTTTTTTCCTTGGGTTAAGGAAATGAAATCAGTAAGCCTACATAAATGTATTGTACCCAGTGAATGATTACAGTTAGAAGCTGCATTCAGTTCAGAATTTCAATTTTCTGAGGCTTTTGCTCTCCAAAATTAGCTTCCAATTTATTTTGTCAGGTCATTCTTTTCTTTTCCTCTATCGCTCATTAGACTCGGCGAAACTGCTGTCAAATAAAAAAAAAAAATAAATAAAAAAAGGGCATTTTTAACTCTTCTTCTGTATCTAGCTTCAGAAGTCCTACAGTACAACAAAAAAAATGGTTTGTTTTGAAATTAAATCAACAACCCTCCAACTGCAGTGAGACCAAAACAGTTTTGTACATATATACAGAGCCAAGCCATGCCAGCAAACTCAAGAAGGCTTGAAGTGACTAATCTTTAAACCTTGTAGGTGAGTCACTGCCCATGTTTACTGTGCCATCTGGAAATAACAAAATTCATCAGGGGAAGGAAGCCCATTCAGTCAGAGCTTCAGTCCCACTCCTGTGTTCCCACCTTCTTTCAAAGGTCTCCCTCACACCCAAGATCTGAACTTTAAACTCAATTTTAAATAAGATCCCGGATTTCAATTACACTGGAGATGTGAAACCAAGTGCCAAAGCTGCTCCTGCAATACTTTAGAAGGTTTTTGTTTTGTTTTGGTTTTTAGGGAGACTAAAAGGAACATAGGGAATGGTTTCAAATTGAAAGAGAGTAGGGTTAGGTGGGATATCAGGGAAAACTTCTTCCCTGTGAGGGTGGGCAGGCCCTGGCACAGGGTACCCAGAGAAGTTTTGGATGCCCCTGGATCCCTGGAAGTGCCCAAGGCCAGGCTGGATGGGGCTTGGAGCAACCTGGGACAGTGGAAGTTGTCCCTGCCATGGCTGGGCTGGAACTGGATGATCCTGAATTTCTCTTCCAACCCAAGCCCTTCTATAATTCTATGATTTGAAGCAGTGAATAACTTTGAAAAAAAATCTGTATTTCAGAGGTAAATAGAAAGAAAATGAAACTTGCAGTGAGAAAAATCAGATTTTTCAGAAGGCTGCACGCCAGGTCTGATCTCTTACCTCTCCTCCCCGCTTAACCTCACTCTTGTAGTGACACAAATTCTTTCCAGGTTTTTTTTTTTTCCCCCTTCCTCTATCAAAATGTTAGTTTTGGAGATGAGTGTTTGTTAGCAAAGGTTTTTCAAAGCCTGGAGAGCTGTGAGGAGGAGAGGTGAAAGCAGGACACTCCTGACTCATCAAGTCTTTCCCTTCTCCCCGGAGCGAGCTCTTCCCAGCAGCACTTCCAAACCCACACCGTGGGCCACCACTCATTAGAGCATCCTTCTGACTTCCCGCTTTCAGGAATTCCTCCTTACGTTTTCTTAGTGCTTCTCTTCAAGGACACTGGATGCCTAGAGACTTTTTCCAGTCTGTTCTCCTAAAACGCTGTAACAAACCCAAAGTGTGTGAGTTTTCCCTGAGTTTTCTCTATCCACACACCACAACAGTGACCAACCTCCCCAAAACATGGAAGTCCATGATGTGATGCCATGGCAAGACCCAGCTTGAGACAAGTTCAGGGCTCTGAAAGCAGCCTGTCCCTCCTGGGGGCCAGGAAAGCCCAGACATTCCCATGTTCCCCCAGTGAGATCCCTGGATTAGCCGGGATAGTTGGATTTGGAGAGGTAAATAAACAAGCCCACACCTTGGCAAGCCAGCTATGAACTCCCTGTACCTCAAGGCACCATCCTCTGCTATAAAAATGCCATGACTTGTTCCTCAGGCCCGATTTGCAGCACTGCCAGGTTTTATTTAACACGAGATCTGGGTTGTGTCAGCCTGAGGAGCTGAAAAGGCCAATCCCACCCTCTCAACTACCTTGAACCACCTCTTCCTCACCTGTCATAGCAGCTCCCACCTCTTTCCTCCCTTTCTGCCCAGAAACAGCCACCATCCCACACTTTCACACACCTACTGGGCTGGTAGGATGGTAAAGGGACAAGACTGGATCTGCCAGTGCAGGGGAGGGAAGGGAAGGAGGGAAAGATCAGGACAGAACCCACCAGTTCATCTAAGTCAGGCACAAAGACTGGAAATTGGTTATTCTGATCGTGTTTCCTGTTGGAAAAGTTGTCCCACACCTCTGGGGAAATGGTGTAGGGCCAGGCAGCTTCTCTCTGCTCTTGGGCCATCTTTGGTGGCCACAGGAATGTGCACAGGCAGTCCCAGGTCTCCGAGCACAAACAAGGTGATGTAACTCCAGTGGTTTTATTTCCCTGGCAATTAATAAAGGGAATACAACAGATGGGAGGCTTTTGCTCCCCATTGCACCTGACCTATTTAGGATATTGCCAAGCAGAGTTTGATTGTCATCATGGGTGTTCCTTGGAATTATACAGGGGAGTTCAAAGGCACAAACAGAAAACAGCTTTATGCTCCATATTAGCAGGGAGGACTATTTGATTGGGGGGAAAAAAAGAAAAAAAAAAAAAAGCTGTTAAGCAATGTCATAATGATGCATTTGATTAATTAAAAATAAGAATCAAGCTTTTTATTCATATTTGTTCTAATGTTTTTACTTAAAAAATTTGGCAGGACAATTTAAAAGGCAGTTTTGATTCTCAAGTGAAATAAGACACGCTTCTAAAAAAAAAAAAATTCTCTTTTTTGAAAGCAGCACTGTTCCTCCCCTGCTATTGGAGTAGTTTATTTCTCTCTCTCCTTCTCAAACATTCATACTTTACTTTTTCCCCTGGCTAATACTGGAGAGGCAGCAGCTCTGGGAAATGAACCAGCTTTGCCCGTGGCTCATACATCATTACAATTGTTAACCAAGTTCCACTATAAAAATCTTGATTACACAGGAGAACACGGAGGCATGCAGGAACACAGCTTCATTTCCAGATACCAGATTGAGTTTGTAGGGCAGGAAGTTAAAGGGCTTTGTTATGCTCTCAGGTTGATAAAGTCTGCCAGGACACACCATAGCAGCAGACGTCAGACAGCTCCCTACAATCCATTCCTCCACACAGCAACAACTCCAGTGTAGGAATGAGCTTCCTTCTGCTCTGGCCAGGGGTTACACGCCTCTGTGTGATGGTGGATGGGTGATGGGAGCTGGAATTGGATGGGCTTGAGGGTCCTTTTCGACCCAAACCATTCTATTCATACCAGTGGAGCTGACAGTGCTCAGGGCACTGGAATTGTGGAATTTTGCCCACTGGCAACAGCAAATGCTGTTGTGCACACCTGCCAGAGAGAAAAGCTCCCAAACCTGGACAAAAAGCTGCAGGTAGTACCACTGGCATCTGGTCACTTGCCAATGACCAAAGGTCATTCAGGGTAAACCCGAAGGCTCAGCAGAGTGCAAATGAAAGTTAATTTTAGCTGGAACATGCAGCACACAGCAGCGTTCAATAACCACAGCCCCTGAGAAATTTTGTGAACTTTCCCCATCCCCCACACTGTTTATCTCAGTGGTTCAAACGCAAAAATCTGGCACTTTGGATCATGTGAGATGTTTGTGTTATTCCCTGAAGGACTTTGCTTCTGAGAAGTAATGAGAAGATTATTCTCTGACAGTTAAGCTGAAGCACTGTGACTGCATCAGATGTTACATTGCTCCAGCAGCTCCCAGACTTTTGGGAAGTGTGGCCACCTTTGAACTCCTCTGTCTTATTTGCAACCTGAGAGTTGCTGAGAAGAAAAATGAATGAATTAGATAAAAATCTCTTTAGTCACCGAAAAGGTAGGATTGATGAATCATTTTCTGACACGCCTCACACTTCACTCTTTCCTGTAGCAGACATCTGCCAGGCAGCACAGTGAATAAAGGCACAGCCTTTCCAAACCATGCTTAAGCAGCACAGCAGTGCTGAAGTGCCCTGAAGAGCTCAAGCTGGTGTTGTGTGCTCTGGCTTGAATCACAGAGCCATGGAATGGTTTGGGTTGGGAGGGACCTTAAAAAATCACCTCGTTCCAACCCCCTGCCACAGGCAGGGAACCTTCCACCAGACCAGGTTGCTAAAAGCTCCAACCAACCTGGCCCTAAAAAGGTGCCACAACTGTTAAATTCTTATACTGCAGACACTGACAGTCAAGGTTTCTGTATCAACAGGTATCACCATGGAATTTTGGAAGTAAAGTTTCCATTTACATAGGAAAAAAAAATGTGAGGGAAAAAACCTCCCTCAAGATTTCACAAAGTCACAATTTTGAAAACACATCCAAATCCTGCAGTCAAAACAAAACACACCACTATTTTATTTTCTATGCCAAAACTATTGCTGCCAGTGGCATTCTTCAAATCCTTTTCTTCCCGAGCACCACAATAAAATTTTCAAGTTGGCACATGCAGGACCCAAGCTTCCATATGATGACAAAGCAGGTAAGCCTTTTGTTCCTGTAGAAACCCCAAATCCTGATCTTCTCTGGCATAAAGCTTCTTATGGAAGAAAAGTAGGAAGCAGAAAGAGCCTGGGTGGTGGAAAAAATCTCACATCTGGCCTTGACCTGAGCCTGAGCATTAGGTGGGCTCCAAGGTGCTCTTCTAAGAGCCACTCTCACAGGCAGATCCACTCACAAATATCAAGGAATTATCTGAGAGATGGCTGCCAAAAGCATCCAATTATTTTCCCCCTGTCAAATGGCAGGAGCTGGCCTTTAATCCCTCCCTCAAGTGGAAAGGTGACTTTTGAGTTGTCATGTCTTTTTCTTTAAAGCAAAAATGCCAGTTTTGGAGTTTTGGATCCCTAAGGATGGATTCTTCCCTGTATTTAGAGAGGAGAGGCTTACCAAGTGTTACTGCAGCATTAATACATTTTCTCTTTTAAAATAAGACCAGACTGGGATGTGAGACCAGCATTTTCCCTGAACACATGCAATCTAGTTTAACAGCAGTTTTTGCTAGTAAATAAGTACAAAAATAAGCCAACCATAAAGCTAAATAAAATCAAATAATTTTAGTACTTGCAAGCTGAGCAAAGAGGACAAAATCCACAAGTAATTTGTTTTTCACAATATCAAATTATTAGTAAGCAGCGGTGAGGGAAAAAAGCATTGCAGAGTGCAATTACTGTCTTAACAGATTCCCTTCAAAAGGGCCTAATTATGACACATTAATTGTATTCACTGAATTGTAATTTTCACTCAAATAAGATCTTTTTCCCCCACCTAGCTTGCTTTCCTCAAATTCCCTCCCCTTGATATCCCACAGGTTTCGTCTGTTGGAGAAGGACTCTTAAAAAAAAACAAATTGAAAGTCTAGAACATTCGTCCCCAGCTGCTCTCCCCATAAAACACTCTCAGACATAAAAAAGGCAGCGAGAGCAGTAGGAAAGACAGGTACACGAAGAATGAGGGAAGAACCCCGAGGGAGGAGTGAGAACAGGGGGGAGAAGGTGCTATTTTATCAGCCTTTGGCAAAAGAGGGAGCAAATATTGACTCTGGCCCGAGGTTTCTCAAGGCTCCAGGGCTGACTTTGCTACGTGGCCGCTCTCGGAGGACGTGCACGAGAAAGTCCATTGGGAAGCCACGCCTGGAGCAAGGCTGCTGGGCAGGCTGGGCCCATGGACAAGCTTTCACCCTACAGGGGAGAGGTTTTCAGAATTCCTTGGTGAGGCTCTCAGGTGATGCCAGGCTGCTGCATCCCTCGCTGTGCCGCGCACGCAGGTGGCACCGCAGCGAAACCAGCGCTGTGGGGTTGGCGCACACTCGAGATCCCTCGGGAGCTGCCAGCGGTGGAGGAGCATCCTGAGCGTTTCAAGACGAGGGAAAAGCGTGGTGGGTCGCTCAGGCTGAGGTTCTCCTCTCAGCTAGGCTCTTGGCAGCCCAGGTGAGCCAGGTCCTGCCAGCCCAGGTCCACAACACCGCAATCCAGTCGCACGGCGGGCTGTGATGGGGGCACGAACAGAAAGGAAAATAAAATCTATCTAGTATGGGGCTACTTTAAGTGCTTTGAAGGGCACTGAGCTGATGGATACAAATTCAGGTGTAAAACTGACCTCAGAACAAGTTCTGTGTTTTCTTCATCAGCTTGGACCTACAGAGCAAACCCAGGCTGGAAAGCAGCAAGATGTAGGACAGGCCTGTCAATAGCAGGAAAAAACACTTCCCTTTTTAAGGCAGCTGAGAGCTGCCTCCTTTACTTTGAAGATTTGATCTCAAGCCCTAATCTACGCTGAAATAGAAGCAACAAGTTCCTTCACTTATTTACACAAGTTGTTTGTAGGATTAAATCTGTATTTTACAGCCAGTAGGAAAAGGGGGAGAGAGAGGTCCGTCCGCCTCACACTGGTGAGGCACATGTGAGAGCCATTGTACCAGCTTCCTTTTTCAAACAGACCTGTACTTGACAGTGACCAGACAACACTTCAGGTCAGACTCGTTTCACTTACACTGAGTGAGGAAATTTCAAAGGTAATAAAATGTGGAGGCGATGTAATAGCTGAGGTGTCCTTACATACTCGAAGTCGCAAGTGCTCTTCAGGAAAATGAAGACCCCTGCAAGGTGTAGTAGCTTTTAAATCTGTCTTGCCAAATGCAATCCCTAGAGCTCACAGCCCTCTAGTCAGAGAAGGGGGGAAAAAGGAGAAAAAAAAAACAAAACCAAAACCCAAAAAAGAAGAGAAAGATTTCTTCCTTAATAATCCAAATGAACCAAACACATGGAAATTCCACACGGGCTTTCTTTTGTTCACTGTTTCATTTTCATCTCATTTCTACACCAAATCCCAACTAATTTACACTTCATTCAGGCAGAACAGTTATTTGCTCGCCCTCTACTTTCCTCTTTCCAGATTTAACTGATGCTTTTTCCTTGATAGGGAACGAAACACAGAGTGATAAAAAATGTGATTCTGACACCTATTTCTACCACCCCTGCTCCTCACAACCCCTCCTCCCCACTCCTCCTCTTCTGCCCCAACCCACCAGGATCTGAATTCAGGATTGCTACAACCAGAGACCCTGGGTAATAAAGCTTCCATCACTTCTCTGAAGAGGAGAAAGCACCTTTAAAGGAACAGTTGGTGGGGCTCTATCCCTGACTCTGGGAGAGAAGCATGTCCTGAGGAATAACCACAGTGAGCCTCTTCCATTCAGTGCAATTTACGCTCGTATTTTGGGTTATTTCTGTAGTACAGGCTCTACTACCTCCACAAAGTCCCTTTTCCCAGGGCTAATTTTGGATGGAAGAAGGTGCCAGAATGCTAATTTGTAAGGGCAGGGACTTTCTGGTCAACCCAAACCTGGTATCTTTGCTTGCTTGTCTTGGGTCAAAAACATCACAGCCTGCCAGGCCACAGCCATTCACTTCACTGTATTAGTCCTGAATTACAAATGCCAGTTCCTCATCCTTTTTATTTTGCAAGTATCCAACAACAACTAAAATCGATTCAAATCACCATTTAAAAACAGGAATATTTTGCATTTCATTGCTATTTCCACTAGGCAGATCTGGAGGGATTTTGATGCTGCCATCTCAAAACACTCCAATGCACCATAGAACTTGTCTTTGCTTCTCAGCCTTTTGTTTTTTCAGCTGTCATAAAGAACCCAAAAATAAATACAAAAGATCTTAGTAATTACTAAAAAAAAAAAACCCAAAAAACAGAAAGAGAGGCTTGAGATGGAACCTGCCTTCTGATATTTGAACAAAGAAAGATCACATTTTAAAAGTCCTTGTATCTAGGAAGACAGTGAGCCCCTTTTCTGCAAAATTAAGAAAGTGGAGCTGAGCTTGTTGGGGAATAGCACAGTGCCAGAAATCAGATTACAAGAGTGGTTGAATCTTTCCTCACATCTTCATTCCTTCCAACACTCAGGGAATGAGAGCTACCACCAATTATGGAAAAATTGCTGCAAGGTCAGAACTTGTTAATGTGTGTGTACATCACTTTCAAAACACGAAGCCGTAAATTCTGAGTCCATGACACACTAGAGGTATTTAATACATATCCTTCTTTATCATTCCTTCCTTTAATAGCTGGAAGAAATGGAAGGGGAGATAACCTCCCACCAATTATGTGGGAGCTGAAGTTTGTGTTTTGCAGCAGAGGCCATGAGACCCAACATCCACACTGACCTGAAAACTTGGGAGCAAGTTCATAGAGGGGGTTTTTGCTCACCCCATGCACAGAACAAACTGCCATTAGGATAAACAGCAGATATAAAAGCCTCTTCACGAACAGAATGAAAAAGTGACACTGGAAGGAAGGAGCTGTGACATTCAGAGCACAGGTTGGATCCTTCTGACGTTAATCAGGAATAACATTTACCTGTTCCCAGTGAAAACACAGCTTGGAAATGCAGTGGGATCAGCAGGACTGCCACCACCTCGTACAAAATGAGGCAATGGTACTGTCCCTGCAAACATTTAATGCAGTCCAGATGGACTTCAAGAAAGCTGTGAAAAACATGAGGTTTTTTTAAGAGTTTGACTATTCTTTTGGTCAAAAGCTTGTAGGAGAAACAAAATTAATATGAAGAGAACTGCAGTGAAGATAGCAAAAAACCCTAAATGATCTTAGATTCAATTTCTCACAGTGCTTATAATCTCGGGGTAGGCAAAATAATAAAAGATAGAGCAAAGGAATTCCACTGGATTATTTAAAGAAATAGCTAAGAACACTGCACACAATTCATATTGGGCTCTTGCCACCTCTTATTTAAATCTGAAATTGGAAGAAGTGCACCTGTACAGAAAGGTATAAAGCACATAATCCATCAGGAGTAGGACACAAAATAATGCATCCATGAAATAAGGGACAAATACATCACACCCTTCAATACAGTAGACTGTTTTCACCTTTCACACAATTCTAAAGTAGGTTTAAATGTGAATGAATAAGAATTAGTGGGAGTAATAACATTTGACACCAACCTGGTAGCTGGTCTGGAGATCTGATAGGATTAGGAAGGATACTGTATCATAAAACTGGAAATGATCAGAAACACTTTGGCTGCAAACACTTTGCAAAACTGGATTGACTGCACTGAAGTTTCCTGTCTTGGAAATAAAATAATTTTTGACTTCACACAGCTGCTCTATTTTTGTACCGTCAGAACAAGTGTTTCAGAACTGCCATTGTGAATCGCAGTTCTGTGCTGTGTTTATCTGCTATATGACAAATCAGAACTGGAACGAAAGCCAAAAAGTATGCCTTAAATGACCTGAAAAACGAAATTCTGTCATAGTAGCTTCCTTCCAAGAACAGAAATTAAAAAAAGGAAAATTTCTAAAAATGCAGCTGAGCAGTAAAGCGAGCCCTGTAGTGCAGAAGCCTTTCACAAATGTTCATTCCCCATTCTGGCACAGCAGCTTCCAACACTTGACGCACATGCTCCCGAAGTCATGGCCACCAACACTACTGTAACCACCACATCAAATCTGGTTCCTCTTCTCACAGCCTGCTGCCTGGTCGTGGTCCACCCCTGCCCTGAGTGCATTTCCCCATCCCCTCCCTGCTCCTGTGCAGAGCAGCAGCCGTGTCATCCACCCTTCTGCTCCGGGAGCGCAGCCGCGCTGCGCCGCCGCTCTTCGCTGCCAGCATCCTCCTTCCTCCTTGGCAAAATGTCAGGGCAGCACTCCTGCTCCCTGGGCTGGCCTGGGAACAGGCCTGGCTGAGGCAGGGAGCTGGGGAGCCCCAAGCTGGATCGGTGCAAGAGCAAGGGAAGGTGTCCAAGCATCGCTTTGCAGCGCAGGTTCTGACGTGAAGCAAAGTCAGGTTGGGAGGAGCATTTAAATCGGGGAAAGATTTTCCTTTTCTACACCATCATGCACAGCCCACTCCCAACTCCAGCAGCGACTTGGCCAAGGAGCTTAACACAATCCAACGCTTGGCACTATCCAGACACTTGCTTTTAGTAGCAGCATGTGAAAGATTCAAGTACCAACAGTAGCAGCTTTGTAGCTTTATACTACTCCTCGCAAAGCAGGAAAACAGCAAGTAACATTTGTGATCTTTAAGTCTTCAGGTTTCAGGCAAGGAACGAGATAACAAATTCATCCTCATCAAAAGTATAGAATAAATTCTAACTGTACTCCACTGAGTCATTACACACCAAGATCTGATTTGGGAAATAGAAGCATTTATAACCTTACGTACAACCTCAGTGGGTCTACTTGTGAATAAAACCTCACATGTGCTAAACCACTGGCAGTCTTTAAAATAATTAACTTTGCAAGAAGTCAGAACTAGTTCAAAATAGTAAAAGTTTGGCAATTAGATTCAAAGCATGTTTTTTTTTCATGTGGAAAAAATAAAAATCAGAGGAAAGTTTAGCTGAAACCTTCCATCACCTGTAACACAAGTGATACGAGCTGTTAAGCATAAGAGAAGCCTCTGGGTGTACTGAGGGCAGCACATTTCTCCCTCTTAGACCTCCAGTCATATTATTAAAGGCCTGTCACATTTTTCAATCTCCATTTCTTCCAATTTCAGAATCCCCCTAGACATGTAAGGAGATAATAAGCTTGATAGTCACTTTTCCTACCTGAAATTATTTTTTTTTTTTTCATCTAAGACATGCTGAATTGGTTGATTAGTCCAATCAAATCTGGTGCCTTGATTCTGGCAGTAGCCAATACTGAATGTTTGAATGTTCCCTGGAGTTATGAAGCACACACCACACCACACCACACTAACAGAACTAGTCAAATAAGCATCACTCAACACGGAGGAAAAAATTATTTCATGGCCTCTGTGGCTACTGGGCCACACCTTGATACGTCAGACCTAGTTAAGTTTTTTTTTTTTTCTTTTTTAAATCTCTATTTATTGATCAGAAAACAATGCCAGCCTTTCTCAATGCATGTATTGATCCCAGTGTGATACCTTTTGATTAGAGAGATGATGTGGCCAATCCTCTTACATTTGAGGGGCAAAAAAAGAAAGAAAGAGCTCAGAGACGTCCAGAAATGCAATGACGGCTGAACACTCCCCATTGGCTGCGCATTTTGGCATTCATTGGCTTTTTATTACGTAGGGGAGTTAACCAGAAGAATAAAGATTTTTTTTTTTTTCTTCTGTCTACACTGGGAACCAAAGAACCTAAACTCCTGAAGCAAACACAAAGTTCTGAAGGAAAGCCCCGAGGGCTCGCAGGAAATTAATCCCCACTCAGCTGACTAGTCATCCCCACCAGCAGCGCTCCTCCTGGGATCTCATGACACACATGAAAGAGCGACTACACGGCAAAAAAACCCAAAAACCAACCCGAAACAAACTTCAGCCACACTGGTGGAGACAGAGAGGGAAGATTCAGGGCGACACGGTTTATCTGAAAACAATATTCAGAACACACACTTTCTTTGCCCCGTTAATGAGCAACTCACGGATTCCCGACAGAAGGGGCTGGTTGTGCCCAGCCATCACTTAGTTTAGCAGGAAGATGCCGAGTGATTCTCCCGGGAGCACTGGGAAGATCTACCAAAGCACCCAATCACGATGCAGAGCAGCTTAAAAAAGCAAAGAATAATAAAAAAAGCAGCCTCTGTCTCTAAAACACGGTCAGTTCTACCGGCAGAGCTTCGGATCCAAGCGCCGTGACACAGCCTAAAAGAAAGCCTGGGGACCAGATCGGAGATTTCCCGAGCAGGGTCAGGTCAGGGCAGCCGGGGGATGCTTTTCTCCTTCCTGCCCTCCCTGCCGGCCCCGGAAAGTCTCAGCTCTGCCGCCGCTCCCCCGCGCCGGGCACCGGCACCGTCTCCCGGGAAGGGAGGGGGAGAAGGGGAAGGGAGGAGGCGCCAGCTCCGAGCACCGGGACAAAGTTGCTTTGGAGCAGGGGGGGCGGCAGAGTCGCTCCCACCCAGGATAAGTTTGGTCCCCTCCTCCCCGTGCCCCCCGGCCCGCAGCCCCCGGCCCGCTCCTACCGCCTGCGGCGGGGTCCCGATCAGCATCTCCAGGTAGTAACCGCGGCCGGAGTCGCCCTGGAGGTTCTCCACCATGGCTAAAAAGTTGAGGGTGCCGCCAGGATCCGAGGCCAAGGCCAAGCCGTCCGCAGCCCCGGGGGCATCCTGCTGCCGGCTGCCGCTCGCCGGCCGCAGCAGCACCGGGGCGGGCGGGGAGCCGGCGGGGGCGGCGGGGTGGGACACGCGGAGCGGGAGGGAGAAGAGAGCTCGGCAGAGCCCCGCCGTGCCGGCCAGGAGCAGCAGCAGCAGCAGCAGCAATCCGGGAGCCGCCAGCAGCGTCCCCATCCCGGCGGCAGCGCCGGGGCCGGGAGTCGCTTCCCAAGTGCGGCGGCTCCGGCCGGAGGCAGCGGGCGCCTGGCTGCCAGACGGGAGCAGCCGGGGAGCGGGGGGGAGGAGGAGGAGGAGGAGGAGGAGGAAGGAGAAGGGAGCGGCTTACCCACGCCCCGGCTCCATCTCCCCCTCCCCCGAAGCGAGCTCCTCCTCGCGTTTCTCCCGCACGGCCCCCGGGCAGCCGGAGCGCTCGGAGCTCCGTGCGGGGAAAGTTGCTCCGACCCAGCGGCCACGGAGAAACTTCCCGGCTCGGCTCTGCCCTGCCCGCGGCCCCGCTAACGGAGCGGACCGGCACGGGGAGGAGAAAAGTTTCATCAAGGCTGAAAGGGGAGCGGAGGAGCGGGGAGCCGGCGGCTGCCCGGGGCTCCGGGGCTCCGGCAGCCTCGGGGGAGCCGCTCCCATCGCGGCCCCGCCGGAGCGGAGGCTGCGGCCGGGCAGGACCAGGGGGAGGAGGGGATGCGGGGTCACTCGGGGATGCGGGAGCGTGTCCCCGTGTGCCGGCTCACACCGGCTGCTGTGAGGAGCGGGCGTGTGTGTGTGCGTGTGGAAATTCATCTGCCGCACCGGAGAGAGCGAGGCACGCAAGGCTTCTGCTTGAGAGAGCATGCGAGGCTTTAAATGTCTTCATCATGCACGGAATTAATAACTGCAGTCAAGTGCGGCCTTTTGAAAGATGGGAACACTTAGGGTGGAATTAGTCTCGACATCTCTGGAGTAATGACAATGCCTGATGGATCGTTGGATGGAGCGAATAGTCCAAAACCCTTGAAATGTAACGCTGGGCAAGTCCGAGCAGAGCCACTCTGTGGTTGTTTCTGGCTCTTCCCCCGATCCTCGGTGGTAGATTAAGTTGAAAAATATCCGGCTGAAGTCATGTGTGCTCTCGGTGTCCCCTGATCAATTTGCTGTCCTAGGCAGCCACCTGGTCACTCCCTGTGTGTAAATCGAGCTGCACTGAGATCCCTCCCCTGCCAGAGTAAACTGAAAGAGCTCCCCCTTTCCTTTCCTTGAGCTGGAGTAATCGTCCGCAAGATTTCCAGGTGTTTCACGGGTATTAAATGAAGTTTCACTAAGAGGTAGACAGCGTTCATTCCTGGGGAGGCTGAGCAGCCTGTTTGGGGGAAGGATGCTTGGGTAAGGCTGTTAATTGTAGCCTTTTTTGTCAGAGCTGCTTGAAGAGGATAATCCTTAAAAAGAAAGTGGGAGCTCACCTTCCCTTGCTGAGCACCTGAAAAAGGTGTTTTCGGTGTTTTCACATTTTTTTCACTGATGTTCTCGTTACTCCGGCTCTGTCACCTCAAATCTGGAGCCCTTTTGCTCACTTTGTAGGGCCTCCCTTGGATCAGTTCAGCGCTTCTGGTGCAGCTGGATGCTCTTCCTCCTGCGTCCATGGCAGGAGGGGGATGCAGACCCTGTCCTGGCTTGTGGAGCTCTCTGCAAGAAGGAAGATGCTGCAGGACAAGCCTGCAAGGACCGTGGCCTGGCTGGGGACCGGAGGAGAGCTTGTAAATGAAGCTTCCTCTCAGGAGGTTGTTGTGCTTGTGGGAAACCACACACCTTGGTAAGAGGTGAAATTGTGCAAAGTTCCCCTGCTGCACGAAGCTTTCTATTTGCCTGACAAGTAGGAAGGTGAAATATTGCAGCCCTGGTCTGTCTGGTCTCACCTGCTCCAGACAGAGGGAAAACGCTGCTGAGGGCTGCTGGCAGCTGAACACCTGAGGGAGTGGCAGCCAGGCTCACACAAAGAGATCATCTCCGGGGTGCTACAGTAATGGCTTTTCCTGGGATGCTGACAGGTTTGCATTGTAGGGCCTGTCTAGTCGCAGCTGGAGCCGAAGGGGAATTAAAATGCTTGGGGCTCTTCATGGGTGAGCTGAAAACTGGAGAAATGCCCCCGCCCCTTTGGAAAAGGGAATGTGAAAAGTAATCAGGAGTATAATTGAACACCCCCTCAGAGTGGTAGGGACGTATTTAGAACAGTCAGCAGCTATGTGCATTTTGTTTTAATTCTTTTACAGTACAGTAAGTCTTCCCCCTTGCCGCTGTTGCTAAGATACATTACCACACTCCTGGCTAAAGCAATTCCAGCCCAAGGAGTGCACAGTTTTCAGAGCATAGAAGATACAGCATAGCCTTTAAGTGTTCAAAAGAAAACTTGTCCCTTTTTTTTCCCATGCTGTTTGGTAAAAGTTCTTCTCTCTCGTTGTTTTCCACCGTGCTGGATCAGACAGGCAGTAAATGCAGGTGAGAAAGCTGCTGTGTGTGAGATGTCACACAGTGAGTGTGTGAAACCTTCCTGCCCTCCCATGGCATCACCCCAGCAGGGCTGGTGCACAGCCTGCAGAGGGGTTTGTGCCTCGCCACCTCTGCTCCTTTATTTATTTGAGGATCTCAGAAGGGTTTAGGCTATGCCCCGTACAGGTGAGGAGTTCCAGCACATTTCTGAGAGCTGGCAGGAATGGGCCTTAAAAGTGTGATGTGAACAGCTGCTTGGGAAGGGAGATATAAAAAAGTCCTCCCAGAGAGCCAAATGTAACTACATCCAAGATGTTCCTCGGAGGGGAAGTCATCTGCATGCAATGAATGCCACAGTCAACATCCACATTTGGGTTTTTTTATGTATCACATACAGAAAATAAATGAAATTCCAGAAACAGACTCAGGTTTAAGTGTCTGTACGCTTTGTATTCTACAATATTTGGTGAATCTTGCTTTTCTCTGCTTTTATGATTCCAACTATGTGTTCTTTGAGTAAATAATACTAAAAGTAATTTTAAGTATCAGTCTCTGTGAATAGGCCTTTTTTTTCCCCCTTAAAATCAACTGTCCATATATAAATTTTCAGGTAAATCTTGACTTTAATCCAGCTCTGTGTTAATTTAATTTGATGGCACTGTGGTGTTTTAAACCTTGAGCCACTTGACAGTGAATTAACATTTGTCTCTATAGCACAACCTTCCACCAGTATTTACAGAACACAGAGCATCATAAAAATTCAGCTGCTCTATGGTGTGGACAAGGTGTGTGAACTCAGAGGGGACAGTTGCTCTGTGGAGATGTTAAATCAGGCCTGTTGAGAAAACAAGCAGGAACAGAAAGGCATCTGAAGATGCAGAGGAAGTGCTGGAGCTGATCTGAGCAGAGGAACTGTGTGTGGCTAAAAAGAGATCCTCTCCTTCCCGAGGAGGAAGCTATTAGGGGACTGCTCAGATCGAAGTGCCTCTCTGCTGAGCTTCTGAAGGAGTCAGCCTGACCTGTGCTAGCGTTACACAATGATAAGGGCAGATGGGCACAAAGACTTCTGCCCTAAAATTGCTTTGTCTGCTTTCTGTGTTCTTGCTCTTAGCATAATCAATACTTTGGTTTTAAGAAGGGTGATTGCTCCTTACTGTAATTCCACAATGTTCCTGAAGGAAACCCAGCTGGACCTACCTGCAGTGTGCAAAGGGTTAATTCACAGACTTCAGTAGCACAAGGAGAAGAGAGGTTTTGTTCCTCCTGGACCTGACTGGGGGAAGGTCTTCTCTGTCCGTGGTTGTCAGCTATTTCATATTTTGGGCCTAACCCAGTGAAGTATTGCTTGTACAAGCCAAGTGTAAACAATCAAGGGGCAGCAGAGGCCACGAGGTCTGGCTCTGTTCTGTGTCTGCCAAGGTTTGGCTCTGTTTGTCTTCAAAGGCCACGAATAAAACAGCTGGCCCACGGGATGAGAAATGTGCCACCCAGGAGAGCTGTTCCAGTTCCCAGCATTCCTGGGGCCCTAAAACATCTCCTGTGTCCAATGGGGGCCATGGACACTTCTGGGACTTTTTGAAGGATGGAGTGTTTGCCCTGTGTGTAGAGCTCCTGCAAAATGAATCTCGTGGCTGAAGACTCTGTGCTTGGGGATGTAGGTGCAAATCCTTATCACCATTTGTCTATTTATTTTGGGTAGGAGATCTGTGGGTGGGGGTGTCTTCTTTGGTCCCTGTGCAATGAGTTTTCTGAATGATGACATCTCCCTTGGGCTGCAGTTGAGCACCTGAGGCGTTGTAGAGCCCAGATGATCAGGGGGATGGAGCTGCTCTCCTGTGAGGGAAGGCTGAGGGAGCTGGGATTGCTCAGCCTGGGGAAGAGAAGCTTCAGGATGACCTAATTTTGGCCTTCCAAGAAAGATGGGGAGAGACTTTTCACAAGGGCACACAGTGACGGGACAAAGGGGAATGGCTTCAGGCTGACAGAGAGCAGATTTAAATTGGGTGTTAGGAAGAAATTCTTCCCTGTGAAGGTCGTAAGGCACTGGAAAAGGTTGCCTGGAGGAGCTGTGGCTGCCCCTGGATCCCTGGAAGTGTCCAAGGCCAGGTTGAACGGGGCTTGGAGCAGCCTGGGACAGTGGGAGGTGTCCCTGCCGTGGCAGTGGGGATGGAACTGGATGGGCTTTAAGTTCCCATCCAACCCAAATCAAACCATTCCATGATTTTATGATCCCTTTTTCTCGAACAAAGTGGCTTGTGACCAACCAAAGGGCAGAGATGCAAAATGCACCTTGTTTTGTGCTTGTCCCCGTGCTAGAGCAGAGGGGCTGGGCAGAAGCTGTGATTCCTCCTTTGTGGAAAGGAGTGGGAACCAAGGAAGGGGAGGCAGAAACAGCTCCAGGTAAAGCCTGCTCAGGCCACAGAGTCTCAAAGGGCAGCACAGAGCTGAGGTTAAGGGAAGGGTCACAAACACCCTGGTGCTACAGCACCATCAATATATTCGGTATTATGTTTATTTTGACTGTTTGTTGCCTTCTGTTTGAATATTTCTAACTCACTGCTGCCTGGGGAGATGCTGTTTGAGCTCCTGCCCCATGTCTGAGGCAACCTGCAGAGCTCTTGATAAATGCACTGACCACTCTCACAAAAGTGTTACTCCTCCTCAGAAAGTTCTGCAGGCCTCCTCAGCTCTATGCTGCAGCTGGCACCAGGGAGGAAATAATTTGTGGGTTAGACTTTAAAATGATCCAATATCGACCTTCTGATTCCAGACCTTGCTACACCACAAACAGCAATGGTTATAAATGCATAAACTATGAAAAATTAAACATGCAGTGAGCTATAGCAGTGCTTTACAAACAACACAGTGAGAGGTGGCACTGCTGGGATTATCCAGATATAAATGTGGAGCTGCAACCCACTTTCTCAGAAGTGGTGGACTATTAATTTATTGTTAATAGTAAGAATAATAAGAATAGTTTGCCACTGGGTGTTCAGGAAACCACTCAGCTCAGTTAAGACTTTTCAGAAACTTGGACTCCACAGTATCTCTTTGGAAGTGGAGGACTTGGGGTAGAGAACCCTCACAGAATTCTAGGCAATAGCTGCTGAACTGGAAAATTCAAGATGCAAAGGAGCTCACACATGGCAAAATTAGTTCCTGCAACCTGTCTGCATAATCTGCTGGTTTTTTTGGTCCACATTTTTTTATGACCCTGGCAGAGCCTCTGCAGACCAGTAGATTGTGTCATATTCTATGAAAATCTGCAGTTTCCTTAACTTGGGGTCTCAACCCAGTGAGCACCATAGAGCTTCCTTCCTTTCCTCTCTTCCTGGGCCAGTACATTTCTGGATTCTAGTTTAGATATGCTGCTGTAGTAAATTCAATCTGAAATGTTGAAGGCTGAGCACAAACCAGGTGAGTGATTCTGGGATGAAAGAGAATTAACAGGGAGAACATAGGTACATGTAATTGGTGGGATTAATTAAAGATTTTTTTAATACCTGTTTTGGTGGTTTGTTTTGTTTTGTTTTTTTAATATAAAATTTATCAAATAAATGTTATTAATATAATTTTTATATATTATTATATATAAATATAACAATATAATATAACATAAATATAATAATATATTACTATATTATTATATAGTAATATAACATTATTAATATTAATAAAATTTTATTAATATAAAATTTATCAAATATAAAATTTGTTTTTTTAATAAACTATTATTTTGGTTTTTCATTTTTGGCTTTTTGGTCTTGAAATGATACTTTGTTTATGAATTTTGCCTTTTAATTTTTTTTTTTAATCCAAAATAATACTAGAGAAGCACTGTGAAATCTTGTTACACTTTTCCCAGTTATCATGATCAAAATAACTTATTCTGTATCCCATTTCTTTCAAATTAAAAAAAACAAACCCCAAAAAATAATAAAAAAAAACCAAAAATTGAGCCCAGTTTTTCCAAAATTCTTGGAAATGTTGAAGTTTCTCAGTTCATGCATGTGAAGAAAAACATGTGCATGACAAATGAAGATGTCACCAGCAAAGCAGTCCACAGACACGGAAACATTCTTGGCTTCTAAGCCATGGGGAAAACCTGATGTAGCAAAGAGAGGTTTGCATCTATCAGCTTTGCAAAATGAGGTCTTGTTGTCATCCTCCTGTGCCTCTGGAGATCCCAGAGATGCCAGAGAAAGGTGGAATAGAATTGTGTTTTACAGAATGAACTTCTAGTTCAGGATGTACCAGGGTATATTTACATTTTTTTGAGTGCTTGTGCTAATGATAAACCCAAAATGCTACTTAAAACTCACACATACTCTAAAAAAAAAGTGATAATGAACTGTTTTCAGCTGTGAATGTTGGACTTTCTGCAGGATAGAGCTGAAAAATGGTTTAGGTGCTTTAAGGTTAAGTAAATCAATTAGTAAAATGGCTGTTATCCTGCATTTACCTGGTAATGATGGTAATCAAATGGCCCAAGAAGAAAAAAAAAAAAAAGTCCTAAGGCAAAATACTCTGATCCTTTTCTAAAAAAATGAATAAAAAATTGTCAACTTGGAAAGTTTGATTAAGTTATTAATGTGTAAAACGTTACACGACTTTGCACTTCAATTTCTCTCTGTCTTTCCAGCGGTTCATTATTCCTCATCAGACACAGAGGTCTTCTCATAATTTATGTCTCCTGCCATTTGTTTCCAGAACCCAACAATGAGAATAATTATGCCTGCCTCTTGGAATTCTTTGTTTTCAGGAAACAATGCATCAGGGATTGTGTCAGAGATGCAGCCTCTGCCAGGCAGCCAGCCAGAAAAGAGGCAGAAGGCTGAAAATAAAGCTTGAAAAACTTCAGGTGATTCTTCCCTCCTTTGTAATGGTAGGGCCCGCTGGAGTAAACCAGATTGATTTGCTGCTTGTAAGGGCAAGACCTGGTAATTTTACTTTAATTTGTCTTTCCTTCTTGAATAGTTTGCACTGGTTCTTATGTTGGACATCACAGATATGTTTCTTGGAGTGGTTTGCATGACTTCTGATTGATAATGAACAGAACATCAAATTAGAGAAGTTTGTAACTGCCAAACTCAGAGGCTGAAGCCTTTTGGGCTGCAGGTCTGCCAGAAACTCGTCCTATTTACTGCAAGTTTGTTTCTGGCCGTTCTGAGGAATGCACTGAAGAAAAGCATATTGTGCTGCAGTTAAAAAAAAATAAATTAAAAAATCAGTTCATTTGGGGTACTCATGTGTGAGAAGCAAATCTGGGATGTCCAGATGCTGGAAAATAAAAAAAAACAAGGCTCAAAGGAAATTTACCTGTCTATGAGGTATATATAATAAAACCAAATTGTGAGTATGGTTATTTTCCTATAAAAATCAGATTACACGTGCTCAGTGCAGCCCATCTGGCAGCTCCCTCCTTCCCAGGGCCCCTTTCACACCACGTTCCATCTCTTGGTTGTGCAGCAGCCTCAGGCTGGAGGAAGCTCCTTGGTCCTGGACCAGACTTTGCTGGGAGTTCCTGGGCAGCTCTGAACACGGGGACAGAAATCACACAAGTGACAGGAGACTCTGGGGAGAGGGCAGGGAGGGAGACAGCTCCCAGCTGAAGTGGCCTGGCGTGCTCAGGGCTGGACAGAAGAGCTGTGACAGCACAAAGAGAAAGGGAGCTGCAGAGTGACGTGACTTGGAGGAGAAAAAGGGCCCTGTTGGGGTGGCAGGAGCAGGCTGTGGGCACAGAGCACAGGAGCTTTGGGACACTTCTCCCCAAGCGAGGGTGTGAGTGCGGGAATCCAGCACGCCTCGGATGAAGTGGTTTGGTAGCTAATTAAGATTTTCCATACAGGAATCTGTTCTGTCTTATTTTGAGAGCAACAAGACCTTTTGGATTCTCAGAGGCCTTTTCCTTCTCAGTCTCTATGGGATGAGTTCACTGACTGCATTTTAACAGTTTCTGAAGTACCACAAAAAAACCCTTCAGGGTTTCACCTTCTGCTCTGGTGCCCATGACAAAGTTTTGGGTGGCGTTGCTATTGAATATGAATTTCAGGATTTAGTGCCGGTAATCTTATTAGTCTATTTAGGAAATGAAAAAAAAAAACAAAAAATGTGGAAGCTGACTCAGTGTTGGAGGTAATCTCTTTTATGAGACTTGTATGAGAGACTGCATTTTTCAAAGAGGAAAAGCACTCAGGAATTTCTGCTTCATCTTTCTTGGGTCTCGAGTAGGCTGAATATAATATCTGTGTAAAAGGACTGAATAAGTTTTTGGTTACCTCATATTAGCAATACCCTTATATCCATCTCCTGTACTCTATTAACACTTGGGCAAACCTTACCCATTTATAACAACAGAGAGCTGTAACACATAGTTTGGGTTCACCCCACCTTGTACAAGCAGGCTCTGCTTTAAATAGCTCATAATAAGCATTTGGATTTGAAGGGGAGTTGGCAGGAATGCCTTCTGCTAGGTGACCTTTGCAAATTCGTCTGCTGCTGCTCCATGTAGTACCTAAGGAGATGGTGTTTACTGCACTGGTTCTCTCCTGGGAGCTGAGAAAGAGGACAAAGCAGCTCTTTGAGGCTTGGCAGAAGATAATCAGAAATGTCACTCCCCACTCCATTCCTGCCAAATGCAATTAGGACTTTTGCCGGGGAGAAAATCATTTAGGGGTTGCACTTAAATCTTAGAAGGCACATGTGAAATGCTTCATTTTCAGCAGCTGATGCTGTAAACAGAAAGTAGATACAAGTAATGGAGTAGAATTTGTTTTTCTCTCAATGAATACAAGGTATAAAGTGTTTATTGACTTAAAAAGAAACACTGAACAAACAGAATAAAGAAGAAAGCATTCACGGCTGCTTTGAAGGAAAGAATGTTTTTATTTCATACTTTGAAGAAATTGTTCAAGTAGTTCAGCCGTGTAAAAATGTGACCCCCTCTAATGCTGCCAAGGGCAGTGAGATCAGGGATAATCTGCTGAGGAAATGCAGCTCACGCAAGCCAAAGGCAGAGTTTTAAAATTACAGCACCAATTTTTTTTCCAAGAGGGAAGCATGGGCAGAAGGGCTTTTTTTTTTTGCTTCCTGAAGAATCCCATTACCTGTTTTGATGAATGTTCTCTCTTTGCTGTGGATGCATGTGGATGTGAGGCACAGTCTGACACATCTTCTCCCTCCATACCCGCTTTGTCTTCCCAGTTAAAAGCTCCACATAAGAGTAAAGGGGCTTTAGGAAAACTGTATAAAAGTTGCCTTTCATCTTGCATTATTCTTCTAAAAGAAGTGCAGGATAAATGCCAGACAAAGTAGACCAAAGCAGGGACATCTTCCACTATCCCAGGTTGCTCCAAGACTCATCCAGCCTGTCCTTGGACACTTCCAGGGATGGGGCAGCCACAGCTTTTATGTGCCAGGGCCTCACCACCCTCACAGGGAGGAATTTCTTCCCAACACCCAATCTAAACCCGCTCTTTCAGTTAAAAGGTATTTTTGTGGCCATACAGAGATGAATGCTCTCATCATTGCTGTGGTGAGAGATGATGTGCACACGTCAGGCCCATCACAGTTCTGGGGATGTGAAAATTACTCTTCATATTTGTGTGGTGCTGTAGCACCCTCGGACCCTCCTGCCTGAGCCCTCTGATTCCCGGTTTCAGCTGGAAAATTTTGGCAGTGCTTCCTGTCCAGAGGAAGAACGGATGGAGATCTTTTCCTCCCTACCTGTCCCTTTGGTATCAGTGCTGCCAGGTCTGTGTTGTGCTGTGAGCACTGGGAGGGGCTCTGGAAGAGGGGTTCTGTGACACAGGTGGTCCTGCAGTCCTTGCACTGACACCAGAGAGATGAAATATCCCAGAGCAGGTCTTTATAATTAGAGAGAGGTACCACTTCCAACACTTTGCTTCTCCTAAAATGTCACTGACTTCTTGTTCCTGGAATATTATAATATCTCTCTTTGCTATTCCTGTTGTGAGAAAACTCCAGCGCAATTGCTCAGTAGTCCCTCGCAGCTCCAAATATAAAGTCCTATTTAAAACAGGCTGCTTCAGAGGGCCTGAACCCCCAAAGAGATTTCTGTGCAGTGAAGAGGCACCCTCTGGCCATGCCCTGGATTGGGCTTTCAGGGTGGATGGACTGTGAACCTGACCTTCAGGATGGAGTTTCCCAGGACAGTGTGGGTGTACATGTTGAGAGCACTGGTGAGGCCACACCTCGAGTCCTGTGTCCAGCTCTGGGCCCTGGAGTGTAAAAAGGACCTGGAGGGGCTGGAGCATGTCCAGGGCAGGGAACGGAGCTGGGAAGGGTCTGGAGCCCCAGGAGGGGCTGAGGGAGCTGGGAAAGGGGCTCAGCCTGGAGCAAAGGAGGCTCAGGGGGCCCTTGTGGCTCTGCACAAGTCCCTGGCAGGAGGGGACAGCCGGGGGGGGCGGGCTCTGCTGCCAGGGAACAGGGACAGGAGGAGAGCTCAGGCCTCAGGCTGGGCCAGGGGAGGCTCAGGGTGGACAGCAGCAGGAATTTGCCCATGGAAAGGGAGCTCAGGCCTTGGCAGGGGCTGCCCAGGGAGCTTTGCAGTGCCCATCCCTGGAGGTGTCACCTGGAGGTGGCACTCAGGGCTCTGGGCTGGGGACAAGGTGGGCATCGGGCACAGCTGGGACTTGATAATCCTGATGGTCTTTTCCAACTCTGATTCTGTGAATCCTCTCTGTGTGTTTTCTTGTAAGCTTAAAATGGTTCCCTACCATAAGAGGTGGCATCCACATTTGCCTGAAAGCAATGACATCTGAAGCATCTTTCTGTCCTGGGGACAACAGGCTGCTGGAGCCTTTACATCTTGTTCTCATCCTTGCCCTGTAATTTGTTTTGGCTGTCATCACTGAGCACTTCCATTCTTTTGTTTTCAGAGTCTTCCCTGGTGCTGCTTATGCTGTAGCTGAAGTCTGTAAGGTCAAAATATCAATTTGCTTTGGTGGGCAGTGCTGCTGTAGCTGCTGTAACACAGAAAAATGGTGGTGTTACGCTTCTCTGCACGTCAGACTTTGTTCCTTCACCCTCCTCTGTTTCTGCTTTTCCCCTTCTGGGAAGAGAACCCCAGACACAAGTCAGTGGAATTTACCAAGTTAGGAGTGCACTGAGTTAGAAAGAAATGCTGCAGGAAAGAAATGTACCCTTAATGATAATCCTCAGGCACCAAGGGATGAGCTGCTTTGTAGCACTTTGCCCTTCAGTGCTCTTCCTCTATGTCATCCTGCTACCAGGCATCCCTGCTTTGCTCAGGAATCACATCCCCAGTGCTGTGTTTGACTCAACAGTTTGTTCCTTCTCCTTTATCGTGGTGCCTCACCTCATTTCCAGCCTGACTGCTCAAGTTCTTAGCACTTTTGAGGGGCTGCTTTTAGCACTGTGTCCAGGGTATTGTTTTGGCCTCTGTGTTATCTCTATATTTACTCTATCAGCAGCACTTTTGCTCCTGGCCAGTGATATTGGTATGCTCACAGCACCCAGGTATGTTCCTTCTTTCTTGTCTGCACACGTACTCATCAATAATTCTGTTTCTGCCTCCCCTATCTCCCTCTCGGAGAGATACAACTGCTTTAAAGATAACAAAACCCAGACATTCTATTCTTCCCCTCTGATTCTCACCATTCATCTTTCTCCCCTCACTAGCAATGCTTGTGTCATTTTTGTTGTTATTGCCAAGAAAATACCTTTTTAAAAAACAGTGGTGCTCAGCTTTGGACCCATCTCGCCCACACTATCAAAACATAGCATGAGTATTTTTAGGCACAGTTCATCACAATTCCTAATTTTGGTTCAGTGGATAAGCCCTTCCATGTGTCTTTATTTTGTGCCTCAACATCAGCCATATTATCTGTGATAATTTCTTCATTTCCCTACCCTGCACTCTCCTAAAGCTGATATAAACCAGGCTGATTTTTTCACTTTTTTTTTCTGCTCCTCATGATCCCCATCTTTTCTGAAGTCTACCTTTTGTAGTCTGATATTCTCACCTTATGCTTAGTATGGCTGTTCTGTTTATTTTTCCCATCTTCTTCACCACCTGCCAATTCACATTTTTTTTTTCCATTTTAGCATACTTTTCTCAATCCTTGCTCTTTCTGCATCAAGCTTTTCTCATTCTGTACTTCATAATTTTTTTATTAACTCCTTTTACGTCTTGTTTACTTCCAAAGTTTAAATCCCTTCTTAAAAGGACTTTCTGCAGTTTTCTCCTTAATCCCAAGCATATTGTCTCTTATAGATCAGCATTACTTGTTCTCTTTACTTGGCTATATTGCCCTGGAAGATATTGAGCTTGCCTGATGTTTTTATATTTTTGTTGATATTTGTTTCTTTATATAATCCTCCTCCAAGTGTCATACTAGAAACCTTTTCAAAGGGTACGGACCTTTTATTTCCAACTTCATCGTTATTCTGTTCCTGCTCAAAACTAGCATAATTTTAAGACTATATTTTCCAGAAAGACAAAAACATAAGAGGACTTCTTTTTCAAAGGAATCAGAGATATAAGAGCTCGCAAACAGGTTCTTTAGAGCCTGAAAAAAATACTGCATTGGGCAATCCAACTGTGGAAGGGAAAGGAAAACTTTGGAGAGGGTTCAAGGCCCAGCTAAATGTAACACCTTGGGCTGCAGACAGTTTCTTGGCCTTTTTTTATCCGATGTGTTTTCATCCCAAATGCCAAACACAGTTGGTCACAGATTGCTGAAGTGCTGAATGAGACACAAGGAGAAAGAAAAAAGCCTACAAAACTGTGCTGGATGGGTGGCTGTAAGCCTGGAGGCAGCATCCAACTCTGAAAGCCAGAGAAAAATAGTTCTGGCTTGGTGATTCAATGTGTTGTTTAGGGTGCTGATTCCATCTCAAGTCTCTCTGTATTTGAAGCAATGCTCAGCTCCTGAAGACAGATACTTCTGGTGCAATTCTCCTCTTACACTGGAAAAAACCCCATTATCTATCCTTTACATCTGTAAGGAAAGGTACTTTTGATGTGGCTGTGTCTGAAAGATTCATAAACCAGAACGTGTATGAGGTCTTTTAAGATTTAAAAAAAAAAAAAAAAAAAAAATATACTGTGTTGTTTAAATCCATCTTCCTGATTTGTGGGACAGGTGATTTGTCATTTGCCATCACAATCAGAATACAAATACCTCTCAATCCTACCAGAGGTGGGGAGATGTGGAAAGATCAATTCCTTCAGTAGGCCTTTGTAGGAAGAGGGGCAGTGGGGAAGAGGAATATTTCCATGGGAAAATCATGGAAGCTCCATTTATATGGCACAATACTGGGAAAAGCTCTGTCATGTACAAAATGAGGATACTGGGAGAGAGTTCTGAGAAACTGTTCCATGAGGGGGCATGCCTGGGAGGATTAAGGTCTTTTAGCTGTACCTAAGCCTGGAGTGGGTTTTCATCGCTGTTCCAGAGGTGTGAGGCTTGGAGATGTGTAAAAAAGCTCCCAGGATCTTTAGAGACCTGGAAGGATGGTGCTGTTCCCTGTGCCATTCAGTGATGCACAGCTGCAGGGATTTAGAGCAGGCATTGTATTTCCTGTCTGGCTTCCAGAAACCACTCCAGGAGAGGGAGAGAAGGTGCTCCTGAGGAAGGGAAAGGTTATGTTTTAGGTAAGGGAAGATTGAGGGATCCTGGTCTTCACTGTACAGAGCTGCCCTGGGCTTTTTATGGGGGAGTTCAGGAGGTTTCTCATAACAGTGTCATGATCCTCCCCATCCTGGAAGATGAGAGCAGCCTGTGTCCACCTTCAGTATATTATCAAAACATTGTCTGGCTCAGGGGCTCTGGCAGTGAATTTTCTGCTGCCTCTTCGGCACCCCAGGGGTGTGCAGAGCTGCAGGAGTGGTGCTCAGGGGAATTCTCTGGAATTCCAGACTGCACAGCACAGCTTTTGAGCCTCAGCCAGCACCTGTAGGTGCTGTGGTGCTGAAGGAGGCAGATTTGTTGGTCTGGGGAACATCTGCTCAGTGGTCTCCTGGAAAAGTAAAGGCAGATCTGCAACCTGAAGATGGATGCAGATTAATGGAACTGGTTTGAATCAATCAGGTCCTCATGCTAGACTCCACATGTGGACCTTTTTCTGTTGCCTGCCCTTCAGGGTGTTGTATTGTCCCAAAATAGCTCTGGAAGGAATTGTTGTGCTGAAGAAAACCCTCTGAAGTGTATTTTCTTCCAAGCCATGAAAAAGCTTTCATGCAAATTCACACCTGAGCTTTATTTTATCAATAAATTATAGAAATTGGCAGCAGTTCATATGGAATGATTTGAGTTTAGGGGTGGAAAGAAGAGATTTTAATGTGCTTCCCACCTACCTGCAGTCGCATGGGAATATTTGAGTTCAAGTGTCTGCCCTCCTCTCTGGGCAAAAGTCACAATGTGGCACTGTGATACCAGCAGTGGATTCTAATTTTCCTCGTTGTTTTCTCACACAGACACATTCCAAAACCATGAAATCCTTATGTGGATTTTAGGTCCCAACTATGATCTTGAGGACCTTGTTAACATATTAACCTGTAGATTGCTGAGAGGCTTTTTCATTTTCTCTTTTCCTCTTCCCTGGCATTTTCTCCCCTGAAATACACCTGAGTGACTGTCTCTGCATACAGAGAGACACAATTATTTCCATATCACAGAATCAGGGAAAGATCTGGTTGAAAGAGACTTCTGGAGGGTACAGAGATCATATTTCTACACGTAGTGAACTCAAAGCCCAGCTCCTCTCAGCTTCTCCTCACAGGTCCTGTGTTTGTGCACCCTGATCTATCTGGCAGCACTCTGCCTGTCCCTCTTCTGTCTGATCCCTGCTGAGCTGGGATCCCACAGCTGTCCCCAGGCTGTTCCAGGTGTGATCTCACCTGTGCTGACCAGAGGGGAAGAGTCACTTCCTTGGATATGTTGTCCTGGCCCTCCAGATGTGGCCTGGTGAGGAGTTTGCTGAATTACAGTTCTGGCTTTTATTCAGCCTGCTGCCCACCATCCCCCCCAAATCCTTCTGAGCCTTTTCCAGTGTTTCTCTGTGTGTCCTGATGCCTGGAGTTGTTTTCTCTCCGCTCCATAACTTTAGGCTTCTCCTGGTTGCATTCCAGGAGGGTTTTTGTTGGCCCAATCCTCCTTTTTTACAGGATCTGACATTCAGTGTGTGAATTCCTCCTGGTAGTCAGGCCATTTTCCCTGATTGTTGTGGATTTGCATAGATGGCAGACAGGTACCTTGCTATGCCATCAGCCAGCACTTTCAGCACTCCTGTGGGTCCCAGGGAGCTTTTCTGTATAATTTACAACCAGTTGCTCTCCCACTGTTTGCTGTCCTCCTTCCCAGACCCCATCTCCATGGTAAAGCACAGAGGAGTCGAACAAGACTTTAAATTTAAATACTAAGGGGAAAAAAATGAGCATTGAGAGCACGCTGCCACTTTCTGCACTGCTCATCTCTGTGCCTTTTGCTGAGGGACACGCTGAGGTTCACACTGTTGGGATGTGCTCAGAGGGTTTTTAGTGCAAACTGCCCGTGGTGATTGAGAAAATAATACCTTTGCATTGCAGCAAATTGGCTCTGTTTGTAGTGCTCCAAACTGCCTTTGCTGAGGTGCAGAGTGTTCTGTCTGAAAATGTCACTGGGAACAACTCGGGCAGGCTTCACTCTGATGAAACAATCGTGCCCTACAGCTCCATCTAACGCAGAAAAAAGTGTGCCAGTGTTCAATCCTTCCCCTGAGGATTTGTGTGGTTTCAGAGCACAGGAATGCTGGTGTAATGGCCATGGCTCAGCTGGTACATGGAATTTGTTAAGGTGCAATGTGATGGAATCCCTGGAGCGCTTTGGAGGGGGCTGCACAAGAGCAATGGGGTGGGAGACAGGCCAGTCCTCACACTCAGGACATTTGCTGTGTTTGGGGTTTTTGTGTGAGGACAAAGGTGACAGCACCCTGTGAGACTGACGCCTCCTTTGTTTTCCTTCTACTGATAGGCAATAGTCCAAACAAGAGTTGGCCAGGCCAGTCTTACAATAACAGAATCCTAGAATGGTTTGAGTTGGAAGGGACCTCAAAGATTGTGTCATTCCACTATCCCAGGTTGATCCAAGCCCCATCCAACCTGGCCTCAGGGCTCCAGGGGCAGCCACAGCTTCTCTGGGCAACCTGTGCCAGGGCCTCCTCACCTTCACAGGGAAGAATTTCTCCCTAATATCTAAGCTAAATGTCCTTTCTTTCAGTTTGAACCCATTACTCCTCATCCTATCACTGCAGTTACTGATTGAGTCCCTCTTTTCTATCATTTGAAACAAGAGAAAATCAAATTATCTGAGAGATCAGAGGAATTTGATGAAGGAGGACCAGAACTGCAGGACGAAGCCACGCTCCTGCACAAAAACCTTAACCACAGTGCTTGTATAACTTGCTAAAGAGTTCAGATTAAAAGATTATGAAACAATCCTTTTATTTTTATTTTTTTTTTTTTCTCTTTTTTGTCCCCTGAAACTCTTCCCCACTTCAAAGAATTCGAGGTTTCCTTACAGGAATGAAAGGCAGTGAATTGATAACAAACAAGTCAAACCACAAGTGCTTTGTGTAGCAGCGACCTGCTGCAGGCAGCAGAAGATGAAGGGCTCGTTTCCTTCTAGGAGCTGAGGGTGCCTGGGGAGCTGCACTGCACCAAGAACCTTCTGAGCTCAGAGCCTGGCAAACTTCCACCCAGCGCCTGGCAGGAGCTGGAGCAGTTTTGGGGAAGCTCCAAGTACCTGGATCTACAAGCCACGCCACTCCCTGTTGTGTTCCACGTGCCAGCATCATCTCACTGGTTCCTCCCTCGGCAGGGAGTGGGAGAAATGCCAAAAAAAGAGGCCATTGTGTTAGCTTTTCCTGGTGGAAAAGGAGCCTGGTGTAAAGCCTCATGTTGCCTTGTGCTATTTCTTCCCCTTCCACAACACCAAAAAATCAGGTGTCCATGCTAAAAATACAGCTGGGAGCAGAGTTGATGTTTGACAGGAAGAATTCACCTCTCAGGGAGTGCTTCCAGTCACAGAACTAAACTAATGTTGAGCTCGTTCTGGGTTTCATTTTCTCCTTGGGATTACCTGAAGTTTAGAATTGTCACAAATGCTGCACCTTGAATCACAACTCTTCTCTTTTTGCCTGTGTAAGTGTGTGAAGGTTACAAAACGCTCCCATCTCTTGAATAACTAAAACTTCCCTGACTGTAAATGTCCAGCAAATCCTCTGTGAGGCAATTAATGGGCTGGGGTATTTGCTTCAAGACAACGTTGTGATTGTTTGTAGTGCCAAACTACAAATCTGAAGGTGAAAACACAGCAGGCTCTCACTATTCTTTGTCACCCATGCACATGAAAAAAGCCCTGCATTTAAATATCTGGTAGTTTTCATATCTTTAAGCAAAAGGTAATAAGGAATAATGGTCCAAAAAGTGAAAATACTGAGTGCTCTGAAAATACTTCTTGCTATTCATGGACTATTTATTAACTGTATCTGGACTCTGCAAATCTGTTCAGTAGATAATATAGATAAACAATTGTCAATTTGCATGTGCAAACTATCCAGTTTGACTTCTTGCCCTCTCTGATATAGTGCTGGCTGTGTGGCTACATAGCTGTTCATGGACTGGGGAACAGATTTTTAGGCAGTGGAATACCAAATAGCAAATATTTGTGCTGCTGCATTGAAAAACTCAATTATGTGCAGGCATTTTGCAGGGAATAGGTATTTTTCAAGCATTCACATGAATCAAAAAGCTATTCACTGGAATGTTTATGAACTTCAAAGCTGTGCTATATGAACAGAAAAGAGCCTAAGAGTGCTTCAGAATTCAAAGAGACATTCTTAAACATCGTTTGGCAGTGCCAGCCTCAGGCCAAGTGTCAATGCTGTCTCCCTGCTTACTATTTATTATTCTGGTGATATATGCACTGAGCATTTGGGATGGCAACGTGTTCTAAGTTTCTGTTTTGCTTAAAATATTTGTGTCAGCGAGGGGTTGTAATCCAGGGAACTGCTTGGAGCTGCAGGCAAGCAGGGAATCAAGACATTAAATCTCACTGCCACTCTTCATGAGAGACAAAACTTGTTTCCTTATCCTCTCTTCACAAAGGACACCTGGAAACTCTTTGACTGGGTGAATGATCATGGGATTAGGGAGAGTGTGGATAAATTTTCATCTCTTTGTTGTGGAGGGACTCCTAAAGAAGTCTGGGGAGGAGTATTGGGCTGATTTTTGGTTTGTTTACACGGAATTTCCCAAGTTGCAGCAGCCCATCTTGGAGAGACAGAGAAGAATAGAAAGTCACCTGAAGCTGGCCACTTACCAAGCCAGGTATTTTGGATTACAAATGTCATTCTTGCAGCATTGTGTAGCTGTTTGATTTATAAATGACCTGCAGATTTATCACCTCACGAGCCTTTGGTGAAGGATGTACTGGAATTGGGGAGGGATATCCCCTACAGAGGAGAGGTTCAGTAGTGGAACAGGTGCCTGGAGATGGCTCTGGTATCTGCACCCTGGGAAACTTCCAAAACCCTTCTGGAGGGGGCCTGGAGCACCCTGATCTCCCTGTGCAGTTGGCCATGCCCTGAGGAGTGGGCTGGAGCAGAAGTCTCATCCAACCTGAATTTTCTGTGGCTTTAGGTGCTGAGAGAGGCGTCCCCAGGGAAAAAGCAGAGGGAGAAAGGTGTGAGATTAATATCTGTTTCCTATCTGGGCTGCAGGGCAGAATTCCAGAGAGCATAAATGGCTGGAATCTCATCTCTGCACAGTCAGCCTTGCGTGGATTCTTTATTCAGCCTTGATTTTTCTCTTGTGGATTTTATCTCATCTCTAAAGTCATGGGAACTGAAATTTCTTGTTACAATTTGTCTCCTCTTATCAGAGATGCATTGCTTTGTGTTATCTATTTTGTCTACAACCATTTCAGCATGTTGTTTTTTTCTTTTAAACGGCATAAATATTAGGAAGAGAATTATTGTGTAATTAAATATTACACTATGAAATTAAGAGGAAGGTTAAGGGCAGATAACAAGGAAGTCTTTCACTGCAAGAACTTCAATGGATGTGGCAGCATTAAGTCATTTAAAACAAGTCTGAACAACTTCTTGAGACTAATATTGTGGGGAAATAACCAAGATTTCTTGTCTGGAAACTACTGAACTCTTGGAAGTCCAGTTGTAGAGGACAGAGCATATATTCAACTCCAGTCTTTTACATATCAACAATTTCCACCGTAGCATACAAAAATTTCTTTATAAATAGCATTAAATTTTGTATCTGCTGGCCTAAACTCTCAGTTTTCTTATCAGAAAGGACTTGGGGATATCTAAAAGCTCAGCAGCCTCTTAGATCTACACACACTGGGGAAAAGTCCGGTAGTGTTTGTTCCTATTGGAATATAAAATAGGAAAATGAGAAAAAAAACTTTATTTTTTGGGGGCTTAGACTGCAGTCGCTAGATTGAAGCTAAAATATTTTTAGTGAATTTAAAATACAGAGCTGGCTGCATTCTCATGGAAGTAAAAGAAGGTACGAGGTGGAAAGTCCAGGTGGGCTCCCTCAGCCAGGACTGGACAAATAAGGGCTGGATTTTTGTGTTGCTTCAGCTGCTGGAAAAGTGCAATTATGAGAGCAGAGCTTTGGTGTGACCTCCAATCCCCCTGGGGCTGTGCAGAGGGTGGTCAGCTCCTCATCCTGTGGGGTTTTCACTGGGGTGATGATCAGGACCGTCCTGCTCCTGTGCTTGCTCACCTTTACACGCTCTCTGCTGTGCCAGACCAGATGCCACCAGGTTTTTCTGAAAGCTGAAAGGTTGATATTTAGAGTTCTGGGTGGGGCCAGCACATAAAAGCACAACATCCCCTCACTGTGCCACTACCACTCAAAAACAGATTAAATTTGAGTTGGTGTCATCTCTTACTTCAGCCTTGAATAATGTTATCAACATTTTTAAAAGAACAGCCTGGAACTGTTTTACAAAATATGTGCAACCAATGTTCTTGAGCAGAGAAAGAAATTAGTAAATAATTAAGCACTTCCATAGATCACAACATGTTCAAAGGAAGGGGGCCTGCTTTGAGAGGACAGTTATAAATTGCAGGGCTAAGGCAGCTGAAAGCTGATGAGAACTGGGCTTGAACTTAGGCTGGGGTAACTCTGTGATCTATGAGAGTCCTTCAGTGTGACAGTTTCTCCATGCTTGTGCCAAGTATGCTGATGAAATTTCAAGGGGTTGCCAGTCATGCATAGTCTACAGATATTTGTATTACTGAGTGAACCAGATGTGAAAGATAGCTGTTGTACTCAGGGAAATGACTAATGAGGAAGGTTACCAGGAACTTTGCATTTTAAAGCCTTCTCAGTGAGAAATGGTGTGGGAGACAGAGGCTCCCTGCATGCTGATGTGTCGGGTCTCCTGCCTCAGCCTCTCATTCACATCATGAAACTTCTTACAGCAGCACTTTGTCTGATGAGCACAACGTCCTGTGCATGAGGCAAGATTCCACACCTGGAAATGGAACATCTCCCAGGATTTTGTTACATGCTGTGATTTGTGAAGCAAGGATTTGTTGAAGCCCAATGAGGGGTCAATGTGTTGATACAAAGCTTGTGAAAATTGTGATTGTACCAGAGGACAAGGCTGCGCTGGTAATTTCTCATTGATAAAACCTCCAGAGCAGCAGGAGTGTCGCCCTGAGAATCAGGTCTTTTGATATTGTTTTCATAATTTCTAGCCCTTTTCCCAGGAAAGTAACTATAAACATAGGTGTTTATACATTCCATTAAGGATTTGCCTTTTGATGGATGTCTCTCACAGTCAGTGTGGTTGGGAAGGTGGTGACCTGACTATCCAATCCCTGATTGTTGTCAAAAACCTATAAATACTGAAAGAACAAATAAACCTTCTTTCATCTCACTTTGAGCTGCATCTGTGTGAATCATTTTGTGTCTGACAGTGACACAGGAGTATGTCCTGATCAGGTCAAGGGAGGAACCTGATCTTCTCCTTATGGTCTGAGGTGGTGAAGTGTCTGTGATCCTGAACATGGGAATCCCACTGTCAAACCCCAAACACAGGAGCTTTCAGTCCCCAGTACTGATGATGTGCATGGGGGAGGTTCTAGCTCTGATCTTGACTTTAATTGTGGTCATTTACACAGGAATTTGCTCTGTAAATTCAGGAACTTTCCTTCTCCCTGGAATGTTGACTTCTTGACTTCTCCAAGTTCTGGTCTTCCTGACCACTACTGATCTTTCTGATGGAACAACATCATCCCAAGTCAGGTAAATGAGACAACCACTGCAGCTGATAAAGAGCTCAGACACCCATCCTACAATCTTGTCCTTGTCACTTGAATGATTTATCTTTTAGACAATAAACAGAATCACAGAATCACAGAATGGTTTGGGTAGGAAAGGACCTCAAAGCCCACCCAGTGCCACCCCAGCCATGGCAGGGACACCTCCCACTGTCCCAGGAGCTCCCAATGTCCAGCCTGGCCTTGGGCACTGCCAGGGATCCAGGGGCAGCCCCAGCTGCTCTGGGCACCCTGTGCCAGGGCCTCACCAGCCCCACAGTAAATAAAATATTGTACATTTTTTTTGGTGGTTATATTTTGCAGAATGTATGAAAGAAAAACAATTCAGTTCTGGTTGCACCTCAGAGCAAGGCAAGGTAGGAATGATCCCTTTTGTTAAGGTTGTTTCCAGTTTTTTTTTTTTTTGCAAAGATGGGAGCACCAGCCTCTGTGTGGAAAAAAGTTTGTGTTTGTGCATTGATTCCTCATAAAAATAAGTAGTAAGCATCATAAAAAATTCTATTTGACTAATAACCACACATCCTGTGTGCATTTAATTTTTAGCTGTGCCTAGTGTATCACAAATGAAAAAAAGATTAAAAAAATCCTCTCTAGACTTCTCTAAAGAAGATACATCTAATTTTTTTTTTTTAATTGTAAGGAAAAGTCTAATTATAAATAATTTTTACTTTCTGCTGACAGATTTCTGTCTGCAATAAAGCAGGAGCAGCCAAGCTCTCTCACGGAGATCCATTCATGCTCATGGCCACCGGGTGTCACTGTCATATAGATAAAAAGAGGCTCCAGCACAAGGAAAAACAAATTCCAGTTTTCTGCCAGAATTTAATAGTCGTGGCAGTCTTGTAAAGCACATTCATCTCTTCAGCCCCAGGATCATGGGGTGGATGAGGAGCAGTTTGGACTCTGGTGGTGCCGGCGCTCGTTCAGGATGCCAAAATCACGCCAAGGTTGAGGCTCTGATTTTGAATTGGGGCAGGGTCTGGAGTGTTGGGATGTTCAGTAATTAGGGCACGTGGCAGGCAGGAGATTGCATTTGTTTATGAGTGGGGTTTCTGTTTTTACAGTTTTTCATTATACATTCCCGTGGCCAAAATGTGAGGGGGAAAAAAAAACCCCAGCAGCCCCATTGCTGCTTCATCTCCCCAGCTCACCCTGAATTTATGTCTCTGGAGCTGTAGTGACAATTAATTGGAACCTTTTGTCCTTGCAATGCTCACATTCTCCAGTTTTTCCTGTGTTATTCCAAATTCCCCTTGCCCTGCCTCATCTCTGAGATGGGCCTGAATCTGAAAATGAAGATACAGCTCTGTCAAAGGCCCTCATTTCACACTGGAACTGTGCTGCTTAAAGAAGGAAGGAGGAAGTTCATCTTGAGCAATCACTTGTTTTGTTTGTTTCTTTGATTTTTCTATTTGTTTTTCAGCCCCCTTGTCCTATCCTTGGCAAACTGAGTCCCTGAAGACTCCTGAATTCTGCCCATGTGGGTGACAGTGTAATTCAGGGAAGTGCTACTAAAAATAACATTTTTAGTAAAATACTCTTTTTTTTCTTCATGGGACAAGACTCCTGTTGGCTGTGCCTGGGGTTGGTGGGTGGACATTTACTGTGGGACACAAGAGAACTTTTTTGCCCTCCTTGCCATTTGTTTTTCGTGCTTTCTAGGAGAACGTGGCTGCTGTTCTGCAGCCTCACACAGCTTTAGGCTCCTCCCTGTGACAGGTTAGAGGTGGAGATTCTTCACCTCCTTCTCACCAAGCTCCATTTCTCTCTGTTGTAGCAAGCTGGGGTTAGAAAGGACCAGGCAGGTCCATCTTAAACAGCTGGCAAACAGCAAACGATGCAAAACCTTCCAGGTTTCACAAAAAGAGAACACAGAGGGACAACTGCATGTCTCCTGACCCTAGGGAAGAGTTCAGGGTGATCTTCCATCTGGAGTCTCTTCAAGGAAACACTTCCATCCCCTCTGCTTTGTGGGGAAGGGGAAAATCCAGAGGTGTGGACTGGCTCCCTCCAGATCAGCCTTGGAGTCCTCATAATCCATAATCCCATCCAGAGCTTGATCCACAGCTTGATCCAGAGCTTCCACAGCCAGACTGGGTATGGCAAGAGCATGGCATCTCCTGTATTGTGCAAACTTTGACATTCATTTTTCAAAATTACCGAGGAGTGCTGTGCAGCAGGCTTTTTTTATGTGCCTCATTATATATTTTTTTTGGCTGGTGCATTGCTGGTTGCCATACGGCTCAGTATAAAAATCTTTATGGGTATCTGCTGTCTCTCATAATACACAAAGTTATGTTAATTAACACTAATTAAATCAATCTAAAACATATATGAAACATAGCCCCACAATTGGATAATTGAAGTGAGCTGGCCAAGTCCTTAGATTTTTGTTAAATGCTGCTGGTGCCTCATGGAAGCACTGATTACACTTTCCTACTCTGCTTGTGCTGTGCAGGCATTCCTGTGCAGATTCTGCTGCTCCTGAGTTTTCTTGTTTGTTGGAGGTGCAGGAACAGGGAGGTGAATTCCTGTTGTCATTTTGAACACAGCTGAAAGAATTAAGTTGCAGCACAATGGCATTTCTTGCTGTTGCTCTGAACTTTTTCTCAAGTGTTTGGATTCTCAGCCTAAAACTGGCCCATGGTGTAGCAGATTCAGCAGGGTTGAATTTAAAACCTGAGTTACAAAGTAGGAAACAGAAGGCAGGTTTGTTTGGATGAAAGTATCTGGAAATTTTTTCAGAATAATGAGGAAACACGAAGTATCACAGGCAAAATGCCTCTACACAGGGAATTTCACTTCATTTATCGTCATTTAAGCCACTAATTGCTCATTCAGACATTGAGAAAAGATGGAGAGAGAAATGATTAAGTGCTTAGGAAAACACTTTTCCTCCCCTTTCTCAGGATAAGCTTCAGTCCAGCACCTCCCCTCCTTCTTCCCTCTCTCCACCCTCCTTGTCCCTGTGTGCCACAGTGAGTCCCCACTGACTCTTTTTGGGCAGGTGATGGGCAGAGGGAAACTTCTTTGGGCACTTTGGGCCTTCCAGGACTGTGCCTCCAGCCTTTTTCTCAGGAGCATCTTCCACGTGCCCCTTCCATTCCTCCAAATCTCCTTTTTTTTCCTTTCTCTTTGCAGTTTTCTTTGGCATCCAAAAAAGTTGCCTTTATCTCCTTTGTCTCCTGCCCTCAGTGCTTGCCCCCATTTCTTAAATATGTCTGAGCAGAGGAGCCAAGTGCTCCTCTGGCTGGTTGAAAATTTAAGATTTAGGTTGTTTTTATGTTTCAGAGCTGTCTGGATGTGGCTGTGATCAGCCCAGGGCAGTTCATGGCCTCCTCCCACACAGGTCACTCCTGCAGTCCTCTGCTACCCAAATCCTGCCAGTGATGCCCAGTACAAGTATTCCCAGTGGGGTGTGAAGAATGTCCTCACTTGCTCTCCAGGTTTCTATAAAGCACTGGAACACAGCTCTGTTATCCAGAAAGAAATAGCCAGTGCAGCAGTTAAAACATAAATGAAAAATAAGGTATAAAATAAGAAAAAAAAAAAAGTGTGGGTTATATATATATATATATATATATATATATATATATATATATATATATTTTTTTTTTTTTTTTTTTTTTTTTGTCTAAAGGATTTCTCCAGCTTGTTTATTTTCTTTCAGATTACTTACTTATTTTAAGGAATAAAGTGTTTGCTGACAGAGGCATAAGACCTTTTATAGGCTAAAATAACAGCAATCTGTCTCCTCCTGTAACTCTGTGACAGCTACTAAATCAATGACAATAAAGCATCAGTGGTTAACACTGTACAGTTTATTCTGGAAAATAAATAGCTGTGAGGGTGGTTATTGTGATCCCATAGTTATGGACAAAACAGAACTCAGTCTAAAACTGGGAACCTAGCATCCCCTTATGCAGAAAAATAAGGAAACTCAAAGCAACAGGGTTAGAGCCAGACCCAGACAAAAAGTTGGGGCTCAAGGACAAAATTCCTGACCTGGGCAGTGTTTGACCTTGAGAAATGACTTCAATCTTTGATGAAGGCAGGGCTGCTGGTATTTCCCCATTGGTAAAATGAGAACAGCATCAGTTTTTGATCAGTTATTTGAGGGTGCTTGATGGAAGGCACTGAGCAGGTATTGGTTATAGGAATTCAGTTCATACTTTTCCCACTGGAATGGGAGGGTCAGCATTGTGAGAGGACTTGCATGTTGTGTAAAGTAACTTGGTTTTCTGGTTTGATTGGGATGGGTTGCTTACAGATAAATCCTAGTTTGGAATGAAGTGAAACAGCATTTATTTTTTTGCTAATAACATTACTTACTAGTAAAATTGAAACTTTGTAGTGCCTCTGAAAATAACAGAAAGTACTAGATCTGAAAAGAGCTAAAAAGTTCTAGTAAAATATTGCTTCTGTTTAGATTGCATTTTAAACAGGATTATTTATTAAGAGCGAGACATGCACATTTCCTGGAACAAGTCTGGTTTAAACACAAGATAGAATTTTGCCAACGATGAAAGGAGAAATCATTTTAAAAACTCTCCGAATTAAAAATCAACAATGTTGGTTATTTAGAGGAAGAAGCTGGATTGCAGAATTTGTTTGTGTTCAGAAGAACGTTGATGGTGAGGTGTGGAGTGATGGGCAGCATGTCTGGAGCAAGGTGACTCATTAGGATTAGGGTTCATCTGCTGTGGGCAGCTTATAAATGACATAAGTGTGAAGTGTAGGGCACAGAGCTCAGCTAGTCCACTCCACTGAAGAGGATCAAACAGACCTTGATGATTTCTGACACATTTCTCTAACATATCTTAGACCTCCAGTGATGGAGAGACGTCTGCAGCAGGAATTTGACTGTGCTCCTTCACCAGGCTTTCCAGTGAAAAATATTTTTCCTAATGTTTTAATCTTTCTTGCTGTGAATTAAACCTTCTCTCCTAGCTACTATTTCCACAAGGAACAGGTTATTCCCTTCCTCTGTAAGACAGCTTTCTGTCTGAAGATGGCTTCCTGGTACATTTTCCCCTGCATATCTCAGTTCTTTCAATGTTTCCTCCCCTTTGGACTATCTTCTTTTACTCCACACTTTCCTGGAATGCAGTGTCCAGCCCAGCTGTGTTCTTGCCAGTGCTGGGCAGAACAGAAGGACTGATTCATGTCTCAGAAACCTTATTTTTGTTTCTGTATCTCGGTGTGACACTTGCCATTTTCACAACAGTGTGGCACTGCTGACTCATGCTGGGTTTGTCATTGACTGTAACACCTACACCCATCTTGGCAGAGCTGTTACCTAACCTGCTTCTCCACATCCAGTATTTGCACTGTCTGTTCAGTGCAGGATATTGCAATTGCATTTATTGAACTTCATTTCTCCCCCCCTTATTTTGCTAATTTGCAAACATAATTTTCCCTTCTATTCCCATGTGCCTCTAGTTTCTTCCAGCTTTATTCCGTGGTCGTAGCTATGAATGAGAACACAGGACTGGACTGAATCTAGGTTATGTCTACATAGACAGTTCCTCCTAGACTGGGTTTTGCAACGTGCTTGTGTAAATGTTACATCAAATAAAAAATCTTATTAAAGTCAGAAGAGAGGACACTGCATCACAGAATGGTTTGGCTTGGAAGTGACCTTAAAGATCACCCAGTGCCACCCCTGCCATGGCAGGGACACCTCGCACTGTCCCAGGTGCTCCCAATGTCCAGCCTGGCCTTGGGCACTGCCAGGGATCCAGGGGCAGCCCCAGCTGCTCTGGGCACCCTGTGCCAGGGCCTGCCCACCCTCCCACAGAATTTTTCATAATGTCCAATCTAACCCTGCTCCCTTTCTGCTTGAAGCTATTGCCCCTTGTCCTGTCTCTACAGGCTCTGATAAATGGTCTCTCTCCACATTTCTTGTCTGTCTCTTCTAAATTTAAAAGACCTTTAACCTTTCATAGTTAAAAAACAAACTGACTTGAAGTAAAAAAGTTTGTTCCCATTTTTCTAGGGAAGGTTTGATGAAAAAGGGGCATTTACCATTGTGGTCTTCTTGTTCAGAAGACAGCCACTTTCTCTTCCCATTAAATAGCAGAGTAACACTCTCCTTGTTTATACTGAACAAAGCTTTTCTCACTCTCTATTAGTGTATTTATGGAATGTTTCTTGTTACCCTCTATGTCTCCTAATTATGGCTTTCTCCTTTATCCTTATGTACTTATGTTTTCCTTTTATACTTGTCCTTGGCAATCTGATTTAGTTCCCATCTTTTGGGTTCCTCTGACTTCTGTCTGACATCAGTGAGCAGCTCATGATCTATCTTAATTGGTCCATTATGCATGGTAGCAGAATGAAGGATAAACAGTTTCAGCTCCTGATAATTTTTGCCTAAATTGCTGCCGTGCAATAAGGGTCACTCACTGCGAACCTTTCTCATTCATCATTTTGGGAGCTTTGACAAGGTGAATGTCCAGGACTTGATTTTCTCCCCTCACGTTCCCTTTCACTGCAAAATCATAACAAATGCCTATCCAAAAGTTCCTGGGTGTGATTAGAAGTAGGGTGACCTATGATTTATTCTGCTGTTCTGCAGAGATAGACCTCTGCTAGTGCTCTGTGTCCAAAGAGGTTCCAAATGTTCTCTTTGTTATATTATAAGCCACATGTCTTAGTGGCTCATAATTAACATTAAATATCTTTGTCACCAGGGTCAGGACCCAAGGGAATGGCTGGAGCTGTGTCAGGGGAGGTTTAGGTTGGGTATTAGGGGGAGATTCTTCCCCCAGAGGGTGTCTGGGCACTGGAAGAGCTCCCCAGGGAATGGTCACAGCACCCAGCGTGATGGAGTTCAGGAAGTGTTTGGACAAGGCTCTCAAGCACAGCGTGGGGTTGTTGAGGATGATGTTGTGCATGATCCTTGTGGGTCCCTTCCAGCTCAGCATATTCTATCTTTCTGTGATTAATAACAGCCCTGAATCAACCCAAGAGCTGCCTGCAGTCTGTTTTGGTTTTAGATCCCCATTTGAATTTCCAGGGCTCACCGTGGTGAGATGATCGCTGTGGTTGTACGCTAATGATGATCGTCTGCAGCTCCCACGGGGGTGAGCAGAGTGCTTTTTCTTAAGTGCTGCAATTCAGCATCTCATTGTATATGAAAATGAAAGAGATTAGTGCATTTGTGCTGAACATATTTCCACATCAGTAAAGTGAGGGTGCGGTGACAAGACAGCTCTCCAAACCCAATTAGCTGCAGTGAATCCCAGAGATCTGGTCCCATCTCATCTGAGGAATGTCACCTAACATTGGAACATGTGTTACCAGGAAACACAGAGCCTGATCACATCAGGAGCCTTCAAGGAGGCAGCGTTCAGACAACCTGCAGCTCCTCTGCCAGCAGGTATGTGAAAGGGAAACACAAGGCAACTTAAGAGAACTCATTTGCAGGGCTTTAAATCAATGCGACTCATCAAAATCCTCCACCAAAAGCCCTTGTAAAATGAAAATAAAAAGAATATGACCTTAGATGACTAATTTCATTAGTTTGACTAATGCTCGTCGGGGATTCTGAAGATTTAAAGCACCATATGAAGCTGAGTATTCTTTTAGACTGCTGCAGGGTTGGATAAATGATCTCACATTTCTCACCTGCCCACACTCTGTGTTTCCACCCCCTCTGCTCACAATCTGGGTTTTGCTACTCTCTCTGGCCTAATGTCTCAGCATGTTCTGACTCCTCCTTCTGGGTGCCAAGACATTCTGAGGAACGGGCTAGAAATAAAGGCAGAGGCAGATTCATGTTTACTTTGTTCCCATACTCAGACATTATGTAATTCCTATGGATCCTAATAGATGCAGGAAGAGACATATTTGTGGGGCATTGGAAGAATATATTCATTTTTACGTTCTATGTACCTGATATTGAGCGGGAACACGAGCTTGGGTATTTTCTTGGAAGACAGTGCCCAAAGCAAGGACCAGAACAGTCCTTTGTACAGAGGAGGGGGGTTTGTAGCAGAGGTTTCTTGAACACTGTTGTTAAACAAGCAGGAGTGCTGTTTGATACCTCTTAAAGCCCTCATTTTACAGAAAAAAAATAATCCTGCAAGGCCCCATAATTTGGTTAACTACTCAGGCCTGACACTGAATCCTTGGAGACATCATGAAGAGGCCTTCATTCTGCAGCAAACAGATTGGCACTGCAGTGATGATAATTGTAATTATCATGAGCATAATAAATAAATGGCAATGCATTTTGCTAGCTTTAGGTGACTGAGTAATCTGGCAAACAGCTTGCTGCACTCTATCACACAATAATGATATTCACTGCCAGCCCAGGAAGTTTACCTAGGGGCTGTGACTCATGTTTGTTTTGAAAGGCACAGCATTAAAGGCCTGTGAATTATGTCTGTTGTGAAGAACACTGCATTTAAGTAATTACAAATGCAAAACTAAAGCAAATCCACCAGGCAGGGGGAGAGGAAAAAAAAAATAAAAAGGGCAAGCTAATTGATCTCCCTGTTCCACATGCTTTCAGTCCTTGTTTTTCTTCATAAAATTTTTGCTTCTGGGGTGGTTTTCTTGGGATGGTTTGATTTCTGGTGCATCTTCTGGGGTCACTCTCTGGTCACTGGCTGCCTTTCACTGTAGCATCAGGGTTGCTCTGACTCTGGGAGCCTGAATTTGGAGAATGCCAAGGCTTTTTCCTGGCCTGATACTTGGGCAGATAAAATGTGACAGAAAAGGTAAGTGAATTCCTGGGGATGTAGCAGGGAGATGTCAGGCACACATTAAATGTGCATTTGTCTGAGAAATGGCAGATGTTTATGTTTTTCTTTAAAGAGACTGGTTATTATAAGAATGGTTTCTCCTGTTGTTTCTCTCACCTGGAGGTTACCTCATCAGCAAACAAAAGGTCACCTTGGAGCTCAGAGGATTTCCAGTGCCAGTGTCCTGCAGTTTTTCCTGCTGTAACAAGCACATGAAGAGTCCTTAAAAAAAGGTGCAAAACCTGAAAAGACAATAAAATCACAGACAAATAGTTAGTCAAGTATGAATGGTAGAAGAGAAATGCTTTAGTATAGACTCTAATAACCAAGAGGAAAATATAATTCTTTTTTTTTCTTTAAAAGTTGCTCCCTGGACTTCTTGTATACAGACCACTGAAAAATTCACTTTTGCTTCTGATCCTGCAAAGAATCAGGCAGGCACTTAGCAGCTTTCCTGAACTGGGACCAGAGCAGGGAATAAACAGTAGCTCCAGCCATTCCTTGTGTGCTGGAGTTTTCCTGCTGTGGTCCCTGGAGCTGTGGCAGGTGAGCTGCCATGGCAGAGGGATGCCTGACCCATGAACTCGCTCCAGCAGCTTCTCCTCCCTGCTCTGTGCTCCTCCAGTTCATGCCATGCCATCCAGCATGCCTGGGATTTCACCTTGTCAAAGTCAGGTGCATGACTTTGCAGATAAACTGGGAGAGTTATTTGTTTATTTATTTTTTTTTTTTTTATCAGCAAACCCTGTTACCTCTGCCAGCCTTCTAATTTCTCACCCAAATGTTGCTTAGAGTTACTGTCAACCTTTGATATTGCCAAGTTTTTAGTCAAGATGAGTCAGGCTAAAATAGGCATCGAAGAGTAATGCGTAAGACTTTGGAAAATAAGTTAGAACTCTTTCACATTTGCCTTCTAGCTTCTGAGTTATTCACAGCACATTTGTTTGTCTCTTCCATGCAAACTTTGAGGCTGGAAATCATTTTGGAAAAACAAGTGAGTTAAGGTAGTGCTATGGAGTCATGGAATCCTAGAATGGTTTGTGTTGGAATGGACACAGAACATCATGCAGGCATGCCATGGGCAGGGACACCTCCCACTGGACCAGCTGAAGCAGAGCTCCATCCAACCTGGCCTTGGGCACTTCCAGGGGTGGGGCAGCCACAGCTTCTCTGGGTATCCTCTGTCTCACAACCCTCACACTCAAGATTTTTTTCCCAATATCCCATCTAACCCTGCTCTCTGTCAGTTTGAAGCCATTCCCCCTTGTCCCATCACTCCAGGCCACTGTAAATATCCTCTCTCCATCTTTATTGCAGGTGCCCTTCAGGGACTAAAAGGCCACAATGAGGCCACCCCAAAGTTTCTTTTTTCCAGGCTGAACAATACCAATTCTCTTCTCCTTGCCTCCTAGACTTGATGCATGATGGAAAAGCCCCAGGCTGACCAGGGCAAGCTGAAAGCTGCTCTTGATGCTGGGTCCCCCAATACCTCTGACATTGACAACAAACCCCTATCAAAGAGGGAGCCAGTGGCCCAATGGCACCATTTCAGCTCTGTGATCTGGTTTTCTCCCAGGTCTTTGTGATTTCTCGAGGTCCCAGGGGGGTGTGTTCCCTTCCTGCACAAAGCAAGGTACTCAGAAATTCACGTGAAATTTTTGTGCCATCTCACAATATGCTATTGCTTTTTTTTTTTTTTTCTTCCTAGTGCACTTAGAACAATTAATTTGGTGTCACACCTTCTGTCAGGATTAATTAGAGATGTCTGGTGTTTGGTATGTGCTGCCTTCTTTCTCTCAGAGAGGCTGACACAAATATATAGGAATGCTTCCAGGAGCATGATATGTTATTGCTGGGTATCATTAATGCGTGATATCCATTCTGCATATTGCATTATCCATATAAGACACCTTATTCATTTTGATTGTGTTCATTTTATATGAAACACTGAGAAAGTTTAAGGGTTGCACAGGTTAAGGGCTGCAGTAACCACTGAAAGTTCACAAAGCAATAACGAATTGTCTCTTGTAACCAGGGAGTGCTGTCTGCTTAACTGTAGTGAATGTGGAGTAATATGTACTAAAAGCAATAGTTCAAAAATACATTTCCAGTTTATTGGATGGGAGCTCAATAATAATCCCTTGCTGTGTGTTTTGATTCACAGTTCCATTATGGAAACTGCCAATTTCTCTGCCAAAGTCTTGGCTCAGAAGATTCACAGTTGATCCCCGTGAAAAACAGGTGATTGGATTTTACTCTCATTATCTTGCCTCTGGTTGTGTTGCTTTAAAAATATGATTCTGGCAAAGAAGAAAGGAGGAAGGATGGAGTTTAAAACTCCCCTTAAGCATCAGAAATCAAAAAGAGTCTACTTGGGCAGGAAAATGGCCAATATCTGCCTCTGGGGCAGTTCATGCTGGCCAGTGTAGGAACCCAGAGGCTGAAACAGGAGGGCCTTGGATCTCATCAGGCTCTTTCTGGTAAAAGAATTATCAGAGGGATAAAGACCTAAACCCAACCCTAAGACATCTGCATAAATAAAACTCAGAGTGGAAAGAGTACAGACTGGAGGAGAAGCCAGAAAAGGAAAAAAAAGATTGGCATGGAGGAGGGATTTAAGGAGGACAGCTTTTCAATACCTGTTCATGTGGAAAAAAACCCAAAACAGACAAATTAATGACAAGAGAAGGAAAGAGCTGAAAATGCATGTGAGTCTTTTTTAGTTTGTTGGCAAAACAAGAACTGCCTGAGACTTTTGATAACATTCATTGTAGACTTCTAGCAAGAAAGTTGCAAAGTACTGGAAGAAGCTAATGATATGCTAATTTTTAGAAACTTTGATAGGTTAAAACCCAGAAACTTTAAACTGGCTCGTTTGATATGAATTCCAGGAAGATTCCCAGAAAATCTTTTGCCTCGCCTTGAGTAAGGCAAACATTAAAATGTTGTGTAGTGCTGTCTCATCCAACGTTCCCTCCAGGCAGAATAAGTATTCTCCAAGTTCATAGTTTTTAATAAAGCAAGAAGTCACTGTTGATGTGATTTACTCTGATTTCTGAGAGGTATTTGAAAGGTCCTGTGGGCCTCTTTGATAAAAGAAAAAATAAAAGGCAGCAAACCCACAAAGGTGGGTTAAAGTTGTCCTTGTTCTTGGAACATGGGAGTGAATGCTGGTGGTAAGGCTGTTAACATCAGGTTTCTCCAGGAATCTGCTCTTGTTTCGGTCAGTTAAGTATCTTCAGAGCTAATAACAATAAATCCCAGGTGAGGACACAGCCATAAATAAACGGAAAAAAGAACTGGTTACGATACAGCCTTGCCTCGATCTCTTGAGGAGCAGCATTCACCTGAGCAACACGGATTTTACAAATGTGACATCCAGGGCACACATCCAGGGACAAAAGCAGGAGCTCCCTGGTAGGATGGGGCAGCATTCCCAAGGCAGCATCTCTGGGAAGGAGGCAGAGGCAGGATCAGGTCATCAATCAAGCCTGAGCTGTGGTGCAGAGGCATTGCTAAACAGCAATGAGAGGAGGAGGCAGGGGGCAGGACTTGTGATTATTAGCAAGATCACCCCGGGAATGCCATCTGCTCCAATGTCAACGCCTCCACAGAGGGATGTTGACAACTTGGAGGTGATGAACCCTGTGAGGTCTGTGCAATTCACCTCAGCAGAGGGGAAGGTGCAGCTCTCAAATATTAGTCAAGATAATGAAAAATACAGAATTTGAGGTATTAAATGCTTCAGTCTGTCAAGAGCTGGCAATGTCAAATGACTTGATGTTTCAAAGGTTCAGAATTCCTGTGGCTGCTGTGAGCATAAATCAGATTTGCAGGTGCTCTTCACTCTCAGAGCATTTCTGCTTAGGAGCTTAGACATGAAGCCAGGAACATGAATTTTATTGACTGGCTCTGAAATTCCTGTTTGGAATCAGGGAATATTGACTTTGAAGCCATGTCAGAAGAATCTCCCCGTTTTTCAGCTAAAGGCACGTGGGATCCTGTGAGTTATCCTTGCCTTAGCTGTGTGCACCTTTACACAGAAGGACTGACCTGTTTGCTCAGAAAGCCAAACATCAGCTCCAGCAGAGCAATCTGCTTCCTATGCCAGGCTTCCAAGCTAGTCTGAATCCTGGTATTGCAGCCTTTCCTCTCTGCTCTGCCAAAGCCTGGAGTTTTCATCCAAATATTCCTAATTTTGGGGAGATACTTATTTGGCTAGGGGTCCTGAGTTAACATCTTTGAGATATACTTTGTCAGGATATTAACTGATTAATATGGCAGAATAACTGTGTTTCCTCCCCTCCTAGCACTAAGCAGCCAGACAAGAGAAAATGTCAAGGTTTTGGCCATATTTGACACAGGAGTTCAGCGCAGCTTTCTGATTTTTTTCTTCAGATACATTTAGCAGCATCTATTCAAGGAGCTGTGCAGAAATACTGTGAGTACTTTGGCATGTTCTCTTGCAATCCCAACACCGCTCTTGGAGGGAAAGGCACCACAGAAATATTTCAGGTACCGTGCTGCCCATGAATCATGCAAAATGCTCTCACTGCAGTGAGGATTTCTTTTGAACAGTGTTTTTTTGGTTTTTTTTTTCTTTTCCCTTCAATATTGAACTCTTCAGTGTTTTTTGTTTGAATTTCCCCATTTTGCAGAGCAGGGATTATAAGAATGGCAAGCACCAAAGAAAGCAGAGAAGTCTTTTACCCAGGGGTTGTCATGCATGAGGGAGTTAAGCCACACGAAGCAGAAGAGGACATGTCACCCACTGGGGCCACTACAGTGTCACATCTGATACCTGAATGTCCCCCCTGTTGGGACATACTGAGGGAAACCAACAGAAATGTAGGGAGATTGCTAATGAACCACTTGAAGAGAATTGATAATGAAAGAATGAATCTTTGGTGGCTGATCTGTAAAAAGAGGAATAGAAGTCTTAGCAGATAAAAAATAAAAAGTGATCCCAGCTTAGACAGTAATTTTTTTTTCTTCATAAAATGATTTTTTGTGAGAATACAACTTGTTTTCCTGCTGTTTTCAATTTCCTTCAAGAAGCTGTAGGTTTGTTCTAGAACTCAAATTATAGGTAAATCTTTTCTGCAAATCTTTCCATTTTCAGCACCGAAACCTTTCCTTGCTGAGTGAGGAGAGACAGCATGGGGTGAAAAGAAACTCAACTTGCCAAAAAGGTTCCTGGGTGTCAAACTGCATCCAGAAAAATCCACAAACCAACCATTTTATTCAATTTAGAGAAGAAAATAATTTTCTCCTCCCTTGCACTCCCAGTTTCCAAGAGCAAACCCATACCACCATGGGGTGAATGATGTGGGTGCCATGAATGTGACAAAGCTGCAGAGGGAGCGACACTGCAGGGACACAGTCCAGGAAAAGGGACAGGGAAAGCAGTGAGGGTGGAGGAAGGATCATCATCATCATCATCATCATCATCATCATCATCATCATCATCATCATCATCATCATCATCATTATTATTATCATCTGCGATTATTGAGGAGAGCGAAACAGCGTTTTTTAGGAAGGAGTGCAACAAGATGGTGAAAGGAGAGAGAAGTAACCTCAGGAGAAGGATGGAGGTTGTATCACAATGAGAGTGGATGTTTCAGCTCTGGGTAATTATTATTATTTTAAAAAGATTAAGTAATGGAACTAAAATGTTTCTTTGGGTTAGCTGAGCTCCACTATGAGACACTTTCCAATTTTTTTAAAATTTATTTTAAAATAAAAGCACATTCAGAACTAATATCTTGAAATCTCCTTCAGATGCAGTGGTTGCTTTCTAAGCTCCCCAGGAAATCCTGGATGCATCCTTGATGTCTGCTAACAGCCAAGTAAGGGAGCTGAACACATTTTTCAGGCGAGGAACCATCACCAGGATATTTTCAGGTAAAGGTGAGAGGTTCAGGCAATCGCTGGGAAGACTTGTGAAAATACTGATTCAGCACCGTAATGTTTAGGTAAATGCTACAACAGCTCTTTAAAAGAGAAAAGCGAGACACTTCTTATGTATGACTCACTAATCACTGTCTGTGCTGTGGAGCCTGGAGTACAAATTCCTTTTGTCATGAAAATGCTTGCTCCTTTGATCCCCACAACATCATTAAGCAGTTCTAAAGAGTAAGTAAATCTTTTGGCACATTCTTTGCAAAATAAGCGTTTCAGGATTCAGACGCATGTGGGTGTGTTTGTGATGCTGAGGAGATTGATACCGATACAATTTTTAGCAGCGGGTGCAGACTGCTTTGCCGAAGGAAAGAGGCAGAGAGGTTTTTCCAGCTCCTTTTCTAAAGCAAATATGTCGAAAATTGGAATGTGCAGGGCGGCCATGCAGGATGTGCTGCTGCAAATTAAACCTATTTATCCCGGCAGTAGGATGGCTGTGGATGTAGACCTTCCCTGTTGGCACATGGAATGTTCTTCCCCAAGGGTTTTGAAGATTTTTATCTTCATTCTGATAGTTCAGGTAAAATACATAGATGGTCTCTCTGGAGCCCCTGATGCTCCAGATAAAGGGCATATAATAAGGATATTACCAGCACTGTCCCAGGAGAAATCAGGGTTACAGACTGGTGGAACACTGAGTTGTCCCCTCTCTCTTTGAAGAGGACCATCAATGCAGGCTGAAGGCACATGGAGGTTATTTCCTTTATCAGAATTATGTGTTATGGTTAATTTATCACTTTCTCAGCTGTTTTAATACCTGGCAATGGTGGCTTTTTCTGGTCCTGTGCACATCAGCCCAGTGCCTGGATCTGCTGCCCTGCTGACTCTTTGGAGCTCTGCATCTAGAAAATTTAAGGGACAGGGGGCAGGTTAGTTAACCATAAAAATTTCACCAATGGTTCTCTGGTATTTATCTATTAACTTCACAAGGCTTTAGCTAAAATGGGAAGAGCTTATGAGCTTGCTGAAAGAATACTGGGGATCTAAACCATTCAAAGACACATGACTATTTAGAAGTGTAAGAACAGCATTCTCATGCCACATAGCACTCTGTGTGAAATAAGTTTGTACCCTTCCAACACGCCATCTGGCAGCAAACAGCACATTGGTTTGCATCCCAGCCTGTGATCTTGCAAGAAAAAATGAAATCATATGTAATAAAATGCACTTTTAAAAGTCAACATTTTCATAATGGTCAGTGAAACTAATGGATTTAAGAGTGTTTTCAGTTTTCTGTCAGAAAATGTTTTGGTAAACAAGTGCCTGCCCTGGGTTGTGACGTGCATATGAGTAAAGGGATTTATGTCACACTCAGACACGTGTTCTTGATGTGCATCTGCACCTTGGAGTGCTCAGAACATTCAAATCTGCACTCCTGCCTGAGCCATTGCAGTGGGAGGAATCAGATTATGGGCTTTCAACTGGTACCCAAAATATGGATGTTTGAGAGAAAATGGAGCAAGTCTGTTGATTCAGGAAATGAGAAACTGGTTGGAGTGAGATGCAATCTGTGGAAGTTCACATGCCTGAGTCCCCCTGGAACTGCATCCTCTCTCTTATTTTGATACCTTTAAATTTTAGGGAAGATGATTCATGTCGGTGTTGGGTAAGGCATATCTCAAATTTAAAGCATCGTCTTTCCTAGCACTGTGATATTTCAAGGGGAGGCAAGTCTGGTGAAAAGAAGTAATAGCCACTTGTTTAAAACTCTCAGCAAATCAGGCAAAGAGCTTTCATGTATTTGGATAATGGACAAGTGTGTATCTTGGAAAATAAACAAGATAAAATATCGACTGATAGATCTCTTCTTATTAGGTTTTATATGGGGAAATTATCTGGCCATTTGATGGATGATGAAATGATTAGGAAGAACCTTCTATCTAGCTGCAGAGAGATTTGATTATGTGAAAAATAACAATGGAGGCTCAGCTTTTCAGGGATGAGGATGGGTTAAATTAATTTACAGAGAAATTGCTGTAATTAAAACCACTCTAGCTGGCATTCAGTTGGTTTGTCTCCTTCCATTAAGGGTGCATCCTCAAGTTTGCATTAATATTCTCTGCGCCTCATGGTGCTCTAGGAACTCTTTCATTTGCCACTGGATGTAAATTTAAATTCCAGCCTCCCAGTCAGTGTTTTGAATCACTGGGATATTGAGTAAGTATATAATTCTTAGCTTAGACGCTGAACATCTGTTGCCATTTGTGTCCAATATGTAATTACAGCAGGGGGAGCTGGACAATCGGAGATTAAAAAGATGCTGCTTAATCTTCCACCACATGTTTCTACTTAAAAAGAATAACACACTGGAGAAATCTCATGGCAGCTAGTGGTGTATCTTCTCCCCCTATCCTTACTCAACAGATGAGCCTTCATTTGATCTCTGTCTCAGATTTGCACAGTCCTTCTGTCAGGACCTGGGAGTGTGTTCACTCAGACCTGGTTCTAGGGCATGTTCTGATGGACTCCATTCCTGGTTTTGCACAATTAAAATATTGTACCTTGTGGCATTCCTTTGGCCTCAAATAATGGCTTTATGCAGAGTGATTTTTACCAGCCATTTGGAGAGAATGGGCACTAGGAGAGCCTGTTGAGATGGATAACACAATCCCCCCTCAAGATTTCTGCCTGTGCCACAGAGTGTGCTGGACATCAGACCAGGAGGAGAGTGCGATGTGTTTTCCTCCTTTCACAAGATCAAGCTGTAGGTTTTCCAGTGGGACTACTCAAATGCTTTTACAGAAGAGCTAAAAGCAGCAGCTAAGGTGCAGTGAAGGCAGAGCATCAGGAAAAGTAACCAGAGGTTGTAGGGTCATAAACATGGCACAGTGTGCTTTGTCTTACTGCAAAGCAACGCGACCAACATCCCTTGCAAAAGTTATTTTCAAAAATATTTTACCTAAGAGCTGAATCCACACAGTGACCTTTAAGAAGGAGAAAGAAGGAAAATTGGGTGCTCAAGAGCAGGCTGGATGGGGCTCTGAGCAAACTGGTCTAGTGGAAGGTTCCCTGGTCATGTCAGGGGGGTTTGAAGATCATCTTTAGGCTTCCTTCCAATTCAAACCATTCCATGGTTCTGTCTGGAGCAAGAGATGATGTTGCAGAAACAGTGGGAGAGGGAAAGGGTCACAGCAGAGCTGTCCTGCAGAGGAAGGAAGGAGGGAGGCTGTGGGTTTAGATCACTTCAGGAGATGTGGAGACACATTAAAGGAGCTCCTCTCAGGCTGCTGCCCACGTGGACCGGCTGTGGTCGGCTGCCAGCGTGCGTCCCTCCCACGGGAGCCTCGTGAGATGCTGTGGGGGTGTGCGTGATGCTGAGTGAGGAAGTTGTGCCTCTTCATTGACTGGAAGAACTTTCTGTCCTCTGCAAGTCTTTGAAAAATGCGAGTGCAAAGTTGTAAGAGATTGACAAAAGTGTTGCTGTATTTCAGTGAAAAGTGTTTCACTTGTTTTGTACTTGGGAGGGGAAAATGATTATACTGCTGGTTGGAATAGCAACATCAGTGAGATGTGCCCATTACAGAGAGATATCCATTCTAACTAATACAGTTTTCATATTTGTCCTGTTGGCTTGTGTGCTTTTCCAAGGACATCCTTCTAGTCTTTATTAAAACTCCACAAGGCTGGGGTTTTTAGGTTTTTTTTTCCTTTGTTGTTTTTATTTTGTTGTTTATTTTGTTTTTTTTTTTTAACAGCTAATCTTGTGAAAAATTCATTTTCTCTGATTTTCTTTAGGACAAATAGAAATATTGGTTTTTTTTCCCCCAAAAGAAAATTAATTTGCGTGTCAACTCAAGAGAATTGTGATTTTGTTAGGAATGGGCTTTGGCACTTGAAAGGATTTATTGAGAGATATTTATGAGACACTGAATTTTAAAATGTCAGATATATTAGATTCAGCCCTTAATATAATGACATGGTAAGGTGGTCTGCCAGACTTATGCCCTTAGAGAGGGTTTTGCTCAAACACCATGTTTAGTTATGCTAGCTGCATAGGGACAATTAAAGAAGCACTTGTTCACTTTATATATATATATATATATATATATATATATATATTTTATATATATATATATTATTTATATAAATTTATATATATTTTTATATAAATATATATTATTTACTTGTTCACTTTGAATATAAACACAGATATACCAAAAACATCCTCAGAATTTCTTTAGATGTGAAATTAATAACGGTGACATGGATGAGGTGCACAAGGTTTAGGTGTGGGAAGACAGTCACAGGTAATGCTTCCCCTTTCCAGTTTAACTTCATTTTACCTCCTCTCCTAGTGTATCTTTAATCCTGGAAAAAGCGAATTAAGATAGAAGAGACCTGAACATGGACTCAAGGCTTGGTGGAAGCAATTGGAAAGAGTCCCTTTGGCTTTGGTGTGACCTGCAGCAGTCCCTGCCCACCCGTGTACTCACCCACACTGTGCCTGAGGTTTCTGTCCCATCCTTCCTTCTCCAGGCATGGACATCATGTTTGCCTCAGCACCAAGGGCCTGCACAAACACCTCCTTGAGCGGCTGGCCTTGGAACAATCCACTTACAGAGTCACGGAATCACAGGATCATTGAGTTTGGAAAGCCCTCCCAGCCCATGGAGTCCCAGCTGTGCCCGATGCCCACCTTGTCCCCAGCTCAGAGCCCTGAGTGCCACGTCCAGGTGACACCTCCAGGGATGGGCACTGCAAAGCTCCCTGGGCAGCCCCTGCCAAGGCCTGAGCTCCCTTTCCATGGGCAAATTCCTGCTGCTGTCCACCCTGAGCCTCCCCTGGCCCAGCCTGAGGCCTGAGCTCTCCTCCTGTCCCTGTTCCCTGGCAGCAGAGCCCGACCCCCCCGGCTGTCCCCTCCTGCCAGGGACTTGTGCAGAGCCACAAGGGCCCCCTGAGCCTCCTTTGCTCCAGGCTGAGCCCCTTTCCCAGCTCCCTCAGCCCCTCCTGGGGCTCCAGACCCTTCCCAGCTCCGTTCCCTGCCCTGGACACGCTCCAGCCCCTCCAGGGCTCTCCTGCACCAGCCACAACTGGAGCCAGCCCTCGAGGGGCCTCTCAGAGCCAGCACAGAGGGACAATCCCTGCCCTGCTCCTGCTGGACACACAATTCCTCACCCAGCCCAGGGGCCAGGGGCCTCTTGCCCACCTGGGCACCCCTGGGCTCGTGTCCAGCCCCTGGCACCAGCACCCCCAGGGCCTTTTCCACTAAGCCACTTTCCAGCCATTTGGCCCAAGCTCTTATCATGAAATCAGAGCAACTTCAAGGGCCTGAAATGGAAAAATAACAGCATGCATGGAGTTCAGGTATGTGTCAGACCACTTTAGTGAGGGACACATCAGGGAAGCTGTTCCTCACAAGCTGAATTCTCTGTTTTCTCCATCCAAGGAAAACACCAGACCCTTTGACATCATGAACTCAAGGCACTGGCCCTGGCCAGGTGAGTTTAAGCCTGTGGAGCATTTCTTGCCTGAATCATTTCTCTGGCTCCAGTAACACAGTGAGTGGAGCAGCAAAATTCAGACATTGAACTTGAAGATGACAGATTATTTACAGAAAATGTGTGGGTGTGTGGCTGTGTGTGTTTGTCTGCAGTTTTTGTGCTGCTGAAATGCCAGTGGCCATTTCCCTACATTTATAAACTTTGCAGACCGTTTAAACCATCCACATGAAAATATGGGGAGGTTAAAGAGACAGCAAATTCATGACCTGCATGGTTCTGGATGTAGCTGACAAGGCTCATTCTCAGCCATTGTTAAATTTGCTTTCACAGTCAATACTGAAAAACATATTCTTTTATTGCACCATTACTGTTTTCTTGGTTTTTTACTTATTCACTTTTTGACTTCTTTGTTTTTTCTACAGTCTATTTTTCCCAAGAACCTCCAACCCACCTGAATTTCACAGAACTCTGATTGCCTCAAAAGTATTTCAGGAGTTTTTGCTGTAAGCTTACATTTTTTAAGGGGTTGTATAATACATTTTTCCATCTTCTATGGCATCTTCAGGAAAACATGTCAGAAGAAACATACTTAACACAGTAGAATTTAATTATGCATTAAAGTGCATCAAAATCCATGTCAGTCCATGGACCAGAATAATGGTACAAGCATCTTCACAAAGATTTGCTGGGTTTTGCCAATATTTGTTTCTTAGAGCAGCCTGTGCTACTCCTTTGTTTTGGACATGAGTGAAATCTTTATTTGTATGAGTTCTTCAGGCACATTTACTCTGTCTGTATATAAACAAATGAGAGCATCCCAGCCATGTGATTTCATGCATTTATCTCAAAGTTTATGATGAAAATGTGGTGACTGAAATATACCTAAGTACTTCCAGAAGAACAGACATTATTGGAGCTTGATTGCATTTTCTTCTTCCCCTTACTTTAAAGACCTACTTATTTTAGTGATCTGTGATTTTTTACTTCAGTGATAGTGATTTATATTACAGAATCATTTACTGCCAGTAATGGATATGTAGGCACTCACATCCTTTTGATCATTCTAAGCTGAAAAAATCCTCCCAGTGGAAGATCACAAGGAAAAATTGAGTTCTAGTTTTCCATTGATACATCTGCCCTCACTAAGTGGTGGCCTGAGTTCAGTTCATCTAGTATTGTGCAGAAAATTTGTGGCCACAGGTATGCTGGGACCCTGAGTTTTGGTTTTCCACATTTCCCACAGCAAGACTGTCCAATGGAGGGGCCCAAGGGTGGTGTAGTTGTGTTATTTCACAAAACAGCTGTTTCAACATGAAAATATCCTTTATTTTTATTATTAAATGGACCCAGTTTCTTCAGTGCAGAATGCGTTGTCTGCCCTTCTTTCCTCCTAAACACGCTCTCAGAAAATGACTGCAAATTCTTGCAGGATGATTATAGAGTGACAACTGCAGGAAACCTTCAGCTCTGCACAAAAATGATTGATGGTCAGTGGTGGACACCTGCATATTGTGCCCCTCTTGAAATGCATTCACTCAATCTCAGGGGCATTCATTTAATCTAAACTGCATTTTGCAAACTTGAGCACTGTTCAAGGTGAAGGGAAGTAGAGGGTTTTTTTTTTTTGACAGTATTCATTTGTGGGAATAGTGTACAACATGGAATGTGTGTTACTAAACCTGTCTCAAAGTAGAAAGATCTGGACATTTGCTGAGGATGAGATGTACTTCCAAAGTCCTGTTCCTTAAAATGCAGGTAAAAATAGCTGAGATCTTCCCTCACAGACACCACTTAATTTGTTCACTCTCGGTGACAGTAGTTTAGTATTTCAGGGGCTGCAGAAGCTGCAACTTGTAGCTCTTTGGAGAAGAAAATTTTATCTTCTGTCTCATTAGCTTCCTTCCAAGTTCATAATTTTTTTTTTCCCTGTGCCAGGCAATGTTTTCAAAGCTTCCAATCTCAGAAATTCCTTATCACTTTCACAGCACTCTCGCTGTTTCAGTGTGTTTTTCCATTGACTCCGCCAGGCTCTGCATCAGGCCAATAATGGCTATTTGTCAGTGTATCCAGGAGTTATATTGACCTGTATCATGCCAAATTTCATCAGTGTGTTTGCAATTCCCAAGCTTTTTGGCACGGTTAGCGTGTTACATCGTTGGCGACGCTCAGAAATTGCAATTTTGCGGTGCTAGGAAAATAATCAAAATAATTCTATATTTCCTATCTGCTAATGGGAAAACATGAAGTTCTTTTAACAAATCCATAGGCTGCTGTTCTGATGGGGGCATTTGTCTCTCCACCCCCCACCCCGCCCTAACAAAATGGATTTTCTGACATTTCTGTGACCTCTTAGAGAAAGAATTAGGTGCACAGTTACCAAGCAACAGAAAGTCAGGCAACACACTTTCGAAGCCCTCTAATTGCCCATAATGGTAAGAGCAGCATCCACGTTCACAAAAGCTTCATATTCTTGGTACTTACTCTGCTGCAGGAACTCATTTACCTTTTATTGCCAGTGTGGTGTTAAGCTGGAACCACCAAAGGAGGAGGTGGGAGTCTGAAGGCTCTGGAGCCTTGGAGCTGCTCTGCATATAGAGGGCCATAAGGATTGTCATTTCCACAATTCATGCCTCACATTTCACTTACCCAGAATATTTTAAGTGCTCAACTCGCAAGAGAGAAAGCACATTCATCTCTACAATACTAAAACCAAAGTGAATGCAAAAAAAAAAAAACCAAAAACCAACTTACAAAGTCTTTCAAAGATTTAAATGAGAGACCAAAGAAAGGCTTTAAAGCACAATGTATTCTGACAACTTATCCTCTAAGGATTTAAAATGACATGTTTCATGAGTCACACAATGAAATCTCTATGGGGGGTGGGGGAGAAATACATGAATGCATGTTTGAGACTGAAGGATTTCAGGTTTTTTTCTCCTCCTGACTGCATGTGAGGAGTCAAACTGTCCCCTGCTTGCATGGCATATCTGGGACACGGAGTGCCACTCCTTCCTGAAGCTTTTCCAAGCTTTTCCATTTTATCCAACGACTGTAGCAGTCTCCATCCACTTTTCACAACCCACTTTCCTCAAGGGGGGGTCAGGATTTTCCTTCTGGCACTGAAGAAAAGGCTCCTGATGGAAACCATCATGAGGGGACAGTCCAAGCTTTTGCCACTGGGCATTTTGGCTTCCCTGTGGAGGATGGGACAAGTGACAATCACTGACTCCACTCTCCTGCTGCTGCTCCCTGGGGAAGCCCTTTCAGTCCTGAGAGGGAGAGGAGGTGTGTGTGTGCTCCTGGTGTCAGTGATCTGCTTTCTCTCTCTCTGGCAAGAGGTGGTTTTTGTGTTCAAAAAGGGCTCCTTGGTACTTCAGAACGTGCTTTTGTTTATTTTCAAGCATACACACGTTGTTCATTAGAAGCAAATAAAGCTCTAGAGCTTCCTTCTCATGTCATTTGCACTGGAGTTAACTCTGGCAAAGTTAGTAGACATTATATTGGCATAAATGAACACAGGGTCAGAAACTTAAACTTTCTGTCCCAAGACATAAAGAAAACTGCGCTCTAAACTTGGAACTCTGAGCAAGAAAGCACCTTGCACATGAGCTGTCCCTCCAATATGTTTTTTTTTTTTCCTTTTGCTTCTGTCCTCCAGCAGAAATGAGGTTTAATGGAGAGGTATCATAGAGTGGAGGTGAAATGGCCAAGGGCTCAGCCATGCAATCTGTCACTTGCTGTAGCTCCAGCCCAGCAAAGCCCATAGGCATCCGACAGCTTTCAAGGGTCTCACAAAAACGACACAATTATTCAATATCAGCCATGAATTGCCCAGAAACACTCACAGAGGGTAGGTGGGGACTCAGAATTTTGAACTTAGAATAAAAAGAAGCTGAGGTTAAAGTATGTACATGTACATGTATAATTTGAGCTGTGTTTTTCTATTTAGGGCCTTTTTACTTCAGTGACTGTGCAATTACCACCATTTCCAGTGGAGCTACTTTGAAAATACTGTGTAGCTTCTTGTATCTGTCTAATTAACTTGTCTCATGACTGAAAGTGGAATGTACCACGATTTCCAATGTGGAAAGAACTTCTTTGGAACCATGTTCTGATGATTAAAGAATATTTCTGCTATTTTCAGTTCTAAGGATTGGAGACACACAGTCTGGAGGCATGAGAGGAAAGTGAGAGTTATAGTGTTTGCCTAGTGCCTAAAATGAGGCTATTTTTCCTGGTTTTGGCTAGCATGTTTTTAATAGGAATTGATCATACTGTGAATTAGAATTTCCATTAGGAACTGCATGTTAGAAAAGCAGAAGTAGCTCTGGCTGAATTTGGACGTTTATTGCCATAGGGTCCCTTAGAACATGTTTATGCTGAGCCTTGCTGTAAATACGGAAATATAAATTACAATTATACTGACCCCTTAAATCTTGTCCACCTCCCTATTATTATGAAGTTAAATATTAACAATGTAATCAGCACTACTGTTGGTAGATACAAGACATAAATATCAAGACTTCTCTGTAGGAGCCAGGTTGACAATGGGGAATAAGATTGGAAAAGCAAAGTTGTTGTGGAAGACTGCAGAAAAGTTCCCATCCTAATATATTTTTTTTAAGTTTTTCCCTATTATTGCAAGAGTTGTGGAAGCAAAGCTGATGTCCAGAACATCTCAGCTGAATTTCATGTAACATCCTGCTATCAGCAATAGTTGTCTCAGTGTTTTGATAGCAGAAATCCACATAGATGTGGTCCTCTAGGAATGATGAGCCTTCACAGGAAGCTTGCTTTAAAAAAAGAAGTTCATGTGCACAAGCATCTCTTGCAATACCCTAATGAAGGTTGAAGGAAATTCCTGATGAAAAATTGCTGTTGACTCCAGTGAGGGCAGTGAGAGAGTGAAAGTGTAATAGATACCTTCATGATAGAAGCACCCCCTGGAGAAAGATACCATGGTTCTCTCTAATTGGGCCTGTTTTTGTTGGTATAAAGACACAGGCCAGAAAAGTAAGGGTTTCCTGTTGGAAAGGAGGGGAAGATTAAGAATGGAATTTTCATTGCTCATTCTTCTCCCCAGTCCAAAGAACACACACATCCATAGGTGTAACCATCCACATGTGTTCTCTCCAAGCTCTTTGTGAAAGCTTTGTAAGCCTAAACCACCACTTTCTCTCTTTCTCTTATCATGCTGTGAGGAATAAGCCCAATATATCTCTGATATTTTTTCCTCTTAGTGGTTAGCATTAGACTGCCTAGCAGAATATTAACCATCTGCCATGAATTTTCTTTATTATTATTGCAGCTTTAATAAAGCCCCCAAAATATTACTACTTGAACTTTAATCCCCCCCAGCTCACATCCCTGGACATTTCTATGTAGGTTACTTCAGAACACTGAAATTCTGTGTTGCAGCCATAGCCTAATTGCAGAGTTCCACCACAGCAAGTTACATGGGCACCCATTGGTCACCTGCCTTAGGAAAATGCCAGGGGAAGTGATCTCTGGGGAGAAATTCCCTTTTCTGGTGCATGTGGGGGAAACAAAAAGTGCACCATTTGGAAATGAGTTATCTGCAGAGTTAAACAATCCCTTCCTTTGGGCAGCAGTGGTTCACTCAGTCCTCACAGTGTTTTCAAAGAGGAGCAGGTCAGACCCTCATCTCTTTTGCACCACAAACCCTCCTGGGAAGTTTTCTAGCTCTGTCTCCCACCTCAAGGACCTTTGGCCCTGATCTAAAGACCCCAATTTTATTTATTTATTTATTTATTTTTATTTTCTCTGCATTCAGGGTGGAATCTAGAGCTGCCAGTAGAGAAAAATATGAAAATATCTGTCATTCTCAAATTCCAATCTTTTCTCTGCTGATGGCACTTCTGGGTTCTGGACTAGCAGCCCTCAGCATCTCACCCTCTGCAGACTTCTTCTCTAGCTCTCAAAAATAGAAAATTGCTCTGGGATTTTTCCTGGAAGGCACCATGAGTTTGCAAAAATGATTGCTGCAGAGAACCTCAACTGAATAGCAACCCTTATGAGTGTGCTCAAGAAAAACCATATTGCTGTGGAGTGTAACTATAACTGTATTTTATTTATTTCATGAATACCATGCAATATTACAGGCATAGATTAGTCAGTCAAGTCAGATGTAGGTAGCTGGGGCTTTTGGCACTTGTTATGCAAATAACAAACAGCAGTAGTAACTCACTCCTAAAGGTAATGACAACATATATCTGCTGCCTTATTTTGTGTGCTCAGTCTGCTCCTCAGAGCTGTCTGCACCTTGGGGCGAGTGTCAGGGGAAGACTTACTAGCTCCAGCTATGCACATGTAATATTAAAAAGCCAGGGAGCTGTGAATGGCATCTCCCTGCTCACTGTCAGACCCTCCTCCTGAATGCAGTGAGAAGCATTTCACAGCAAGGAATGGCCTTGTTATCCAGCTTGGAGCATGGCAGCAGTGCAGCTGTGACTGATTGCTGCTTGTCTTCATCTGCTTGGCTCCAAAACTCTCACATTTTCACCCCCCCATGTCTGGGTCCTGCCTCAGATCATCTTGGATCTGGTCCTAATTCTTGAGGGTGCAGCTCATGAGTGATTTCTGTGTCTGTCTCTAACAGACCCACTCCTGGAGGTGTGATCCTGGGAAGGGGGTTTGAACAGGAGTTCAGAGAAACTGAGGCAGCAGGGGACTGGCTGAGTCCCCACAGCTGCTTCAGTCACTGCAGTGAGGAGCTGTCCCTGGAGCTGGTCCCTGTGGGCTCTGCAGAGCTGGGGTGTGTGCTCAGCACAGTGCTGGGCTCTGGCTGCCTTTGTGGAGCTGTCTGGAACATCCATCTGGGAAAGGGAGCTTTAAAAGGGAGCCCTTTGGGTCTGATCACCCCAGGTGTCCCTGACCCTGGTGGGGACACAGGGCCCACAGTGATGGAGGACTGGCCTTTACAAAGGAACTGACACTATTTCCTGGAAACAGTTTTTGTTTTAAAAAATGAAAGCTGTCTCTTCAGCCAGGATGAATGAAGAGAAAGGCAAAGATTTTTGTATTGGAGAGCAACATTCTACAAAGTCTTCATTTCCAAATTATTTTCAGCTTTGGCAACCAAGAGGCTGGGTCATCAGAGTCAGAGCAGAAATAAAATGGGAGAAAATCTCAAACTGAGGAGCCTTTATTTTCCCTTCTGAACTTCCCCTACTCAGGCAGATGTGGCTCTGTTTAGCTTTTCTTTTTTTAATTTTTTTTTTCCTGAAAAACTTTACATGAAAAGAGTTAGGCAGCCAGCTTTTTGACTTTGACTTGTTTTGTCCTCAGTGCTTTTGTCCTCTCACCTCAGATCCTTACCTGTCATCCCTGTGTACTCCCTGCATGGGCTCAGATCCCTGTCTGGGGACTGGATTTGCAGGGCATTTGCTGCAGACCAGGCTTCCATCCCTTCAGGAACATTCCTCACTCACAGTTTCCAAGCTCAGCTGGGGAGCAGAGTGCCCAGCTCTGTGAGCAGGGCAGCTTCACCCCTTCTCACTATATTATATTTCCTGAGGAGAATTTCTCCAAACTTCCATGTGTGACAGCTTTGCTGTCCCTCAGAGGTGACCTTCAGGGCAGGTTTGGCTTGGGGAGGTAATTTTTGTGCACAAGCTCTTGGAGAGTGCAAGCTGTCACAGGGTGACCAGGTTGCAAACTCCTGGGTGCTCCAAATTAGTTTTTAACACTTCAGACAGACTCTTCAGGTGCTTCACTCAGCTGTTAGCTCCATCTCTGAGCTTTTTATGGAATGCTTTGCCAACAGAAAGTAAGGTCCTCTAAATGACCTTTTCCTCATCTCCTGGAGCCCCTCTAAGTGAGAGAAAATGAAAGTATCATTTCTGATGTAAACATGTTCACTTCCTAGATCTGCTTTTTACATCTGCAGGGAGTTAAATATTCAATTGGCAAATGATCCCACATCTAAAACGGGCAAAATATTCTATTTGCCTTCTGTCATGAAGGTTTGAGACACAGTCTTTGTCCCTTGACTGGAATCCTACACAGGGAAGTAACAAGGAATTTTCTGGAATTTCTAGTCAGTAGTACCCTTTTCTTCAAACAGGAGCTGATCTACCTGCATGTCCTGGACACTGGTGTGGCCAGAGAAAAGAGCCCACAAGAAAGATGTAGAGAGGCTCCTTACAAGGGCCTGGAGTGACAGAAAAAAGGGGAAATAAATAAAAGAATCATAGAATCACAGCATGGTTTGTGTTGGAAGGGATCTTAAAGATTATGCAGTTCCACCCCCCTGCCATGGGCAGGGACACCTTCCACTAGACCAGGTTGTTCAGAGCCCCATCCAGTCTGGCCTTGAACATTTTCAGGGATGAGGCATCCACAGCTTCTCTGGGCACCCTGTGCTAGGGACTCACCACCCTCACAGGGAAGATTTTTTCATGATAGTTAATGTAAATCTACTCTCTTTCAGTGTGAAGCCATTTCCCCTCATCCTATCCCTGCAGCCCTTGGCAATTGTCTCTCTCCAGCTTTCCTGGGGCTCCTTCAGGCCCTGCAAGGCCACCCTGAGCTCAGCCCAAAGCTTCTCCTGGCCAGGCTGAACAATGGCAGCTGTGCCAGCCTTTCCTGCCAGCAGAGCTGTGTCGCCCTGAAAACTCAGCTTCTGAGCTTGCTGACATGGTTTTCTAAGGACTTTCCCAGGACAGTAACTGTAAACATAGATATGTGTACATTCTTTCTGTTACACGTCTCGTGATGGGCATCTCTCATGGTCAGTGCAGTGAGAAAGTGTTATCCTGACCACCCAATCCCTGGCTGTGGTCAGGAGCCTATAAATCCTGGGGGTAAAAATAAACTCTGCTCTTCTCTTCACCACACCTCGACCTGTGTCCATGTGATCTATTCATCTTCAGCGGTAACAGAGCTGCTCCATCCCTCTGCTCATCCTGGAGCCTCCTCTGGGCTCTCTCCAGCAGCTCCAGCTGCTCCCTGGGCTGGGCCCTGCAGCTCTGCAGCTGAAATCCATTTGCTGTGTCATACTACAAATACAAGAAGTAAATAGCTGACCATGCAAGAATGATTTGTTCCTGCCCCTGACAAGTGGGTGCTGCTTTTGGTGTCTCTAACAGCATCCTGGAGGAGCATACACAAATAACAAGTGAATCAAGAGCGAGTATGGGAATAGAAATTCAAGGCTATGTGGAAGAATTCCAAGCAATGTAATTCAAAGGTTGAGAATGAAGCCTGTCTGTGAGGTCTGTGGGCTGATGGGGGGTGGGTGCTGCTCCTGGCTCAGCCACTGGCTGTGGCACTGATTTGGGATGAGTGGCATTTGGTCCAGTGCTTTAAAGGTCTAATGACACCTCCTGCCGTCCCAGCTAATAAACAAGAGAGGTGTGGACTGGCTGTGTGCTGATTGCAGTTTATGAAATGAACAGCAGGTGGGAGAGAAGCAATAGGCATCCTCCTAGACCTCCAGCTAACAATGCCACATCTGACAGTATGTAGCCTGCTGGACCCAAAATCAAACCTTGGAAATGAGGAGTGGCAGGGAGGAGCAGAGTGGTGGGGTAGAGGAAGGAGGAAGGTGGGATAATGGGATTTGTGTATGAGATTATTTTTTGTTTCACTCTCTTTGGTCCTTCTTTTCCCATTTCATAGTCATATTTCTCTGTTGCCTGACAGTTTTGTCATCTGTCGGCCTTTCCCAAGCAGTCTGCCTCCAGATGATATCTGCCTACCTTGGTGGCAGGCACCTCCCTGGCTATTCATCTGTCTCTTGCCTCCTGCCTTTATGTTTTGTCAACCTGTTCATTTCAAATCCGTTTCTCTGTGCCCCATCTTGCTCCTGTCCTTATGCCTATCCATCTATCTCCATTAAAATCTGAATATTGAATATCAATAGAAATAACACAGCCTGTTTGGGGAGGAGGTTGTTTGCCTGATGCTTTATGACTGACTGTTGATTTGTGGTCAAACTCCACGGTCATAAAAGGGCTGTGCATCAGGCAAATGACATAAAATGCACACATCAGCAATTAAAATCAGCTGTATTATCTGGGCACCCAGCAGGGCTGCCTAGTTAAGGCCCTGCCAACGTTTTGATTATTACAACTCTGTACAAGAATTCACGCTGTTCTTCTCTCCTCACCCCCACCTCTGACAGCTGACCCTTCCTCTCTTTCCCTGTGCCTCACTGCTGACCCTGTGCTTGGATTCTCCCTGCACGATGGAGCTTCCACGATCTTCCCTCCCCTCCCTCCAAGTCATCCCAGTGCGACACAAAATCCTCTCTGCCCCTCTCCTCCCTAAACGCAGCCTGCATTTCTGCACTTCGGGATTCCTGCCAGCAGGAATGTTAGCATGGTGGGGATGTTTTCCTTAGGACTGTTAGGAATGATAGGATGTTTTCCTACCTGCCGCGTCCATTCCGAATCCCAAATCCCTCCCTGAAGCCCCAGCTGCCTCTGTCCGTGCGCTCCCCCCTTTGCAGGGCGTTCTCATCACCTGAGCGCTGCCTGGGAGCAGCGCACAATTGCACAATTGCAGCAATCCCAGGGATTGTGCGGAGCTGCTGGAGTGCAGCAGGAGCCCCGGCTGTGCCCGGGAGCAGCAGGGGTTGTGTGGAGCTGCAGCAGGAGCCCCGGCTGTGCCCGGGAGCAGCAGGGATTGTGCGGAGCTGCTGGAGTGCAGCAGGAGCCCCGGCTGTGCCCGGGAGCAGCAGGGATTGTGTGGAGCTGCTGGGCTGCAGCAGGAGCCCTTGCCGTGCCTGCTCCCAGCTGCAGGGAGAGGTTCCTTCATCACCTTCACGCACTCACACCCCTCCTCTCGGTGCACCTCAGCCCCTTCTCCCTGCTGCATCCCTCCCACAGGCTCTTCTCCCGTACCCTTTCGGTCTCCCTGGATTTCGAGCTCCACCACGGGAATGTTCCCTGGATGTGCCGCCCTCTGTTCCCTCCGTGCCGCAGTGTGATTTTGGGCTGTCTCTACCACTTACAGCACGTATTGAAAAGACCTTGTGGTGCTCAAACTCTGCGGTTGTATTTGAGCACTCACCTGTCTTTGCATCACTGTAATACTCCCTAATTGTAAACACTTAGGCTGCTTTTAATGAAATGATTTCAGAGTGGAAGCTCCAAGGTAGTATTTAACTTAGTGCTGTGGGTTTTTTTTTGGTGTCTGGCCAGTAGAGACTCTTTAAAGTAATTCCATACCTCTCATTTTTCACTAGGAGGATGGTCAAACACTGTCACAGGTTTCCCAGACGAGTTAGGGATGCCTCATCCCTGGAAGTGCTCCAAGCCAGGCTGGATGGGGTTTTGAATAGCCTGGTCTAGTGGAAGGTGTCCCTGCCTGTGGCAGGAGGCTGGAACTGGATGATCTTTAAGGTCCCTTCCAACCCAAACTATTTTATGATTACAGGATTTTGTGGTGTCGATTTCCTTCTGGTTCAGCAGTTGCAAAAGGGGCTGGAGAAAAGTACCTCCTGCATCTTCTTTGTGGACAAGTCTGGTCATGGAGTGAATCAGGGATGGTGTCACCTAACCACAGGCAGGAAATGCCATTTGAGACTCTCCAGAGTATCCAAAACACCAGCCAGCAGCTGGAAATGTGAGGCAGGCTCTAGAAGGGGCATCTGTGGGGACAGTGACTAAATGAACTCCTTCTTGATGCTGAATCTTGCAGTGAGTGTCAAAACCAGGCTGGCCTGAGGACACACCCAGATTCCATGCTGCCTCCTTCCCACCTGGTAGGAAATTCTCCTGCAGGGTGCAGGAATGGGCAGGTTTAGATTTTTCAGCTGCTTTATTCCACCATACTAATTATTTGCCTTCCATGTAGCCTTAGGAGGCCAACTACCTGTTGGTCCAATAGTTAAGGGAATGAGGAGAAGGAAACCTTTGAGATGTTTTGACAATCTTTGGATGGATTAGGAGGAACTTTGGAGAAAAACCACCTGCAACCCAGAAAAAAACTTGTGAAGTCTATGAGATTTGAGCCTACATAATACCCTGTTAACTCTCCCAATCTTTGTTAAATTATGGTCATTCCCGCTGGCAGACCAGGAGGAGGGAAAATTGCACCAGCTTGTGCTGCCCACACATGCATGAATAAGAGATTTTCTGGGGTGTTTGCATGAAATGCAGATTTTTGCATGAAAGGGTACAAAATAATATTTTTAAGTGGTGAGTTCCAAACTTTCAACTCATGATCTGGCTTGCTTAGACATATATCGTATATAGCACATGATTATAATTTTCTGGCAGAAATTTTAGAATTATCCAAGGTAGTTAAAGAGGACACCAAGGGAAAAAAAAATATTTTAATTCTCCTTTTCCTACTGTCTAGCATGCAAAAAAATAAAATCACCCAGGCAGCTGCACACCCCTACCTTTGTAATTGCTGGAAATGGGTTCTACTTACCTAGAGCAGTGATTCCATTTCCAAACACATGTGGCTATCCTGGCCTTGCTGGAACCAGTGACAAAATTCTAACTAGCTACAGTATTTGCCAATATTCATGGCAAATGCTTATGCTCCAGATGGTTAGGAAGATTTCCATTTTCCATGTGCGTTATTTCCATGTTTTGTAGATTCACAAACATATTTTGCTTTAATCTGTGGTTTTTGTTTTATTGTGACAGTGGACAGTAAATTATGCCTTAAAACTGGTGCTTTCAAAGCTCTGAGACCAGCCTTAGAAATGTTTCATGGAGTTCTCTGTGTGTTTGCTTAATGTTTAGCTTTAAAAGCGCTTATTTGTGTTTAGTATTGTGTGAGGTCAAGCCAGGAAGGTGAGGCTGCTTGCTGAGTCACCACTGAGCAAACAGGGACCTTCCTTAAATTCACAGAATCAGGGAATCAAGAATGCTTTGGTTTGGAAAGGGCCTTAAAGATCATCTCATTCCAATGCCTGCCACAGGCAGGGAACCTTCCATTAACCAGGTTGCCTAATGTCCCATCCAAACTGGCTTTGATTGGCAGGGATTTATACCCTATCAAAACATATTTCAGTCATTTATTCTGGTGTCTTTTTCTCCATTCCTTTATGATGCAACAGGCCAAATGAGGTTTTTTCTCTTGAAAGGAAATAAATGTTGGTTTGCCTGTGTGTGTGATACAAACCAGAACAAGCATTTGTCCATGTGCTGCTTGGAAAAGTGAAGGCAGCACCTGACCACAAAGGGAATGTGTTAAAAAATATTAACTGAGGTGGGAAAGCAGCTGCAAGACCCACCTGGCCAAAAGGATTTCCTACTCCTTTGTGACATGAGCGTGGCCTCACCCTCAAGGGTGTAAGCAGGGTGAGGCATCTGGGGCTGGGAGAACTTTTCCCTCCTGACAAACTGCTCTGCTGCTGTGAAGAGGGAGGAGATGGAGGGGGAGGATGAGGAGAGAGCACTGCCCCAGAGGGAAGGATGCAACTACAAGGAAAAACAATTCCAGGGCTTAACTGAAGTCCAGAAAGAGGTCAAGAGGATAGCACAGGGGGCTTGTTGCTCTTACCATGCAAGAGGCTGCATTCCATGAGCTGGAAGGGTACCTGCCTGGGGAGGCAGGCAGGGAAGTGACACTTGGCAGGGGTTATCATCAGCGTGGCAGGCAGGAGCCAGCAGCAGGCTGCTTCCAGGAAACCTGCCTGTCTCTGCAACCTTTAGCAGCCTCATCTCCCCTCGGTGGCAGAAACTGGAGGGATGTGAGGTGATGGTTCTGCTGATGGGGAGATTTGGTGCTGAGACTCTTCTCATTGGTGTGCAGGTGCCTGTTAATGCTCCTGGCTGCTGCTTGGGAAGGGGTGTTTTGCTCCCTTTTTAGTTTTCAGAGGGGTGGCCAAACATGGAACAAATTAAACATCAAAAATTGTGACTTTCAAAAATGCTGGGAGGATCTGAGATAAGTTAACAAAAGCTGGGAAATTTGGGGCTACTTTCAGTTTAATGCTGTGATTTTTACCAGCCTGAGAAGAAGAGGGAAAAGGGTGGTCCCAAGGTCACTTCAAATTACAGGGCTTTGAGAAGCATTGCTACTGCTAACAGAAGAGTTCAGCTGGCAGAGGAGAGCTGCAGAGGTACAGGCCTATAAAATGCATTATTAAAGAAAATCTGAGTGAAATGGCAACCAGAATGGAAAACAGCAAATAATACTTACAGCATTAGAAATTCATTTCAGTTTTATGGCCTATAGCTTGGGTATAAATATAAAACATTGCATTAAAATTCATGATAACAGATTATAGTCTTCTCCTCTATCTGCACCACTGCAGGCATTGTGCTTGCAAGAGAGTTGTGCTGAGCAATCTGGGGACAGGATTGATAACTCCTGTGGCAGTTGGTGGTGGCTTCCTCCATTCACCATTTCAAAAGCAGCCAACAAGCAGCACCACCATGCCTAGTGACAGCCATCCAGACAATCCTGACACCAGGAGTCAAATTGCTGCAGGTGCTGAGCGATGCTGAGAGGAGCTGTGCTGCTGCCTGGCAGTGGGGGACATGGAGGGACATGCCTGTGCCTCCCCCTGGCACTGCCAGCTTTTTGATCTTCTGCAATCTTCATGAGCTATTTTCTACAGCTGTAATGTATTCTAATTCTCTTTAAGATTATTCCAGCCAAACTGGACACGTATCTATGTGAAACAGAAGTAGCAGCAGCACAGCTAAGATTTTGTCACGATTTTCCTTTTAAGACAGCTTTACTAATCTTCTCACTCTGTTGCTACTGGAGTTTTTTTTGGTGTCGTGTGTGAGAGACAGAGATTGCCTTCTATTTCCCAGAATTTCCTGGAAAGCATCATTAAAATTGTCAAGGTGGGATGGGGATGGATGGTGTTACCCAGTATGTGGATGTAGCTTTCCTGTGGCTCCGAGTTTGAGGAGCAGGAACTGTTCCCAACGTTTAAGGACAGCAGGGGTAACATGTTCAGCAGCCTCTGATGGGACAGCATTTCTCAGTCAATTGACAGCTTTGAGAAACTTGCCTGAGGTATTTATTATGTTTGAACAATATTGTAAAATATGTTTTATATCTCAACTTCATGATTACTGGCCCGAGCTCCAAGTTCATGTGATGTTTCTTGTGAAGCTAATGTGCAGCACAGAGCTATTTTGCATTAGAATACTCTTTGATTTAGCAGTGTGAGCTGTAGGGAATACCTGGGCTGAGGAGTTATCTGGGTTTTCTTTCTCCAAAAAAGACAGCGGGGTTCTTCAAAAGACAATGAACATTTTGTAGTAAACATTTTGTGAGACTTGAATGGCATTAGGATTGTGATTTGGAGTGAGAGAGGAAAAACTCACAGTTCTGATTGCCGTGGTTTAAGGCTCTGTCCATGCCTTTTCACTTCCAGTTTCCTGTCCAGATTCACTGACAGATTGTCCAAGGAGGGAGTGGAGAGTCCCTCACTGTAGATATTCCAGAGCTATCTGTGCCATGTGCTCTGGGGTGACTCTGCTGGAGCAGGGAGGTGGGACCTGCTGACCCACTGTGGTCCCTCACCACCCATCCTGTGATTCTGGTGATTCTCAGTGGATGTTGGCCCAAAAGAGCTCCAAGGAGTTATTTAGTTTTTATTTAGCTTCTTACAGCAGGCCACTGAGGGTTTCTGGAAAGCAAAGCAACTCTCTCCTGCCTATGCACCATGTGCCTGCACAAAGCTTTGTGTCTTTGAATCAATGTTTGATGTGATAAACTCAGATTTATCCGTGTCAATTCATGCATTTTTACCTGCTTCATTCAGTGAGGAAACTTCTAATAGTCACCAGTTTTGTGATGATGTGTTTATCACCATAAATAAAAATACTTAGCACTGTTCATCAGCAGGATGAGCTCGGGATGAGCTGCCTGGAGGATCTGAGCTCCAAGCGGGTGGACAGCACCGTGCCGAGGAGGAGCACGTGCAAGTGGAAATGTCAGCACTGGCTGCAGCTCTGGCTGTGCAGCTGGGTGCATTTGACACTGGACAATGCTCCTTTCTGAGAGAGGGACAGGGAATGAGTTCATCATTCAGGGGCTGCATTCAGCAGCGCACAATCCCCAGTGAGTCACTGCTGAAATGATGGCAGGGCAGGAAATCACAGCTGCCTCCTGTGCAGTTATCAAATATTCCCCACCGCTGGCAGACACAGCCACGGCCAACATGAGCAAGAGGTGATTTTTACCCTCTCCTTTGTCTAGGTCTGAATCAAGCCCAGCACTTCTACCCCCTCTATCTGTACAGAGATATTTTTCTATAAAAAAACGACTCAAGCCACGTGTGACTGGTGTGGTGACAGCTCCTGCAGGCAGCAGTCAGGCAGCAGCAACACCTCTGAGACACATGGATTGCCCAAATTCATCTTTTGGCTCAACCTGCAACCTAAAGTTGGGGAAGGCTAATGTAGCTAATTCTACTGCTAATCAATTTAGCAGAAGCATCCAGTTAATATACTTATGTATTAATCCTAAATATTTTTCCTGGACTTTTCCAAGGGCCTCCAGTATGATGTTCTTTGATGCTAAAAGCTCTGGTTTTCTGCCTTTCACTTGCAACTTGGAATGTGCTGTTCTGCATGTTCAGAACAAAACTCTGCAGCATGCAGAACACTGATGGTATAAAGCAGGATAAAATAAATTAAATTTACTGCAGTAGAGATAGTGCAGTGGACATTGCAATACTTTATTTCTTTTCATGTTTAATTTAAAAAAATCCCTCCACTGAGATTATCTGATTATTCTTCTTTGGATGGTATTTTGTAGTCTTTTGTCAGATTTCTAGTCTAGTTTGCTGGGCATACACAATTAAAGAAAAGCCTTGATTGTAGTGTTTAAATGAAGTAAATATATCTGAGGCCAGAACTGGGGATAAATTCAGAAATAGTGTGAAGTCTCTGGGGGGGGGAGGGACTGGATGCACTGTCTGGGTCAGTAATCTCTGTGGAGGGAAATCTGGACAATATGAGCCTTTCTCTACCACTCCTGTATGAAAATGTACAGATCCTTCCCTGAGGTCTTGGGTGAGTGGGGCTGCTCCCACTGACAGACAAATTCAAGTGATGGGAACGACCTCCAGACCTTCTCTTGTCCTGAAGCTCTCCAGCAGCAATGGCATTAAGAATGAGCCATTCTGGACCAAGTGGTTCGTCCATTTTGGGGTGACTGTACCACTGGCCATGTAATTCCCATAATTTTGAGCTGACTGTGTCTCAGCTTGCACTGCACATACAGGATTATGAACATCCAGCCTCCCAGGTCCATTGTCAGTGACAAATGAAGGGTTTATTTAACCATGGTCCAAGGAACCTCTGATATTCCTTCACAGATTCACAGAACCCTTTGAGTTGGAAGAGATTTCCAAGATCATTGAGTCCAGCCTTTGACTGATGCTCTCCTTGTCCCCAGCCCAGAGCCCTGAGTGCCACCTCCAGGTGACACCTCCAGGGATGGGCACTGCAAAGCTCCCTGGGCAGCCCCTGCCAAGGCCTGAGCTCCCTTTCCATGGGCAAATTCCTGCTGCTGTCCACCCTGAGCCTCCCCTGGCACAGCTCAAGGTTATATCTTCTTGTTCTGCCTCTGCTTGCCTGGGAGAAGACTCTGACCCCACCTGGCTCCAGCCTCCTCTGGGGTATGGGCAGAACTATGAACCTGTATAGATTTGTTATCTTCTGTATTTTATTTTTTTTTTTTTCAGTGTTCTGCAGGAATGGGTAGAGAAAGAGAGAAAATTAATTTGCTGGATGTTTGTTTTGAAGGAATTCAGATCACCTGTCAGCCTGATAAAACAGCTTATGAATCAAAACTGGAAGTTTAAAGGGGAGAAACAAGTGTAATGTCATCCCATACTACAGAGATGGGCTAAACCCAAGGAAATGAAGGGCTCGGGAACACAACACAGCACGAAGGAAGTGTTGCAAAAATTGCAGCTGGGACTTTTCTCTTTGGATGATCAGACAGGAACAGGACAGGATGGGTATGCACACACACTCTGAGCCTTAAATCCTCTCTTTTAATCTTTATCAGACACAACTATTTCCAGGGAATGAAGGCACTTGGTACAAAGAGAAGAGTGACATGACAGGAATACCTGTAAGCAGAAGCTGTCATGTGGTTTTGATCATTTTGCTGCTGTAAAACTCCCACATCTTCATGCATTTTTTTTTCAAGAAATAACCATAGCTGTGTCTCACATTCTGTCTAGTTACTTGTTAACACTCACCTCTCTGGATTTTTGTGCTTTCCAGCTGCTACAGATGGGATAAGCTGTGGTGCCAGGCAGCTTTTGCATGTTTTGGGCTTTCCTGTGTGGAACAAGAGAATAAACTGAGCCATAAATGGGGAATTTAACACAGTCCTGTATGGGAGACAAAGGTGGGATTGTGGGGCTGTTGGAGAGGTGTTTATTGAATCTTAGAAAGTAAAATTGCAGAAACAAACCATACTCTTCACATGGATTCTGGATTTTTTTTCATATTCTTTTATTACTCAGTAGCTCTGAAATCTTTAAGAAAACCAAGAGAAATCAGCGGGCTCACCAATCCAAGAAGCAGTTTTTTATAAACATGTCATATGGTGACCAAACTGTGTTCAGTTGCAAATGCACCCAAGGAAGCAAGAACACACCTACGAGAGAAACCACAGGCACCATCTGTCTTTATTTAGGAAGTGCAGTCTTCCCACTTCTTCCCCTTTCTTTCCACTCCCTTCCTCTCCAAATGACTTCCAACTATCAGAATGTCCTTGAATAAAGCTCTCTAATTCTGTCAACAGGTTTCAGTGCAATAACAACAAAAAAGCCTTATTTTTTTCCTCCCTTACCATTGTGAAGTTATTCAGCTACTGAAATGAAATGTCCACCTTTTGCATGCTGTAAATTCCCTTTTTCTTGGTGAGGAAGTGAGTTGTGGGAGACAAAGATCACAGCCAATATTTCTTAGAATTCTTATTATTCATTAAGCTGCTATTAGGGATCAAAACAAGCTGGTATCGTTAATGGGAAATAACTATTCAGAGAGCACACTCACTCAGCAGTGGGCTTGCACCACCATGGAGCAGACAGCTCCCAGCTGGAGCAGAAGCTTTGGGGCTATTTATCCACAAGCAGAGGCTTGTTCTGATGTCCTGGTGGCTCATGTGCATGTGACCTTGAACAAATGCAGCAAACTCTTGGTCCCGTATTTATCAATTCTTGCAGGTTCAAAAAAGGATCATTAGTCCCCAGGGCTCATCACTTCTCAGGAAGTTTTCACTCCTTATGTTCTCAGCATGTATTTTTATTTTTTGCATTATGTTGTCTTGCAACATCTTCTTCCATCCAAATTTATAGGCACCTACAGTACCCACTCTCATGGAAAGGGCATTTATGATGCTGAAGCTTTTCATTGTAAAGTTTGCCGCATATTTTATTAACCTTAAGAAAAAATACATTAATGACATGCAAAGAGAAATCGTGGCAGTCATCACATTCACCCATCACCTCTGCCAAACACTGTGCTGCAATAAGCAACATAAGCTCACAAAACATTTCTTCAAGCTGTGCCACCTGCAGGTTTGAACTGCAAGATCAACCCCCTGACTGCTTTCAAGGGGCTGGAGCTGTTCTGGGTGAAATGGCCAGAGCAAACAGATCCACCATTACCTCAGAAATTTTCTCATTCCTCAAAAGTGAATCAAAGCCAGCACCATTTTTAAAGGTTTAAATCTAAGAATTGATGTGAAAAGCCAGACATAAGAAATAACATCCGCCCTACCCTGATGATACTCAATTATTGGAAGTTTGAAAAAATGGTGACAGACAGAAAAACTATGTGCTTATACTCTCTGAATTAGGGGGTTAGGGTTGGTTTTGCATCTTTCTCACTCCCACAGTTTTTCCCCTGTGCTTGGCGCTGATCAGGCTGCACCTTAAATCCAGTATTCAGTTTTGGGGCTCTCCCTATAAGAGAGACACTGAGGGGCTGGAGCCTGTCCAGAAAAGAACAGTGGAGCTTGGGAAGAGTCTGGAGCACACCAGGAGCAGCTGAGGGAGATGGGGGTGGTTCTTCTCCTGGAGAAAAGGAGTCTCAGGGGAGATCTTATTGCTTCCCATGACTACTTTGAAAGGAGGTTGTATCCAGGTGGGTGTCAGTCTTCTCTCTCAGGAAACAAGTGTCAGGGTGACAGGGAGTGGGGGGAGGTTTAGACTGGATATTATGAAGAATTTCTCCATGGAGAGGGTGGGTAAACATTGGAACAGGCTTCCCAGGGAAGTGATAGAATCACCATCCCTGGAAGTGTTCCAAAAACATGTGGATGTGGCACTTGAGGACATGGTTTACTGGTAAACATGGAGGTGGTGCTGAGTCAATTGTTGGACTTGATGATCTTGAGGTCTTTTCCAACCTTATAATTTCTGTGATTCTAAATTGCTCCATTTCACATGTAAAACTCTTTCCTATGTGAAAATGCTTTTCCAAACATCTCTGTCTTGGCTGGGCTTCCTCAACTGGAGCAGGGAAATAAAGGTGATGTTGAGGAGACCAACAGGTGACTTTCCATGGCTGAAACACTCCACAAGGTCAGAGAAAATTTGTTGAAGGATGAAGTGACTGTGATCTGAGTGAATCAGCAAAGGGAGGAGCAGTCCTGGATGAACCTAACAGAACCCCTAGCCATCCTTAAGATTATTGTGGAAACTGAGGGCAAGGAATGCTTGCCTTGTTTGTCATGATGCTTATGGTGGTTGTGCTGCATAACCCTGCAAAGTACAAACACAGTGGCTTTCTCCAAGGCCTTTCAAGATCCTTGAAAGATAGACCTTGTGCCAGAGTGTACTTTGGAGTGCAGAAGGAGGGAAAAGGGTGCCTGTTCCTCTGCTGCTGGGGTTCTGCACACACCCTGGTAGAAGCCACTTGTCCTGTTTCTGTGAGTCTTTGTCTAGGAAGAAAATCAGAGAAGGCAATTTAAGAGGTACTGCTGGAGTGTTACCAGGGAAAAGAAGAACAGATTTGTCTACTAAATAGAGGTGGTACCTGGAACTGGGGAAAAGTGCCCCATTTAAGCCTGGGAAAACAAATCCCCATGGCACATGTGAGCTGCTATATTTGGTGAACACTGAGAGACACGATTTGTATCATGTTTTCCCTGAGATTTGAGTGACTACTCAAGCAACATATGTTTCACTGTCCTTGTTCATCACCAGAGCATCTCGACAGAATGATGGGCTACAAATCATCCAGTCCCTTCCCTGTTACTCTGTTATGTGGGACATGTCCTTCTCTGCAGTTTTAGAGTCACCTAGGGAGTGAATATGGAACTCACTGCTTTCCCTTTAGGCTTTTTCCTGCAGTGTGTTTGCACATCCATGGGATGATCTTGGATAGTCTGGTTCAGAAGAGAAGGTTCTGCCTGTGCATACACATTGTGATGCATATTCCAATATTTTTTGCATTTTAAAACATCCACAGCTTTTGAGTGACATTTGTCATCTCCTCAATAAGGTGGGAACAGAGAAGAAAGTAGAATTAGAAGGGAAATGTTTTCTCATTTTGAACATTTTCTTCTTTTAGAAGAAGAGTCCAGGTGTACCCATTGAAGTTCTGGAGAAATACAGGGCAACCAAAGGAATGCAAAAAGTTTCAGTGATGTCCATAGAGGAGGTTTCCACCTCATTTTTCCTTCCTACCTGCCAAACTAGTAATAAGGCACATCTTTACCACATGAGAGTCATACCCAGACTAGAAAGGAGAGACACTATTTTCCCAAAATTCCATTCCAAACTTATTCCCCAGCAAAATTTATTATAGTTATTCCAACAGACCACCAGAATGAAGCAGTTCACAAAAAGCTCTGAACAAGACAATCAGGGGTGTTTGTGCTCTTTTCCAGGTCTTTGTTTTCCAAGCCATTTGCATGAGATTTACTGCAGTCATATTTCCTGAGACCCACCTCTTCACAATAATTTACATTCTTCTCCAGCAAACCATACCACTGGGAGTCTTGCAGAAGTTCTGAAAGCAAATCCTGCATTTATTGACTTTCAGCTTGTGGAACTGGCTCTGTTTATCTGCTAAACTGGTTCTTCCTCATTGCTTTTCTAGTGAGTAAAGGCCTTTGGTTTCACCAGATTTAAAACTTCCAGAGTCTTTGCCTGTCTTTTCAGTTTGATACCTCTGCTCTCTGCATTTCTTCCACAAGTGTCCCAGACATCTGGCTTTTAGAATTTGTCCTTCCTCAGGAACCTGTCCTACTCTCTTGTTCACTCTTTTTCCTCCAAAAAGCCTTTTCTCCTTAATGGAATTTCACTCCTTCCAAGTGTTGCCAAAACACAGAGCCATGTCTCTGAATTGTGACTTGCTTTGTCCAGAGAATAACCACACTTTGTGATATTAATTTTTCCTTTAACTTCATCAGAAGATGAAACTGAACCACAGAACTGTAAAAGTGTTTCCTGGAAAGGACCTCTGGAGATCACCTGGTCCAGGCTCGTGCCCCTGCCAAGCAGAATGATCACCACCACTGAGTCAGGGCAGCTGTGGCTTTGCCCATCCAAGCCCTGATGAAAAATCTGTGGTACTTCTGGGTGACCTTTCCCAGTGCTTCCCTGCACTCCTGGAGAGATTTTGGCTATGTCAAAATGCTCATGAAATAGTTGTTGACTGACAGAGTGCAAGGAGTGTTAGGACAATGCTCTTGGGCACAGGGTGTGACTCTTGGGGATGGTGCTGTTCAGGGCCAGGAGCTGGACCCCACAATCCTTGTGTATCCCTTCCAGCTCCACATATTCAGTGGTTCTGTGATCTACTGCATGATCCCAGATCCTCCCATCAATTTAAACAAGCTTAGTTCCCTCAGCTGCTGTAGGCCTCCCTCAGCTGATGTAGGCCCTGGGTCATCCTTTTGTCCTCCACTGGGCCCCCTCCTTTTTCTCCTTTTGAACTGGGGTGCCCCAAGCTCAGCACAGTAAATTCAGGTGTGCTCTGACCACTGCTGAGTAAAAGGAGATTCATAAGTTCCTTTGATCCCCTGACCTTGCTCCTCCAATTCAGCCAGGCACTTGGTTTGTTTTATTTGGATTAAGGCCACACCAGAGTCCACCATGACAAATAAATTTCAGCTGCTGCAGAGCCAGTTGCTCCTCATTTGGTGCTGATACACAGAGTTACTCCATCCCAAACTGCAGAGCTCTGTGCTTCTTATTTAAGACCATAAGGTTTCTGTTCACCATGACCACAAGTTTTTCCCAGCCTCTCTTATGGGAGGACTACAAGGAAGCCAGACAGGAACCTTTTTTCAGGAATTGTAATGACAGAACAAAGGGGAATGGGTACAAAGTGAAGCAGGCTAGGTTTAGATGAGATATTGGGAAGAAAATCTTGACTGTGAGGGTGGTGAGGCCCTGGAACAGGCTGCCCAGGGAGGTTGTGACAGCTCCATCCCTGGAAGTGTCCAGGAAAGGACTCTGAGCAACCTGAGACAGTGGAAGGTGTCCCTGCCCATGGCAGGGGGTAGGAACAAGGTGATCTTTCAGATTCCTTCCAACCTAAACCATTCTGTGATTCTGTGATTTCTCTGCTGCCCACACAGCCCTGCTGTGGATGGGTTTAGCAGGAAAGGGGAAGACGAAATGTTCTACATCTACTGCATCCCTCCAAAAACCACTCTCCTGTGGCCCAGGCTGCTGAAGGTATTTCTGTGCCCCAGAGTCTGGCACTCCATGCTGGTGTCTCCTCCATGGTTTGTGAGCATGGTTTGTGAGCACAGGGCTCCTGGGTGCCATGCTCAGATATTTTAGCCCTGCACACTGTCCAGGCTGAGGGAGCAGGGGGATTACCCAGCTGTGTCCTGTCTGCATGGGCAGAGATGTTTGTGCTATCAATAGTCCCTGGGAAATTCAGCTGTTAGTGAGCAAAATGTGGCTTCTCTGTTGTGCCGTGGGTAATACACTCTATTGATCAGAATTCTTCACTAAAGCACTGGTAAAATGTCTAATGACATGTCTGAGAGAGGAGTGCCTGGTGCTTGTGGTCCCTCCCACATTGGACTGAAATGCCCTCTGCACTCAAAGAACCTAAAGCACTTTTGACAGCTGAACACAGTCTATGCAGCTCTTCCAAAAATGTTTGGGGTGTGCGTCTTCTTGTGATTCTATGAAAAGATCACGAGCAGCTTTTTAATGCGGCCTTTGTTTTGGATGCAGTGTGTTGTATAATAAAGCTGAAAATAGTTGTGGGGTTTTTTTCTGGGTCAGCTGTCTGTCATTTCTGCTGGTTTCCATATTTCTGCTGATTCCTCTGAGAAAACTGAAATTATAGAAAGCACACTATATGAATAAACAGATCAGTCAGGTTGCTTTCATTAAAGTTTTAAGGGGTTCACTAGCCACAGGCTCTGTAACTTTTTCTGGTATTGTATTCTACAATTCCCTGCTCTTGGTTCCTCCTTTTCTTTCTTTGGTCAGCCTGGGTGAGTGATCTCCACACCTTTGTTTTCCTCTGCTATTGGAAATATACTTTTCCACCCATCCTCCAGTCAAGCCATTGCTCAAACCAACTATTTAGAAGTCTTCCTCTCATTTTAAAATTCTCAATTTAAAATTCCAAACCCCTTCTCATCCTCAGCTTCCTCCATATCCTCTTTTCCTGGTACACGGTTCTCATGGAAAAAAATCCATTCTGATTTTCTGTTTTCTGGGGTAAAAATCCTATGTCTATAAAACTGTACTCTGAGAGCAAAATCCTGCACAGTGGCCTCTATAAAAAACCTTTATAAAGCTTTTATGAAAAAAGAAACACCAGAACAGAGAAATGTGGGGGTTTCTGTCTATGGCTCAGCCTTCTGAGTGAATAGAAATGAAAGAATAAATGCCAAAGATGATGAGTATGAAACTACAGTACTTAAGATATTGTTAAAAGAATAGGTGAGGCTAAAGCAATATATGTGTTTCTCTTCTTTGTATACAATTATTCTACACAAAGAATGCGAGATGCTGGGCAGCAATGTCATGGTTTGACACAGAAGAAAACAGGGATTTTATTTTTAACCGCGCTGCCTCTTGATCCATTTGTGATAATGTCAGGAGTTCCAGGAGGGCTGCAATTCCATGTGGTGACAAACAGCCTGGCAAAACCCTGCTGGTGCCTATTCTGCAGCAGGAATAGATGTTGATGTCTATTTGGAAACACTGCTCTTGTGTAGTGCCTTTCAAGTGGCTTTCCCTGCATTGCTGGGAGTTGTCCCCATGCCCCATTGGGGAAGTGGCCTCACGCTGCCATAGGAGAAAATGTGAGATCAGAAAAGAAAGTCACAGTCTGCCCTTTCAAAAATGCTGCTGCATCAGGCCTTGATCCTGTAAATTCTGTTGAGGAGAAACTGCAGGTGAAAATAAGGAGTTCTTCATCAAAATGAGGTGATCTGGTCCACAATAAAATTGATTTGTCTGATTTAGGAGGTGCCACAAGGACTATGCATTATAACGTGCTAGAGAAATTTATGCTTGGCAGGAACTCCTAAAATCTTAGTTCTAAGGAAGCAAAGGCTGTAAAAAAGATGAAGGCACGTGTGAAGATTTCTCAAGTGAAACTTAGAATTGAGTCTTTATAGGATATTTGTGCATAAAATAAAACAGTATATTTTATTCCAGATGTGATTTGCAAGTGTAATACAACCCTCAGTTTGCTGAGTCTCATAAGGACTCTCATTGTGGAGCATCTTTGCTATTTCTATAGAATGTCTTGGCTGAAATTTCAGTCAGACCAATCTGAAAATGCTTAGAAAAGATTAATGGAGTCCTTTCATTGTGTCTCAGAAGCTGACTGCAAATTTTGAAACAGTTTTCCTGTTTAAATGCAGATACCAACAGTTTTCCTGAGGTTGCCAAGCAATATTGTAGAGAAACTGGTGCATTGATCCTTCTTCCTACAATCAGTGACTCGAGGGAAGTGGGTTTTGTGAAATAATATTCAAGAGCCCTAATTAACACCACAATTGTCTTTTGATGTTAGAGAAGGTGATGTCTTCATTGCTTTGTATTCACAATAGCCATAGTGCTCTTCCAAGTTAATGGCACATGAGATACTTAAAATCCAAAGGAACAAATTTTCTGTCTATTTTTTTTTCATATGTTGAACAAGTTTTTTCCAGCTCATTCTGGATTATGTCTGTGTTGCTCCTTAATTTTTCACATAGTTCATCTCTTGTTTTGAAATACTTGGATTTTCCATACTTAATTTCTAGAACTCCACCTGCTACTTATAAGTTTAAGCATATTTGACTGGGTGAATTCAGTCAATGATATAATCACTACAGTTAATTGAAATGGTTGGTACTTTCAAGATGACTGTGAAACACAAAAGTCTGAAATAATAAAAACCCCAAAGCATTTTCCACTTTGTTTTTTTTTATTTTTTATTTTTTTGGTGAACATTTCTGTCCATTACCCAGTACCTCTGGGGGATCATTTTGAATTCTTAACAATTTTGTTGGATAAAACAGAAACAACTCAGACTGTAGATATTATTTTAAGTGACAGCATTTTCTGTCTTTCTAACAACCCTCCTATTTGCAATTCAGGAATGGTATGGATCATCAGCTTTCACTTTTTGCACAGTAGACTGCAAAACAGCCACTCTGTGTATTGAACACAGAAAATTCAAGCTGGTGATTGTTTTTATAGAGAACTTCATTTTGAGATGCTGTGCCTACCCACTGGAAATTTCTGTTTTCCCTAATAGTTCACAATTCATGTATCCAGTGGCTGTGGATCCCATTTGCTTTTTTACTTCTGCAAATGCAAAAAGACTCCAGCATCCTCTCCCTCATTCACATATCTCAGGCTTTACTTCAGTTCTTGTCTTAACTTTCTTGGGAGATACAACAAGGGTCTCAGTTTACTTATTAATACTCCTTTAATTTTTCAAAATGCCTTTCATTCACTGACTGAAGAGATTTTAGAGTATTTACCAGAACCTATACTAAGAACATTTATTTCAGAAGAGTATAGAAATTCATGGATGAAAGCAATAAACCAAATTCTTATAATCTCTAGCCCACCTTATCAATCACTGCTGTTTTCATTTTGTAAAAGGTTAATATACATTATTGTGTACATGTACACAGATAAAATCATAAAATAGTTTGGGGTGGAAGGGATCTTGAATGAAATGAACAATATCAGTTGGTTTGTTCCACGTCCAAGGAGCCATTTCCCTATTTTAAACCACTATTAATCATACTGCTAATACTCTAGAGTAACATTCTTACATAGGATACAGATTATTTTTTCAAATACCAAAATTTCCTTGTTACCCTATTCTTGTAGCTTTAACTTGTATGTTTATCTAATGCACCTCAGAACTAATCAAAAACAGTCCTAGTGAGCAAAATTAAACCAGCAGAAGCAATCAAACTGCTGAATTTTGTAATATTATATTCCCATTTCTTAGCATTTACCTTTAAATGAAAGGGAGGTACACTGAACAAAGTCATTCAAAGCTAACTCAAATATTGGAAGCCTGCTGTGCCTCTTCTTTCCCCCAAATTACAGATAAAGTAGCTTTCCAAACAGCACTACTCACTGAAAAAATTGAAATCAGATATCCCTACAATGTGTTTCCCTTGATAATGAGTGTGTCCCATCTGAAGGATGATGCATGCCCACATTCACATTTTCCCAGTTTATACCGTTTTTTTACTATCTTTTTTTCCTAATGCCAGAAATAAGGTAGATAAAATGTGGCTATAAGTGATTTCAGAGCCTTTGTGCTACAAGAACACATTTGAGGAGGTTGGGTATAACTGTTCAATATGGACCAGATTCTGCTGCTCTATAAATTTCCTGCTTTCAAGGGTAGACATCAGGGTCCTGAGGATGCTAAAAAGCCTGAATAACCCTAACTGGACTCATCTTGGACCCATGTCTGTGGGTATGGAAATCAAAATTCTTTCCTGCAACGAGGTGATGTAAAAACCTTTCACAGTAAGGAGCATTGTTGTTTGCTGATATTGGCAAATGTTAATTTTATAGCCATCATGAGTAATTGAAATAGTGCAAACTGCTCTAGTTAAAATATTCCCTGTTATTATTATTATTCTTATTATTTCTGCAGCCCCCAGAGGTTTAGATCAGGGCTGGGTACTGCTCACTCTGTAAAGGTGGAGTGGGAGACCAGCTCTGATCCTGAGGTGTTTTGTGCTAAATAATGAAAGGCTGAGGAAAGGGAAAACCATCACCTTTGCAGGGAAGGAACATCAAGATGCAAAAGGTCAAACTGATGCCAAACAGAATTATACAGACTGAGCTGATCCAGCAGGGGCACGAGGAAGAAGATGGAATGAACTTTAAATTTCCTTCTGGCACTCTGTAATACTGGGGTTTTTTTTCGGTTTCAGCTTTTTTTTTTTGTGTGTGTGTGTGTATTTTTGTTGTGTTTTTAGGGTTCATATTTCGAGTTCTCTAGATTAGGGAGGTGGTTGGGGTGTGGAAATGGAAATGTGAGAGGAAACATGAGAGTCTGGGATATGGTGAAGATCCTGGGTTGCCGTAGAGCTGGGTAACTTTGCTGCTGGGACTACGAGTGACTTTAGCTCTACAGTTGCTTCAAGAAAGCCATTGAGTGATCACAGATTTGTTGCATTTATTTATTTATTCATTCCTATTTAAAGCAGATTTTGTTCCTGATTTGTCAGAAAACCTGAGATGACTGTCAGCTTTTTCACAAACATGGTAAGACCTGCCTGTGACACAGTGCACCAAAACTGAAATGGCAGTAACCTGTCACTGGGAAGTTTGAGATCTTTGCTTTCTCTGCATGTTTTTGGTTGCAAGGCCGGGGTTAAAGATATTTTGCATTGTTTCTTTCGGCAGACCCACATTCTGTAGAAAAATAGGTTTCTCAGATCCTTTTCCTCTTAAAGACCTCCACAAAACTCTCTGGTGTACACAGAAATACCTGTGAACAGTGCACACCTGTCCCCTTTTAAAAAGTTTCACTCACCCATCACTCAAATATTAAATCCCCCTAAGCTTTCTCCTAAAATTTCACTGTTCATAAAGTTTCCACTGAAGATTTTCCATTGCTTAGAATCCTCCTGCACTCCTGTCCTGGCTCAGATGAGGAACCACCTGCAGGCACAAGTCAGTCAGAAGTTTTTGCCTCTCCATCTGGGGATAATGGTAAAGTATTATCAGTGCTAGAGCAGAGGGATTTGGTATCCCTACATGTAAACCTGGAAAACTCTCTGCAGCTGCAGCAGGATAAAATTCCAGTCAGCTCTGGTGCATTGGTGGTGGTTCACAAGGTGGTGGTGAACTTGAATTATTCTTGTTGCACAAGATAATTCTTTTCTTTCATAGAGAAGGAAAAGGGTGATTTAGAGAGCTGGTGGTGATGCCTTCTCATGTTTGGGATATGCTTTCTCTGCCAAAATAAGAAAACATAAATAACTCATTTCGAAGTAGATTTCTGAAGATAAAGCTCTGTTTCTCACCTCAGCACAATGAGTCAAGCTGAGCCCTGCAGCAAGGATGGGGCAAAGCCCTTCCCAAGCCCACAGACCTTCCCACAGTCTGGGTGATCCTGCTGGAACTCTGCAAGACCTGGCCAACACCTGTCCAGCCGTGGGTCCTCCTGCTGCCCCATCACAGCTCTTGTCACTGAAGATGGATGTGGAAAATGTGCTGGCTGGTGGAGTAAAGCTCATTTGGCACACATGGCAAGGGAGCTGCTTTACCTGCTTGTCTGGGGCAAGAAAGGGGGTGTAACTCTCTTCTGCATTCACTCCTGCATCATCAGTGGGGTGACAACCTGGGGGCAGAGCCAGGAGCTGCTGGCTGAAATTCCCCCCAGAGGCTGCCATCATTCATTCACCAGGGCTTTGATGGGTGTTTTCAGCATCACATCCCCTTCCCTGAGGTCTCTGCTGACCCCACAACCCGGACACTGCTCACTCTGTGACTCTCCAGCTTTTTTTTCCCTTTTTCAGGGGTCCTGAATTTTCTAATGAGAGGAGAAAGCTCTGTTGGCTTGGTGGATTCACAGTTTGAGATGCTGCCATCACACTGGCCTGTTCTTTCCATGAGCACTAAATTTATTTTAAAAAGAGCCAAGGAGTTTTATGAGAAAAGCCCATCTTTTCATGGGTGTGCCAATATACAGAAACAGTTATTTCACATCTGGGATCTCTCTACATGGTAAGTATACATAATTTTACAACTCATCCACCTTAATAGGTGCCCAAGAATGCTGAAAATAGGACCATAAATTTGTAAGAGATAAAACATTTTCATAGAAAAAGAAAATTCAAAAAAAATAAGCAAGGTCTGGGATGTTCTGGCACCCTTTCGAAAAAGATGTTAAAACCCCCAATCCTGCCTTTTATTTTATGACCGTGTATAAGAAAGCTGAAAAATTCCCAACTTCCAGTAAAAGATAAAAGATTAAAAATATACTTCTGCTCATTTTGTAGAAAACTGCTCTGTTAAATCTAAAATTTAAATCACAGTGTTTGATTATCAGCGCTCACCAAGAGGATTACAGAACAGTCATTAAATCTTATTACAAAGCGAAGTGCAGAAAGTAATTGCACATATTTGTAAGTAGCTCAGAATTGATTAAAAATGCATAAAAGAAAAACTGGAAAGTTTTCTGCTGGCTCAAGGCTAACCCCTCTGGGTAAACACACAGCAGCTCATCCCACCAGGAACCTCCTCTGCATCCTCAGGGTGTGGCAAGGGGAGGATTTCTCCCTGGTTTGAGGACGAGGGCTCTGCACATGTGATTATTTGAGTAGCTGTGAGCTACAGGAGACAGGGAAGGCCTGCAGTCATGTTAAAGCTGGGAAGCTTTAGGAGAAGTTTAATTTAAGCTGTTCCTCGGGCTAAGCCTCCCCTTCCCCACCCTCCACCGAAGGCTGCTCCGAGGCTGCATTTTCAAAGCGATGTGTGGGGAATTAAGCGCTCCGCTTCTGTGGATGTTAATGTGATTTTGTGAGCAAATACCCTCCACTCCAGCGTGGCTGCGAGGGTTTGAGTGCTCCTCGTGAGCAAGGGAGCTGTGCCAAAGCAAGGAAACTTTAGAAGAACATTTAACTCTGGGTAGGATGGAGGCACGCAGGGTTTTGGCTGTTTGTTGGTCCTTTGGGATGGTGGGTGAGGAGCCTTCCCTGCAGAGGCTGAGCAGGAGCTTGGGATGGGTGAGGTGAGAAGGACATTGAGGGCCTGGAGAGAGTCCAGAGAGGGAAACGGAGCTGGGGAAGGGTCTGGAGCCCCAGGAGGGGCTGAGGGAGCTGGGAAAGGGGCTCAGCCTGGAGCAAAGGAGGCTCAGGGGGCCCTTGTGGCTCTGCACAAGTCCCTGGCAGGAGGGGACAGCCGGGGGGGTCGGGCTCTGCTGCCAGGGAACAGGGACAGGAGGAGAGCTCAGGCCTCAGGCTGGGCCAGGGGAGGCTCAGGGTGGACAGCAGCAGGAATTTGCCCATGGAAAGGGAGCTCAGGCCTTGGCAGGGGCTGCCCAGGGAGCTTTGCAGTGCCCATCCCTGGAGGTGTCACCTGGACGTGGCACTCAGGGCTCTGGGCTGGGGACAAGGTGGGCATCGGGCACAGCTGGGACTCGATGATCTTGGAGGTGTTTCCAGCATTCTGTGATTCTGAGTGTACTCACCCTCTGGATGACACAGGACAGAACAGCTTGAACACCTTTACACCCTCCCTTGTGCTCAGCTGTGGGATGGTGAGCACCCAAGTCAGCCTTTGCCTAAGGAGAGTCTTGTTACCGCTGAAGATGAATAGATCACACGAACACAGGTCGAGGTGTGGTGAAAGGAAGAGCAGAGTTTATTTTTCCCCTCAGAATTTATAGGCTCCTGACCACAGCCAGGGATTGGATGGTCAGGATAACACTTTTTCACTGCGCTGGCCATGAGAGATGCCCACCACAAGACGTGGAACAGAAAGAATGTACACATATCTATGTTTACAGTTACTGTCCTGGGAAAGTCTTTAGAAAACCATGTCAGCAAGCTCAGAATCTGAGTTTTCAGGGCGACAGAGTCTGATCCTCTGCAACCCTGGCCTCAGCATGCAACTTGTTCTTTTTAACTTTCCATTTCAGCTACTCACACATCTTCCCTGGCAGCGTGCACAATATTCCTGAAATGCTGCATTGTGTCATTGTGTCATCCCTTTCATTTGGGATTCATTTTTTTTCTTTCCACAAGAGTGGTAGGTGGTGTTTTGGAGGAGATGGAGGTTTTTCCTTGCTTGCTGTTTTTTTCTCTATTTATAAACAGTGCTTTCTCTGACGTAAATCATACAAACCTCTTATTTTTCAAACTTTTCAGGGAGAGAGCAGGGCCTGTGCATGGGAAGAGAAGGGATGTGCCTTTTCCAACAACTGTCTTACCACGCAGTGGCTGGACAGTGACAGAGCTGGGGCTGTTAACTTCTGGGAATGAGGCACAGAGAGTCATGGCCTTGAACCTGCAGCACAGTTTCTCTAAGGGGACCTTTTTGATTCAATTCCCAGAGACAAGGCACTTTGGTTATTCCCTGCTGTGTCCAAATCTGGGGATGTCACAATGAGAGCATGTTGAGTTTCTAATTACCAGTCCCACACTCATAAATTTACACCAGTTAATCTTTTTTTCCTGTTTCAACTCTGACAATCATGTGAGAACAGAAGTGGAGAGATTACAAAAGATTTTGCTGTTCTGTATTCATTTAGAACATCTATAAGGGTTTTTGGATAATCTTTATTTGTAACTAGGAGAAAAATGCACATTTTGTCAACTTATCTTCAACTCACTGCATGGGACTAGACCAAGGTAGCTGTCCTTCAAATTTATACAAGCATAGGAACTAAAGCATACATAATGAGCTGAGAATATATCCATCAGAGTTTGCTATTGATTTACTGTCAGTACATAATCTACAGAACCAAATGATTTCTCTGCAAGTTTGCTGTTATTTCTTAAGGTTTCATCTAAAGCCTTGAAAACTGATGTTTTTTTCCCAAAGCCATCTAAGAATCTTAGTTTTCCTTCTGTACCAAGAAAGTTTCTTGCTACAAGGAGTGAGGAGAAAACTCCCAGATGTGAATGCCAGGGAGCAGTGAGGGTGTAAGGACCAGGGAGCTGGGCATGGAGATAACCCTGGCACTGGTCACCTCACTAACAGGTGCTGTCCTGCATGGGCTGGACATTGACACATTAGATACACCAGGACCTCCAGGGGTGCCAGATCCAACAGACAAAACATTTTGCTGCTCACACAAGATGATAAGGGAAAGACAAACCACAGAAGTTGGGCAATTAACAGCATAGAAACCATTAGGTTGCGGTGATTGCAACAGGGTAAAGTCCTGAATTAACTCCCCAAGGTAGCCTGTAGGCCCATCTCAGACCCTGTGGGTTTCTTTAGTCTATAACATCAGATTCAGTCCATAACATCAAATTTAATGCTGTTTCCTCAAAATAAAAATTTGTATGTTAGTAGCCTCTGTGTAGCTCACATAGAAATGTTTCTCCTTAAAAACCTATTTACTGTCCTGGAGCTTAATGCTTTCATCAAAATCCATAAGACAGAAGTCAGATGTTATCCCACAACTTTTTGCTTATTGATTGTTACAGGTTCTCCTGGACAATCCTGAAAAGCACCTGTAAAAATGTCTTTTCCTTGGAGTTTCTCCAATTTCTTGCCATGCTGGTTTTTTTTGTGACTCAGGAATGGGAAGTCCTGTAACAGGCTGGCTTGTTTCTATGTACAGAACTTAGAAAACATGTCTGTTGTATTCCAAATTTGTCCATTTGTCCCTATTCAGAAAGCTCCAGCCTGACTTGTGACTTCATATTTCGTAGCAGATCAGAGATTTCAGTGGCCCTTTAGCACTCTCAGATTGTTACTCAGCTCAATTTCAGATCTACTTTTCTCCCTTTCCAGTCAAATCTCAAAGCAGTGAAAGAAGTTCCACAAAACCCCAGAACTGAGTTTGCCCTGACATGCAGCTGGGAGAAGCCAGAGACCAGGTGTTGCTATTGAAAGGGATATTTTCAGAATGCTTTCAGTCCTGATTTAAGAAATCTTTTCTGTCCAGAATCATCACTTCAACATGTTTTAAACACATGCTGAAGCCATGGAAGTCAGAATGTTTCTGTTCATATGCCTGAGTGTGATCCTGAATCTTGTCCTTTGCTGGTGAGAAGGATTCCTTGTTACTGTGTTCACTGCTCTGCATTTTTCTATGCTCACTTACACCATCATTTGTTTATCAGCAGCCGAGTAAACTTAAGGCAAGCTGCAGTTTGTTTAATCACTGCCTTGAGAAAACTGTAAGCTGATCCCTGTATAAATGAGCAGGCACTAGAATTTGCTTTAACAGTTTTCAGTCCCTTTGGTAATGCAGAAATTTTCTTTGATTTTTGCCAAGTAGTTATTTTTTTTTTTTTTTACTCAGTGTTTTTAGGTAATCACTATTTAGCTGGCTTATGTTCTTGGATTTTTCTTTTTTTCTCCTTCCCAGGAGATAAACCCAGTAAAATCCTCCCCTATTGAAGTCAGTGGCAAAACTCCCACTGAAGCCAGGGTTTTATTCAGCCAAAGAGTTTCTTGCAAATAAGGTATTTAGATACTGTACTCTGGGGTGATATTCATAAATTTAATGCTGTTTCTTCAAAATAAAAATTCATATATGTTAGTGAGCCTCTGTGTGGCTCCCACAAAAATGCTTCTCCTTAAAAACCTATTTACTGTCCTGGAGCTTAATGCTTTCACCAAAATCCATAAGACAGCAGTGAACTCAGCTGCCCTGACTGCTTTACACGGTGCCAATAACATTGTCAGTAGTTTCAAAAGGAAAATAAACAAAAAAACCCACAAATAGGAAGGTTGCCTTCCTGCCTGGACAGGAGGGACAAGTTCAGATGTGTTACACTTGAGAAAATCTCAGCCAGACAGTGGTGCCAGACATAAATTTCTGAATCTGTGGGAGCCTTTCAGGTCCCAGAATCACTGAGATTGGAAGAAATCTCTGGGATCATCGAGTCCCAGCTGTGACCCATCCCCACCTTGTCCCCAGCCCAGAGCCCTGAGTGCCACGTCCAGGTGACACCTCCAGGGATGGGCACTGCAAAGCTCCCTGGGCAGCCCCTGCCAATGCTTAAGAACTCTTTCCATGGGGAAATTCCTCCTGATGTCCAACCTGAACCTCAAGTGCAGCTTGAGGCCACGTCCTCTTCTCCTGTCCCTTGTTCCCTGGGAGCAAGGTCCCACCCCAACCAGGCTTCAACCTCCTTTCACGCAGAGAGCAACAAAGTCTCCCATGATCCACATTTTCTCCAGGCTAAACCCCCTCTGCTCCGTCAGCAGCTCCTTATTTCACTTACAGGTAGCTTTAATTAGGTTCTGACCCTGGAATTACTTCTGCATGAGCCACACTTTGTACTTAGCTCAGAGGATTTTCTGGTGCTGGTCTCACAATGCCTGCTCAGACCTTTGAGTTTCTCTCTGGCCCCCAAGTGAAGATCCCCAGCCCACCAAAAACCTCTTGTGGATTAAGTTGCCCAACAGGAAATAATTTGTCCCCGGGCAATGGAAAGTTCAGGTGACAGGGTGCAACAGGGACCTGTTTTCCTGTGGCAAGGCTCCTTTTGGGGCAAGTTCTCACATATTGGCACAGAGCCCATTTACCTGTGCTAAAATAAGTAATTTTAGAAGGAAGCAGAGTCACTTTGTGTTTAAGAGTACCCCCAGGACTTCTGTGGTAATTGTTATTTTTGTGTTACCTGGGTGACATTAAACAGCCAGGGTTGCATGGACCATGGTGCTGTTGATTGAAAGAAGAACCTTTAAATTTGAAGAGATTGGGCAGTTTTCAGCTTTTATGTCTGTGTTCCATGCAGACTGGTTGTTCCACACAGGGAGATGCACAACTAGAGATCTGTGATATGACCTAACCTTTAAAAAATGACTGCTGAGCTTGAATATCTCTGCGCTTCCAGGCGCCTGTGGGCAACGCTCAATACATCCTGAAAATTATTCCTCTTAAAGGTGTCTCTGGATAGGCATCCAGGAGGAAAAGGCACACAAAATCACAAGTCAGCTAGCTGAGATCAGGAACTGCAATTAGAGATGTGCATTCTCACGCATGCCAACATGCACAGACTGCAAGTCTCACTGCAAGCAAACAGGTAAATTCTACCTGTTGTAAAACTGCATGCCAAACCTACATAAAATGTGCCTAATTATGCTACATGAGCTCTAAAAATAAAATATTAAGGTGAAATACCACCGTAGTCTTTATACAAGTACTTCAAATGGAATGCATAATACAAAATATTGATTCAAGAGGGGTTGGCGTATTGAAAATCAAATGAGTTTTTGCCATTGCTGAGAGCACAGGAGCCCAGTGTAATCAGCCTGTTCAACTAATCATTACAGCAGTGCTGTTTGTGGCACTCTACTTAGCAGTCTGTCAGCAATTCTGTGAAAAAAACTTATTTTCCAGGGATTTTTATTTCGGCCATAAAAGGCTGCTCCAATGTGAAATTAAAAATACATATAGAGATGTGAAAGAACAGAGCTCGCCCACACCTCCACCCAAGTGGCTTTTGAAAGGTTTGATGCTGGGTCACCAAGGACAGCAAGAATTTTGCCTTTTATGTCAGTAGGAGTAGAATTGGGATGAAAGGATCTTCTGGTGATTAATTGTAGTCAACAGGAGCTTTGCTTTTGACCTTAGCTGAGCTTGGTTTTGCCAATATGTTTTAATCACCACTGTGTGGGGAACTCAGGCACCTCTCAGAGGGGTTTTTTTTTTTGCCTAAAATCATTGTTTTCTCTCTTGGAAAAGGGGTGCTACACCTTTTGTGATGTAACACTTTAGTCAGTGAGGGCCAATGCTGCAGCCCAGGTTTCAGGTCCAGTAAAAGCTGTTTCCTTCTGTGCCAAAATGGAGCTTTTCCACCACAGTATTTATGCTGAAAGCTGGCAGCAGAGGCAGCAGACTTCAGGACAGGGGAGCAATGTATCAGTTTGAACACTCCTGACTACCCTGCAAGATAAGATTTGACACTCAGCTGGACCAGATCCTGAGCAACCTGATCTGATCCTGATGCTGGACCTGACTGAGGGGGGTGAGGCTGGAGCAGGAACCTCTGAGATCCCTCCCCATTTCCATTATTCTGTGTCTCTGGGAAGTTATACCAGGCTCTGTAACTCTGCTGACACTGAGAGCTGGTCAGATCCCAGTTCAGGGTCAGCTGGAAGGACAAAACTTCCTGTTCAGGACATTCAGAGTCCTAGTTTGCTTTGGGCCCCTGGCACAGGTTGCCCAGAGAAGCTGTGGTTTCCCCATCCCTGGAAGTGCTCAAGGTCAGATTGGACGAACCTTGGAGCAACCTGGGATAGTGGAAAGTGTGGTTTGGACCTCGTTGATCTTTAAGGTCCCTTCCAAACCAGGCCATTCTATGATTTCAGATCATAGATGTGCTTAAGCTTGCTGGAGAAATGTCATGGATTGCTGTTCCATCTCCAAAATGAATGATTTATCTGACAAGATCAAGATTCAAATTATTCATTTTTCTCTCTCTGGGGACCACTTAAAACTTTATTTATACAAAAATTAACTTGAATTCAAGTGTTGAAGTGCTTCTGGAAATGTTGCCCTGTAGAGTTACATTAGCAGTAGCACTGGAATTATTTTTCCTTTCATTTTCTCTGCACTAAGCTGCTAAAGCTGCATTGATGTGGTGGAGGTTATTGAAAGGTATCTTTTTTACATTTCTTAGACAGTGACTAAGACACAGTTTAGTAGCTAAATGAAAATTATCAAAATCAGGGAATGTGAACAAAGTACACCACAATGCCATAAACCATGCTAGATCTTAAGGAGATGCTAATTAACTATTTGCAGTCATATAATATAAATCACACCGGTCTCTTTGTTCAAAAGAAAGTAAAACTATCAACGTGATGAAAGAAATATCAGTTGCCAAGTAAAAGTAATGAGTTTTTTTGGAAGTTGGCAAGCTCTCTGAGGCAGAGAGGAGAATATGACCCTGGGGAAAATTGGAAGTATGGTGACTTGGTGAACACTCTGACTTTACTTCTATTCCTAAAATGGGACAGCAAGCTTGTATTCAAGCTGTGACAGATAATATCCAAGTGAGAAGGTAAAAATGAACAGTCATAAAGCTCTGTCACTTTGCAATATGAAATGTATTAACAAGTTTACCTATGGCACAAAAATAAAACAAAAAATCTGTATTCACATTTGTGGGACCATTCTCTAAATATTTTGCTTTTATATTGGTTTGTTTATGAAGTTCTCTGCATGTAGAGAAGCCTTTCTCAAATTCCACACATCCCTTTCCTCCTTGTTTCGTTACATTCAGACAATGATCCCTCAGTTACTGGGAGTTTTCAGCCATTTTATCCACCTTTAAATACTTATTTTCTTCCGTCTTTGCTGCCATCCTTTCACTGCTGTTTGCCTTTGTTTGATGTGATGCTATCCTTTGGTCAGCAGTTGAGGTAATTTCTAAGCTTGGAAAAATTGGTTGCTTATAATGAAAAAAAAAAAAAAAGTAAAGGTTGTTGTGGATTCTTCTCTTGTGTGGATTTTAAAAATAAATAAGCAAGAAAAGAAACAGTGGCTTCTGTGCTCAACCACTTTGCAGCCTTACACCTTCCTCCTGAGTCAGCTACTGTGCTTGTTTGCTCCATCATTATCCTGGTGGAAAAATGTCAGAGTGATGGAGTACCTATGAGCAGCTTCCCAGAGAAAAAAATAAAGGGATTTGCTGAGCAAGCAGGAGATGTGCTCCAGAGAGAATCCTAATATCTGACAGCAAATCCAGGACAGGAGCAGGTCCCCTTGCAAGGAGGCACCTCTGGTGGAAGCATGACTGTCACAGGAACAGAACTGCTTCTTACAGGTTTTATTTTTCTGATGGGCTGTGGAGGGCCCACAGATGTATATACACACACACACACATATATATATATTACAAAAATGCATATATTTATTTATTTATTTATTTATTTATTTATTAAAAATATATTTAGTCACACATATATTTATAAGTAAAACCACATCCCTAAAATATTATAAAATTGGTAAGGCTCCTAAGCCAAGGCCCCAGACCTTCGGGGATGCCAGAGTGAAATTCTAGTGGTATGTATTTTAAATTGTGTTCCCCTCTGTGGGTGGAATGATATAATCTTTAATTACATGACTCCATAATAATTTTTCCATGGGCAGGCTGTGCCCTTCAGCACATGCAAGAGGCAGAGCCCTTGGAATGGGGTGAAATTCTTTGTGACTTGGCTGATTTTTGTGGGGTTTTCTGTCTGTATTGCTGAGCAAAGCTTAGCATCTGAAAAACAAAATAACCTCAATGAATATTTCCCTTCCTCAACCCCTTTTCTGCCCTTCCTACAGACAAGTGGGGCAGCTGCAGACAAGTGAAATTTTGAGAACAAAATAGAAATATTCCTCTTGTCTTCTGCTTCCATTGCTGGTATCTCTGTAGAAGGGCTAGAAGTTTTAGGAGGAAACCCCATTCAGCACCGTCATCCCTAGAGTGGTATTTTCTCAGAGGCAATGCAAGAATTTATTCTACATGACACCAGGAACTTGTAAAGAGATGGAGCATGCCCAGCTTCATCCATGTAGTTGCCCAAATAAAACATGGAACATGCCAGTCTACATTAGTGAACTGGAATTTTCACTTTTCTCTTGAGGTTGACCCCTAGCTGAAGTCAACCCCACAGCACATCACCGGGGTTTAGACCAGGTCAGCCTTCCTCTGCCTCCCAGTCATGTTTCAGGTTACTGAGATTCAATAAAATATAGAGAATTTCCAAAGCAAATGGTTCTGATGAGGTTCTTTTTCTGTGTGGTCAGTTGTATTTTGCAGAGAAGAGTCCAAAAATCTTTAACTAAAACCTCTCAATGGAGACTGTGGAAGCTGTAGGTTGGTTATTGCAGTTCAGTACCAACAAAAGCTGCTGAAATGGGGTGGGTTTGAATGGAAAGATCTGGAACACCTTCTTTAGCTATAATGCTGCATTACCGACCTGCGTCCAGGACAACATCCATCATCCATCCATCCATCCATCCATCTGTCCATCCATCATCCATCCATCCATCCATCCATCCATCCATCCATCCATCCATCCATCCATCTGTTGCCACTGAAGATGAATAGATCACACGGACACAGGTCGAGGTGTGGTGAGAGAAAGAGAAAAGTTTATTTTTCCCCCCAGGATTTAAAGGCTCCTGACCACAGCCAGGGATTGGATGGTCAGGATAACACTTTCTCACTGCACTGGCCATGAGAGATGTCCATCACAAGACGTGTAACAGAAAGAATGTACACATATCTATGTTTACAGTTACTGTCCTGGGAAAGTCTTTAGAAAACCATGTCAGCAAGCTCAGAAGCTGAGTTTTCAGGGCGACAATCCATCCATCCATCCATCCATCCATCCATCCATCCATCCATCCATCCATCATCCATCCATCATCCATCATCCATCCATCATTCATCCATCCATCCATCCATCCATCCATCCATCCATCCATCCATCCATCCATCATCCATCCATCCATCCATCCATCCATCATCCATCATCCATCCATCCATCATCCATCATCCATCCGTCCATCCATCCATCATCCATCATCCATCATCCATCATCCATCCATCCATCATCCATCCATCATCCATCCATCCATCCATCCATCCATCCATCCATCATCCATCCATCATCCATCATCCATCCATCATTCATCCATCCATCCATCCATCCATCCATCCATCCATCCATCCATCCATCATCCATCCATCCATCCATCCATCCATCATCCATCATCCATCCATCCATCATCCATCATCCATCCGTCCATCCATCCATCATCCATCATCCATCATCCATCATCCATCCATCCATCATCCATCCATCATCCATCCATCCATCCATCCATCATCCATCCATCCATCATCCATGCATCCATCCATCCATCATCCATCCATCCATCATCCATCCATCCATCCATCCATCATCCATCCATCCATCATCCATCCATCCATCCATCCCTCTATCCATCATCCATCCATCATCCATCCATCCATCCATCCATCCATCCATCCATCCATCATCCATCCATCATCCATCCATCCATCCATCCATCCATCCATCCATCCATCCATCATCCATCCATCCATCCATCCATCATCCATCCATCCATCCATCATCCATCCATCCATCCATCATCCATCCATCCATCCATCCATCCATCCATCCATCCATCCATCATCCATCCATCCATCCATCCATCATCCATCCATCCATCCATCATCCATCCATCCATCCATCCATCTATCCATCATCCTTCCATCATCCATCCATCCATCCATCCATCCATCCATCCATCATCCATCCATCATCCATCCATCCATCCATCCATCCATCCATCCATCCATCATCAGTCATCCATCCATCCATCATCCATCCATCCATCCATCCATCATCCATCCATCCATCCATCATCCATCCATCCATCCATCCATCCATCCATCCATCCATCATCCATCCATCCATCCATCCATCATCCATCATCCATCCATCCATCCATCCATCATCCATCATCCATCCATCCATCCATCCATCCATCCATCCATCCATCCATCCATCATCCATCATCCATCCATCCATCCATCATCCATCCATCCATCCATCATCCATCCATCCATCATCCATCCATCCATCATCCATCCATCCATCCATCCATCCATCATCCATCCATCATCCATCCATCATCCATCATCCATCCATCCATCCATCCATCCGTCCATCCATCCATCCATCCATCCATCCATCCATCCATCCATCCCTGCAGCACTCGAGGGATAGAGGAGCCTTTGACCTCCTATAATGGTAGCTGTGGGGCCTGAGGTGGTTCTGCATTATCAGACCCACACCATCACAGCCGTGCAGAAATATTCATGTGTGTGCCAAAAAGGGAAAATCCCCAGATTAGGAAGCCCCAGAGCTTTCTCACCCAGCTGGAAACCAGCAGGACTCGGCCTGCAATTCCCACTGCACTGGAATATGTTCACATCCTCAGGGAAGAGAGTTAAAGTTTGTGCCCCACATTCTTTAAAAAGTAAAACAAATCAGCTTCCTGTCCCTACTCTGATTTGAAATGGAGATGTTCTCCTGTGTACTGTGTCCTGTTTTCTCACACATTAGTTTCTCTAGGAAAACTGGCTCTTTTTTCATTGATAATTATTGTGCTCCACCAACGACAGAACAGCCAAAATTCTTTGTGGATATGGAGAAATTAATTATTTTTTAGCTCAGGTCTGAGAGCATCAAAAAAGGGAAACTTGAAACCTTTGTTCTGTGCAGTTTTATTCCGCCCAGCTCTGAAGAACACAGAACGACGCCGTTCACTGGAGAGAGATGTACTGTATTATTTCAGGGGTTTATTGTTACCAATATAATTTGGGAATGTGCTTTGCTCCCCATGGAAAAAGAACTGTTTCACGATGTACTGTACTTTCCCTTCTGAAGTTCTGGGTCCTGCTGGATGCAAGCGGTTTGGAGGGGACATTCATTCTCCTACAAAGTGGATAAAAATTATTCAGTGGATGTCTCCTGGTCGCACACTGATCCTGTTTCTCCCACAGTGGAACCCACAAATAGCTCTAGCAACGTCTGCTGTCTCCTGTTTCTCCCTATTTTCCATAAGGCAGGTGAAGGGGAGGTGGCTCTCAAGCTCAGGGCTGAAAGATTACACAAAGGGGGCTTGAACAGCCTTTCTCTGTCCCTAATACCTCACAGGCAAAAACTGGCATAAAAAACCCTTTTTTTTTGGTTTTTTTTGGTTGTTTTTTTTTTTTTTTTTTTTTTGTTTTCATAGGAATTCTGTGCTTGGAAGTGCCATGAGAATGTGTCAGTAACATGGGATGGTGTAACAGAATATGGGATGTGCTGAACAAAATATGAACCCCACAGAGGCTGACCTGGCCACTGGGAACACCTGATTCAGGGGTGAGACCAAAGATCTGACCTCTGATCCCACCTTTAGTCAGGAGCTACAGCAAGGGATTTCTCACCACAACACCATTTTCAGAGCTGTCCTTCCAGGAGAAATGAGATGCTACATGAATTGATGTGGGTGGGTGGAGGTGCTCAGGGATATTTTCATGCTTCTGGAGATAGAGGGGAGTTTTTGGCTTCTTTTTAGTCACATTTCAAACAATAACAATATTTTTGGTTGCACTAGTTTGAAGAGGCCTTATTATCTCAAAGTAGAGAAAAACATGATCAATACAAAGGAAAAGAAGATAAAAGAAGATAAAAGAGGGCTGTTCTTTTATCTCTTTCTCAAGAGGAATAGAAAGGAAATTTTGGAGGAAATCTTACTTTTAACCAAAAAAGAGAAGGTCCTACACTCAGCAGCTGGCAGGCAGCTGATTTTTGTGCCTCGTACTCACATCTCAGGGGTGTTTCATGCTGTAATGGCCATGGTGCCTTAATGAGCAGAACCTCTCCCAGTGACAATGAGATGGTGACAACCAGAAACATCCAGCGAGGTCAGATGTCCTGCCCCAGACTTCTCCTTCTGAGCTGTTAAAGTATCACAGACTCCAGGAGTGACTGTGAGTGTTTGGGGTCGAATAGCTTTCTTTTTGCTCAGGGTTGAGTGGTCTTTAATAAAGTTGAGAACAGTGTTCTGACCCTGCCAGCTTTTCCTCAGGTATGTAACCACTGTGATGTGGTTTGTTTAGGATGGAGTTATTTTATGGGAGAAGTTACCTCCCAAAAAAATGTTTCTTATTGAATGCAATTTTAGTTAAAATGGACAAATTATTACCATCCAAATATACATTTTTGTTCCAGAAATGACTGGATGTGGCACTCAGTGCCATGGTCTGGTTGACAAAGGGGTGATCAATTGAAGGTTGGACTCAACAGTCTCAGAGGCCTTTTCCAACCTAAATGATTCTTTGATTTTTTTTAATGATTGTAGTAAACTTTTAGCCCAGCTTTTTTGTAACCTAAAAAAGCTTACAACTATAGGTTATACAACTTACTTACTATATTTCCATATACTCCTTTATCAAACTCTAATAGAACAACCAATTTACAGTTAAAAACCTTAAAAAGAATAAATATGGCAATGAAAATTGTCATACTTCTCTAAGAGGGGGAAAAGTCATGTTCTTTTAAAACCTGAATTTTAATAATTTTAGAGTGAAAGTTCAAATTAGATTAAAGAGAGATTTTAGAGCAAATAGATGCAGAAACCAGGTCGGGAAAGTAATTTAACAGATCCCTTAGTTTCAACTGGAAATTTTGTCACACGGTAAAAGCTTCATCCTTTCCCTGACATAAAGAGCTTTGTCAGGAAGGTTTGCAGAAGCAAAATGTTATGCTTTATTCATCTCACAAATGGATCGCAATCTCTTGTAACCTTAATAGCAAAGGTTACATAAGGATTGTTCAAAATTCAGTTTTCATAAGGAAAAACCCTGGAGAACAAATGATATTAGCCCCAAGGAAATTACTTTTACTGCATATATGTGACTGTAACAGACTGAGAGCAAAAATCGATGGCTTATCCGCACACCAAGTACCCTGGAGATTATGAAAAAGCAGGGCCTGAATAACTTATTTCACTTTCTGAACAAGCAGTGGGACAAACATAAAACAAAAGCAGAAAAAAAAATAAAAAAAATTCAACCCTTTCTTTGTGCCAGGTTCAGTGCTTGAAAGCCTTGGCCTTATTTTCCCAATGTCCATGGCAGTGCTGCAGAGAACCTGGGCCTCAGGGAACACCAACCCCTTCCTCAGGTGCTCAGCAAGAATATGAAAAATGCAGTTTTTTGCTCCAGTGCAGATTTCCCGAGTGATCCTCAGGAATCCACTTAATCTCCTGGTGTATCAATCCCCTATACTACAAAAGGGGGCTGCTATTTCACATCTTTTTCAATGATGTTTTAAAAATGTCTTGTAAAAATTTTAGAAGGTAAACAGACATGGAATGAAAATATGACTCTGTGTGTATATATATATATATATATGTATATATATATATATATATATGTATGTATATATTTCTTCCTCCCCTTTTCTTGTTTTCTTTTACTTGCCTTTATTTGTGATTTTAATAGAAAATAATGATATAGGAGCCTGTAGTGTCTTGAGAACTAATTACATTGAGGTTTTTTTTCCTACATAAAGCAATTGTGTTTTTCTCCTGGCTAGAGGCAGTATATTTACAGTGGAAACTGCCCTACACAACCTGAGTGGCTTGTTGTAGTTTTATATGGTCATTTGACAGGGGAACATTGCTCTGCCAATTGTTGTAATTTAGCTCAGTTTCTATCATAAATTCTTTGTTTTTTACTAGCTGATCTGGACAACAGATTAATGTTGATTTTGAGTTGCTGTACGGATGACTAAGCTTTGCCAGAGTAATTTGCAGTGTCCTGTTTCTGGTTCCTATAAGTCAAGATGATGATTTTAGGGGTTCTTAATGTTCCCAATCTGATTCTTCTACCCAGAAGATTCACAAACAAAATCCTGGCATCTGCTGTTGTGCCACGGAGTCGATAAGTCAGGGTTACTCAACCTGCAACTGGTTTTACTATAAGCATGTGAAAAAGAGGGTGTAAAAACTGGCAACTCTTCGTGTTTGACTCATGTAGGTGCAATGGATATAGATATAGCTATAAATATATCTACAGCTATAAATACATTTATTATTTAGCAATGTTTTTTTTCCATTGGAAGTTATTTTGGTGCTGGGGGATGGCAAGCAGCTTCTGAGACTTAGAGCCAATTTAAGCATTTGCGATGGGCACCACGTCCACACCAAATGATCGGAAATCTTTATTCAAACCCCCCCAAAACTAATTTTCAGCCTATGACAGCCCAGAAGCTCAGGGCACTTGTCCACATGGATGAGTGACGTGGTGGCTTGGCAGGGTGAGTGGCAGCTTCAGTCACTGGAGGTGACGAGAGTGTGTCAGCTTGTCACGGCTGGGTCCCGCTTTCCTCCCTATTTCAGCCGTTCCCTTTTCATCACAGGTTTCCTCTTTTGTCTTTCCCAGGCAGCATTGCCATAGCAACGGTGTCTCTTGACCACCCTGCCTTCCTCCCACCAGGGCCACCCCTGCCAGCCTCCCACCTGAGAGCTTTCAGCCTCCCCAGGAGCTCTCCCTTAAAGCCGCTTTCCGAGCGCGCGCACGGGAAGTTGATGTTCTCTGCTGTTGAGGTGTCCCTGGACAATGCAAGTGGAGCCACCGGGCTGGAATCCAGTTTTGTGTTGCTAACTGGCACAATTTTCCATGCAAAGTGTCTGCAGGAAGCTGCTCTTGAGCTGTTCAGCCAAAATTGAAGGGATCTGTCAGCGTTTGTAGGCAGGGATGTGGCATGGTAGACACAATACTCTGGTAACTTCAGTGTTTGAATCTGTCTTTTCACAAGCCAAGAGCTTTTCTGAAGTGACTAACTTATGATTTTGATTTGCAGAATCCTTTTCTCTTGAAAGAAACACACTTTTTCAATATCCTTCTGGTAGATCAAATAGTAAACAGCCCCTTTCCCCCTCCTGAAAATCTCCTCTGTATTTAGACTTGACCTGAGCCTGATGCTGTCCAGCATCACTTTAGCAAGGCTAAACCCACAGCTTCAAACCCATTTCCTATTTCCAGGACAGAACTTTTTTCCAGAAATATTATACAAATAGAATCATGGAATGGCTTGGGTTGGAAAGCACATTAAAGATCACCTAATTCCAGCCCCGTGCCGTGGGCAGGCACACCTCTCACAAAACCAATTAACTCAGTGCTCCATCCAGGCTGGCCTTGAACACTTCCAGGGATGGGGCATCCACAATTTCTCTGGAAAACCTGTTCCAGTGCCTCACAACCCTTGCTGTGGTGAATTTCTTCTGGAAAAGCAATGTTACTGGTTCCTCCTCAAGCACCTTCCTAAAACCTTTTTGATTTATTGCACTTTTGAACAGGATCCATTCTGCAGCTGTAAATATTTTTTCTCGACAAGACCTCAGTTTATAGAAGAACCTTTTATAGGGTTTGATGAGTGTGTTGAAACGACTAATTAAAAAAAGGTTTCCACAAATATCTAAATGCATAATCGAATATATTTTTAATGAATTATGTAACAGTCTGTCACAACAGGCTATTTATATGAGACATTTCCATTTGACACGAAGAAATGCAGCTGTTTATTAAAATAAGGATTAATCTCGTGTGTGTTACATGTGCATGCCATTTTATACTTTATCACAAAGAAATGCAAGATCAGACTTATAAACTTCCATATGTGGTGTAGCCAATGGAGAGATAAATGGGATTGAAATGCGTGCAAAAGAATATCTAGAGAGAAAATACTTAGGAAGAGGCAATATCATCTATTCTAGAAAACCTGTTCTTTAACAATAATTTTCCTGAATCTAAGCTGAAACTTCTACGAGGAACAGAATTAAAACTGTAAGAGAAAATTGCACAGTAATGTGTTAGTAAACTGAATTTCTTCTGTGTGTCATGTGATCACTGTATATCTGGGCCAAGGATTCTGCCTGACATTGCTAAAAATACTGTCCCAAGATACTGCTGTATCTATTGCCCAGTGATCCAGTAGGTTATAAGTGGAAGGGTAGTGATAAATTTTGTGAAACTGGTAGCCTATTACTCTAAATGGTGAAGTGGATTGGATTGTATACAATATATCTAATAATTTTAAGCAGAAGCATAATAGACTCTAAATTAGCTGGTACTAAAGAGTCCTTAGGGAAATCATTGTGAATAATCCTCTGAAAGCATCGTCTCATTGTCTGTAGGGTTCAAAGAAGAAAGTTGGATCATGAAAAAAAAAGAAAAAAGAAAGAAATACAAACTGGAAAGGAAAAGCTTGTGTCTGTGCTAAACTCCTTGGTGTATTTATATCCTGAACATTTTACAATTCTGGTCATGGTTCCTCAGAAAGAACCTCAGTGAATAAAAAAGGTATGGAGAAGGGAAGGAAAGATGGCCAAGGATGAAGAGTAACTTGTCTGTTGAGTGAGAACAAAGTATGCCGTATTTTTATCTTGGAAATGAAATCAGCACTAACAAGGGTAACATGGATATTGTGAACAGTGTGAATAGGGAATAGATTCTGGGATTTCTTATCATACCAAAATTAGGTGATACCCAGCAAGATTATTAGGTAATACATTAAGACACACACACAAAAAGTAGATTTTCCTTGACTGTTGCATTTGTGTTGTAGAGTTCACAGCCACAGGATGCTGTGGAGGTTAAACTAAGTCTTGAAAGAAAAAAAAAGTGGATCAAAAATTCATGGGCATAGCTTTGTCAAAAAAAGAAGCTGAGATGCAGCTGAGGCTGAGGAGCTGTGTGGTTTGTTGGGACAGGGGGGACACTGCTCCATGTTCTCTCCAGGGCATCCAGCACTTGGAGTGGGAGAGCTTTCATCCCATGTGAGCTTTTGATCTGGTCAAACACAGCTGCTCCAATGTACCTTCTGATATGATAAGAAGGAGAAAAAATGCTGCTCTTTACAGTTGAATGTGTTTTTTTTCAATTTCTGTATTGGTGGATTTACGTAGACATAGCCACTGCCCAAAACACACATCTAATTGCTCTCTGGGGATAATCTTCTCACTAGAAAAAAAAGTATTTAATCTAATTTAGTATTTTATTTAGTAAAGAACTTACCAAACCAAGTTATTTCAACAATTAAAAAAATTTAAACAAGTATTTTGAAAATAAATTATTTCAATAATTTCATTTAAATGAGAGAACATAATGTTTCTAGTTATCATATCTTAGAAATACCCCAACCTATCAAGTAGCAGTAATAAAATGAAATAGAATAGGTCAAATTCCTGTAGAACTATATAGAGGTTGGATTTAATTTTAAATAATGCTTTACATCTTTTCTGTCAAAGCACTTAGAGTACTTTAGACTTACATGGCTTAAATCTCAGCTGGGCTTTGGAAGTTTTTTATGTATCACCACAAAATGGTATTTTTTCGAGTTCGCTTTATAGACTTTTTTTCTCCCTGTTGCTTTGGGCATGAATTACTTTTCCATTCCTGGTAACTAAAGTCCTGGGTGGCATTCACTGTCTTGAAGTAGCAACAGGAAATGGAAAAATTACAGTTTATTGTGTTGCAGTTGGGTACCTTTAAAAACGTTTGTAGACACTGCAGTTCTATTGAGACTTTTGGTGAACTGTTGCACATTCCTTAATTACAGAGAAAATCAGGTCAAGGAATGGATTCTATCCCCGAAGATTATTTTATTCCTGCTAAAGCCACGCTATGGTAAGAAATAGCACATCCCTTCTTTTCCCTTTAGATAAATTTCAGTTTGCACTGTCAGAGACCAGCATGTGATGTGGAACCTAAGCCAACCTGTGGGCAAAACATCTCCAGGCAGACATAAAATTATACCAGGAACAAACCCCCTCCATGCATATGTAAGAATTCCGCTTTTGCTTGGAATAATCGTGACATAGCTTCATCATTGATACCTGCTTGAAGATGTGGATGTTCTTTCTTTCTAATACAATTGTTCTCTGAATGAAGATGTGAATGACTCCTGGTCTTCATTTTACTTTCAGTTTCGGGGGAGCAAAGGAACGAGGCAGATGGGAGCTCTTATTATGTTCCCACTGTTTATGCTGGGGAGCTGCAAGTGGGATGTCACATCCTACTTCATCCGTCACAGTGAGTCAACGCATGTGAAGAGTTCAAGATGTTCCCTTCAGCAAAGCGAGGCAGAGCGCGCCAGGGAGAGGAACTCGGAGGTTTTGTGTTCACAAATAACTGAGACTACTTCAGGAAACGACAGAAGTGCAAACCTGAACAACACAACTCTCTCCCAAGGTCGGACAGCAGCGCTCGGGGAAAAACAACAAAGGGTGAAATGTGCCAACCCCAAGCACTGCTCTGTTTTGATTGTCCCACCCAAGCAAGGGGGAAGAAGCAGGAATGACTCAGTAGAGACAATGAAAATGATTAGCAGCATGAAAATGTTCCTTGACAGAGTATATTATACGAAGCAAAAGTAGATCACTCCTCAAATGTATAACGGGAAGAATGGCAGGTCTGTAAGAGGAAGTCTGATGGAGATGATGGTAACAGCTTCGAAATCTTCTAGCAGGTTCTTTTTCCTCATATTATTCCACACAAAAACCCCTGATGGAACTTATAACATCACAGAATGGTTTTGGTTAAAAGGACCTTAAAGATCATCTCATTCCACCCCCCTGCCATGGGCAGGCAGACCTTCCACTAGACCAGGACACTCAATGCCCCATCCAACCTGGCCTTGGACACTCCCAGGGATGGAGCATCCACAGCTTCTCTGCTCCAGTGCCTCACCACCCTCACAGTGAAGAATCTCCTCCTGACATTAAAAAAGCTCTCTGCTTTTCTTTTTCGTAGAAAAACCTACTGCTGCAAGATATTATTAAACAGTATGCTGATAGCAGTTAAAAGAGCTACAGCAGAGTATGAAAAATGGAAGCACTTGTTTTGTGAAGGATGAAGTTTTATGAGATCTCAACACTCGCACTTCAGGATATAAATTAAGAACTAATTAACTTCTATCCTAGTCGTGAAGGCGTTTATTTCTTGCACTCTGTAGCTCTTATAAAGCCTTGTCAGACACTGGCCAAGACTGGTGACATGTCTGACGACGTGTGACAATGCTCAGCTGGTTGGATCATGGTGCAGTTAACACCAAGACTGTGGGTACAATCCCTGTATGGGTCATTTACTCAAGATTTGGGCTCCATGATCCTTGTAGGTCCCTTCCAACTCAACATTCTGGGAATCTGTGAATGGCCTGGCTGGATATGGCAACACTCCCACAATTTGGAGAGCATGGGGTTGGGTTGTTCCTCTTGTATTTTATCTTATATGCTTGTCAATCCCCATAGTGATAAGTATGAAGAGGTTATGTTTTCAGGAAGCTTCATGTACTGAGCTGAGGCTGAAATACAGAGCAAAGCTCAGAAGGCAAATCCTTGGAATCTGAAGTTTAAGGAAAGAGAATGCAAGTGGTGTTGTGTTTGGGATCAGACCCCAGCCATCTGATCCATTCTGCGTTACACAGTGTTATTGTCAATAAAATATTCTCTGAAGTGTTGTCTCTTGATACTGTCCAGACCAGAAAGGCTCTTAGTTGCTCAACACATATATACCAGAACTGTGGTCCATAAAAATGTGTGGAATTGTTTGTATGACCTCACAGCTCTGTCTGTTCAGTTTAAAAACCTGAGTGTTTACCAGGTTTGTGGGCAGACTCTGCAGCCTGCACTGAACCACATTACTGCAGCAACATTGCCGCATCTATGGAAAGCAAAAAAAAGCTTGGGGAGAGGTCGAGGTTTTCCAGTGGTGTTGGCAAAGCTGAATGAGGGCAGTCTTGGGGGAAATATGGCCAGTTCTGATGGCAGTAAAGAATGGAGGAAGGCTAAGATGAACCCCTGAGGAGAACTGGGTGATGTAGGCTGGAACAGGACCACAGCTTCAGGAGCTTGCAGATAAAAGAAGGATATTTGGATGGGTTCCTGAAATTCCTGTGATCCTGGGAGAGATCTGTGGGGTTTGTGGGGGCTTGTGCAGACTTTGGAATGCTGTTGGTGTTCATAGGATTATTTCCCTCTCTTTCTTATCCCCAAGATTATAATTTTCTGGAAGAAAACCTCCTGCTTCTTCATCTGTCACTGCTTCCCATCTGGTACAGGAGATTTTCCTTCTTGCCCCAGGTGTTGTGAATGAGTAATTCAGGTTAATTAAAGAATTGCTATCAAAGGTATGGGCAAAAGCAGGTTTAATATAAATTTGACCACGTTCTCTGCGCACCCCTGACGAAATCCCCTCTTCCTTCTGAGTAGCATCCTCCTCCTGCTGTGGTCTCAGGAGCTTTTTCTCATCTGATCTGTTGCTGCTGTGTGAGGAGGAAAGGGGACAGGGCAGGGGCAAGGCCTTCCCCTGCAGCACACAAAGGCAAACAGAAGTGAGCAGTGAGAAACCAGGTGGGAGAGCAGTGGCAGAGGACTTGAGAGGCTGCAAAAATGCTGGACCTTGTCTCTCCTCTCACTCTCCAAAGCAGGGACCCTGGGGTGCTCAGCAGTCAGCTGCCTAAGGCAAATGTTGATTTTGGCTACACATAAATCCAGCCTGTAATTGCCTACATTTGTTTGAGCTACACTCACCTCTATGGCAATACTCTGAGTTCCCCTCATGCTGTCTAGGCACTATTTCTGGGGTGTGTGGGAGGACTAAAGGGAGGAAAATTAAAGAGAAGGGCTCTGGTGTCCCCAACACAGGAAGGACATGGATCTGCTGAAGTGAGTCAAGAGGTCACCAGGTTGATTAGAGGAATGGAGCAGCCCTGCTGTGAGCATTGGGATTGTTCAGCCCGGAGAAGGGAAGCTTCAGGGTGACCTAATTGTGGCCTTCCAGATGGAGAGAGGCTGTTTACAAGGGCCTGGAGTGACACAAAGAGGGGGAATGGCTTCAAACTGAGAGACAGTAGGGTTAGATTAGATATCAGGAAGAAATTCTTGTGAGGGTGCTGAGGCCTCAGCTCAGATTGCCCAGAGAAGCTGTGGCTGCCCCATCCCTGGAAGTGTCCAGGGCCTGTTTGGAGCTCTGAGAAACCTGGGACAGTGGAAGGTGTCCCTGCCCATGGCAGGGGTTGGAACTAAGTGATCTTTCAGGTCCCTTCCAACTGAGCCATTTCTATGATTCTGTGATTACTGCTGCACCCACAGAAAGCTCCTTCACGTTGCCAAAGTTGTTTGTCTGAGACTTAGACAAACATCTTGGAAAAATACAGTCTCTTTTCTTGTGAGCATCCCACAGTCAAAGCGCAGGCACGTATTTATCAGAAACCTATCATGTACCAGATGGCAGAATAAAGTGGTTGTTTAAACACACTGTGACTTAGGGTAACCTGGCATAGCACATTCTCAAAATACGCCGCATGTGTTTCTTCACAGATCTCAACTTAAGTATAGCAATGAATAACTTCTTCAAAATCCTGGTACAACAACATGCCTTTTGTTTCCTGCATGTTATCTAAGAGCTGCTGCAGCAAATGCTGGGAAGGAATTAGACCTGGAAATCAGCTTTGCTGAAGACAGTGCTGAAAGTTTTCTTTTAAAATGTAGGCCTGCACCTGTGCTGTGGGTGAAATCCTGAGGGACTTGTCTTCTAGAGTCTACCCAAAGCACTCAGCTTCCATCAGGTTGTCTGGCTGTTCTCCTCCATTGGCCAAATCTGTGCCTTTCACAGGATCCTGGCCCAGGACAGAGCTCTGCCTGTGCATGGAGGTTTTGGTCGGGTGTGGCAAGAACATGTGGGAGAAGAACTGGGAGCTGTGGTGGGTTCTCATTCCCCTATTTCAGGACTCTGTGAGGAAGTTCTGTCAGTCCATGTGGCCAAAATATTCTTTGGCCAAAATCTGGCCATGAGGAACAGCCCTCACTCCCTACCTTAGGGGTCTGTGTTCCACCTGATTCCATTCATGCATTCTGGAATAAGCTCAGCAGTGGCACAAGACAATGATTGTGGTAAATATCCTCAATAAACAAAGCAAAATCTTTTCAGGGAAAGGCAGCCTTCTCTCTGTTTGCTCTGTGTCACTGCCTTGTACTGGTGTGTCAGTATTCTGGGACTCAGAGACCTGGATGAACTCCCCAAAACTTTAATCATTGATAATCTGCACCAACTTCCTCAGGGTGAGCTTCTCTGAGATTTTGACCAAACCCAGCTCTTCATAAGAAAACAGTCTTGTTGAATTTTGACTCCTATCCTTCCACGGTTTCCTAATTACCCTTCTCAGTTCCTAAATCTTCCCAAAGCAGAGACAAAAATGGAAAAATGGAAAACATTTCACACAGAGATTTGCTTCAGGTTTGATTGTTTTCCCTTCTCTCTCTGTTACATAACTGTTTTTCCCTTCACTTGGAAGAAGTGTTATTACTCACATGTGATGCATAATCCTCTCCCACACCTCCCATCTCTGCTTTCCCTCCCGAGCATGATCTACTAAATTTTCTGACAATATTTTTTGAATTACTTTCCATGTCTGCTGATGCTGTGAGGGGAATAAAGGCAGCAGAGAGCAAAGGGGGTCTCTACTGTCATTCACCTGCTGTCTGAGGAATTATGAAGTAAATTTTGCTTGCAGAATCTCCACCTCAAATAGAGGCCAAAGAGATTTTCAGACCTCAGCTGGTCCTCCTTATAACAAATGTTGTTTGCCAGATTTATTGGTTGGATGCCAGTGAGAGAATCTGCAGTCGTGGCTCTCAGAATCCAGCGGGTGACAGTCGGAACAAACTGAGTGGGCTGGATCTGAACGTGACTGCAAGACAATCAACACAGAAATCTCAGTGCAGCTACTTGCACACAATCCCTCTCTAGAGAAAAAAAAACAACTTTTAAATCTGTCAACAATGGCTTTATCAGGAGACAAGATTTCTTGTGAGAAGTACCCCGTTCTGTTAAGCATATGGTCAACAACTTGCTGTGTCAAACGAGCAGTAGCACGTGTCTGGGAAATGCAAAACACCACAGGATCAATGAAAGCAGAAGAAATGTTCAACAACCAAAAATGCATTGGAATGTTCTCTCCTCCTGTCAGTGCAGGGCTCAGGACAAAATCTCAATGTTCTTCATTCCATTGTCTTTTAACCTGCTTGATCATGTTTCTGTCATTAAAACAACTTAATCTTTACCTTACTTATATTATTTAATACCATTCTGCTTTGTTTCTTTTTTTAAGCTGTGTGTCACCACTGCTCTTCCCCTGTAAGCTAAGCATATGTCTTGTAAAATGGTTTGCCATTACCTGAAGGTTCCCTTTCCTCCTCCTCAGCTCTGAGAATTAAAGATATTTCCTTCAGGTGTTTGCCAGAAATATACAATGATTTGGGACCAAATGAGAAGGAATGGCATCTCAATTCTCTCCCAAGCCTTGTACTCCATGGCCTTTTTGCTTTAATTTTTCTTTGTGATAACAGGATGGTGAGGGGGTGAAAAAAAGGGGGGAAAATGCAGTATTTTTGTATTTATATTTTAAAGTGATGATGACTGGGCTCTGCAGACTTTTCTCAGGCTTGTGCTTCCTAGGACAGCATTTTAGGGGCTGAGTAGCCTCTGGCAAGAGAAATCCTATGAAACTTTGGAAGGGTAACCCTACAGACACCTGGGATCTGATGTCTCTAAAACAGAAAATCACAGAGAGGAGAATAATTCGTCAAGTGCTAGTCAATAGTTAATTTTCATGTCAATTATACCAGAATGGAAAGAAAGCAAGTCAGTAGTCAAGAAATAGTCAAGAATAGTCAAGAGTAGTCAAGAAACCAAGTCAAAGTCAATAGTAGGATGGGATCAACTGAGTTTTTTCTTCACCATCCTAATTCACAAAAAAATATAACACCTTGTATTAATAAATGGTGTTTGTGAGACTAATAGTCCATTCCTATCCTTTCAGGGTACTAAATGGGGTTGCTGAAATAGAAAAATAAAACTACTCTTTGAAATAAAGCAATGTTTATTAAAGTAATTAAAAATAAATACTTGAATAATTTAAACCAAGAATAATTTAAACCAAGATGAATAACATTTCATGAGGTAGAAAGGTGAGTGAAAGTATGTATCTTACTGAAATATATCTGTCACCAGTTTTGACAGTATTTCCATTTTTATCTGAAAGAAGAAACTTTTTTTGCTCAATATTCGTGCAGTGCTGCCCTTTCTGGTCTATGACCAGGTCTCTTGGGCTCTGCAGTAATTAGTAATGAATTAGTAAAAGAAATAATGAGTAATGTGGCAGCCAATGACTTCAGTGAGAAACAGGATTTCATCGTGGCATTATTTAGCCTATTATTAAGAGCACAGAAAACTTCAAAGGATATTTTTATCCCATAGTTGCAAGACAAGAGTAAATCGTTATTGAGATAATTTAGTAATCAGATTTAAAGGGATAATTCAATAATATGTGTTTATTTAGTGAAGAAAAATCGTCTCAAACAATATTGTTTTCTACTTGATATCAAAGATCCTTAAAAATAATAATAATAATAAAAAAGAAAATTAATAAAATGGATAGTACAATACAGTCAAATTAAGACAGTTAAATCTCTTAAGAAATATTCTTACTAAATCAATATAGGATTTAGAAAGAATATCCAAGGTCATTTGCCAGTGAGTGCTCAAGGTCATGCAGCATCTTTGTGCATATTCCAGAGAAGGCAGAATAATTTTCAGGAGGGTTGAGTTACAATAACTCTGTTTTGTATAACTGTCAAAATGGCTACAGGAGCTCCAGTTTATTACAGGATTAGTGTTAAAAAGAATGGAAGGTGAAAAACGAGTTCAGTTAAGTACCATATAAGGAGAAAGTTGAAATTAATTAGTATGAATATGGATTAAGTGCTTTCAGGAGGTGCAGTGAGGTGTAGTGCTGGTGTTGTACTGGAGATTAGAGATGGTCTCCCAAAGCACTGTCAAATGCAAAGCCCACATGACAAAAATGAATAAATGCTGACCAATTTTAGGTGCACAAAAGAAAAAAAAAGAAAATCAAACCCAAACTCAGAGCTTTTGGTATTTATTTAGGGTAATCACTATCTGTTTTAATTATTGAGCAAGAATGGAAATACAGCAGGGTTCAAAGGAATGTGGTATTTGCACACATTGAATGGCTTCCATAAATAGAAATGCAGAACACATTTAAAATGAATGTAAAAATGGGTCCTACTTCTTTATTCAACACAGCACGAAGGTTTAGAGCACGACTCGGAATTATGAGGAAATTCTCCTTCCTTTGCCCCTCAAGCACACAGATGAGAGCTGTTATAAAAGGCAGTGAGGTGTTTTTTTCTTTTGCACAGATCAGAAGATGGGTTGGGAATGAGCTAAGCTGAACTTGTAAAAAAAGAAGGACAAAAAGCCTTGTTTAAATTAGTAATTAATTGCATTATGGTTAATGTCACAGTAGTTACAGTACTATGACTAAGGAGTATGGCTTTAGCAGGGTAACACCTTCACTTTCCTGACAATTCTTTGACCTTTAGAATGAAACACAACCCTAAGACAATAAACCCAAAAATAAGACTTAATACAGAGTACTCTTGGGTGAATACACTGCATATTATTGCCTGGCAAACATATTGCAAGAATTGTGACTTCTTTGTACTTTTGCAATAATAAGACCAGTGGAAAATGTAACTTAGTAAATTAGGTTATGATAAAATTCAGCTTAAAAAACAAAATGCAAAACATGTCTTCTTATGGTTGCCACACGCTCCATGTGTATTGCTTGTGTGAAACAGACAATTGAATTATTTACTAGGGAAAATTTGTCTCAGATATCAAATGTAAATCCCATTTTTATCCCAATTATTGTTTTCCAGAGAACTGGAGGTTGCTTTGGAGTAGCCTCTTCTCTCTTTTGCTTTTCTCACAGTCTTCTCAGTTAATACATGGAATGAGAATTCTGCACAGAAATCTGGGAGACCATGCTAAGGGTATTGATTTTGGATATTCCTGAACTTTTAGAACTAGGATTTGGATTCCAGTCAGGCCACTGTTCTAGAAAAGCAGGTTTTTTCACTCCTCAAGGACAAATTTTTGCATCCTTTGAAGCGCAGAAATTCCCAGAAGAGTTTTTAGTAATAAGTATTGATTCATCTTCTCTCTGTCCTTTGGACTAAATTGCAACAGCCCCTCTCTTACATGTCCTTGCATTTTGTCATGTGGTTGTTGGTTTATGTTGGTACCTTTGGCAGGAAAGCACCAAACCCACAAATCTCTTTCCCACCAGTTCATCTTTGATCACAAGGGAACAAATTCCTGCTGTGCCTTGAAGATTTTCTCCTTGAAGAATCTCCAGCCTTCCTGAATTTCTTTGTCCTTCAGCACAGCCTCTTCTGTCAACCAGGCTCCTAAAAAATCTGAAGTCTGCCATTTGGAAGGTCAAGGTAGATGTGCTGATCCCCTCACTTCTCCAAGAATTGAAAAAACTCTATAATTTGATTATCTTTGTGCCCCAAATGGCCTTCAACCATCACATCCCCAGCAGTCCATCTCTGGTCACAAACAGGTCCAGCAGGACACTGCCCCTGGCTGGTTCCCTCGCCAGCTGTGGCAGGAATTGCCTCCCACACACTCCAGGAAGCTCCAGGACTATTTCCTCTCTGCTGTGCTGTATTTCCAGCAGAAATCTGGCAAGCTGAAGTTTGTAGAGGGCAAGAGCTAACAATGGTGAGACTTCTCCCAGCTGTCCACAGAATATTTTACTGATTTCCTCACCCTGTCTGGCTGGTCTGTAACAGATCCCCACCACATCTGATCTGATCTTTCCCCAGGTCTTACCCATAAACACTTGACCCTGTCATCACCATCATATAGCACCAGGCAGTCAAAACTCTCCCTAACACACCCCACCACCCCTCCTGCCTTGCACTTCCCTTCTGAAGAGTTACAGCCACCCACACCAGCACTCCAAGTGTGGAAGCCAACCCTCCATGTTCCCAAGATTGCAGCTATATCCTGGTTTTCCAGCTGTGCAGTATCTTCCTGCTTCTCCTGGAGTAGGAGCGTGGTTTGTTGGCCACGCTGTGTAGATGAATGTCCCAGGGTGACTTTATGACGTATCCCAGTTGTCTGTTCTGTGAATGACAGTGAATTTCAGCTGAGCTGTTGATGCTCCCACCCTCTTTTGGTGGTGACCATTCCCACACATGAATAACCCTTGTGTCTTTTCTGCCACGTGGATTTCCATCCCTTATCTCCACTGGCATGGCAGACAGCAGGACTTCATCATGATCATCATTCCAACATTGATGTGTCACCCCAGGCTTAGCTCTAGCCAGCCTGGTTTATCTCCTTCCTCCATCAAATCTAGTTTAAAGCTCTTTCAGTGAGCCCTGTTAACTCCTGCACAAAAGGTTCTTTCCCCCTTTTAAGACAGGTGTGCCCTGTCTGTCCCAATCCACGATTAAAATTCTGACAGTGACACCAGGCTTGGAGCCAGGTATGGATCTCTGGACTTTGGATCATTCCCTGCAGCTGGAAGGATAGAGGAGAACACTGCTTGTGCCCCTGATCCTTTAATCAGTTGTCCCAAGGACCTGAAGTCTCTCTCTTGAGCTTTCTTGTCACAACTTGCTCACTGCCTATTGAGAAAAGTCACCATGGACAATAATCTGAGGGCTGCAGCAGGGTAGGAAGCTTTAACCCTGGTGCCAAGGAGGCAGCAGGCATTCCTTAAAAAACAAAGTCTGCATATTGGACCTTCTGTTCTCCTCAGGACAGAGTCTCCTATGATAATGACCCTTTTCACTCTTTATGGAAGTAGTTTTGATGCAGGATATGGACAAACTTCACCTTGGAGACTCCTCCAACTTAGAGGAACCATTATCTTCATCATTGTCTGGTTTCCCTTGCACTGGCATCACTTTGCATTGATTACCACTCCTGGAATTTTCCTGGATATATTTGAAAATGCCTGCAACAACATTCTTATTTATATTGCTAAGAAGAACTCAAATTCTCAGATTTTACTTCTCATTTTTACAAAATTCCTCTATTTGGTAGCAAATTGTTCCTGCTGAGATTGACATTCACCACTTCTTCTAGAAGCCCCATGTTTTCTGCAGTCTGATGGGCCCTTCTTGCTGAGGCAATAAAAACATGCAAGTCTCTGTGGTGAAAGGCACACAAGAAGTGATATAACTGCTCTCATAACTCCAGAATGACAGGTCTGGAGTAGATTTGGGTATAAAAATGAGACTCTGTCCATAGCAGGATGTCTTCATGCTCTACATTTGTATCCTCTGCCATATCACACAAGAAATTGGTAAGATAATGTACAGAGCTTGCAAGACTTTCAGCAATATTACATCGTGGAGCTTTGCACAAATGTAGAGTTGCTATAGGAAAATAATTTGGGAGTGTTGGCAGGTCTCTTAAAAACAAAAACCATCTGTGCTTCCGTGGCTGTGTGACTGTAGAACAAAAAAATCACTGCAGTGTTTACCAAACTAATCTCAAAATCTGGGAACTTGTGTGGAAATAACACTTCCTTGCACGTGTTTTGAGTCACAGGAAGAGTGGCAGACTGGATGATTGGTTCATAAACAGAAAAACTTTCTCCCAGATAAAGTAGAACCACTGTGTTAACAGTTCTTAGTGGTTTGGAGGCCTGCCTGTAGCCAGGCACATCATTTGTGGCTTCCTGGGTGTATTTGAGAGTGCTCCTCACAAAAGGTCTCATTCATTTTGGTGCACAGAAGCTTGAATCAAAGCATTCTTTATACAGCTCTTGAAAAGATCCTGTTGAAGTTGTGCTTTAAGAATAATTATGGTTGAATCTTTGGTGCATTATATCAGAGCATAAATGGAACAACACAACCACCTAAACAGCCAAAGTTTAAATTTGGGCACAGAAAGGAAAGTGGAAGAGTGAAAGAGTATCTTTTCTGTCTTCCAGAATATTTTGAAGAGACTATTTGTGGTCAACAACAATTGAGTATTTTTTGCCTAGAAAAGAAGATTTGCAGACATCTAAAGGCTCTGAGGTTGCAATAACCCAAAATAATAAAAAATCCATACTAACTTTCATGTAAATGAGACAATGACACATGAGATGCAGTTTGTTACAGGCATATGTGATTTAGATCCGGTTGTTTGCTTATGAGGTAATTTTTTATTAAGTGAAGAAAGGCAAAAATTTCATATTCAACAAAAGCTTTTGTCCCAGTGACATCACAGGAGCCTGTTTAATGGCAACTTCCCAACTTCTTGATTTGTGTTTTTCCATGACTGCATACCCACTCTGCATTCTGGGCACGGGGTGGGCTGAAACCCCTGCACGTGGAGACATGACAAGGACAGGGCCTGATGGAACACGGTGCAGACAGCCTGGGAGCCAGGCAAGATTCCATCCCAGACTTGAAGTGAAATCACAGAATCCCAGAATGATTTGGGTTGGAAGGAACCTTAAACCTCATCTCATTCCACGCCCTGCCGTGGGCAGGGACACCTTCCACTCTCCCAGGCTGCTCCAAGCCCCATCCAGCCTGGCCTTGGGCACTTCCATGGATCCAGGGGCAGCCACAGCTTCTCTGGGCACCCTGTTCTAATGCCTCACCACCCTCATAAGAAATTTTTTCCAAAAACACCAACTTCCCCTGGGTCATCTCTGGTGGAAAAAAGCCTGGTGAGCCGGGTGTGCCCACAGCAGCCTGTGGATAATCACTGGCTCAACAAACTGGGGAACCTGATTTTTACCAGTGCAGAGCCTTTGAAGCTGCAAAAGAACCAGCCCCTGAAGAAATGCCCTCAACAGCAGAAGAGGGAAGTTCTTCAGCACGTCTGTGTTCTCTCAGCAGCATTTTCGCTTTGCCTGGACTATGGTTTGCCCAACTGTTCATTTGTCACACATTGCATCTGGAGTGGCTCCAAGGAAACTGGGAGATGGTCTCGTTGACATCTGGTTGCTGACATATTAACGAGGACTTTGGCCTCCATTTCTCACTCCACTTCCTGAAATCTTTATATATCAAATGGCACCAGCACAAGGATCAACCAAACTTTAAAAGTTCCCGCAAAATCAGGAATTGTAAGAGCTGCTTGCAATTCACAGGGTGGTTCTACTCTGTTGCATGATAAAATATACTCTTCTTCTCTTTTTCTTTTCTTTTTTCTTTTTTTTTTCTTTCTTTTTTTTTTTTTTTTTTGTGCAAATGTTGGTAGAAAAAGAGCCTGCAATTTGATTCCTTCAAGTGTTTGTGTTGGGAGAGCTCTTGTCGCATATGTTCACAGAGAGTGAACATAAAAGGGGCCCGAGGATAGACAAAAAATCTGTTTGACTATCTGACAAATAGTTACAGAAACATTTTGCATATTTACCCATCTTCTAAGAGAAACATATTGCTGTGCAACAAAAATGTGTTTACTGTAAAACGACATAGACAGCGGCACTTAGAACACACTTGAAAGAGTTGGATTTTGTAAGCAGCTCATTTGCATAGAAACACAGGAACATTTGAAGCCTCAGAGACAGCATCAAGGAATAAAAGACATCCACTGGGACCAGTCTGCATTAACCTTAGGTTTGTATGGTTTTCTTTTCCTCTTAGGACTGAATATTCCTTTAACTATTAAATCAATTCATGAAATTATTCCATGTCCTTAAAAGTGCAGTGAGTTACTGCCTTGCCACCAGATTACTCTAAATTCCTCTTGGACTGGTGCTAAATTTATATAACTTTGTTATATCACTGTCAACTTATATTTCTATAATTTCATGCAAAATAGATTCATTCTCACTTATGGGGTAGTGCTCCTTCTCAGTTACAGCCTGAGACCTGCTGATTTTTACTGAGTTATCCCAATAGATGGTTGGCATTCATATTCATTTTTTTCTCTCCCCTCAGCCAGGCTGTGAGCCTGAGTGAGGCATCAAACAGAAGCCAAATTGATGTAGCATATTCAAATTTCAACCTTGTTACTGAAGAGAATGCCAAGAGTTTAAAAAAATGTCAGGCCCTCGAGATGGAAGAACAAAATGCTGGAAAAGAAAACTTTCAAACTCAGCAAGATGATGACTTTAACCTCTGGGAGTTCTATGTAAAAACCTCTAAGCAGATAAATGAAAGATGTCCTCAAGCACTAATGATAATAGAATGGTAAACGTGGCTAGTATGATGCACATAAAAAACCTGAAAATAATTTCAATGTGCAATTAAGTGGCTAAAATCCTTCTTCACCATGCAATACTTTAAACATGAGAAAAGAGGCTTTGGAAACCTAACCAACACAGCAAGTTTCAGTCACTGTTAGATAGTGGGAGATTAGATATATTTTACACAGGGATTTATTAGCAGAATAAAGGACATTTTTCAGTTACTGTGTAGTTCTGTCTGACCACACCTGAGTTTAGAGCTGAGAGCTGTTGCCCTTTCCATGTAGCTGTGTAATAGTTTCTCTAATTTCCTCTGTGTTTTTGTAGTAAAGACAAGATTTTTCTGTTGCTTGCAGTGCAAGAGGTTAAGGTTTCCTGTTGATTTGATTGTACAGCTCTCAGACTTGAGAATTTGAACCTAAAGGTAAAAATAGAAATCTCTCTTAAATATTGCTCTCCCAGGAAGCATCTGACAATGTTTCAGTGGTACTTGCAGAGGCTGGTGCTATCCTTGATTTATGTCTTAAAAAGTGACACTAGACTTAAAAAGTGACACTTGAGCAGTCTGAGGCTAAAAGGAGACCTGGAGCCAACCAGGTCTAACAAGGCCAAGTGCTAAAATGGTGCATGGTCATGCTGGAGAAGGTGAGAAACAGCAAATTAATGTAATCACAGGAAATATTCACATTGGTGTGCATGATATGGGCACAATGTTCTGCTGACACCCAGAATCACTGCAAAACCTGCAGCTTTTCTGTGTCTGTGGAGAGCTAGAAGAACAAATTAAACTATCACCTACTAGAAATAGCAGAATATTAACAGTGGTCCTGCTTTGGGATAGGCTCAAACAACAGGGTTAGCTTCAATGTTGCTTTAAAGTTGTATTTTCCTAGGATACAAGGTAATTTCTGTCTACATCTGTGTATTATGTGTTAGATAATACAACTATTATCTAACACATAATAGTTAAAAAAAAGACATCTAGTATACCTGATAGCAACTGTTCTATGTCCAAGTAACTTCATGGTGGCTGTTTAACTCATAAGATAGGAATTTATATTAATAATGATAAAGATGAGACATTGGTAAGCTAAAACCAGGCCAAGGAAGGGCAATTAACACTTCTGTTACCAGCAGCACCAGTGTCCCAAGGGGCTTTATTTTTTTATTTACAGGGTACATCTCGTCTGCACCAGCAGTGCTACATGAAATGGAGTTCTAGCTGCGAGACATTTCATTTAGAGCAAATATTGAAAGTTTACAGATGCTTGCCTGCAGCTGTACAGAAAAGACAAACAGCCTCGAGACAAGCCAGCTCCTCAGAGCTTTTCCTTGCTTCCTTTTAGCAAGGTAATATGAACATCTATGCAGATGGGAAGCCAGAGCTCAGATGAGACATTAATAGAACCCACTGGGAATCAGGGCCCTGATGCTGCCAGAATCAAAGCCCCTTCAGCTCTTGGTGCAGAGGGGGAGATGTGAAGGTGCACAAGGCTCTGCTGAACCAGAACAAGATCTGTCAAAGCCCCATGTCAGCAGCATCACGAGCTGGAAGGAGGCAAGAGGGCTCTGCCAATACCTATAGAAATAATGTGGGGGAGGAAAAGAGGAGGGAAAGCCTAGCCTGTCACTAAAAGCCCAAGATATGTTTTACAGATGAAATTTTGCTTCTGTAGAGAGAATCTGTGTCTCAGAAGAGGAAGTGACCCAGGAGTGTGCGCTCACAGCCCAGAAAGCCAGACTGTACCCTGTGCTGCATCCACAGCAGTGTGGGCAGTGAGGGAGGGGGGCTGGGAAGGTAGAATTAGAAAGAAATTATAAATATGACTCCTTAACCAGAAAGGCTAAGGAAGAAATACAAATGAAAGCACGGTTTGAATAATTCAAATAAACTGGTCTGGTATGCCAGAACACATTCTTTCCCCCAGTAAAACTAAACTGAGACCCCTCTCCCCAGTCTTATAAGGAAAAGTCCAAAGTACCCCTGAGATAACTAAAAATATTCAAAAGTGGCGATTTCTATAGGTTGCACACAAATGTTACTGTATTAGTATACTTAGAAAGATTGGTTAGTAAAGGAATAGAATATTCAATGTATAGATTATATAAGCAATTGTAAAGGAGAGCTCGCTCTCTTGCTTCTCTCTTGCTTGCTCTTACCTCACTCTTTCTAAGCTCTTGTTTCTCTTGTTACTCTTGCTTCCTCTTGCTTCCCTCTTTCATCTTTTTCCCAGCTCTCTCACTTCTGTTACTCTCTTTCTTAGCAATCTTAAGTCTTGAACTCCTGTATTCATATTTTACCCCCTTTTGTATTGTTCCCTCTGAGCCTGCTCTGAGCTCTATCTGCTGGCTCCTAGCAGGGCTCTCTCTCTCCCCCACACCCTGAAATAAACTACAAACATCTCACTCGACTATAGAGGTCTCTGCCATGTCCCAGACTGTCCAGCACCCCGAAAGTGTCTCTTACAGAGGGGGGTTCTGCCTCTCTGCAGGAAAATCCACCTGCAGAGCTGCCCCCAGCTCAGGTGCCACCAGCACAGGACAGATGTGAACCTGCATGGAGGTGGCCACAGGGCTGGAGCACCTTTCCTATGAAACCAAGCTGAGAGAGCTGGGGCTGCTCAGCCTGGAGAAGAGAGGGCTCCAGAGAGACCTTGGAGCAGCTTCCAGTGCCTAAAAGGGGCTGCAAAAGAGCTGGGGAGGGTCTCCTTTACAAGGTCATGTGTTGATAGGAGAAGGAACAGCGGCTTTAAGTAGAAAAAGGTTTAAATCAGATGTTGCTAAAAGACAGGGAATGATTCACATGAACACGTCTCAGTGGTATGACAGGAACGGAAGTAACTTTATTTTCTGACTCCAGTATTTATAGATTCTTGACTATGACCAGGGGTTGGATAAATAAGTTACCACCTTCCCAATCACACTGGTCATGAGAAACATCCATCAAAGGACGTTTCTTAGAAGGAATGTGTAAACAAATCATGTTTATAGTTACTTTCCTGGGAAAGTAACTAAAACTATGAAAACAGGATCAGAAGGTTTAGTTTTCAGGGCAACAATCAGATATTAGGAAAAAATTCTTTACTGTGAGGGTGGTTTTGGCAGAGTTTGCCCAGAGAAGCTGTGTCTGCTCCATCCCCGTGAAGTGTCCAAGGCCAGGCTGAAGCTCTGTGCAGCAGTGGGAGGTGTCCCTGTCCCTGGCTCTGCACCTCCTCACTGCTGTGAGGATGTGCTCTGGGCCCAAACAGCTGCCAAACCCTTTATCAAAAGGGGATAACCCAAGTGAAGCTTCTGCCTGCCTTTGTCCTTATTGACAGTGCCACTCTCAAAGCCACTTCCACCTCTCCAAGGAAAGAGGATGCTCCAGGAGCCTTCCTCCTCTCTGCTGGCCGCCCCCAGTGTGGGCTGGGGAGGTTTTAATCTCTAATCTGGGGTGGGAGTTTGATAGACAGACTCCAGCTCTGACACAGGAGGCCAAAAGCCTTTGAGGAATATGACTATTTGCTTATCAAGCCTGTCCTATTCCAGACAAAGAGTACTCAAACTAATCTCTGGTAAGAGCTACAGAAAGGGTCACTGCTTAAAAGAAACAACGTGAACAAGGGTTCCCCTGTGTTCTACTTTTCCAGCCTCTTTTTTCTCCCCTTTGAACTGGAAAACCGTGGGCAATGGGAATAATATTTCTTCATGTATGTGGAAAATGCCTTACTAGGAAAACTAATTTATTCAGAGAGAAATATCTTCCTTTTCCTAAATATGCAGAAAATCAAATGCACAGTGGAGCAGCAAAAAGGAGGGTCTTCCTTGGTTACAGTTTATTGCAGTGAAATTCCCTACTGTGCCAGAAGTAATGTCACAGTAATGAGTAATGTCACAGAGGTCCTGGGTAAGTACAAGTTTTGGGTGAATATCATGCCATATTTATTGTGAAACGGAATCACTGCTTTTAGGAAGGTTGAAAATGAGCTTTTCTACAAAATAAAATAAAAAAGTGTTTTCCTGCCTTGCAAGTATCATGTATTTTGACATGTTGAAGGTTGAAGGAAATAAAAGGCTTGTACATGGGGAATATCTAAATTGATGATATCATTTCTGCTAAGGGATGTTCTCTATGTCAAGGATAGCCTCTGGTTGGTAAGGGTCACAAAATGCCTCAGCTGAGTTGGGAATAACCCGCTGGAAGGTTTCTTCACTGAAGTTGGTGTCAAACAAAGGTATTTTGGTTTCAGAGACAGAATAGAAAATGAAAACATAATTTGAAGTTCTACTGGTTTCCTGCAGTGCTCCATAGCCCTATAATATGCATGTAGGGGGATTTTGATTTTCCTTTATAAACATGCCTGGAAAATCACCATTCTCTGCAGTCCCAAATTCATCATTTCCTCCATGGTCAGGGATTTTCAGGGTTTATATAATTCCAGCACAAGTCAATGACCTAAGTGCTGACACTTATTTCTCTCTTATGGATAATTTAAAAATTGTTTGATACGAAGCAAAATCAAATTTTGAAACCATTGAAAATGTTTATTAGCCATTCAGCATCTTAAAAACATCCTGTTTGCTGTTTCCCTGAGATGCTGGCATTTATTTGATGGTTCAGCAACAGGCTCAGTGGTCCAACCCAACAGATATTGTGGTGAGCTGGCTTCCCAGCTGTTCTCTGCATGGGTTTGTGTGCAAACCTGTGTGTGTGTGCACACCTGAAAGTATCAGCATGTTTGGTGCTGCATCAGCAGAAACATAATTCATTCTGTCACCTATTTGAGAAGCAGCTGTAAATGATGTGTAAAAAACCATTGGATAAATACATTTTGTGCCATAAAACTCTATCACCTGCAAAGGCAGGTGTGGATGCTTCAGGAATACACACACACACACAAACCCAGAGCGATGCAGTCTGCAGAAACCTGGAGTGTGCTTGTGCTTCTTGTAGCTCTTTCTTTAACATTTGATTATTTGTTCAGGGCCAGCGTATTGCTGCTGCTTATCTATATATTGACAAGATTGGTTCCATGTAGAGCATCTGCCTGTATCTAACTTTGTTTGCAAAGACTATTTCAAGATGATGCCAGTGGGGGTGGGGAAGTGAGGGGAAGAGAGGGAGAGAATATTTTTAATTAGTTTTGTGTAGGCAGGAGGGAGAGGACAGACGTACACTGTAAATGTATCATATATTTTACATTTTTCTTGCGCTCTCAAGCAGCAAACAGACCAATCACAGCAGCCCAGCAGCTTTATTTGTGCTGCTTTTGGAAGGCTTGGCTCTGCTAAGCACCCTTATTGTTGTTCCTGCTTGACATTCCCTGTCCTTGACATCTCCCTTCCCTGGAATCGATGATGACTGCCATCTCAGCCCTCAGGCTCCTCCACCGCTGCTTTCAACTGAGATAGCCTCATCCCTTATTCCTTGCTGCCCTACTTTTGCCCCTCACCACCCCCTCTCTCAAAGTCTACAGCAACTTGAATTCAGCTGGCTGCGGAGAGAGGTTTTGAAAGGCGGGAGCTTTGCGCACCCGGCTGAATCCCTGGTGGGAATTTCTCCGCTCTGGTGCGCGGCACTGGTGGGCCATTGATGGGGCTGGCTGCAACCAGCCCCTGCCTTTCTGCCTGCTCTGACCCTCTGTGGGGTAAAACAGCTCAATGTAAAAGCAAACCATTTGTGGCACCTCTGCCTTTCCCGGCGGGCGCGGCCGATCCCCAGGAAATCGCGCCCATGGGGGATGAGAAGCTCTGGTTTCCTCTTGGTGCTTGATTGCACCCCAAGGACACGATTATCCCATGCCAGTAGTCATCCTTCTTGTTAGATCTCATTGCTTAATTGCAACAGCACAGCAGAAAATAGGGGGAAAATGGGGAAAAGGGGAAAAAAACGGAGATCAGGTGAGATACTGCTGAAATCATCGAGAGGGTGATAGTTTGGGAGCTGCTGGCTATGTATGTTAATTAACCCTTCTCAGAGGAAATCCACAGAGCTGCACTTTCCAGAGAGATCCCCCCCCGCCTCTCACACACGCAGAGATGTGGTGGAGTCTCTCTCTTGGTATCTCATGCACTGCTCCAGGCTCTTGATGTCAAAATATACCAGCTGAGAATGTAGGATAAGAACAGCCGTAGGCTTTCCTCTGGTCCTCAAGACATTTCAAATCTATACTTTCCTGATTAGTATAATACCCTGCTTCATCAGGAGCACAAATATTTTTTTTTTTCCCCCCTGGTATCCAAATGGGCAACTTTTACAGCAATACATGAAAAGCCTTGAAATAAAGAAAACACAGAAACAGAAAATTCACTTGGGAGTGCGGAGCTCTAACCTATATTTACTTTTCCCATTGTGAGAAACATTTAAGCAATTCCTTAACATTTATAACTGCACATCTATTTGAAATAATTGAAACGGAAACGTTAAAAGAAATTACATTTCGCTAATCCATTTACAATGGTATAAATTGCTTCTCATAGCCAACTGCCAGACTTGCTGTTTTATTTAATAACTTTAATGCTGAGGTTCCCTGAGGCAAGGAGAGAGTTATCCCACCAACTGCAGGAGGTTTTACTGAAGTGTCCCCTGGCAATTGTCCAGGGACTGTGGAGGAGCTCAGCTAACAGGTTCACTTGCATTCCCTGTCTCTGACAAAAATATGTTTTAATGCAAACTAATACTAAGTGAAAGAGAAAAAGGTGTAAATGATGCAGCCTAGGAAATCATAATAATGTTTTATTGGTATATGATTGTGGCTGGGTGGCAAATAATTTATCACTATAAAATATGTTACTACATTTTGACAGCCAGCAACTGGGCAATGTCTTACTCCCCAGCAGAATCACAGATACATCTCAAATTTAAAAGTTTCAGGCAGAAAACGTCCAGTAGGAAAAATCCCAAGCACAGTCCCTTGATACTCATTGCTTAACAAACTACAACTGTTTCTGCAACTCTAATTCTCACATTCGGTTGTGTCATGGGAGATAATTCTTTCTCCTCTCTCTCCATGATGAGCTGCTGCATTAGGCTGACTTTCTTTCCAGGCTGTGAGTAAATATGATTTTCCTGGCTCAGATCCCCTTTTTCTGTGTTGGTTTGAGTGGAGTTCCTCAGTGCAGGGAAGAACAGGACACAGCCCATTTTCCCTGGTGTGGGTAATAAAACAATCTCAGTCTCTTGCTCATCCCATGAAGGACAGAGTTTGGCTCAGGCACAGAGTCAGTTCCTGAAGCTTGAGATATGTTAGAGGAGCCTCAGGTTTCTCCAAAATCTGAAAAAATTGCTGACTAACAAAAATGAATCCACTTTTCAATAGACTCTGCACTTTCACATGCTGCCAAACATTGCTTCTGAGCTTAGAGGAACTTGCACTTTCTTATAATGTGGAAAACTGCAGAACAACCTGTGAAATAAGTTTTTATAAGTCTTATAAAGAGAATATAAGGAAATTAGCAAAATGTACTAAAATATGTGGAATCCATGCTTTTGGTTAAAAATACTTGAACTCTGTCGAAATAGCAGAGACATTCCCAGCCATGCTTGTGTTTTCAAATTGTATTGATCAAAACTGCTCACCGTCTATGACTTCTATAGGATCATGGCTGCTTTCTTTCATCATTCCTCTCAAAGAAATACATTTTTATTTTTAGGAAACTTGCCCTGAGGCAAAGACTAGAAATTGTTCTCAAGCAGATAGCATAATTAAGGATTGATCTGCACAGTGGGGAGATGTTGGATGAATCAGACATTGACATTTCCTTCTTTCCACTCTTTCTTACGACGGAGAGCCTGGATTCCTTCCCAGCAAAACCAGACCCTTAAATATGTAGAAGATGTGGCATTAGGAGTTTAGATACCCTTGATTGTCGAGGATTGTCAAAGCCACACAGGTATTTCCAGCTGGCAATTTATTCTCTGTCCTTTCATTGGGTTTAGCAGAAGCCTCAGGCAAATATTCTCCTGACACCTCAAGCAGGTGCCTGAGGTTGGAAGTGGGATGAAAGCAGACTGAAAATTTTGGTTTAGTTCAGCAGAAAATACCTGTTCCAGATTTCCTGATGTCAAAACAGTGATAAATATTCACATAGCAAACCTGTGGTCACACAGGGAGGTCTTTGGTTTATCTCCAATGCTTTGATTCCCTCCTTTAAACATATTTTTGGATTAAGAATTGCTCAGCAGCGTGCCATGATTGGGATCCCCACTGAAGGCATGAAACCTTTTATTTAAATGTCCCAAGTTTAATGCCAGCCCTAAATAAATTAAGTGAAAATAAAATAAATTTAGTGAAAAAAATGTGTCAACATTTTTCCCACAGCAAAGTCTGGGTCCTGAAGTCATTGTATTTCTGCACACAGGGATATAAGAGGTGGATATCTTGTGCCTTGCTCCTTCATGCTACAGTAGAAGACAGGAAATGGGCAATTAAATCTGCTTTGCCATGCTTGATACTTGCTTTGCTGAAAAATTATTTCCACAATAAATCAATTAAAGTATATATTTAATGAACAACAGGCGTTGAGAAAAAACATAAAAAGTCTCTTAAAATAGTACCTGGTTTAGAAAGATTAAAAATACACCCCAAAAAAACCAAAAATGATTTGGGTTTTGTGCCACCTATCAAGCTCTTGGTGAGTGATATAAAACTATCTATCAATTATGCATAATCATGCTGTCACATACAACAGTGAAATGCAAAAGGCCATAAAATAACAGCACAGAATATCATCAATAACACTTGTGTGTCTTATCAGACCCAAGACTGAGATGATCAACAGAGAGATACAGGTCATTATCTACAAATCCTTATGAAATTCATTTTGGCTACAAGGAAGAAGAAACAGGAAGGTAAGTCTCAAAATAAATTGGAATTTAATCCAAGAATTATGCAGATTGACCTGAGTCAAGACAGGAAACATCTTGGGCTTGGTGAAGCCTCAAACAACATCTATCAGCTTGATACAGCCGTTGATATTCCTTAGCAATATATCCAATTATTGAGTGTTATAAAATATTTATAACATATTTATTCTATATATTATGTATTATATTTTATATTTGATCTTTTCATCAATGCAACTAAATATGCATTTTCCTCTAATACTTCTTCTTTTATGCTGTGAGAATTGATTGTATCAAAATATACTAAATCTGCCAAGAAAGAAGATTCATGAAGAGCAGCCTTTGCCCTGGATGAAAGGGCATTATCTATAATGGGCTCTTCACAGGAAATTGAAGGAGGAACTGAGTTTATAACTCTGCAGATCAAAGAAATCAAGGTATCCTGAACCCCTTTTGTGAACAGGACAAAATTTTGGTATTACCTGACTTGAGGAAGCTCTGTGAAGCTTTATGAAGCCTCTTTAGCAATACTTTTTGGCACCGCTGATTTTTAAGTTCTGAGCTTTCTGGCTTTGAAACGGGTCAAACTTTTTATCTCTCAAAGCAGAGAATTTACTTAAGGGACTACAATTACGATTTGGAAAATGAAAATCGTGGTCAGCTGATTCATCATTATTCAGGCAAGGGTTCTCTTCAGTGCCTGGCCAAGCCATCACTTGTATCTTGATTGCAGAGTTTCCCTCTGCTGCTGCCTCTCTGGCAACACAAAGTTATTTGCACTTTCTAATTACAGTTGGGGCTGCCACAATGCCCAGCTAGAAAATCCTCCACAATATATTTATTTGGTGCCATGGCAGTTTTTCAGTCTCTTGCCCTGCCTTACTTCATGTTCTCACTTTGTTCCTTTGTGTGGTTAGACCAAGATGGAAACCTCTCTGACCCCCGAACCCAAAAGAAAATCCCCATTTTTGTAACTTTTCTTCCACACTCTGGCACAACACACCATTCTATTTCCACACAATAATTCCCCTGCCACCTCTAAATGTCCAAGCTCCTTCTGACTCTACAGATACATAACATTTCCCAAAATGAGCATGGATACAGCAAGATTTAGTCCTACAAGGTAGATGCAAGCCCCCTAAGAAATCACCTGTGTCCCACTGCAAGCACAATTTCTCCTTTTGTCTGTTGGACTGTTGGTTCATTTAATTTGTGAACCAAGAGGAAAAATTAGTTGTGTGAGAATGATCCAAGTAGAAGACAAGCCTCACTTGTGTGCAGGAAGGAGGTGGTGGTGGGAAAGTTGCATCAGGAAGGTAAAGCAACAGACCCCAAAAATGGCACCTGCTGCGTCACTGCCTCTAACACTAACTTGTGAAGCTGTCAGCTCTGGAGAAAATAAACTGAGGTGGACTTGAAGAGCCCTAGAAGTCCACATTTTTATGTATTTATGGCTATAATGCAGAAGAAATGTTTAGCAACTCTTTTTTTCCTCCTGAAGAGAAATAGTTCTTATATACTAATTTTAGTGATTTTGTTGTTTTGCACCTCCTTTGTATTATTCAATGTCGTCCTGACCTTCTGAATATGGTGAATGAATTTTTGTAGCTGTGCCTGTATGACTGCTTCAAATGCAGGGCTGTATTTCCTCTTTAAATCTTGTGGGAGGAAGAGACCAGAAGAAACCTGATCCATTACAAAAGGAGATGTTCTGAGCCATTACACCAGCAAAGACAAAATCTGAGGCTAGAGCAGGACAAAAACCTGGTCACAAATTTTTGGAATGAATTATTTAAGGGGGAGTTTTCCTGGAATTCTTTGATAAAATGGAGTTCCAAGTGATATGACTTAAGAGTTGCTTCTTAATCAAGAAGAGTCATCAAGAAGATGTGGCAAGGGCAGAGAAGGGTTCCATGGAACTGATGGGAAGGTCTGTGCCTCAACAGTCTCTAAATCACTTTGAATATTTTGCTGTGGAACAGGCACATTATTCACTGGGGTTTGGATGTCAGATGTCTTTAAGTAAAAGCTCAAGATTCTCAAAAAATCAAAATAACCTTAAAGCAAGCTCTTCTTTACTGATGGTGAAAGGTGTTCTAATGGGTTGTTTTTCTTGTTCATCGAAAGCCAAAACTTTTTCAGGAATCATTACAATAAATCACATTTCTGGAGTAAAAACTCAGCAGGTTCCTTTGTTAGCACCATGAACAAAGCACATCTTATTGATTTTTCCAGGAGTCAGGATAGAATAAACTTTCATTTTTAATATTGCTTCTCATTCTAGTGTCTTATTTTTATTACATCTGGATCAACCTCACCCAAAACATTTTCTAAACTTGATCTGCAAATAATATCTTTGTTATTGAAACTTCTATATATTTTTTTTTTCTTTTTCTGTTTCTTTTTGGAATGGGGAGGAAAAAATGCCAATGTTACAACATTCTTGGTGTCAAAAGCATTAATTCTCTTAATAAAATTATTCAAATTCCCTTTCAGCTAGCCCATGATGAGAAGAGGGGAAAATCCAATTTATTCTACCTGAGTTTCAGACTTCCCTGAAAACTGCTTATGACAAACAAAGGTGGTGTGGGAGTGAAATTCAAACCAAGGACTTTTTTTGGGAGCTGTTCCATCTCCAGGGGACAGAGCACAGGAATTTCTGAGGGAATTCTTTGAAGCATCTGGAAGTTTCTCACCCAATCCACAGGGGGAAAACTACTGGGGAAGATGCTCTGAATCCCAGCATGCTTAGGAAGGCACATAAATTTACTGTATCAGTGAATTCTTTTGCCTTTTGAGGCCTTTAGGAGGCAGCTTTTAAATCTGCACCTGGTCAAATGTGTAAAATCTTTAGAAGAAATGCTGATCACCTGAGTGAAAATGTTCTGACATCGTTAATAGCCCCAGTGAAGGCAGAGCCAAGGTCTCTGACTCCTTGGGTATCGTTGCACACAGGATAATTAATGATAAAAACTCTGCTCATGGAACAGCTTGAAATTTGTTCTGCTGGACCCAGCGACATCAGTTTCCTGGGGGAAAAAAGAAAAAAAATAAAAGAAGGAATCTTTTGGGCCAGGTGAACAATCTTGTTTGAATTTTGATAATGCAAGTACCATGTGGAAACCAACCAACTTCCTTTGGAATGCCATGGAACCGAGAGCAACCAAATCCCAGAGAAGGAAGGAGGAGAAAAAAACAAGGGTAAATATTTTCTCAGTCCTCCTATGGCATTGCAGGGTATGAGCTGACTGAGACATCACCCATAAGACTGGGCAAGAGTGATGAGGAAAATGCAAAAAACTGTGTCCAGCCAATAAAGTTTGATATTTTTATGGCTACCAAACAGTTATCCAGGGCTTGTGACAACATTTAATGCCACTTTCCCTCTCAGCATTGTGGTCTGAAATAGAATTCTTTCTTCTTGCCTCTTTTTTATTGCTAAAAACTGGTGCTGGAAGAAATTAGGATTGGTCTGAATTGGTGTATGTTTTGTGTTGTTTTGTTTGCTTGATTTTTTTAGTGTTGTTTGGGTTTTTGTTTTTTTTTAATTGGTGTGATTTGACTGCAGCTTTTGGAATGAACATTTTCCTAAAAATGTGTATTCCCAAGAGATATTTGAAAAATGTTGATATTTAAATAAAAAATTTTTAAAAAATCAAATAAAATGTTGCTGATTTAAAAATTCTATTTCCAAGGCTAACTCTTCCCTGAACCTAAGAATTCTTGCTGATTTTCAGTGTTTCCTTGAACAGCTGAGTTTGAAGGCAGTGATGCTATCACCTCTAAGGAGAAAGATCAACCCCTCTTCTAGTAGACAAAGGCAGAAAAATGTAAAATATACTGATTTTTCAAACCTTAACATGAAATGTATTTGCTCTAACAGAAAGAGAGACTCAGTGCAGACTTCAGGGTGTGATTTTCAGTCACTCCCAGCTTTGGCCAAACTTTGCTGCCTTTGAATGAAAATTGATTTTCCCCTGTATCCTCACCGAAAGAAAGGTTTAATCCACTATTATCAGCCATGGGTTAGAACCAGATTTCTGTTTCCATGGCCTCAAAAGGAACTCAGGAAAAGTGGTACTTGTCATCGATTGATTTTCTTGGCCAGAACAGGGCTTTGGTTTGTGTTTATGTGTTTATGGCTCTCTGCAGGATGCTGGTGAGCAAACCTGCATTGATATCTGGCTAGAGAGCTCCTGTCTCCTGAGATGTGGGGCTGCAACCTTTCAGAGGCACTAAAAACACATTAAAACACATTAATGCAGAGTTTTGAGGTGGCTCAAGCAGCCTCCTCACTGCCCTGGCATCTCCAGGGTCCTTGTTTGCCCTCTGGGGATCTCAGGAGAGTTTCCTTCCTCCCCTGGTGTCTTGCCAAAACTCAACCCTGAGCAGCTTTTTGAGATTTGTTCAGCATTAACAAAACAACCAAGGTGGGAAATTCGATGGTTTGGGTGTTGCTAAATTAGAATTATCTTGGCAATGACAAATAAATTAATCGTAATATGAATTGTGCTAATCGAGGAAGAATTTTTTGTGTTTTTTAATGACATTTTTTGTCATTAAAAAAAAAAAGATGATGAAATCCCATAATAAATATTTAAAGCAAACCGACCTGCTTGCAATGTATGTTTTAGTTCCCATACAATATTATTTTTTAGAACCTACAGAAAAATTGCTGAGAGTTTAAATCCTTAAGGACCATCGTTCCCCACAATGGAGGGAAAGCTCAGGGTTTGCTACCATTGTGAAATTTGATTTAAGTGAATTAATAAAACAAATGAATACATTATCTTTTTAAATAACAAGTACAGCATTCACAGTCCCAGGATAAAAACAAATTATCCTTAAACAGACTCCCAGTGTCTCAAGACAGAGATGAGATGCATTTCTCTACTGGTTTGCCAACAGGTTTATACATTGTTGGTGTTTTTCACACTGTGAATCAGCCAGATAAAAAGATGCCTATTTTTCAGGGAAAAAAAAACAAAAACCCCCAAAAAACCCCAGTATCAGACATAAAAAATTGTAATTATATCAAAAATTCTTAATATTTATAGAATTGTCAAGTTACTGATAAAACCACACTATTTTTACTCAAATTCTTTTCTTTTACCTTTTCCATCATTTAATTACCTTGTTTCGATTATTTGAGTGTTGTTTAGTAAAGCCTGTAATCTCTGGACTTCACTAAGTACTGTGCACATCATAAATACACTGTTATTTCAGAAGCCACACCTGAATAGAAGTTAATTATTTGGATGCTAAAAACAGGTTTATCAACAAAACCAGACAAAAATAAATATCTCAATGGTAGCTTGGTGAGCTTTCATACAAATTCTTTACACTTTATGTATTTCTGGGGGGAGGTTTTCATTGCCATGTGAATACTCAGCCTATTACTCAGAGTTTTTCACACATAACCTTTCATCTCTTGGGTCTGAGCCTCCTCTGAATTACTGGAGGTTTATGTCAGAGTGACTCCATTTAGTCACTTCCTCATGGAGTCCTCTGGATTTGCAGAATTTTACAGAAAAATCACTTTGCTGCCTGGGGAATCCTGGTGGAAATGCATCTTGCCATGGTGAAAAGTGCAGGATGTTTGACCCTGTGACAATTTTGGAGTTCTGTTGCTGCTGAATTTCAAAATATGTTTCAACATTTGCTTGTTTTTAATTGTAGAAAAACCCCTCATAAAAGCTCTGATAAGAGAATTTATTAATCTAATATTTGCACAGAGCTTTTTTTATATCCTGCTTCTCTTTTGTCATGTTTAATTGCTGTCATGGAATGCACTTCTGGCTGGCCTTTTTTTCTTTTCTCCTTGGTATTTATAATTATATGAACATGTGTGTATTTGTGTGAGTGTTGGTATTCAAGGCACCAAGAATGGATTTGTGCATCAGGCAACAGAAACTGTGCAGCCTTCCTGTCACTGATAAAATCACTATTTCCACCCCTATTGCTAAATATTCTTGGTGTATTCAGAATAAAAATAAAATGGCTTTTCTTGATTTTTTTTTTCTCCTTGAAGACTCGTTGCACTTTTCCCTTTCAGTAAAACACAGCTCTTCCTTTTATTTTTTGTAAAAATGCACATTTTTCCTGACCTTGGGGGTTAGTACTTTCTTTTACATGCTTTCAGTGAAATCATGCCCTTTAGATGAAAATGTTTTTCAGTATTTTTTTATAAAGTTAAAAAAACAAAGTACAGATAAAATGCAAAGCAGCTACTGTACAGCTTTGCACTCAGCAATATTGGTTTTGCTGAAGTTTGGGTATTTTTTCCTTTTTCACATTACAGAATCCTAATACAAACAGACTCTTGAACTCCAGTGGGAGTCAAAATAAAATAAACTTCAGTTATTCTTAATCCTCTGCCTAGAAAATGGAGATTTTCAGATGATATCAAAATGGAAGTGTAAATTATCATGTAACTGCGAGCTAATTTTCAAATTGTCTCTGAGTTTTGGCTTGCAAATCCCTTCGTGTTTTGTAAGTTGGGTTTTTCTCCTTTAGATTTGTAGTGAAAAATTCTCTGCCTGCTTTCAGATGGAGTAATTAAAGAACCAGTATTTTAGTTCATGCAAGTCTGTTGTTAAAAATAAAGAAAAAGTGAGACTATAAAAGGAGGCTACATTAGAAGGAGGCAGAAACAAAATTAACAGGTTTCTAGATCAATGAACCTTCCCATAAAAAACGATAATAAAACTTTTGGAAGTTTCTATTTTACAATGTGCTTCAGTACAGTTACTCTTCCTCGAGATTTTATTTGTTAAGCAAGATAAAATTGGAAACCTTTTCTTTAGAACACACAGCTAAATCACTATTTTAAGAGCTGGGAGACACAGTTTTAACCCCAAACCTGAACTGGACTGGGGACTGGGGTAAGATTTTTTTTTTAGCTTGTGATTGTTTCTGCTGTTTCTTCTGCTGCAATAACATGATTTTTGTCTGTGTGCTGTTCCAGATTGTGCTTTTTGAAATACACACAGTAAGTAAAGTGATGCCAATTTACAATCAAGCACAATCTTTCCAAGCTGGAAGACTGGACCATGAAATGCTGACCATGAGCTGCTTGTGCAGTTTCACTGCAGCTTTTCCATGAAGTCCTTCCCATCTGCCACTCACTCACACTCAGGGCTGCCCAAAAAGAAAATACCCAACCTCACTCACCCTCACTGGGAGGAATGCAGCACTGGTAGAACCATTTATAGTAATTATTTCTTTGTTAAATAATATATAACAGAATAGAATAGAATAGAATATATATAATATTTATTATATTATATTAACTATATTATATTATATTAATTATATTAATTATATCAATTATATTATATTATATTATATTTAGTATATTATATTATAGTATAGTATAGTATAGTATATTATAGTATAATAATAATATACAATACAATACAATATAACACAATACAACACAATACAATATAATACAATATAATTAATATATCAATATAATATATATAATATTATAGATATATATGATATAAAATAATATATTATGTATTATATAATAATGAATATATTATATTTAATATATTATATTTATTCATTATATAATAACGAATATATTGACTATATTAAGAATGTCTCTTCATTAAGTGGAACATTTGTGTGGCTATCACAGTTTCCATAGGAGACTCAGATGTGGTTTTGGGCTTCCATTGGGCCATCTAAAAGGATGGAAGCCCCAGGTGCAGGCAGTGATGATGTGGTGTCAGAACACCACTGTTACTCCTGGAAATGGGGTTAAAAATTCACAGATCAGTGAGTGCTACAGCCCCTCCTGTGTGCCTGAGCACAGGACCTGTGTGTGAGCCCAGCCCCACATTCAGCTGGAGCTTTTAGTTAACTTTCACATGATGGTCCTCATCCTCTCTTTCAAACACTGGGCTTGTTTGGAGTCCTTGGAGGAACAGAAGTCTTCCAGGGCAAACACATCTTGTCTTCCCTTCACAGGCTCCTCAGCTGCACGGCAGTCTCAGGAGGGGAAAGATAAAAAGCACCATGTTTGTCAATAGCTGCTTTGATAGGCAGGATCAGGCTTAATCTCACACCTAAATCCTGCCTTGCACCTCTGATCTGCTGGGGAAGGGGCAGCTCACTCCAGTATCGGTGTGAGTGTCTCTGGAATGTCTCTGACAGGGAGATGGGACTGATTTTGCAGCTAAGGGTGAGTCTGAGTAGGAGCTGTCATGGGTATGAGGAATATTCTGGGGTTTGAATGGAAGTTTATCTTAGAGAAAGCTTTCTGTCTGTCTGATTGATGTGAGTGAGTGGGAAAACTTTATCTGGAGGGTTCCAGAGCAGTGCAACAGGTTAGCCAGAGAGATTGTGGAGTCTCCTGGCTGTGCAGTCAGCTCCAGGTAAACCTGGTTTAGCAGGGGACTTGGACTGGGTGATGTTCAGAGGTTCTTTACAACCCAAATCATTCTGTGATTGCTTCTGTAATTCCCTGATTCTGCAATGCTCTGGTTCTGCAATCCTGTGGTTCTGTATTCTGTGTGTTGTCCTGTCAGAGGAAATATGGGGCTGTCAAAGACCTCGGTCTGAGGCTCTGCTTCTCCAGCTGAAGCTGCAAATGCTGCTGCTTTTGGTTTTGGAGCTCTCCCTATCAAATCTTGAACCTGATGTGGGTCATTGGATAGACCACACATTCCACTTATTATTATAAACTTTTCTGCAAGATTTTCACTCGTGGCTACAGAAGACCACAAAGTAACAAAGCACCTTTGAATATCTTTTTTACTGTCCACACAAACCATGAGGGCTTTAACAACTGTTTTAATGAACTGTGGATCTCATTGCTGCTGTAACCCCTCTGAAGTCAAGCCATGGTCTGATCACTCTAGACTGAAGCAGCAAAAGTTGTGCCATGGAGTGGCAGCTCTAGTTCCTATTCCTACCTGTGAACCTATGAAATATGATGGCCCAGATCCTTTAAATATTTGTGTACCTGTGTGATCTTACTCACCTGAGACAAGCACACAGAGAAATAAAAGAACCTAAGCAGCAAGGGAGAAAATGCAGAGATAAAAATAGCCAAATACTTCAGCAGTTATTGGTGTGTCAATATTAATGTGGAAAAAAAAAAAACCAACAGTTTTCCTTTGTCTCTTTGCTGGAGTATATATTTTTGGATTTAAGCTGTTCAGCTTTCCCTTGTGCCACAGCACAAAATAAAGTGTCAAGTCCAAATATCCAGGCATTCTCTGTGTTGGACAGTTGTGGATGGCTCCTTCTTTTCCTGAGTGATTACCAATAAATATTCCTGTCACAAATACCAACTTGAATTTTCTGGGAAGTAATTATTTGCACAATCAATCCTCTAACAGTTGCAGCTGCAAGACACAACTTAGCTTTTTTTTTTCCCACTAATAACAGGGCTGTACTTAACTGTTCTGAATGCCACCACCGTTCTGCACATCTGAGAATAACGTTTTCCATCCCCCCACAAATTAATCCTGGCATTTTCTGTGAGCATCTTATTGTGTTTTGAGGAAATTGAGAGGAATGGTGTGGGAAGGAACATTGTGGAAGAGGGGAAGATTGCCATTCTTCTGTCCAAGGCAGTCTGCAGTTATTTTGCTGTTCTGCAGATTGTTGGGGACAGAATGGCTCTCAGCTTTGATCCTGCTGTGCTCCAGTCCTGCCTGAAGGTGAGGATGTGATGGCAGGGATGGAAAGAGAAGTTTATCTGAAGAGAAATATGTAATTGTGCCAATTCCTGAAAAAAAAAAAAAATAAAAAAAGGAAAATACTCCTTTTTGGTGACCACCAGGACTGTATTCTTAATATATTCACTCCCTCTATTATATGAACATCAACTCAGTATTACCAACAATAGTTCTATGTAATACTTGCCTCTTCACAGCACTTTGTGTACAGCCCTCCTAAAATACTTTGGAAAATCAAATGGAAGTTTTCAATTTTTAGGGGAAAATGTAAACTGCACATTGATTTGGAGGCAACGATATTGTTCCATGTCTTTTCTGCATGTAGAAATAGTAAATATTTATTATATATGATATTAAAATTAAAACTATACTATATATACTTATTATTTGCTATTTATATTATTTATATTATATTATATTATATTATCTCAATAAAAATAAACGATACTATATTAATATATATTAATATATATTAATATATATTATATGTTATATAGTATATAATATATCCTATATAGTATATATTTTATACTATATACTATATAGTATATTATATAGTATATAGTATATATTTTATACTATATATTATATAGTATATTATATATATTATATATTATATATTATATAATATATCATATATATTAATATATATACTAATATATATTAATATAGTATAGTTTATTTTTATTGAGATAATATAATATTATATAAATAATATAAATAGCAAATAATAAGTATTATTATACTTATATATATATTATACTATATTAATAGATATTAATATATATTAATATATATAATATATTTTATAGTATATAATATATAGTATATAGTATATATTTTATACTATATATTATATAGTATATATCTTATTCTATATATAATATATATTATATATTATATATTATATATATTATTAATGTATATTAACTATATATTTATTATATAAGTATAACTATATTAAAATTATACTTAATAAAATTAATGTAAATTTTATTTGCAGCCTCTGGGAAAGTATAAAGACCAGAGAGATTATTTATTCCTGTTCCCTACAATCCAACATCAATTCCTACTCCATGTTAAAGAAACCATTGCTGAAAATCAACCTAAAACAATGAATTCAGGTCCCTTATTGGCAGTCATTCTGATTCCATCAGTCAGTACTGGCGTGACCACAATTTTTTCTCTACTTCAATCCTGTCTGCTAATCAAATGTTCCCTTAAGTCTTCAGTGAAATAGCTGAGGAGAGCTACAAGAGCTGGGAATGCATCCTGGAGACAAGATCAAGACAGCTAGAGATGAAGGCTGGCATGTTTAGGGAAAGGGGAAAAAGCACTGGAAAAAACCCCACCTCCTTAAATGACCCTCAATCAACCTGAGCATGACTATTCTTCACTAAAAATACCCCCCAACTGTGAGCTTGCTCTGCTTGCAAATAGACAGGAAACACAATTCAAATTGACAGTCTGAATGGCACGGGCAAGGGGACAGCAAACAGCTGAAATACAGAAATATGGAGATAATCTGAAAACACTTCCAGGAAAACAAGCATCTAATATATCCAATGTGATTTCTGATTTCTTTAATCTGGGAGAATTAAAAAAAAAAAAATGGGAGGGGGGATGAAGAAACTACTAAAGAAAAAACTAGTGAAGTAGTGAAGGGTAGTTATCAGAGAGAAATAAGCTAAGCAGAGCACTGCCAGACATCTGTGAGAAACAGAAGCTGTAGGAAATGCAGGTAGGACACGGTGCTGGAAGCATGTGCAGGGTACAGGAGCAACCAGATCCTGCAAAACTCCCCATTCCTGAAGGCTGCTGAAAGCACCAGAAAATGTTAACTTTACAAAGTGAAAAATAGCCCTTCCACATGTCCACAGTTTAACCCAGAAAGGTGAAGGCTGCCTGTTTGATTAAATTAGAAATAACTGCAGTGCCTCGTGAGAGAATGAGCAAAAACTCACTGTCAAAAAAACAGTTCTGCAAGTTCTGTTTGCTCAAGAGACTCAGACAAGAGGCAGGTGCTGCCACAGTGGTGAGGAGAGACAGGATGAAATTGTTGTGTCACCAGCGAGACTGAGCAGAGAAGGTGAATTAGAAACTGTAATTATGACTCAAGTCTTTTAAAATATTGTTCAGAGTCGATGGTAAAGGGATAAGTCCTAAAGCACTGCTAGTCAGGCAGTAGTTCTGCTTCCATTGAAGTTACTGGGTAAAAATCTCTTTAATTTTGGTGGTACTGAACTGGCATATTGATCATTGTCAATTCACTTTTAATTCCTCAACACTCCCAACACAGAGCTGTGTGCTCCAGGTGGAGCTGGCAGCGGTGGGGAGCAAACTGCTGCTACATTTCTCTGAGGATTGAAATGAGAGAGGACAGAGGGGACTGGAGGAGAAGGTGTCTGCACTTTCATGACTGCCACGTTTCAATCTTTGGCTTTCAAAATCAGTATCTCCTCCTTTGTGCAGCAGGTCCCTGAGGGAGAGCCACAGGGCCTCTGTTCCACGTCTGGTTCTGTCCTGCTCTGCCTTATAAATGGACTCCAAAGCAGATTCTCTCCTTTATACACCGTGCTTTGAATCCTGGGACTTGCCTTCATCAAAGCTGCCTGAGCCTGGCAGTGAAATCACTGCTCAGCTCTCGCTCCTGCACTGCTGCTCAGGCCAGGGAGGGACAGGGACACCTCTCTGCAGCCCTGCCCTCCCCAAAAACCTGCCAACCACCCTTCATGCAAACGAGTTTCCTGCTGACAATGTGTGTTTTTAATTTAGCTCACATGGTTATATATGGCCAGGTGAGAAGGGCCCATTTCCCTTTCTCATTTCTTTCTTTTTTATTTTTTTTTTTTCTTTTCCTCCTGAGCTGGTAAATGTATTTCATCTTGTAACTCTTACTTTGGATTAAAAAGCTGTTGCCTTTGGCAGTGAAGCAGCACAGCAGGCTGAGGAAAGTAAAGCTTCCTTTCATTGCCATGTTTGAAACTAGAGGAAGTCATCATATTACTTTAACAAGCAGAAATGAATGAAAATGTTTAATACGATTATGCAAGCACGAGGAGCTGTTCTGGCTGCCACAGATTTTGCTCCGTGTGATTCATCGCGCTGGGGGATAACGTGATCCTCTATTTTCCCCTAACAGTCAAGTCAGGATTTTGTTGTGAAGACTCTTGCAAGGTGAGATCTCTCCAAGGATCTGTTTCTCTCTCTCTCTTCAGAACATCGAGTCCTCAAACACCAGGCTGAGCTGCAGATCTGGGTTTTTTCTTTTGCCACTGAGAGTTTCATACCTCGCACTGAAATATCACAGAGGAAGGAGCACCCCTCTTCTCCCCCAAATTCTGCAGGCTGAAAATCAGCTCCTGGCCCTGCCTGAGCAGAGCAAACTCCTCAAAGCAGAGCAAACCCTCTGTGACAAGGGCAGCTGTGAGGTAATTGGGGTGCTGTTGGTGTCAGAGGCACAGAGAGTGTGCCCTTATCTCTGATACCTGCCTCTGACATCCAAGAAAGCACTGAATTTCATATAACACCCTGAAAACAGCTGTTAAACTTAAATAGAAAAGCTAAAAGTGTGTGTAGATTAGAAAGTTTTCTAAAGTCACTGGGTGAAAAAGTTTGGAGTTTAAGCTAGTTTAGAGAACAGAAGACAAGATGGAGGGTTTAAGGTGTTGTCTCTTGTCCTTTTTTTCTTAATTTTCTTTTTCTAGAGGTTTTTGGGTAGTAGTGGGTGATTGGATAGAGAATGATGCACTGCAGCACTCAGGTGTTGGGTCATTGGGTCACCAAGGAAAATAATTTACTTGTCATTTTTTAATTGGGAAAATAGACATATAAAAGACCTTGAAGAAGATCTTTGTTGGCCATTTTGCACCTTTCTACCTTAGTGCACATAGCTCCTTGTACTCTATAAATATGTAATAAAGATAAAAGAAGAATAAACAACCAAGTCTGAACAAGAGCAAACTGCCTCTCTCTCATCAATCTCATCAATTTCCAAGGGGAAAAGAACCCAACCACAAATGTCCTATCAAGACAGGGTGCCAGGGCCATATTACCTCACTGGCATGGTGCTGGTTATGACTTGGTGGAGAGCACTGGAATTCATCCCAATTTTGGATGTTGAAGTGAGAGCTGGCTAAACTTTGTTCCCACTGCAGAAAAAAGGTGCAGCTGAACTTACCAGCCTAATTTCTGTCTTGGCAGAAAATGTTTTTATTTTCTGGGGTTGACTGCTTTTCTCTAGGGACTGAATTATTTCTAGAAATTATTATTTTTCTTTAACTGTTTTGATTTTGAAGAAGTTACAGAATCACAGAATATTTGAGGCTAGAAAGGATCTCTTGAGATTGAGTCCAGTCCCTCTGCTCAAAGCAGGGCCAACTACAGCACATTTCCTTAGGATCACATCCAGACAAGTTCCTATTATCTCCAAGGATGGAGATATTAGATGTACTCAACAGCTGCTCTGGCAAGACTGCTCCCAGTATTTGTTTACAATTACAATTTTAAAAATTAAACTTTCAGGTTTAAGTGGAATTTCATGTATTTCAGCCTGTGCCCATTTCCTCTTGCCCTTTCACTGGGCAGCACTGAGGTCACAGCATCTTCTTTATCCCCCATCAGCTGCTCTCACACAATGCCAAGGGTTCCCCTTGAATCTTCTCTCCTCCACACTAAGGAGTCTCAGCTCTAGCAGCCTTTACTCATATTTTTCAGCCCATTAATTGTGCTTGAGGTAGGTTCTTTCTGTGGGCCCGTGTCTCTTGTAGCAGAGACCTTCAGACTGTGTCTGCATCCCCCCTGGGCAGAGGGGAAGGATCACCTCCATCAAAGTGTCAGTAAGGCCACCAAAAAATCAAAAATAAAAAAATAAAACAATAAAAATAAATCAAACTATCCTAATGCAGCCCAGGCTGAATTTGCTCTACAACCAGAACCTCTTTTGAATTTTTCCATAATTTAATGTTTCCGGTGGTGCTTCAATTTTTAAGGTGACACTTTTTTTATGCAGAGAACCAATTCTAGCAGCGAACTTGGCAACTCCTGGCAGCATTAATCGTGTTTCTCATACCTCACACCTCTGACACAGACAGCCCTAACTTCATCCAGACCCAAAGCTGGCCTCGTTAGTGCACTAATTGGCCCACGGTGATAAGACCTACCCCTCATTAATGAGGTTTTATGGCTTTTGGGCTGGAGCTGACTCACACCTGGCCAGATCAGAGGAAGGATGGAATTAACACACCACTGTCTGCATGTGGCCATGGAGACAGGCCTTTCCCCTTAGGCTGTAAATAAATTAGGGAGAAAATGATTAGTTACTGTGATATTGGGCCACTGCTGATAATCAGGTCTCTAATGTGTGAATTTAGTTTGGATAATGCATGAAAGCACAATACCCCTGCTAACATCCTCACCATTTGAGATGGGCAGTGATTTTGTTAATTGAGCATTTTTTTTTTTTTAATCTTGGGCACACAGATATATGTGATCTAGTGCTCTTATTAATCCAGCTAGTGGTGAATCTCTGAGTGATGGGTGGGTATGCTGATTTAGCCTTGTGACTTTTCCTAATCCTCCACCTTCTTTTCTTCACCTTTGATTGAAGTTACTCAGAGATTGGTACTCAAAAGTAGAGTAGAAGAGCTGGGTTTCCTATCAATCACTCATTCCCATTCTTTTTCCTACCATTACCAGCATCACACAAAGCCATATATATATATATATATATATATATATATATATATATACATATATATATATATACATATATATACAGGTTTGTTCCTGTAATCATTTATTGTACTGTTTGAGCCTTAATTCAGAAGCGAGCTCGTGTTGTACTCAGTTCAGTAGAGAAAACTACAAATTAAAAGAAAAAAATTTCTCAGTTTCAGAGAGAGCACAAAGTGCTTTAGGCAGAGGAAGGTTGGTAAGAACCAAAAATAAAGTTGATCAGGGTGTTCTGGAAAGGTAAGGGAATGCTTAGGAAAAAAAATCAGCAAAAGTTACAGGCTATCCCTCTCTTAATTAATAAATGACATTATCCAGATATAGGGACAGAGTGAGGACCTGAGAACAGATTGAGGATGATTTCCTTCAGTCCTGCAGGATATTATTCCTTCCATGGAAAGGAGAGTGTGAGGATACAGCCGGGTGGTATCACACAGGGATGAGCAGGGGAGCAGGAAAAATGCTGTCTGATTGTTTGCTGCCTGGAAATCTGCCTCCAGATTCAGGGCTCTTGTTGGGAAAGGAAAGGAGAATCTTCTGTTTGAATGGTTCTGGGTTTTTATTTGTGTTTTTATTATTTTTACTAGAGGGTTATGATGTAACACAGTTGGTTCCTGTGACCTACCTTTGGGGGAGTGTGGTACTGAAATGTTCACTCGAGGACCATTTTATGTTGTGAATCTTGGCTCCTTTTCCTGCATCTTTTGTGAGACGTTATTTCACACAGGCAAATGCATTCAGAGGAGATTTTTAATTTTTTTTTATTTCCACAATGTATTGGATGGCAAGTTTCATCTTCTTTAAAAAGAGTCCTGAAGCTTTCAGACACCTCTGCTGAGAAAGAAATCTCTGCATCTTGTGATGCTGGAAGGTATTTCTAACGATGAAACACGAGCCTTGCTAATTTAAACGATTCATTTGGATCTGAAAGACTGTGATTTTCATCACCAGAAACACATTGGCTTATGTAAAAGCAGGTGCATGTAAGTTTAGCAGCTACATACATCCTACTTTCACTTCCTTGCAGATGAATTCTTGGTTTCCAAAGGTACAGCACATTTTGAGAGCAAGCAGTTGTTCTGGTAACTAGCAGTTGCTAATTACAAAAAAAGGAGCACAGCTCTTCCTCTAGATGTTGTAACTAATCAGGCACAAAAAGAGGTTTTCCATGAATGTCTCTACAGCCATGGGAACCCAGTGGAAACAGGTGTTTTAGGGATAGCACCGAAAGTTTTTTTAATATACAAGAACATTTCACAGATGATTTCTTTAAAAAAGGTAAAGGCATGACATTTTATCATCAGATCTCTTTCAAAAGCCTGGTGTTTCTCTGTTTCCCCCCAAGAGATATAAATTAAGACATTATCTCTGCAGTACTTGCAGATGAATCTCTGCAGCATTGCCTCGCAGAGGTGAAATAAATCCAAGCCATTTGGAGAAAACTCAGCATTCATAAATATTATCAGCTCATCCACAGATAACAATACAGGATTGAACTGTTTAGTACCAGGTTACAAATCTTTAGCAGCCTGAAAATCAGTTTTATTTTTTTTTAAGTAACGTAGATGGCTCTGCTTTGATGGCCTGATTTCTTTGGATTGACATAAACTGGGAATAAATTCTGCCCTTTTTTGTGACAATATGATTTTTAGGACTATATTATTAAAGGAACCAGAATTTGCAACACTTCTTGAGGCCAACAGCCTGCCCCCATGCACTGTCCAACATTGAGCAATCAGTGAAATCCTGGAAAAAGTGAATTTCAGCCACAGAAGCTCAGCTCTGGCACTGAGGTGAGGCAAAGTCTTTTGTCCCTTCCCTGTCATTCCTGCAACTTGTCACTTTTTTTTCAGGGTGCAGAATAATTCAAAGCAATTGTGCTGCAGAACATGGAATAGAGAGGCACAGAGCTGATTGTCATCCTGAGTCTGATTTCACAGGCTGGAGGGAAATTTTATTTTTTTTTTTTTCTTTCATGCCACCACATGGAAACTGTCAGTATTTAAAATTCTTGGTAGAACACTGGGAATGTGATGAGCTGTAAGTGTGAAACTCCTGTTTACAGATATCTCTCCAGTGCAAAAAAGAAAAAAGGAGAGACAAAATCAAGAAAATATAGGTGTAAAGGAGCCTCCTCAGAATGGAGTGACCTTAATTTCATCCATGGTCTACTGGGAGACAGTGTAAGGTGCAAAGATAAATTTTTTCACTTAAGTATGTCACTCTGACTGCTAATAATTACAAATGCTATTTAGACTGTGGAATTATTTACCTCAGGAAGTCATTAAGGTAATTCTAAGCCTCATGCTCCAAAGTTTAAGTCTATCTTCAATTATGGGAGAATGAGGCTTAGAATTCCCGAGCTCTGTATGAAGTTTGAACTCTGTGGTGAACCTAAGCTTTGCCCCTAATGACTTCTTGGGGTGACAACTTTCATGGTTTAATAACACATTGTGTAAAGAAGAATTTCCCCTTAGTGGTTTTAATCATATTGACAGACCCAACTTTCTAAGCTTGATCTTTTTTTTTTTTTTTTTGATATTTCAGGTCCATCCTCATTTGATTTAGCAGGTAAAATCCCAACAAACCTCCATATCCTTCCACACATTCACATTTATTTTATACACAGCCACTTTCTCCTTGAGAAGGGAGAACAGGGGTACAAAGCAATTTTTAGAGCAAGAAATACAGTTTTAAAGGATTGATCTGAACTGAATGACACAATTATATATTTGGCAAATGTTTCTACCTTTAAAGCAATCAGTGGAAGCCTGAGGGAGACGAAGTTTTTGGAAGATTAGAGCCACAAACTTTGTTTTTAATAATACATGAAGTTGCCTTAATAAATCCTTATGGAAACTGTAACAACAGAAGGTAATGGCTGGTTTTATTTAATGACCCATTAAAATGTTAGCAATGCAACACTAACTGTGATATTTGTTGAGAATCAGTTTCAAAGGGACAATTAATATTAAAATCTGATGTTGATTTATTAACCAATCCATTTTTAAGGTATTACTTCCTACCTGGAGCACTGAGTGCACACTGCAATGGCAGTGTTGGTAAATCAGTAATTCCATGGGGGTTAATAATCTCTTTTGCTCCAATTAGGCAACAGAAGAAAGAAATGGCTGTCCCTTCCCATGGATGTTATTGCTGAGGTGAATTTCTGTCTTGGATGATGCTTTGAAATAATGTTCCTGCTGTGGGTCTTAACTGGACACCCACAAATCTGAGCCATCCAAAAGCAGCAGAGATGAAGACCCAGTTTTTGCCTAATTAGGCTGGGGAAAGGACCTTCCATCAACTCTAAGAAACAACAAAAAAACCCCACAGGCCTCTTCCAAACAAGAAACTGCCCTGCTTGAGATAACCAAACCCACTGCCTTGATGTAATTATTTATTAGTTATTTTTTGTGCTTGTATCACAGGCCCAAACTTCCAGTTCTGTAGTTTTCAGTTCAGTTTCAGGGCTGCACAGTTCTGCACAACAGGAGACTCAGAGGCTGCATCCTTTGGCTGTGCCTGTGTTGGAACCAGAGCTGTTTTGGCAAGGCTGACATTTGTTATGTGGGGATAATTCTCCTTTTCTGTGTATTACAGGTTCATGTCACCCATACATCTGCTTTTGCTTTGTTTTCACCTCAGATAAATAAGGTAAAGCCAAAGAAATCCACCCTACACTTCAAATGAAGGGTGGCAAAGACTGTGCTGGCACTTTTTGAGGAGCAGGTTCCATGTTCTGGGGTAAACTTCATGAAATTGCTGTGTTTTGTGCATTTCTTGACGTGTTCACTAGCAAGCCTTGCCTGCCTGAGCAGTCACCTGCTCTCAGCAGCCTTCCTTCCCTCTTCCCTCTGTCCAGTGTGTGCCAGCCTGTGCCCTGCCCTGGACCCCGGTGCCCTTTCAGGAGAGCTTCACTGCTTTGGAAAAATGCAGTTTTTTCTCCTTCAGCTCTGCAAGTGGAGTCACTGAGGTACAGAGATATAAAAAGCATGGATGATGCCTGCCAGTTCCAGCCCCTCGAGGGCTTTTTGGTGCTGTGACACTCAAGTGGTTCCATTTGGTCATCAGAGCCCTTTTTTCTTGTTAGTAAACAGCCCTGGGGCAGGGCTGAGCTGCTCAAACATTTCTCTGGGGGGTGGAATTGCAGTTACAGCGCAGGAACCAAGTGAGAGGCCAGGTCTCACATCCATCACAGGGTGGCAGATGGCAAAGCCATGCCAGGAGGTGCTTTCCTGCCTGGACATGTCCAGGCACAATCAAACACGATGCAGAGGTCATTTAACAACCATTAGAAGCCAGCTATCCTCAGGCTGGACTCCTGCCAGGGATATTTTGGCCGGTCACCTGCAGAAAGCATTCATCTGGTGTTGACCCACAGCTTTGTTTTCCATTGTGGTTTCTGTGTGTGTGTGTGTACTTCTGTTTTTTGAACACTTGGGTTATTTGCCAGTCAGTTTGAGGTGCCTGTCTATGAACAGTTTATTTCTGGAGCCACTGGGCTGAGAGGAAATGAGCCTGACTTGTCACAGGCCTCCCAGGTACAAGGCACTGCCAGGGTGGTGAGGGAAGATGGAGCTAAAAAGAAGGCAAAACGTAATTTGTCCATGAAGAAATGTAGAGAAATGCATCCAGTGGAGGGACATCTTTTGTGTAATCCAAAATCCTTTGTATTCCATTGAAAAACTAACAGCATCACTGTAAAAAATATTAATAAAGGCAGAGCTGATTCACGAGTCAGTGACAAATCCACCAACCTTTTATCACTGATCTATTGCTACGTGGAGTTTTCACAGGGAGGTTTTTTCAGTATGACACTGGAACATGAAGCAACTGACCCCAGTGAAAGGTTCCCCAAATGCAGCGCTGTCTTGAGCTTTGCCTCTTTGAAGAGAAAGCAGATTTATTTGGGGTTATTGCCATGTCAAAGGAAATTAGTTCAGTCCTGCTGTTTCCTTATTGGTGCCTCCTACTGTTTGCAGTTGCTGGGAATCACTAAAAACACTCTAGATCTGCTTTTAGTTGATACAGATAGTGTTTCATTTCAGGAGAATGAGGCCTGCTTTTTTTAGGAAGCATTATTTAAACATCTGCTCAAGAAACTGTCTCCTGTCCAAAATGTCTTGCCCTATTTTTGAGTCTTTCTTTCTCTTCTCTGCAGGTGAACTGTGGTAAGACACAGCTCTAAAAACCTCAGGAGTTCTCTGGGATGATAAAGGGAAGTGGAGCTGAGCCATACTCAGAGAGACAACTTTGCCTTTTAATTTATAGCAGTAACAGCACCTCAGCAGCAGTTCCATGTGACAAAAAATTCTAATTCTGCCTTGCCTGGCCTTGAGAAAACCTTCCCTTGTCAGTGACAGCACTGTGAAAGACACTGGTCATTTTGATTTTGGCTTGGGTAAAGCCTGAAGCTGAGCTCTGTATAAAAGCAGTGGCCAGGTAAAGGTGAGAGGGAGATTTTTATTTGGCCTTGGGGTTTCTTTAGATTTCTTGGCCCAGTTTTGTACAGCTGATGCAACCTATTATATTTTAATTTTGTTAGGGAGTGCTACCAAAAATCAGGGAGTGATACTGTGCAGTTCCTCAGCTGCCCTGAGGAGAGGATTCACAGGTCTGGAGTCACCTCCCCACTCTGTACATTGAATGTGAGATAAAATAAAAGCCCAGGCCATGCTACCTTAAGCTTACTTAAAACACCCACCTTTGATGTTTGCCTAATCCAGCTCTGACACTCGGAATGAGCACTTTGGTTGGAACTTCAGCGAGGCTGGGGCTTGGATAAATGCCAGCTTGCTGATCCTCTGACTGATGAAGACTGAGGAAAACAACTGGAAGATTTGGCAGAAATTATATCAGCATCCCTGATTGAGAGTGTGCACCTGCCACTCGCTGTTCAAGTCTGTAACTCAGGTCTTTCTAAATTTACACCTGCTCCTTTTTCATGTTTAGTTAAAAGTTGTTGACAAGGCTGTGTTTTATTATCTGTGCATCTATTTATTTTCCCTAATGTGGGATGTCAGGGCTCAGCATGAGGCTGTTTGGAACTTCAGCTGGCCTGGATATGGGGATATGAGCCTGTCATGACCTGCCACGTGCTCAGACACATGGAACCAGACCCAGATGTTCTGGGAAGAGGGGAAAATACGACTTGATTATGAGCAAAAACATGGTTGCTGAAAATATGGTCATTTTGGGAAGGGAAGGGGCCTTGCTCACCTACTGAAAGAGGTTTTGTTGCATCTGGCTACAGGTTTCAGATGCTCCCATCCCTCTGAAAGGAACTAACCCAGGAGCTGCAGCATAAATCTCTGTGAGAATGGATCTTGTGGAATAATTGTAACTAGACAGACTAAAATATATCACAGCACAAGCAGATGCTGAGAGGAGTTACCTGGGCATGGACTGCCCTTCCTTCCTTCCTTCCTTCTCTATTCTCTCTTTCCCTCCTCTCCACTCCTCACATTTTATTCTTTAACATGCTCAGATTCAGAACAATAGCTGAGATAACAGTTCTGCATGTTGTTCACCCAGCCTGGAGAGAAGGTCGAGGTAATTTCAGCTAATTACAGAGGGCAAAACTGATCCTCAGTTACCTCTGGTGAGGTATTAATAAAGCTTTCACATGAAGATAAGATCTTTCATAAGATCCTTCATAATGTTATCTCTTAGAACTATCTCCATAACAATATATATAGTATTAGAGAGATATATATAGTTGTACTTGCATTTTTAATGACTTTGGATACTTGTAGAAAAAAAGAAAGTGCCAGGCAGACGACAGAAGGGCTTGAGAACAAACTGCAAGGAGGCTTTCATGAATTAGAAATCGAAAATCATGTTTAAAAAAGCAGAGGGTATGGGAGAGTCTCTGCAAATTCTCAGGTTATTATCTACATTGCTCTATGCAAAAAACCTTTCAGCAGCAGAGTATCACTGTGGGGCTGTCTCTAGAGCTGCCTCCTGGCATGAAGATGGTGATTTTGGAGGGTGCTGGAGGCATGGAAACTCCATCTGGCTCCCCAGGACACGCTGGGCTGCTGCACTCCTGCCAACAGGAGCTGCCCCCATTTGTCACCCCGTGCTCAAATCTCACAAGCACAGGCTTTGAAAGTGGGAGATCCACAGCCCACGGCATTCCTGCTTGCTTTGCAGAAGGACTCCAACATTTTCTTTGCCTCAGAGAGGATGAGGTTAATGTGGCAGCACGTGGCATCTTCTAGATCACAAATGGTCTGTGTGAAGAGAGTATGGGAAAAGAATATTTTGGAAAAAAGGAGGTGCAGGCTGTTAAGTCTCCTAGGCAGGTGAACTGCCACAAGAAGACAGGATAACTGGAATCATTCAAAGCTATAATATTTGTCAGGTGATAATCTGAACCCAGCTCTCTCTCTGCTGGGTGTAGAATGAGTGCAGAAGTCAAGAGTCTCCTCCTCTGCCTCTCCTGGGGGAGCCCAGCCTCCTGTCCCTCTGGGCTGCTGCAGGGTGAGTGCCAGCACACTTTTCTTAGAGGTCTTTCCCAAAGTGGCTCTCCTCTTATTTTCCTTGAATCCCATTTTACAGTACCAAACACTTCGATATGAACCACCAGGACACTGGGTACTACATGAAGTGAGTTCCAAAATTATGAGACCACCTAAAACTTGGGTTTTTTGCAATATGGACCATTTCAGTGCCTGAATCCCTTGGTGGATTAGCCCTTGGCTTTCCTGGGCTTTAGCTCTCCTTTGATACAGGAATAACAAAACACTCCAAACTTACAGGGATGCTGTGGGATCAATGATTCCACATTCATTTTGTGCAGAGATCAGTGCACAAAAGGTTGTCAAGGATTCTGAGGAGGGAGTAGAGGCAGCTCTGAGTCCTGAGGAGGAGTCTGGATCTCATCACTTCATGTCATTAAAAAAAAAAAAAAATATCCTGTGCATAATTATCCTGTTTTAGCACTGATACACAGCCAAATATTCACTACTGGTCCTCATGAAAGCTTTTGCAGTAGAATTTCTGACTTAGACAACACTCTCAGGCACAGGGTGGGATTCTTGGGGTGTCCTGGGAGAGTCAGCAGCTGAACTTGGTGATCCTGATGGGTCCCTTCCAACTCAGCCCATTCTGTGATTCTGTGAATCAGGAAGCCAGCAGAAAAATTATTTAATACAGCAACTAACAATAAAACCATCTTTTTTTCCCTCTCTGCTGGTTTAAGAAGCTATTTTGATAATATGAAATCAACAAGATTTGTTTCACAACATTCTTTTTGAGGAGGGTATATGTAATATACCAAGGAAAATGTTTCTTGGCACAAAACACCTGCTATCCATCCTATAAGAAAGAAAATGGCACGGTTCTACAGAATTCTTGCTGAGGTTTTTGTTTATTTAATTTATGCAACAAGTGAGAGGAAGCCAAGCCCATGTTTAGAATCTCACAAACAATTAAGTCAGTGTTTTTGCAGTTTGCCTTGATTTGAAAATTGATGATTTTTCTCCCCCCCACCTTTTCTTCTTCTTTTTCCAAAGGTCTTTAGCAGGTGTTATGAAGTAGAACTTATTCTACATTTACTTGTAGAATAAGAAATAAGTTCTCAGAAGGTGACTCAACTCAGGGAATTACACTCAATTCATAACCAATGAAAATAAACTTTGGATTACTGATTTAGGCAATGAGAAGAAAGAACTGAAAAACACTTAGAGAAACATCTTTCCTCCCATTCCCAAGACCCAAGCTCAGTCCAGACCCCCTCCTCCCCTTCCTGCCCTCCTCTGGTCGCTGCCAATGTTTTACAGCTGCTCCAAGCCATATTTTGGACTTTGCTTCTGACATCTCCCTCTTTCTCCCACCTCACGTGCCCAGAATTTGCTGCCTTTTACTCAGCATGAGCGTGGTCTGACATTTTTTGCCCCCCATAACCCCACAGTGTGTCTGTCCTCCACTGCAGATATTCTCTCTCTGCAAGAGCAAGTACATGTGTACAGACCTGTGTCATCCCCAAACCCAGAAGATAATTTGTCTTTCCAGGATAAAAAAGTAAACCAATAAATATTTCCATATTTTAAACACTTTGGTAACTTTGCATCTACTACTCCGTCTTATTCATCAATTCAAGTGCTCATGTACTACTTGGTCCATCTTTTTTATTACTTATTTTTGTTGCTGCTGTTTTATTGAGGAGCTTTATGCCTTAATCACAGACCCTTTTTCAGCTCCCCATAAAACCCCCTCAGCCTTTCTTTCACACAGCCTCTTTATGGTGCTGCTGACTTGATGGAGGATCTTGAAGATCTCTTCCAACTTTGATGATTCTGTGGTTCTGCAAGTCCTGAAGTGCCCAAGACCTCTGTGACCACTTTAAATGCCAGTTTTCAAGTGTGACTACACTTCCCTTTGAGGGAAAATAAAGATCTTTTCACCTTAAGCTGCTGCTCCTCTGTGTGATCACCAAAAGAAGAAATTTCAATTTTCATGGTGAGGATGAGCTAAATTCGTGTTGGATCCCGGTCTAGGGTCTCTGGTGTGGATCTCGGGCTGAACTAACACTGTCACACGATCTGGGAGAAAATATTACATTCCAGAGAGCTCCAACACACCCTCTCTGAGTTACACATGAGTGGGGAATCAAGCTACTCCGTTCCCTGGAAGATTTGCAACTCGGCAAGGATATCTCAAGCAAGAGAGGTCAATATCCAGAATAAATTACGTACAATACATACAATCTCGTATAAATGATCAAAAGTCCTATGAAACAAAGTAAACACTGCTTTAAACATAGCCCAGCCGTAGAGTTCCTCCCGCTGGTCCCTCGGGGGTGCCAGCGAGGGGATGCGCTGCTGGATGATGGAGCCACACACCGACACTGCCGCATCCCAGCGCACCTTACAGCACCCGCTTCTCTGGCTCCCGCTTTCCCCCGCTCTGTGCGGACCTGGCGGTGCTTTAAGGCAGCGGAGGGCTGGGGTTAGCGCTGGTCCCTCCGCCGCGCCGGGAGCAGGGGAGCTGAGCAGCGGCTCCGAGCGCTCCGAGCTGCCGGAGAGCGAGCCCAGGAGGGGAGCGCAGCCCGCAGAGGAGCAGGCGAACGAGGAAGATGTGCCCGCCTGCCCGCCCGCCTGCCGCCGGGCCGAGGGGAGCCGTGTGAGGAGCAGCAGCAGCAGCAGCAAGAGGAGGAGGAGGAGGAGGAGGAGGAAGAGGAGGAGGAGGCGTGCGAGGAGCCGGCTCGCCGCGGCTCGGGGCCGGCCGCCGCTGCTGCTGCCGGGGATGCTGGTGTGGCCGCGCCGGAGGATTTTGTCACCTGTGGCCCTGCCCCCGCCGCCCTGCGGGCGCCTCCCCGAGCCAAGGACACACCTGGGCCCCGGCGCGCAGCCGCCCCCCGCCCCCGCCGCCGGCCGCCTCTTCCCCCGCCCGAGCGCCGGGCGAGTGTCGGCGGAGCCGCGGGGCTGCAGGCGGGGCTGAGCGCTCGCTGGGCGGACGAGCGGCCCCGCAGGCTCCGAGCAGCCACCAGCCGAGCCAGGCGAGCCCGGAGCGGGGAGCGGGGGAGCGGCGGGGGCGTGCGGATGTTGGCTTTGCTCCACAGCATCCCGCAGGGTGAGCCCCGCCGCGGGCGCCCCTTCCCTGTCCCCCGCGCTCCCCGGGACGCGGCGGTGCCCGGCGGGGATGGATGCGGGGATGGATGCGGGGATGGATGCGGGGATGGATGCGGGGATGGATACGGGGATGGATGCGGGGATGGTGCCGGCTGCGGAAACCGCCGGATGATCCCACCAAGTGCCACGAAGGGACAGCCCGCAAGGGAGAGGCTTTTTGTGCCAACTCAGAGCATCCTCGGCGGGGGGAGGCACGAAGGACATCTTCTTCCCCTGCCGGCCGCCCCATTTGGGGCTAAAGGACGTGCTCTGAAACAGCAGAAATAACCACCCCCGTGTCACCCTGCACGGGAAAGAAAACTAATATAAAGTAGTATAACACACAACTACATGGTATTTGGAAGATCTTAGTTAGCGTTGTATGTTCTGAGAAGGTTTGTATATGGTGGCAGTATCTGATCTGGTTTTAATGCTGGGTTCAAAAAGTTTCCTGTTAATCTTTAGGGAAACATCTCTTCCAATAAGCCGAGTTTGTCAATAGGTTTAAATAATACGTGTTTCACTCTTGGAAGGACATTGGGTACAAGAAATGGGGCAGACTTCCAGTGCACAGAGGAAAATTCTGTGTCATGATTAGCAAGTACTGACTTATTGAGAACTCATTTCTTAATATTAACTATTGAAGACAAATGAGATCTCACCTCTCCCTGCCCTCATCACCCTTCCCTCATCTTGTAAATGCTATTTTGGGGGATCTGTTTATTCCTTATGTGAAAAGTGGGTGACACTCGAGCTGGATGTGCACGTGTAGGCATTTTGCCATTTTCCCACAAAGCTTTGCCAGCTCCCATCAGTCATGTCCTAAAACAGCTGCTGATCACTTTTGCAAATTCTGAGGGCAGAGATTTGACTGTGCCACGGTCTATGATAATTATCTGTTAGGGATTAAAGTGAGATCACCAAACTTCTTTTCCTTTGTGTCTGGAAGAATATCTTAATACAGAAATACAATTAGAAAACCATTGCATACAGTGAAATCCTTGGTACGTGTATCAAAACTAACTGAAAAACAGAAGTTTGATTTAATGTAATGTCCAATGACAAAAGCTAACCTGCTATAATTTCAGTTCTAAACTGACAGGAATCCCAAAATCCATGTGGAAAAAAATGAAATTACTATGTGTTTCTTATTCTGAAAAAATCGTTGTTGACATTTGAACATGTTAGTTAAGAAACTGTATTGAAATTTTGAGCTCATACAACAGAATGTTTCAAATGTACCAAATTCAGCTTTTTCCAAAAAAGAGGCATTATATCAATTAACTTTTTGGTCAACCTTAAACTTCTAATTAATTGTGAAAGTTAGTACAGTCCAATAATTCTGTGAGTTTTTTCTTTAAATAAACTTTTTTTTTTTTTTGATAGAATATCTTCTTGGTTAATTTATTGACTTGTAACTAGTTAAGCACAACTTTATTTTTCCTGCCCTCATTTTGAACAATAACAGGGAGACTGAAACAGTAAGAAGTTATTCTCTCTACTCTGCTGTGCAGGGAAGACAGGAGATGTTATGCAAGAAGGATGTACCTTATTAAGATTTCTGGCTTAACCTTAAGCTAAAAAATGCTTAAAGCTCATTGAGCTGTGGTCATATTGTTTCAAAGGAGACAGCAGGAACAGACAGGACCCAGATATGCAGGAGAGTGCTGGGAGCAGGGAGGGATCCTGTGTGAGAGGGATGTCAGGTGGGGAGAGGGGGAACAGTGTAGGGAAGGGATGGATCAGCAAGGACGCGATCTGTGAGGATGGAGCAGGGTGCATGGAATCCCCTCCTCTGCAGACAAACAGCATCACCCTGTGCCAGCTGCCACATGCCAAAATCCTTCCTGCACCACACCCACCTTCCTTTACAGGGAAGGCAGGAAAGCTCTTTTTATTTCCCCATTCTTCCTCTCGGACAGATGATATTGATGCTGTTTACTCAATAAACTTTATGAGCGCTTCAACTTAGAGAAAACCCAACTGTGGGAACTGTTAGTAAATTTTAAAATGAGTCACCATTACCTCAAAATAGAGACCCCTTTTGACAGGTGGCAATACTAAAAAAAAAAAAAAAAGAAAAAAAAAAGAAGAATGAAAAAACCTCAACTGTCCTGGGGTGACAAACCAGGACACCAACCCAACCCAAAAATTAGTCCCCAAGGAACTGAACAGGAAGTACCACAGAAGCAGTCTGTGTTGGACCAGACCAGCTTCTCTGTGGAGAATGGAATTGGTGCTTTTGCTACAGAGCCATAAGGCTGACCTTGGCAGGTCTAGACCAGCCCTGCTGCCCAAAGCAGGGCCAGCTACTACAGCAGTGGCTCAGGACTGTGCCCTGCCAAATATTGAATAACTCCAAGGACAGACACCCTGTAGGATACCTCTGCCAGGGGTTTTTACCTTCACTGAAAAAATAAATACATTATTTACATATATATGAAATCATATCATTAAATGGAGCTGCTTGGTTTCCGTTCGTGTCTTTCGCCTTTTGTCTGTTCACAGAATACCACTGAGAAGAGTCAGGCTACAGCTTCTCTGCACCATCCCATCCACTATTTTCACTCCTTACTAAGATCCTCCTGATCCTTCTCCAGTCTGAACAGTCCCAGCTCTCTCAGCCTCTCCTCATGGATCAGATTCTCCAATTTTTTAACCCTTTTTGTGGCCCTTCACTAGACTCACTCCAGTGTGTCTCAGTTTTTCTGGGTCTGAGAAGTGGTACACAGAACTCCAGATGTGTTGTCACCAGTGGATGACATGACAATTTTGATTTTTCTCCTTTAATACCAGTTCAATGCATTGCTGTCACTCATGTTTCATTGAAATCTGAAACCCTTCACAGGGCAGGATATCCCATGGTTTCTCCACCACATAATTCTCTACTGCTAAAGTGCTCCATTAACACATCCCCACCAAACTTCTCCCACGAAATACTTGGAGTAATTTTCCATCTCCAGCCAGCATATGAAATTCCACTTGTTTGCCAGAATTACAGCCAAGTGCTTTTCTGCTCTCGTAGAAAATTTTCCTCCCCAAAAAAAAGATCTCCATTAGTTGCCTTCAAATCCTGCCTGTGGGCTTGCTGCTATTTAAAACCTCAGCAACAGTTGGCTGCTTTGGACATTGCTCATCTCGCTTAATTTGAAGTGTTTATGGTGCAATTCACTGCAGCCTCTCCACACAGTACTTGGAGAGAGAGAAGAATGGGAATTTCCAAGGTGTGATTTCTGTTCTACCTTGGCCAATCACTTTAAATGGAAGGAATCATCTCTTAAATGTGTTTTCTCCTCTCTTTTTGTCTATTAAAGGAGACAAAAATAGATGGATGGAAGAGAGATAAGTGTCTGTTTTCTAACCTTTTGTGTTTCCCTGCATGATTTAATGACCTGAAATGCACAGAGAATGTATCCATTTTACCCGTGAGCTATTTCCATTGGAAAAACCTATGTTCTGTACTTAGTAGTAAATGCAAATGCAGTTTCCTTTGTAATAATTTGTTTCTTTTGTCTGTAAATAGTGATAAGTTATAGAAAAAGCAATATGAAGTCAAAATCATTTGTGCAGTGGTGTATAAGCACAGTTCGTTGGTGCTAATGACTATAAAGTGTGGACAGGCAAGAAAGGGTTAACAGAAGAGGGAGGGTCACAAATAATTTTTGTAGTTAAACTGAAAATCTTGACTTGCACCAGGAAAGAGGCAGAGCAGCACAGGAACAGCTGGAAGCAGCAGCTGGTGAAAGCTGTGGTGTGGGGCATGGCCATGAGGAGCTGGCCTGGTGGGAGATTGTCCTTGCAGAGGGAGAGGCTTGGGGTCAACCTTCAGAAAAGTCTTTCTATCTTCAGAAAAGTCTTTCCAGCATCTGTGGTCCAGCCCCGTGAGTTGTCAGGAGTTTTTATTTTTTTTTATTCTATCCCCTCTCAAACTGGTCCCTCTTCACCAGAACAGGTGAAAGCTGAAAGCTTTTAGGCCCTTGACTGAAATCTTCTGGAATCTCAGAATCTCCTCTGATGCCACACCCTCACAGAATGGAAACAAGAACTTTTGATGGGAATAACACAGAGGCTGCCCTTGTTGCACAGAATGGTATGAAGGAAAACATCTCCCCTAGATTGTGCTTCTGAGACAAAGGATCCCTGGCACAGATGTGTGAGTGGGGCAGGTCTGGTTTCACTCTGTGCTCCTGAGTCTTGGGGCAGGCTGTCTGGAGAACCTACAGCAGCCTGCTCCTGCTCTTGCTGCATTATCCATGACAAGTTGGCAAAGGAAATATTTCTTAGGGTTCTCCCTGCTGCATCCTCCTGGAGGAGCCTACAGGAGCTCATGGTGCAGGAGACACGTGTGGCCAAACCTTCTGGTGAAATCCAGACCCACAACTCAATGGAAGCAGGGGGAAGAGCAGATGGGAGGGCCCCACACGACCAAACACAGTTTATATCCCATTTTAACTCCCCCCTCCCGTGGCAGGCTGTTGCTTGGCAACCCTGCATCCTTGCTCCATCGCTGCTCCGCGCTCCTGCTGCTCCCCTGCGGCCCCTCCTTTGCACCAGGCTTGGGGACAGCCATGCTCACACGTGCTCCCAGCAGGCTGCAAGCAGAGATCTCATGTCTTCTCCAGTGCATGGAAGCAGGTGGGAGTCAGGAAGATGAAAATGTGGAGGACACTGTGCATCGCCCAAGGCATGGAGAACTCTGCTCTTCCTTGTACTGACTCTGGCCAGGGGGGTATTGGCTCCCAATAGTCCAATTCTTGTTTTGTTTGTGTGGTTGCTGCTCCTTGTGAGCCACTGGCATGCAGAGCAGGTAATAGAAATCAGTATTTGGCTCAGGACCAGGGATAACTTTCTTCCCACATAATTACAGTCCTTAATGGATTGCACTTTAACAATTATTAAAGAGATGTCTGCAGAGCTTTGAAGCCATCATTAATACTTTTTTTTTTTTATTAAAGCCTTGTTGAAATTTTGATATTCCTTCAAATTTCCTCTTTTCCTACCACTTTTTTTTTCAATGAGAAGCAGTTGTGTGTATACAGACATGCCTGAATCCAAACCCAGAGGAGTTCTAGATCTGTTGCTAAAACGCTCTGACTCCTAACCCAAATAATGGAAAATCAGATTTAGAAATGAAATAGTCCTCTTGACTCATCCCTTTCATGCTGCAAGGTTATGATTTGTACAGTGTGGCACAGCTGTGGCTCTGATTTCAGTGTCTGTAATTCATTCCACCCTATCCTGGCATTACAATTGTTTGATGCCGTGGTCTTTAATGCCTGGTCTTTGCACACACATCAGACACACAAACGGGGTTCAGTTCATCTTTATCTGGAGGTTTTCAGTGGATATCTCCAGTGCCATAATGCTTGGGGTGTCATGTTATGCTACATCCTCTTGTGAGAACCAGTTAGCACTGAGAGAAATCTCCCTGCCCTTCTTCGAGCCCACGTTTCCACCCTGGAGACTTGGCTGAAGGGTTCTGTGCTGTGTCCCCACCTTTCTTATTTACCTATTTTACCTGCCACCCTCCTCCCCTACCTTATTTCATATGTCAAGCACAAACTTGTCTGTCTGAAGATGTGAAAATTAAATATATATGTATATATTTATTTCTCCTGGCTTCTCCCTTCTGAAAGGAAATATTTTTCTTCTAGCTGACAGTCTAGAAGCAGTGAGAATCTTACCTTCTCTGTTTATTTGCAAGGTGCAATGCAAGGAGAAGTCTACAGCATCAAAAAAATAATCACTACCCTATGTTTTGATGATGTTGCTTGAAATAGAAAAATCTGGTATTCTCTGAAGAAAACATGAATCATACACAGGCTTTAAAATCCTTCCCACAGACTGGATTTTTCCATGCCTTACTCTAGCATGGATTTCTAAGAAACATCTTTGTCAGCTGCTCTCCTCTCTAATAAGTTTTGAATCTGCTGCCCAGTTTCAATCCATTTTCTTGCTGAGTTTAAGTAGAATATAATTAATTCATTGCTTTAGTATGTGTGTAAGAGTATAAACACTCACCTGGGAAGAGGAGAGAGAGACTAATCCCACTCCAAGTTGTTCTAAAAATGTGAAGAATTCATAGAGATCTGACTGACTTAGGTCTTCAGTCATCTGACCAAGTATCCAGAGGAAATCCCTTTTCCCACTGATCCTGTGCTCACAGAACCACCTAATGGGAAAAGCTGGCTTGTTCACATCTCCCAGATGTGCCTGGAACCCCAGGAACGAGCTGCACGAGAAAAGAGTAACTTCAGGCAGAGTAAAAAGAATAATCCCCATTTCATGCTTTAAAGCTCAGTGTGCATTAAGCCATCCAGAGTGTTTTGAAAGCTGCTGCTTTAATTCATGAGCATATCAAGACTGAATGGCTAATTGTGTGTGTACTGTAAGAACAGGTCATGCGAGAGAGCACGTTTTTTTGCCAGATAACAATATTCCTGCACATTATCAGCTTGGAGCAGTCAATGGCTTCAAACGAAGCAAATTGTAGTTATTCCCTTGCATTTTTGGGGTGGAATAGATAGGTATCAGCAGCACAGATGCTTTCACAAGTAGTTGCACACAGATGATTGAGATTTTGTTTCTCCATCTTGAGCATTCCCAGATGCGTGGTAACAAACAGGGCTTTTCAACTGGTATCTTCTTAATGGTACTTGGAGAACCAGAAATTCCTTTTCCATTCTTAAGTGTCTCATGGAAAATATTTAATTTTTTGCAGCTTGCCCTGATAAAAAATGGCTGACTGTGAGCTTATAGATATGAGCATTAAGCTTGGTAGCCAGTGAATATCAGAAGGTTTAGCGATTGCTTTTGACAAGCATTCAACATTTATCTGAATCTTTCCAGTATCAAATCGGGCATGAAGTCTTCTGAGGAAAAACCTGTTCTCACAAGGCTTTTGATTCTCCTGTTTCCAGAGTGATGGAAGCTACTAAAAAGCTTTCCCACTTCTGCTCCTCTTCCCTTCTTAACCCCTGGTCCCTTTATCCCTCTTTGAGTTTATCTCCCTTTATTATGGGTGCAGTGACAAAGCTTTAGTTTACCTGAAAATTTGGGGAAGAGTGGTTCAAACTTGTCAGCTTTAAAACAGATAAGAATCAGACAAAAGATGGAGAATATTTCCCAGTTTTTTCCAGAATATCAATATTTGAATGCTTTGGACTGTATTTCAGCCAAATATTCATAAATTCTTTGCATATTTTAATTTAAAAAAGGATAAAAAAAATGCTTCTTGAGCTATTCCAGGTTTTGTTTCTTTATCTCAGAGGTGTATGCTGCTTTCTTTGGTTTTGTTTTTAAACTGACTGGGGCTACAATTCCTTTCTTAGCAGAACTGAAAAATTTCTAAATCTTATTAAAATGAAAATCATGACTAAATGCAGAACCAAATCAGTTTTCTTAGTTACATCCCTCTGTGGTTATCTTCACCCAGTCTACAAGATAATAGCTCATATTTTCCTTTCAAATTGCTGTGCTGCAAGAAAATAGTCAAGAAAACTCCAGTCAGGGAAAGAGGTCAGTAATGAGGAGAGACAGACTGATTTAGAAACTGAGGGATGACTGAGCCAAGGTGTCATCTCTCCCAGAAACTGGGCTGATCATTCCATGAAATTCTGATTTCAGGCATGTTCATTTTTTATTGTTTCTTTTCCCCAGGTCTTCTGAGTGTTGAGAACTTCCTCTCTCACCACGCTTTCCCTTCACTTCCTCTCTACTTCCCTCCCATTCTTTCTTCCTTCAGGTAGAAGGAAGGTCCTTTTAAAACCACTTTCAAAGCTGAAATTGCAAATGAGTTTTTTGCATTCTGAATGACAATGAGGGGCTCTGTTTGAATAGCTGAATGCTTCAATGGCAGAAATTCGACTGAGTTCCCTTAAGCCCAAAGCCTATGAAACCATCCACGATCTGAATAGAACCAATTACCAATTACAAGGAGCTGCTGCTGCTCCTTGGAAGATTTTTTTTTTCTTTTTTTTTTTTTTTTTTTTTAAAGTCCAAATCAATGCAGACTTATTGTAGACAGACCATTTTATCTTTTCCTTTGAAGAAAGAATTTCCCTGCAAGACCGGTTATAGGAGTCATCCACCAGATACATCATCTTCCAAAGTGAGGATGTGAAAACATTGAACCACTTGGATCCTTAATTTTCAGCTTCCTTGATTTTCACAAAGGCTTTCCAGGAGGCAGCTCTTGTGTTGGTTTGCTGTGGTCACTCCTTGTGAGTTTGCTCACTTAAGGTCAGAATACGACGCAGGTGCATTGCAAAATTGGTCTGCAGACCTCACCATTTAACCCTTCTCGTGGTTTCCAGCTGAAATATTTCAACTGCAAGCTGATGGCTGGGTGGGATGTGGTCAGACTGATCATGATGGTGATGTTTCTGCGTGTTCTTCATGCTGGTGGCTCAGGGGAGAACTGGATTCTGCGCTGACAGAAAAACGTTGGCGTTCTGGATCTCCCATTGGAACCAGATGGCTCAAACACTTCAGGGTTTCAGTGAGGTCCTGATATCAAATCTTCTCCTTGTGCCTCCTGCAGTACAATGTGACCTGAAAAGTTGCCTGAAACGCATTCAGGGTGATCATCAGCTGATTTGAATTGTGGCTGTATCTCTGTTAACTTCCAGAGGTCTTCCTCACCAAGCTGTGTGGTAGCTGCAGAAAGCAAGGATGGACAACCCGATAAAGTCAACCAGTAGATGATCTAAATCCAGATTAAGAATTTGAGACTATTTTAAGATTTTTGATCCTTACAACTCAATCAATAACTTCAAGAACTATATATTTTTTTTTTTTTTTTTCCGGAGAAGATAGATGCAGTGTCTAATTGGGATACTTTGCTGGAAAATTGTTGAATTTGTGTTAGGAAGAACTAAATAATTTCCAGCCACTTATAATCAGACAAACAACAACAACAAAAAACCACATAAATGGGGATTCTCCTTCATGACCTTGAGTAGCCTTGATTGCAGCTGAAGTCTGATCATGCTTGATTTTCCAGACTAGAAAAGCAGCATCCTGACTGATTTCATTTACTCTGCGTGGAAGTTATCATATAGTCTCCTTTCTCCATTTTGACAGATTGTTGAATTTGCTGAGCAGCAGGACCAGTGAACCCTGCTCTCATGCAAAATTGCATCCTGCCTTCCTCCTCCCCTCCTTAAACCCAGCTCAAGACAAGGATTATGCTGCCTAGTTGGTCGGATTCTGCTAAAAAATGTTAAATACCCTCTGGAAGTTGGTGCCTTTGCCTTTTGGTGCCACTGAAGAACAAATTAAAGATTTACTCTTTTAGTTTGCAGCTGCTGTGGTTGCTTTAAATTAGCTGAAATGCACAGAAACTTGTTTGAGACAGCCCTACAGGAAGCTGAAATTTGCCAAGGGCTACCAGAGTTATGTAGATGAGTAAAGGAGGGAGAAAGGTATAAGAAAGAGGTTTATTTATTCTGTCACTGTAGAATGTCTAGAACTTTGTAACTCTTAAGCCCCAAACATGTTTTGGGCTTCAGAGGAGGAAACAAAGCAATTCTTAAAGAGCTGTCTGAACAAATCTGTCATGAACTTCTCCCAAATGCTCTCAAATCTATACTTAAACATTTCTGCGAGTCACCAGCTCTCTTCTAAACAGATTAAAGTATTGTTATTTTTAACAGAACTTCACTCCCAATAAAAACAAATTTCTCTCTTTTTCTTTTCTTTTTTTTTTTTTTTCTTATTCTCCCCTAAGACATTTGCATTTCTCTCTTTTACTTTTGTTTAACAGCATCAGATTCTATTTTCCCCTGAAGAGTTTCCCTGGTTGCCCACATCTTTTTTCTTAAACATAGCCATGACTCCCTACCCAATATTGGTCTCATCTCTCCTGCTTTCCCTTCAAGGCTCCAGTCTCCCCTGGCTGATAGCCCAGCCCAAATGGGATGCAGGGAACTGAGCTCTCTCCTGATGGCTTGCACTGTCCCTCAGTTTGGTTTTCTCAAGAATTAGCAAGAAGGGCCTTATATAACGCCTCGGGGATGTGTTCTGATCTGTCCTCTGTGGCTTCAGAAATATCTCCAGACAGATCTCCTTCCCTGCCCAGTCCTGCTGCTGCTGAGCTTCCCGCAGATGTCCATCCCAATGTCTTTCTGGGAGATGTCCTTCCTTGGATTTCATTGCCGTGCACAAGGCACAGTGCTGGCAGCAGGGCAGTGTCTGGCGCTTTAAAGCATTTTCTTATAAAAATATTGTCCCCCAAACCTGAAGTTGTCCTGTTGGTAACACACTGGAGATTCTGCAGGCTGAGATTCCCTACTGCTTTGTTGTGCTTGCTTTTCATCTTACAGCTTAAATCCAGAGTTGCCCTAATGCTGTTATGTATTTCACAATATTGATTTTTTTAGCTGTCTTCATTTAATATTTTCCCCCCTTTTTTCTTTTTTTTTTCCTTTTCCTCTTTAGACCAACCTTCACATCACAGATGTGAAGAAAGAATAGGCGCAGAAATTGCTTTTAGTTAGAGAGACTGTAATTTGCTCTTTCACTACGGGAGGAAAAAAACGTCTCACCACAGAAAGAGACGCAGATGAAAGGCCAAATATTATCTGGACCTGTGTAAGCACTGCAAGATGCGTGTGTGTGTGTGTGTGTGTGTGTGTGTGTATTTTCCTTCACTGGTGCACAGAATCCCACTCAATTATTTGATGCACTCGCCTGTCTGGGCTGTGACCTTCTAGAAGGGCCCCCTCCTCCAGTCCCCCCACACGACTTGTCAACACATTAGTCATATACAACTCAGCTGATGCCAAACGGCCGCAGTTCAGCCAACTATTGAGAGGCAGGAAATTCTGCTGCCTTCTTCTATTGGTCTTGGGTTTTTCCACTGTGCGGACCTGGCGGTGCTTTAAGGCAGCGGAGGGCTGGGGTTAGCGCTGGTCCCTCCGCCGCGCCGGGAGCAGGGGAGCTGAGCAGCGGCTCCGAGCGCTCCGAGCTGCCGGAGAGCGAGCCCAGGAGGGGAGCGCAGCCCGCAGAGGAGCAGGCGAGCGAGGAAGATGTGCCCGCCTGCCCGCCCGCCTGCCGCCGGGCCGAGGGGAGCCGTGTGAGGAGCAGCAGCAGCAGCAAGAGGAGGAGGAGGAGGAGGAGGAAGAGGAGGAGGAGGCGTGCGAGGAGCCGGCTCGCCGCGGCTCGGGGCCGGCCGCTGCTGCTGCTGCCGGGGATGCTGGTGTGGCCGCGCCGGAGGATTTTGTCACCTGTGGCCCTGCCCCCGCCGCCCTGCGGGCGCCTCCCCGAGCCAAGGACACACCTGGGCCCCGGCGCGCAGCCGCCCCCCGCCCCCGCCGCCGGCCGCCTCTTCCCCCGCCCGAGCGCCGGGCGAGTGTCGGCGGAGCCGCGGGGCTGCAGGCGGGGCTGAGCGCTCGCTGGGCGGACGAGCGGCCCCGCAGGCTCCGAGCAGCCACCAGCCGAGCCAGGCGGCGGCCGGACCCGCTGCGCGCTGCCTGCCAGCTCCGGCCCGGCCGTGGGCGCGGCGGGCGAGGGCGAGCCCGGAGCGGGGAGCGGGGGAGCGGCGGGGGCATGTGGATGTTGGCCGTCGCCTTGCTCCACAGCATCTCGCATGGTGAGCCCCGCCGCGGGCGTCCCTTCCCTTGTCCCCATCCTTCTCCCTGTGCCGGCCGGGAAGGGGAGCGGGTCGCGGCGGTGCCTTTTGTGCCGGGAGCGCGGCGCTGGCTGCGGGAGAAGGGCGAGGAGCGAGAGCGCCGTGATCGCTTAAAGTCACTCACCTCGCAAAGTGACAGCCCGGAACCTCCGTGCCTGCCTCCTTCGGAATGAGACGGTGCTGGCAGAGGAAAGGAGGCAGAGAGGCGCTTTTTCTTTCTTTCTCATCTGGAAAAGTACAGAATTTTTTGCCAAGTGCCGTAGAAATCCGTCAGAGCACACGGGGATAATTTGAAGGGCTTTCATCCTAAGCGGTCGCATTGAGATATTGCTTCCTTTCGCATTTTTTTTTTTTTTTTTAAATCGCTCTCTGCTTTCACCTTGCGTTTTTACTTATATTTAAGAAGTAGTATTTTTAATTTATTTCACTTTCATCATTTCTCCGTGAAGGTACCTGCTCTGAATTTTTTTTTTTTTCCTCACTCATATATGTAAAAATATGCACGGATAAGCATTACATCATCTGGAAAGGTTGAAGACTTTTAGTCAATTTTAAAGTTAGGAAGGGGAAATTAGAGTGGGGATAGAATAAGGGTAAACCTGTTATTCTTTAATTTCTTTTTTTTTTCCTTCTGTCAACTCTTTGACTGACAAACATTTATTGCAGTTTCTGTGCGTTTTTAATAGTGGGTTGGGGTATTTTGGAACATTTAGATATACATGATTGAAAACCATGACATGTGTAAAAATATGCTCGAATTGCTTAAGTTTTATTAAAAATGCACGTTTGTCATTGCAGTTTTAAGGACAGAAAACAAATTCTTCTGGGGTGCCAGCTATTCTATTGCACTGCCTCCTCCGATCCGAGAACGTAACATTGCCTGTAATGCTTTCCACCCTGCCAGATAAATCAGATTAAACACACAATTCTCAAAATAGGCAAAGCAGGTAGAACAGGGAAAAGGGTTTCTGGTGTGGAATGAACGAGAGAGGAGCACAGGGCAAAGTGTGAGGTTTTCCTGAAGGATGGAAATAATTAAACCCCTGGCAGAGGGTGAGGGATGAATGCTGGATGAGGGTGCCTTCACATCTTCTTAAGTAGACACAGGATGAGAAAATGCATTGACAGGCATGGCTGGTCCAGTGTGAAGCACTGGGGAGGGCAGAAATCAGGAGGTGAATCTTAAATGTGTGGATGTAGAGCGACCTTAGAAACATTTTTTTTGTCTCCTGCGTGCCTCAGAATACGAAAGGATTGAAATCCCCCAAAGTGTAAACTTGGAAATTTTTGGCATTTCTTAAGGAAACTGCAACAAGTTTGAACATTAAGAAATTATCTATCTATTTATTTATTTATTTCTGTCAGGCAGCAGCACTGTGCATTTCTCTCTGTCCTCTCCAGCCAGATACCTTTGGGAGGGAGAGGTTTGCTGTTTATAGGACAGAAAGCATCAGCCTGGAAGTGCACTCTGACCAGTGCTATGCATTTAAAACTAGATTTGCATAGAAATGAACCGTGTTTCTCTCCAGAAATCTTTAAAAAAAAATTAAAAAAGCAGATATTTTTTTTTGCTACTGTACTGATGCCTGAAATTCAGTGTTCTAACCTACTTAGTCCCCCTTGCAAGGGTTTTTTGAAGAACAGAATAATTTTTGCTTTATGAGGTCGAAGTACCATGAAAATCACTTCCATTTATTCCGTGATCTATGAAGTCAGCAGTAATTTCACTTTCAGTTTCCATGTGTTTTTGGATCACAGTCAAACCTGAATTTGTCTCCCAAAGACTGGAGAGTGTAATGTGTACATGATAGATGCATCTGCATGGATTCTGTGCTGCCATACAGCAACATCTGTACATTTGTCATTCCAGGGGGACTAAAATTAAATGTTTTTTGTGTATAGTAATATTCCAAGAAGAAAGCATTGTGAAAACATGTAGTGGGTGGTTTAACGATTCTCTGCAACTTAAAAAGTCTGTTTGTTTTTGGCATCATACTTGATGTCAAAATGCAGATTTTTAGGGTCTTTTTATGGGGAATCTTTGAAGAAAATGGCACCTACCTTCATGTTAAGTCTGGATAAGATGGTTTTATTCATTGGTAACACTTCTTAGGACTTATTAGAGCCATTTTATCAGAGTCAAGAGTCGGAGAATAATATTTTTAAAGGACTTCAGATTTTAATGCAGTGTCATATCAGATATGTATCTCTTTGAAGGAAATGACTGCATATATAAATAGATATGTCACGTACACATTTATTTTCATTATTCTATCTATAACTCCATCTGAACTCCATTGTGTGACAGGCAGGGCTCTTTTATGAGTGTGTGTGGTGGGGGGGGACAGGTTTCTGCTTGGCTTTTGCCATTGCCTTTTTTCTCCCCTTATGGAACCACACCAGGTTTGCTTAAGACACCAGCAACACATATATATATACACACACCATAGAGGTACAAGTGGTTTTTCATTGTGTTACATCTCATTCTGCTTTTAACTTTAAAATATGTGAGATTGTTCATGTTGATGTTTTTCTTTTTGCCTTTTTTTTTTTTTTTTTTTTATTTTTTCCTTGGGGGAGAAATAGGTTAAAAATAAACCCATGGGTTTAACTCTGCAGTTGTAGTTTTGGCCTTAATTTCTGTTGGAGATAATGGGAACCATCTGAATAACAATAACAAGGTTGGCCCCCATATTTCCCCACAGTCACTCAGCACAAATACATTTTGTCAAATTAGATAGGAGCAGTGTCACTGGGAAGGCTTTATGTTTGTGAAATAGCTTCCTTCTGGGGACAATAAAATACTGACACGCTCTTCCATCCAATTAGTATTTCTGAAGCCTGAAACAAAAACCTCCCCAAATACCTGGTTAAAGTTAATATATTTCGTGAGGGTTTTAAACTCTCTTTGCTGTGAGTTCCTTAAGAATACAGGTAACTATTAACCATAAATGCATTGCAGCCCTGGAAAGTGCGTGGGATGATATAGACATCAGTGGGAGCTCTGCAGCTGAATTCACTACCTTGAAAGCCTGAGTCATGCAGTTCTAATCCTGAGCAAGGCTTTTGAGTTGCCTTTCAGGGTTACTCCACCTGCACCACCTTCCCTGTTACTCTGCCTGAGTATCCCAGAAGTGAGCATTTCAAATGAGCAGCAGAAGCCTGCTGCAGCCTGCTCATAATTAGTAATGGGGCATTTCACTAATTACAGTGAGAGAAGGCAGGGGAGGCTCTGAGGGGAGAAAAGGCCTCCTTCAAAATCCTGCCTCTTTTTGGTAATGACTGTCACCAAGCTAGCTCAGGTGCTGCTTTCAGAAATGAGGATCTTTCAGAAATGAGGATCTTTCAGAAATGAGGATCTTTCAGAAATGAGGATCTTTCAGAAATGAGGATCTTTCAGTGTCAGTCTCTGCTGTGGGTATGCTGAACCCATTTCCAGGCTGCATTTCTTGCATGCCCGTTGCCCATAGATGCTCTGCTGAAATCAATCGAGCATCGGGAGGCACCAATACAGCACAGATGACACTAAAAATACATTTCCATTAAAATGATTTCCTGTTTGAGTCCTCTCCCCGCCGTGTATCTATCAATATGGGTTTTAGCAGCGTTTTGGAAGATGGAGAAGGATCACACTGAGCTGGGAGCAGGGGTTAGGCTGGAGGATGAGGAGCCAGAGCGACGGTGGTGCTGAGAATCCCCCAAGAAAAATGGTGATTTTTCTTTCTCGGTGCTGGGGATGCAACATCCGAGAAAAGAGCAAGCTGCTCTCTTTGTAGAAACGTTCTGAGATACCTGCAGAGCTTGTGTGGAATTGTGTAAGCAGATCCTCACCTTGGGAAGTTGACTGGATGTGCAGGAAGCATTCAGCTTGGTGCTCGTGTGTGGATGGCACAGCACAGCTCGGGGTGTTTTTAATCCGGTGGTACCCGAGCTATGAATAGCTGTTAATTAATCACCAAATGCCAAAGGGAGAAAAACTGTTATTGCTGGGCACTCAGAGGACATGGGGGCAGCTGTATCTGTTTCAAAAGGTGTGTTCCTCCTGTGCTCAGGCTGTGCTGCTCCCCCAGCTGCTGGGGCTCTCCGGGGGGATTTCCTCCCGTGCTGTGGGCAGTGGCTGAACTGGAGCTACAGGACACTAGTGGGCAGCAAACCACAGAATCTGTGTCTTCCTAAGCTGTAGGAGCACACAGAGACAGCTCAGAGAGGCGTTTTGCCTGTGTTTTGCCATCAAGGGTCACTACAAACTGGTGGGCGCTGCGTCTTCTTCCCCGCAGCGCTGGCCAGCAGAGCTGTGTGACAGTGAGGGTGTTTTTGGGAGGGGTTCAAAGAGAGGTTTTTTTTCTGCAAATTGTAAAAACAAACCTCTAAACCGTTTTAAATAGGGCCTTAACCAGCTCACAGCTCTTCACTGTGATTTCATAAAACCACAGGTTTAATTTGGAAAAGCTCTTTGTGCCCAGCTGTTGCCCCAGCACTGCCAGGTCCAGCACTGAGCCCTGTCCCCAAGTGCCACATCTGCACGTCCTTCAGACACCTCCAGGGTGACTGTTCCAAGGCTGGAGAACCCTTCCCATGAAGAAATTTTTCCCAGTATCCAATCTAAACCTGCCTGGTGCATCTTGAGGCCATTTCCTCTCATCCTATCCCTTGTTCCAAAGTGAAAAGACCTCGACCCACACCTGGCTTCACCTTCCTCTCATGGAGTTTTAGAGAGGCACAAGGGCCCCCTGAGCCTCCTTTGCTCCAGGCTGAGCCCCTTTCCCAGCTCCCTCAGCCCCTCCTGGGGTTCCAGACCCTTCCCAGCTCCCTCAGGGAGCTCCACAGGATTTTTCCAGACCCTTCCCTTCCCTGGACATGCTCCAGCCCCTCCAGGGCTCTCTTGAAGTGAGGAGCCCTGAAATGAAAACAAGATTTGGGATGTATTTCAGTGGAACTTCCTCAGTGCTGCTGAATCTGGAAAAGTTCAGAAGTTGATTTTAATTTTGTTTGTTCTTTGAGTAAACTTTTGTCGTATAACATACTGCTAATTTGAATTATTTGGGGAAAATCTCATGGGTTTTGGTGGTTAGCTCATCCAGAATGTTCCTCCAGCTCGTGAGTTGTGCAGGTCTCTGAGCTGAGCTCAGGTTGAGCCTGAATAAGAAACTTAACAAATACCCTGTTGGATTGACAAAAAAAAGCAGAAAACAAAAAAATGAAGCATCTTTCTGGGGGTGGGAGGTTGGGGCAATAGATTGAGGAGCAAAATATATGGAATTTCCTGTTTTCTCCACAAAGTTTACTCTATTTAAAAAGTTAAGATGTGTGTAGGATCAAGGCCTGTTTGAACATACCACTCATTTAGCCTTTGATTTTATTTGGCACATGCCATTTATCAATCTCTTGGTCTTGGTGTCTTTTCAGATTTGCAGTAGGAAGGACTAATTCCATCTTCTACTTTAAAAATTGAAGATGGGAGTGAAACATTATATTAATCTTTTATTCTAATGTACATTTTTGGACATTTTTAAAGTGTTATTTCTTTTGAGTCATTGAAACTCTAAATATACTAAAAAATCCATTTAAGCAACATACATCAGAATACTTAATTATTTCAAGGTGAATGTATAGGTGTCTGCAGTTAAATTGCTTTCCAATATATTTTCAGTTATTTCATAATCTTATTCAATCATCACTTTCTTTTCATTTAAACTGTTTTGAAATCAATGAAATTAAGATTTGAAATTGTAATTCTTCAAAAGAAGCTTTATCTTCTCCATCTTCACCTCCCTGCCCCTCAGAAACATTTCATTGGTGTTGTGGAAAATAAAATAACATAAAATGAGAGGTATTTAACAGTAAAAGCCTTTTGCAGCTCAGTATTTTAGACCATGGAAGAGAACATCTTCAAGAACAAGCCACTGATTCCTCAGGCACTTGTTGGCACTGGGAGCTTTTCTTGTCATTGCTTGTCTTTGGATACTGCCATTCTGGAAAAAAAAAAAATCTTATTACCTCATAAATACTTTTTTTTTTTATTTTTCCCCCTATTAGAGAACTGGGTTAATCATCAGCAAAATAAAAAGTAGGGTATGTCAATAAATACCTTTCACAGTGGAGTGGGCAACAAATGCTGTGATCTGTTTTGAGGAAGAAAAGAAAGGCAAGTGGACGGACAAACAGGCTGACAGAGATTAGCAAGTCTTCCCAGCATCCCTATTTAAGCTATTTTTACTCAGAAGGCAGGGAGTAAGACTTAAGAGTGAGCCAGCAATCCTATTTATAGCAATCCATTTTTAAATGCAAAGGCTCTGAGAAGGAGAGTCACCTCCATCCTAAACACCTCCCTGGAGCTCCCTCAGCAGCGAGGGCTGGAGCAGCCCGGCCAGCCCAGCTGCATCCCTGATGTGCTCCTGCTGAAGCTTCCAGAAGGACAGAGCCCTTGGAAGTGCAGGAATTTGGGCCATGGGGCAGCCCAAGAGCAGGACTGAAAACAGCTTTGCTCCACATCCACGTGGCACAGACAAAGGCACACACAGGGATCACCCGAGGAATTTTTTACCCTGCTGCCTCTCCATGTATTCCCTTGGAGACAGTGTGGCTCTCAGTGTAATTTGTCAGGGATACAGTTCCTTCTGAGATTTTAAAATAAACATATATATTTCTGCACATTTACATATGTAAATCTGCATAGCTTGTAGTTGCTTAAAAACTACTGCGTATGGAAAATTTGGCACTTGCTTTGCTGCCGAAGTGCGCTTGATGCTATTTTCTTCCAATTAATTACACTGTAATCCCATGCAGAAGATTTGTGGCTTAAGATTTATGTTTTTTGCTAGGCTAAAAATTATTCTCAGTAACTTTCTGCCATCTAAATTTTTGGAGTAACTTTGGGGAGCCCTCCGGTGTTTTTTAAGAATATCAGAAGCATATTCTTGAAATGACCGGCGCTATTTCAGCGCAGCTAGAATATAATTATACTGCACTGTAGCTGCAAATAGTTGCCTATCTACATAATCTACTCAGAGTGATTCTATAGATAAGATTGTAGGGTTGCTGTGTCTATATAAATGTCTGTTGGCGTGAAATCCTCTCATGTGGTTTTGCAAATTGAGTGGCTCACGCTGAGCCTGCACGCTCGGGGCGTTCGTCTCTCGGCACTGCAGAGTGGCAGCCCCCAGTGGCTCCAGCTTTTGGGTTCCACAGAATTCAGGAATTTGTGGGGGAGCTTGCTCCTTGCTTTGTTCTTTAGGAGGGTCTCCATGATAACAACTTGCCCAGTAAAGTTTTCTAGAGGTTTAGTGTGGAGTTCAAGTAACAAATGTCAGTCTTCGAAGCGTGGTTTTTGTTTAAGCTCTCTGGGAAGAGTTTTTGGGATGCTGGAATGAGTAGGCTTGGAGGAATCCATGTGTTGTTGTTACACTGCACTCCACAAATCTCCTGGTAGGATTTGAGTGCACCCAAATCTCCATGGTTGCTTTTTTTTTCCCAGGCCATGGCAAGGTGATGCATAAAGTGCAAGCTCTGGCTTCTGTTGAATTCTCTGGTGCAATTGTTTTTTCTATCATAAATCACTGTGTTTTAAGGTTTGTTTGTTTGTTTTTGTTTTTTGGTATTACCTTCTGAAGTCTTTGGAGTTTTCTGTGTGAGTTTTATTAGGAATTTTGGCCCTGACTCAGGAAAATACTGTGAGTGCATAAAGTCAGTCCCTTGATAATTATGAGTTGAGCATGTGACAAGCTGTTAGAACACTCCTGGCTTGAGCTAAGGACAGAACAAGTCCTTGACAAAGTCCTTTTTGTTATGAAAAGCAGATTCAGATGTCCCTGGAATGGAATCTTGCTGGAAAAAATGTCATTCAAGCAGAATAGACTTTTGGTGGACCTCAGCTCAAGCAGGAAAGTGGTTCACCATCCACACTACACCCTGTCCACCTGAATCTTTTCCTCTCATTAAGTGGCTTTTCTGTGGGGCAGTTTAAAAGCCAGTTCACATATTATTTCTAGACAAGTCAACTGTAATTTGTGTTGCAACTGCAGTTGTGAAGCACAAAGCTAAGTGTTTGCTGTGTCATGATATGAAGGAAGTAATTTGGGAAGCTGTCAGTGAAATAGAAGTTCTCCAGTTATGTTTGCAGACATCCAATGTTGAGAGTTTTTTACATAGTTAAGTGATTTTCAGATGTCTGCAGTAATATTTGCATTATATTTCTTTATGCTTTTAGCTGTAGTTTTTTAGGAAGCCTTCTTTTGTATCTTTCTTGCTAGTTTTGTAGCGTGACCTCGAGGTTTCTCTTCCACAATGACAGCCTTTTCCACAGCCCTGTTGTGTAGGGGCTCTAGAAACCAGATTTTTGTCATTTCAAGCACAGAGAGTGAGGTTCACCTCACTATGGGACTCGGGTGATGGGTGGTGATTACCACGGTTTTTGTTGTGTCAGATGTGGCTGAGGCTTTTTGTTCTGAACATTTTATAAATCTGTATCTATAAAATGTCGAATGAATGCTCAGGGGAGAGGGAGAGATGGGGGCACAAACACAACTTTTTGTGGGGAGGGCAAAGGAAGTGAAAAGGGTGAGTTGGATCTGCACAGGTGTCCAGACAGTGATGTAAGGTGTGGTGAGAAGAGGGAGGGCACTCACAGGGCATGAATCCCTCTGGGACAGCAGGAGGGCAGTCCCTGGAGGGCAGATTTGAGCTGGACAGGTTATGGTGAAGGACCCTGAGCTCTTGGCTTCAGTTTGAGTGGGAATGCAAAGCTGAGTCTGTTCCCCTGTGAGCTGTGGGTGGAGAACACGACAGAATGTGGCTTTGGGACTACCCAGTGCTCTGTTTTGGCTACTGGTCTGTGCCAGAGGAAGCTGGTGCTCCCCATGGATCCTGCTGTGTGCCAAGGGACAGGGAGCTCAAAGTCCCAGCTGCCCTTGTCCTTCACTGCCTGAGCTCAGATTTTTCTTGCATTCTTATCTACTCCTGTTATTTAATCCCTGCTCTAGGCTTAAATTTGAGGCCTACTACCTGTCTTCTCTCTGCATTTTTCCTAGCTATTTATATTTATTTTGCCTCTTCCCCTGAGGCAAATGGATTTGGGGGAGTGGAGATCAAGGATGGACAGCAATCTCATGAATGTCAGTGTGGCTGTAGGGTAGGAAGGGCAAGTTCCTCATCTGAGCGAAGGAGGAAGGAGCTGAGCTCCTTTATTGGGCAGGAGGGAGATAATTAATCCTCAGGAAAAGAGGCTGAGCTGTCAGGCTCTCAGAGGAGCCCTGGCAGGGGTGATTTGCTGTTCAGCTGTTGGGAGCTGTCAGCTCTGGTGCAGTGGGGTTTGCTCAGAGCAGATCTCCCAGCCTGGCTGCCGGGACCTCTCGGGGTGGGAAATTGTGGGAGCACTCCTGGAGAGGAGCAGCTCCTCAGTTCCCCACTGGAGAGCAGATCTCTGTAGCAAACTGGAGAGATCTGAGTCCTCATTGAGTCCTGAGGAACGCCAAACAGTCATGGTGGGAACACAGCCTGCAGTAGGGAATGTTTATTTTTATTTTTATTTTTTTCAGGGGAAGAAGGAAAAGATACGGTTTTAGCTTTTCTGTCCTAGTCTAGAGTAAAAATCTTGTCCAAAAATCTTCTGTTCTTCAGCAGTTTTTGCCCTTATCTGTTGTGTTCATGCTCGAGGGGCAGTGTGGCTTCAGAGATGTGACTGCATGTGCTCCAACTGTGCTTGTCCCACTGGTGATGGAGCTGGAGGCCTTTTGGAATATCCAACCACTGGCACACGTGAAGGCAGTGCAGGGCAAGAGAAATGCCTGTCTGAAGATGCTCCAGCTGCAGCAGTTCAGTGCATATTTATTAAGTCCAAAAGTTAGTCCCTAGTGGATAAAAGCAATTACAGCATTTCTACCACATCTCAAAATGCGTTTCCATAGAAGAGAATAATGCTGGGCCTTAGTAATTTCAAAAAGACTTAATGAGATTTAAAAAAAATAAATTCTAAATAATAGTAATCTGACTGCTACTTAATTTCAAGAGGTTTTGAGAACTTTTGGTGTCAGTAAATTGAGTTTCTGTCCTGTCTGTGTTCCAGGATAACAGCCTTGTTTGCTCACCATGTGATGCAGTTGCTCTCCTTCCCCACAGTTCCTGCTGCTTTCAGTCCCTGGCGTGGACACTCATTGGAATAATTGGGATGGGGGTTAAGGTTGAGCATCTCAGCTCTGCCATTTCCTATGGCATGTGCAGCTGGCCTGGTGCTCAGAAAATTTTACACAAAATAAGTAGCACGTATGAAACAGCTTCCAAGTGGAAAATGAAGGCATCATCATGGCATGGCACAGTGCTGGTGCTCTTATGAGTTGGGACGTGGGAGATGCGGGGAGCTGGGCTGGGTTTGCAGCAGGGGATGCTCTCACTTGGCCCAGCACCTTCCAGAGGGCAGGAAGAGAGATTTAGGGGTGATTTTGGGGGGATGGTTGCTGTGTTCCATGTCTCTGATCATGCTGCAGTCTCAGGTGATGTTACCAGCTCTGCGTCCCTCCCCTCCCACTTCGCCTTGTTGCAGCTTTTGGGATGAGGTGCAAAACCTCCTGAGTTTGCTTTCAAGCTGTTGCTTGGAAAGAAACAAACAGGAATTTAAAACTAAATGTTTTAAACAAGTAACATATTTTAGACCTCATAACTTTTAAACCTTAATGGAAATACTTTCACTTTTTAATTAAAAAATTGTCTCCATATTTGGCGGTACAGGATCTCTCTCTCTGAGTCAGGAGTGTGTGCAGTATGGTGGTTTTACCTTCATGTCAGTGAGAAACTGATTTACTGCCTTATAATCAGGCAACCTGAACAACCTGGTCTAGTGGAAGGTGCCCATGGCAGGGGGATTGGAGCATCTTTAAGGTCCCTTCCAACCCAAACCATTCCATGTCAGTTTTTTTTATTATTATTTTATTATTTTTCATCTATCAGTCACTTACTGAAAGTGTGGCAATGCTTTAAAGGAACATGCAGCTCTGTTGCTGGGAGGTTTTCTGGCATCATCCCCTGCAAAGGAGAGCTGCTTCCTGCTTTCTTGAGAGTTTCCAGACTCTCAATATTGATTGCACGTAGGAGGGTGCCCAATATGGGCAAACCCCGAGGTAAATTTTCCCTGTGCTGTATCTGGCTACCTTATTTTATTAGTGTACACTCATTCTGAGGAGCTGAAAGGATTATTAGTAATAGCTCTGTAAGAGGGATACAATCAATTTAAATTAGCTCACGCTTGAGCCTGTGTGATCTGGTGCCTTTAAAATGTAGGTAAGCAGCTCATCATTTTGCTCCCTTACATAACGTTGTAGGAAACTTTTCCCAAGCCCAATCTTGTGGCACGTAGGCACATGGTTAATTGTGGGCCAGTGATTGGATTCCATGATCTCTGAGGTCTCTTCTAATCTCGGTGATTTTATGATCTTCTCTCTATAAATGTTGCAGTCCATTACATTTGGATGTTTTTTATGTCCAGAATTATCCACTTGAAAACATAAACACTTATCCAGAGTAATTCAGCTGCGTTATTTTGTGTAAAAAAATCAAGCAAGAGACACCTCTGAAGATTCTTTTCCCTGTCCAAGTCCTGCTTCTCCCCTTCCTCCTTTCCATAAATTCTTCCTGTCCATATATCTCATCCTAACAAGTGTCATTTGATTGTGTGGGCAAACACCAGGGGTGATTTTCCTGGTCTCTCCAGATTTCTGCCTTACAAAAGTGGTATGATTTTGCCAGGAAAGCCAGACAGTTTTTCACAGCAAAGCTCCCTTAATATCTCCTGCTTTTCCATTCTCGCCTGCCCCGAGCCAAAGAAACCCAGCTGATTTAGACTAATTATTTCAAATGCAGTTTGTAAAAGGATGCTAATACTTTGCTGTATCCCTGAAGGTCATCTAAGCGATCCATAGTTAAACATTCATGTGGGAGACTCTGGGGGAAACAGTAAGGGATGATTATAATGGAAACACAGTGGGCTGAAGTGTGTGCTCGTGCTCGAGCCTTCACAAGGCAAACCAGGGTGGTGGAGTGCTCCTGTGCTTTTACAGCTCTTAAATCTGAATAAACTAAAGCCTGCAGACCCTGCTCCAACATCTTTCACTGTGTGATCCAGCACTGCTTCAAACTGCTTCTTCAGCACCACAATCCTCAATCTCTGTTGTGTTTTATTAAGGGGGGAAAAAAATAAAATTATCTGTGCACGATCTCACGTCATTAAAATGTGCTGGGTGCCCAAGGTGTTTCTTCGTCTGTTCCTCTGGCAGCTTTTCCCCTCAAGTGATTATGCTAATTAGTGTTTGATCAGATGATTAAATTATAATTCGATTAATCCTACGTGCTAAACGCTCTGAATGCATTTCCACTGCCTGAATGCCTTGTGCTTAAGCATTCCTGTTTGCAGCTTGATAGGAGGCTCCTGCCTTTCCCCGTGCCTAATGGATTTTCTCTATTAAACCCACTACGGTTCCTTGTAACGCTGGGATGCAGGGGAAAGGGCTTTTTGTTTTCCTCCTCTGCTGCACAGAGCCAGAAGTAGGTAGGTTGCTCCTAGAGGATTTGAAGGTTTCCAGGGGTTACAAAAAATAACAGAGGGGAAAAAGGTTCCAAGCTTTTTATTTTCTGTTGATGTATACTCACCCCATGTCCCATTCATAACTCATAACTTACCAAGGTAAAAAACTGGTACAGCTAAATCCTCAGTCTGTTTGCATTCTGAGTGTTTTTTTCCCCAAATAATTCCCCCCTTTTCAAAGCAAAAATGTATTATTTTGGACCAGAGACTCTCTTCTTTGCAGAACAAATTTTCTGTCTGTGTGAGAGTGGGGTAGAGAGAGAGAGAGAAGGTTGTCTCTACTCCTACTACCTGCTTTGCCCTCCTTTTTCCACCAGGTTTATTTTTGCATGCCATCTCTAGGAGGTAATCTCCAGCAAGGGTGTGGAATGAAGAACACACTGAAATTACAACCTTGGTGCTGCTGAGAGATTAATGCTCAGCTGCTGCATTGCTTTCTTTGTCTTTGGGGTCCTGCATTTTTAGGTCATCTAATTTCATATAAGTCAGTTCTACAGTGCTTGAGAAAAACAAAAGAACCAATAATATTAAAATTTTTTAAACATGAGGTGGTTTGGAATTCAATATTAAATATTTACAGGTGTTACATAGCTGAACACATTAACTGGCTTCTCTGTTTTTATGGAGGTAGGCACCAGTGTCTCCCTCTGTCAGTCTGATAGTAATGAGTGGCTGGAGTTTAGAGGGAGGATGTTAAATTTAAATCCCTTGGTTTGTTTCCATCCTACGGTGCAGAAAACACTACCATGGAACAGCCTCCCTCCCTCTTCCCCTCTCTCCCTCTCCTGCATTTATCTCAGGGGAAGTGTGAAACAGATTGAGCCCAGGGTTGCCAAGACCTGTCTAGGGGGATTTTGCTTTTTTGTACCCCAGGTGTGGGAAGGTAGAGCGAGGGAATAGGGATGTAAAGGATGTTTTCTCTTCCCTCTCCTTCCCTTTGTTTACCTGAAAAGCTGTCAGAGATTCATAGAGCTCCTTTAACATCTTATTTACTCCTTTCAGACTGTCTAGGAAAGAAATTTTACCTGTGAGGTGACTGGCATGCTGCAATCTATTGCCAGCTACAAACCAGCGTGGGGTAAATGAGTCCTCTGCTAGTAAAGCCATAGAGGCCAAAAGCACCTTCACTCTCTCAAAGTGCAGGTGTGTGGCTGTGATGGAATACTGAGATCTCGTCATTTAATAAAATCTATGCCCTGGCAATGAGTTCAGCCTCATCCTTTGCCAGAGACCCCACCCTGGGAGCCTTCCCTCACCCTTGGCTCACCAGTTTGCACTCTTGCCTCAGTGCTACTCCCTCCAAACAGATTGTGGGCAGATGTTGGCTCTGCCAACATCTGTCCAGATTTAAGAAATTAAAACCTATGGCTTTTAGTCTCCTGCTACGTGTTTGGGAGGGGGAATTGCCCCTGATCCCACATGGGATGGATGCAAACCCCCTGCTTTATATTGCAGCTGGGCCGCTCTGTGAACCCCTCTGCCTTCAGGGTTTGTGGGGTGCAGTGCTCCATCTGGAAGGCAGTGATGAGAAGCTGCAGGCAGTAATACCTTCAACCCATGCAGATAAATAGATCTGGAAGTAGGCTTGTGTCACCATCCTCATTTTAGAACTGAAAGAATTAGGCTAAGCTGAATTAAGGCTCTAATTCTAAATGAAAGTGCTAGCTTAGGATGCTGCTTAGCTCATTCTTTTTAAAAGTTTAATTTCAGATTCATTTCCTGAGTATCCCCATGTGGACAGGTCCTCAGACTCTGCCTGGCCTTGGGTAAGCTACTTAAGCTTGTGAGCTGAGGACGTTACTGCAAAATACACTAAAGCATGTGTGGGAAGTGCATTGAGAATTCCATGGGAGATAATTGTATGCCTGCCTTTTTATTTTATTTTATTTTTTGTTTGGTTTTGTTTATTTAGCACCCTCAGTGTGGTCCTCCAGACAGAAATCAGCTTTGCAAAGGTGATCTTGGAGTAGGGGAAAGATGTGGAAGATGGCTGTGCTGAATGAGGCACTCCAGGCTATTCCACTGAAGTCTCTAACTCAGCTCTCTGTCTGCAGTGGGAACACATCCCCTGCCCACCTGACAAATGCTCTTTTGGGTGGATATAAATATCCTTAGAGCAGTGAGCCTCTGGAAGTAGAGGAATTCATGGTGAGCAGCATGAGGAAACCTTTGGAAAATGCCATCTCCCTGTCACTGAGTCATCCTTGCTCTTTCCCTGGGAAGAACACATTCCAATAGTCCAGCAGCAGAGGTCAGTGCTGATTTGCATTGGAGAGGCAAATCTGAGCTCCCAAGGAAGGGGTAACTTATCCACATCCCCTGTGTCCAAAAAAACCCCACCACACTCCTCACTGCCACTGGTGTCACAGTTGTGTTTCCCTGTGGGTTCCTCAATTAAAAACTGGGAGCTGTTGATAGGATATCACCATCCAGGTGCACAAACTGCTGCTGTTTTAAGCATAAAATTCCTAAATGCTACCAAATCAGAGCTCAGTAAATCTGGAACTAGTTTGGCTTCCCACCTTCAGGCAGCTACAAATAGACAAATTTTGAAGAGGGTCTTTCTTTGGGGGAGAGACACATGGTTGACACGCAGCTCTGACCTCAGTTAAAGTCTCCTGAGGCTTGCACAGAAATTTGATGGATTTCTTCCTCCTTTTTGAGTGTTTTCATCCTCCTTTTTCCCTGAGCAGCAGCAGGTTTGTCAGAGTGCTGGTGTTCTGCCTGGCACACCTATTGCCTTGTCTGGGGGCAGTCACGCTTCCCTGGCTGGTTTTAATGGGTGTAAACCTTTCTCTGCTTCTCTCCCTGACCTTCACACTCTCTCAGTGTGTTTGGGGTTGGCTGCTTGGTTTGATTACTGTTTGATTGCTGTTTTAAAGGGAGGATCAGCTCAGGTTGTTCTTCCTGGTCAGGGCTGCACACAATTTCATCTGATAGTGGGGAAGGGAGAAAGAACAGGTTCACAAGCTGGCCCTTTCCTTTTTAAGTCTTTGATTCCGAGGACACCCTCACCTCAAGGTTATCCCACTCTCCAATATCCCTGTATCTCATTTGTACCACTGACTGCTTATTTTTCTATTTTTCCCCCCAGAAATCAGCACTTACATGTTGGACAGTGAGAAATATTGTCAACTGTCTCCTTGTCTTTTTTTTTTTTCTTTTCTTCTGGAAAATATGGCTTGTATCAGGTGCAGCTCCAGACTGCCCCCAAACCCTGTAAATAGTTTGGAACAAGTACATGCAGTTAGTCCTGTCCAGTCTCTGAAAAATCCCTGTGTCTTGCAGGTGTCTCAGTCCTCTGCTGTTTGCAATGTCTATTTTCTGTATATCTCAAGAGGAAAGGAGGTACAGGAGGTTATTAGAAGGAGGAAATGATCCTCTGGCACTAACCTGGATATTTTTCTCTTAAAAAAAAAAAAGGAAAAAAAAAAAGAAAAAGAGCCTGCAGCTTCCTCTTGGAATTGGGTCCGTGAGCAGCTGACTATGTTTGCCATGAATGACAATTAATAATGCCTAGCAACAACAACCAAACAGAGCAGAAATAAGATTGTCTGGGGAGAGGGGGAAAAAAAAAATCCCAGCAAAAATCACTGGATAACCCATATGCTTTATTTTCAAAGTGGAATTAATGAATCCAAAACTATTTAGCTACTGTGTGCACTTCAGCTCTGGGCCACCCATGTGTGGAAGGTTTTCTTGGCCGGAGGGCAGGAAAATTTAAATTTTTTGTGTCTTTTGCCTTTTCCTCTTGCATTAACAGCTAGTGCAGCACTAGCTCTCACCTCAGGAGGAAAAGCTGCTTCTTCCTGCTGTTCTCCCTTCTCCTGCCCAGGGCTGTCTCTGGTGCCATCTCACAGCACTTGCCAGTCCCAAAAAATTGGTTTGAAAGTGAGGAGAGTAATTTACCCGTGTTTTAACTTATTTTTCTCCTCCTGTTCCCTTTTCTGTCCTCAGTCACACCAGATATGTAAATATTCATCCCCAGAGATGACTAAAATTGTATAAGAAATTTTTCTTTAGCTCTGCCAGAAAGAAGTTTGGATTCATACACCTGGAGTGGATCTCACTCCCTCTTGGAAAAACTGGCTTAATGATAATAAATGTGCTTCTACAAAGTCAATATTCCTTTCAAGTTCTGCCTGTGCTTTCATCAGCTTGGGGTGTGTATGTGGGAGAATGCTTAGAAAGAGTATTCACAAAAATGCTTTCTGGCAAAGGAAGAGATCACACATCAGATCAATGAGATTTCCACAGAAAAGAGAATTGAAGTGATTTAATTTTATCAGCCAGCAATCTTACATTTGGGACCAGTTATGTTTTACTGGTATCTCTAGAAAATAAACTTCTTTGAGAAAATATCGTAGAAAAAAGTAATTTTATAAAGCCTCAAAAACCGAAGCCTGGCACGCAATTTCAAGATGAGCACGTGTACTTCTGTAAAACCATTAACATCCACGGCTTTTGATCGTGACAGGCTCTTACAAATGTGCAGTTCCTGGCACATTTAGTTGTGCTCTGGCATAAATGTGTAAATGTTGGAGCAAATCTGTCCTTTCAGGACTCAGCTTCTCAATGGATCAGACACATCAACAGCGAGGAGTAAGCCAAAGAGTGGAAAAGGTGTATTTTGAATTATTTTTCCTTGTCAGAATACCCAGACCATTTTCATCCTCTCATTTATGAGACCCTGTCCAGTTCATTTCACCTGATTAAAAGTGGCTACATTAGCCCTCAAACTCTGCACAGTTTGACCTAAACCACAGGAGGAATTGGCCCCTAAAAGATTCTGTTATTCCTGTTTTCTCTGTCCTTGCCTTTCAGGAATAACAGAGCTCTTCTGTTTCTGCTGGGTCTGAGCAATTGGTGAGGATCTAGTCTACAATTTTTTGTGTATAAATGATCTTTTGGGATTATTCCAGGATAAGAGTGTTAGAACCACAGCTAATGAACTCTAAGTACAGAAATTGAGACTCCTTTCTGGATGATGGCTGTGACAAATATTAACACCTGATGGACACATAATTGTGCTTCTGGAAAAAGGACTCTCTCAATTTTTTTTTCCCCCCACCTAAGCTGTAATTGCAGTTGGAAATGCTATTCAAATCCTCCTTATATTTGAATTTTTACTGTTGACCTGTTGTAACTCAAAATTCCTTCTGTCTGAAATGGACAATTCACAATTTGTTCCTCATCATAGACAGAGTTGTGGTGCTCCAGAACCCAGGGAATAAAATTGAGGCAGCATTCCAGCTTCTTGAGACCTTCCCAGGTAATAAACATTAAAAAAGACACTTATAAAAATTCCTAAATATTTTAGTACACATAATAAAGATTTACTTGCTCTTGACTGTAGCTCATTGCTTTTGGATTTGGCTGACAGTTCCAGTTGCCTTTACACTTCTTCCCAATTCATTAATAGATTGATTGGAACATGAAACACAACATAATATAGGATTAAATAGCAGTTCACATTTGCCAGCCTGCTCTTCTCTTTATTCAGAAAAGAAAGAAAAAATCATCACTGAGCCATCACATTGGGCAATAAATAAAAAATATTGTTATATGACCCATTCCTAGAACTATTAATAAAAAAAAAAAGGCATATAGACATCTTTAGTTTTGTGTTCATAGTTTGTGGTTTAATGTATGTGATGGAAGAAAAATCCCATCACTTTCTAGACTCCTGTTATACTTTTAGACACACTGATTGACAAGTCATAAGTAGTGCTCCCAGCAACATTTGAGTTCTGTGGATTTACAGCTCATTATCACTTATGCTCTCTGGTAAAGATTTAAAACTGCCACATTTTTAGAACCTGAAATAGGAATAAGAAAAAAGAAAAATAAAAGACTAAAATAATTACCTCTGAAATGTGTATTACTGGCCTTATCAAATCCTTCTTTTAGCAGGAGGATGTCTTGGTGTTTTAAAACTCAGCAGCAATTGACATAAAGTTTCAGTGGAAATATTTCTGCCAGGATTTTGAAACTGTGTTAGATCTTAATGGCTCCAGAATGAGGCAGAGGAACAGAGTTACGTGGTTCAGCATTAGCATAGAAGACCTGAGCTCAAATCCCAGCTTTGTTACCTGTTTTCAGGTGCAGTGGCAGAAAAATCTACTTGTTTTTCATGGGTTCCTCAACAAATGAGAATATCCCGTGCTCAGGAACACGATAGGTGCACTCCATGCTGCTGGTTCCTACGTGGAAGTCCAAAAGGAAAACCAAATTAATTTGCTGTTGAGTGAATCATTGCTAAAGAAAACAGCCTGCAGAAATGCTTATTTTATGCAGTGTTTGCACTGTTCAGCAGGCACTTCAGAAACCTTGGGGGTGATTGGAGAACGAGTCGTGGGATGCAAATAAATCAATCCCTCCTGTGTATTTTAGTGTGGAAAACACAGAAAACCTGAGCTGGAGTGCACACACAGCCAATTGCAATGCAGTCCGTGGCTGAGAAGGAAAAATGTGTTATTCAGGTGAGAAATAAGCTCCCAGGTATCAATTTTATTTTTTCTTCCCTGGATCAAGGGAGCTCTTTCAAGGTAATCTGATTTCAGCATTCTCTGTGAATTCTGCTGGCTGCCTCTGGAAAGCTGTGCTCTCTGTGCCAGGCAGTAATTGCGTTAATCATCCATTTTTAAATAACTGCATTTGAAGTTAAGTTGAGAATTGCTTTTCAGATCTTTAATTTGCTTTGGAAAAGTGAAATAATTCCCACAAGGGTTGTGCTAATCAATATTCCAGAGGCAAGTAACCTTTGCTAATACTTGAATGTGGGATACTCTATATTCTTCTGCTTAAAGGATTCTAGGGGAAAAAAATACACCAATTCCATCTGTAATTTGGCAGGTTAATAACTTTTCTGACTGCCAGGCATAGGGGTTTTTAGTCAACAGGAGATTCATCAAGTACAAAATTGCATTATATTATCTTCCTTTCATTGTTGTTGTTTTTATTTTAAACCTTCTTGCTAATATAAATGATGACAAATTGCAGGGCTGTAAATTTGAAAGTCCCTAAATGGCATTTTTGTCAAAGCCTTTCCTCTGAAATGCTTACTTGGAAAGATTTTTAAACCTCAGGAGCTGGGGGAGGGGTTTTAATTATTATTATTATGCATCATGACACAATGCATTATGCATCATGGTTGTTTTTCTGCTTTTTAAACACTTGTTATGGATGATGAAACTAATCCAAATGGACATCCAGGGAGAGCTTCTGCAAAACCTTCCTGTGATGTCATATTCTGTTCCCAAGGAATTGCAGAACCTGGAAATGAGAGGATGGGCAAACTTAGAGGCACTTAGAAGCACACTAATAATTAGCTGACAGGTAGTCATCAAGGGAAAGTCACCTTTTTTATCCAAGGTGTCCTCCTTGGTGGAACTGGATGAAAACCTCATGTTTTATAAACTAAAAATGGTAGAATGTGGGCATTGCTGCCTTAAACATGGGAGTGTTTGACCCTGCCTCCTTTGAGGCCACCTGCAAATTACTGCTGATGCTCAGAATTTGCTTTCTTTACCTTGTTTTCCCCACCCAGACATGCACATAACTGAAAAATAAATTGGTAGTGAGGCTGTTTGAAAAGCTGATGGGATACAATAGTGCCGGAGCTGCTTTTTCATCTTGCCTCTCTCCATCAAGTAAATATTGCCTGTTCCCTTGAAATCAGTTTGATATTTAGGTTCTGCACAGGTACAAGAGGAACAAAGGAGAGAATTGTGCATTCATTTCTTTAATAAAACCTATTTTGTAAATAGTCATAGAGCTTGCATAGGCTGCATCCTGTAAATAAAGGAGAGAGAGAAAATCTGAGTAGATTTTTATGGAGTCACAGCAGGCAATGAATTTGAGAGAGGAGGGAAAAATAAAAATACACTGCCTCCCCAGGAGGCAAGTAGAATCCAATATTTTGTATTTCAGGGTTGGGGAAATGAAATTTCAGTGTCACTGTGGACATTGCAGATGATACTGGTGGTGACCCACAGATAATTGGCAACTACATTTGTTTCCTGAGATGCTGATCAGGAAAATCTGAAATCTGTGTGTCCCCCCCATCCATATACTCAGAATAATTGCCTGGTAGTTGCACCCTGCTTTTTTAAAGGAGAATAAACCCCCAAACCCCAAAACAATCTCTTCTACCTCTGTACATGCTCTGTACCTCCAGGCTGGCTCCAGTTTCTGCCTCAAGTTGAAACCTGTGGTTGTGGTTTGGGGGTTTTGCCAGGAGGTTTTTAAATGAATTGATTTGTCCTTTGTTTTCTGTATTTACTCTTCCTTCTTATGTTTTTCCAACTTTGTGGTTAGAGAATGATAATTGTCTATTTTCCCCCACCCTATAGGGCCAAATTCAGTGAAACTGTAACAATACCTTTGGTGTTGCTGCTCTGGGGAGGATTTGGGATATGAAATCCTGACACTTGCCTCCCTGCCTGGTCTACCTTCAGCAAAGATGTAGAAAAAATTACTCATGTGTTCCCTTCTGTGCTGCCAGGGCAGGGAGCAGCAGCCTCTGCTCAGGGTCACAGGATGGTTTGGGTTGGAAGGGACCTTAAAATTCATCTTCTTCCACCCCAGCCATGGCAGGGACACCTCCCACTGTCCCAGCTGCTCCCAATGTCCAGCCTGGCCTTGGGCACTGCCAGGGATCCAGGGGCAGCCCCAGCTGCTCTGGCAATTCTGTGCCAGGGCCTTGCCACACTCACAGGGAAGGATTTTTTCCTGTTATCCCAGCTAACCCTGCCTTCCTCCAGCTGAAGGCCATTCCCCCCATTCTGTCACTCTTGTGAAAAGGCAATACCTGATGTCTCCAGGATGGATTCTCTTGCACCTTCCCTTCTAGCAGGAATGGTGTTTGTCACCTTCCAGCAATATCTGCCCTGACACACTTTGCTAAGCCTGAGCTTTCTGAGTGTATCCCACACAAAACTTAAATCCTTACTATTCTCAGGTGCTGCCAGCTGAATCAAAGGGAATTTTGATATTATGGAGAAATTCTTGCTGGATCATTCCCTCTCCCTGTTGTTTAGACAAACCTTTCAGGCATCTCTTGAGAAGAAAGCACAACGAGGTTGTGTTCTTGTGCTGCTGACTCCAATCTGAGCATGTTCAGCACATGTGCCTTGTTAGTTTGGGCTCCCTCCTGTTGAACTAACAAGGTTCTTTCAGTCACCTTCTGCAGGAATTGGAGAAAGCTGGTGGTATTAAATGGTTTTGCAAAGATCTCTGCTGGTTTTGTTTGTCCTTATAAATATTTTATGGCATCATGGCTCTGTAAAAATGCAGTGGTTTTGTGTAGTAAACCTAAATAAGGATAAGCCTGTGCAAGGTATCTTTTTTTTTTTTTTTTCCCTCTGTGCATCAAAAGAGAAAAGAAGAGGAGAAAGTAAAAATGCATAATGAGGCACAGCATGTTTCTAGTGCTGGGTAACCTGTATTGTTGTTAGAAGATTTAGTAGAAATGTTTACTAGAAAATACAGTGTTCAGGCTGAATTTTAACAAGGAATGTTAAGCTATTATTTGTATTTGATATTCAGGCTGGCAACAGAGAGAGCTGCAGGTAGTGGTCAAAGATTGAGCAGCAAACCTTGACTCACATTCCTTTTTTTAACCCTTAAAACTTTCTCAACGTGGTCAATTAGCCTTTTCCATTGCAAAAATGGAGTAAGACTTCTTGTGGTTATTTTGTAGATTGCTTAATTCTTTTTTTTTTTTCCTTTCTGTATGTGTGGTTTTTAGTTTCTCTCTCTTTTTTTTTTTTTTTTTTAACCAGGTAGTTAAAAATTAAGTTTTAATGATTTTTTGATTGCATTATTATTAATGTCTTTGTTTCAGAATCTGCCTCTACTGAGCACAGAATGGGAAT